>NC_143130.1:91452346-92077346 GCF_059928025.1 Delphinapterus leucas
CTTTTTCCTAAGTGTTAGTGAATCCTAAAAGAGTGGGTGAGCACACCCACTTTTGGGGTGAAAGCTCTCATCAGATCTCAACTGATTTATCAGTTGACTCGTGGGTAAGTGCTAAGGCAGGGCCTGGACCCATTGGCACTGGCTCTAGCCTAAGCATGGCTGCCAGTAAACCAGAGCCAGCAAACCTGCATGGGTTCTACAGAAATGCTTTTATTCCCTAAGACAACGTTTTGATTTATACCTCTTTTAACTTTTCACTGTGACAAACATGAATTGATTTCCAACTACGGGCAAAATACTATGAAATACTATGCTGGGTACTTTTGGGAACACAGATTCCTTCCCCTCAAGAAAAGCACAATCTAGTGGGGGAAATATAAATATTGACAGCTAAGTATAATTCATGTTATAGTACTAAGAAGCCCTTTTGGCTCTGTACCCAGCTTCAAGTTTCTGCTATGTGAGAAAATTCAGGTACACTCTGGGGGTGAAGTCAGGCACCCAGAGGTGAGATATGGGGCCTTACAATGTGCTTCACTTTCATAAATGAGTTTAGACAATGCTGTGCGCTTTTAATGTACCCTGGAGAATTAGGTAGATCATTATTGCCGTTGTTGCTATTTTATTCTCCAACTATGAGTTTACAGCATCTTCTCAGTGGTTTGTGTCCCTGAGAGCAAAATAAACTCAACATTTTCATCCTGCAACCTCTCATGAATATTAATGTTGTCTTTATTTATTGTTTGGCAAAATATGACAAAAATAAAAATGCACTACAGCAAAAAAGAACACGCATATGCCAAAAATATCTAGCTACTGTCAGAATACTTGTGTCATTATCATTATCAATAAATGCACATTTGACAAGCATGCTCTGTACACCACATCATCCCACAATTCCTTTAACCACTGACCTTTCTTAAAGGGTGCTGCTGGTTCTTTGATTGCTACACAGCACCCTGATTACTTTTAAAGTTGTACAGTTTTGTCTTGCTTAAACTAGAAACAGATTTAAAAGAGCAGTCATCCAGAAAGAGACTTTCAGAGCCTTAGAATCTTCCCTCAAGGGCATTATACCAAGAAGCTCAAATATATAAAACAAAAGTAGAACTGCTCTGGTTGAAAGAGGGGTAAAGATAGAGTCCCTCCTGTTCAGACCTATCCTCACATCCTAGAAGAGCCTGAAGCAAATGCATGGACCTCTTTGAGTTCTGCAGAACACAACTGGACATCCATTGATCAGTCCATTCTATAGATGCAGGGCCAAAATACCAAGACAATTAAAGTAGATAAGGCCACACAATTAGTAGCAGCGGAGCTGGGACTAATATTCCTAACCTTTCTGTCCTAATCCAGTGATCTTTTTACACTACTTTTTTGCCTCCCTAAATAGGTCAATTTGAAAGAAGGACAAATGGGATAATTATTAGAAACATTATCATGCCAGTTTGTTTTCCAATTTTGGAAAGTTAGAACCCCTCTGAGGTTTGTCAGATACTCCTGGGATACCTATTGCATGTTGGACCAATAAGTAAAGCAGACAGCTTCAAGATGTCTACTTCGTGTTCATATCCTTGGAATAGCACATATGAAACTCCTAGTAACCTTGAGCTCTGGCAACCAAAAGGGAGTTTGGCCACACTGAGAACTTTACCAGGATTCTAGACAGTATAGGTAGGCCCTTCTCTAGTTCAACTGCATTTCTAGGAGTGGTATTGAATTATATAACTTTGCTGATGCCATTGAACCACTCTGATAAAACTCTGCTCAAAGGCACAAAAAAGTCCAAAGGCTCGTGGTATTTTGTTGCATATACATTTGATTTAACAAAAGACAAACATTATCCAGCAGAATGTATCCAATGTTACTGTCACCTGTTGCAGCTTGGGTCTTAATAAATCCCTTTAGTAGCCATATGATAAACTGAGCTTTAGAGAATATTAGGGGGTATACAGTAAATTAGAGACACAGTCATGATTTGAACTCTATTTTGATTCCCAGTCCAGTGATATTCACCCAAGTTGCTTCATAACCTATGTTCTTCTCCTTCCTATAGAAGATTACAGCTGATGTGCAAGACAGGCAAAGATTTCCTAAGCATTTTCTAAATTTTTTTTTTATAAAGGAATAGATACTTAGCCTAACCACACCTATAGCAGAATTTTCCACACAAAACGTTCTTGAGCAATTACTCTTCCTGATAACCTTCAGTGACAGCAGAATTTATCTGAAGGCAGTCAGAATTATTTTCTCATAAATATTTTTTGTCCTTTATGCTGGAAGGTTAAAAAAACATAACTCCCTCACACGGTATGGTAGAGAGATAAAAAATAAACTGATAAAATACATGACCATTGTTAGAATACTAAAAGGTTGTATGAATTTATGATTTGTTTATTAACTGCATTATTACTGATACTGATCATATAGAATGTTGTGAATTATAACATTAAATTCTTAGAATTATATTCAACACTTGAAAAATATAGAGACAGGGGACTTGAGATAATCCCAAGTGAATCCTCCTTCTCCTGGCAGGACTAAACATACCCAGTGGGTGTGATCCATTTCTCTAGCTATCCAGGAAAAGGGGGATCTAATCTTCCTTCAAGAAAATTCTCAGTTGTTACAGAAAATGGCAGATTAAGGAACTCTAAAAGTTTGCCCCTCTAGAAAAGCAATGAAAAATATGGTAAAAACTGCTGGAATCAATGTTTTCAGAACTCTGGAATGTAACTAAAATTTTGCAGCTTTTACTCCTGGGGACTTTGTAAAAAAAATTTACATTTGAATGTTCTCTTCTCTGCTTTAGCCTTTATCTCCTGGCTGCACAGAGCCTAGAGGTCATCCACAGGTGAGAGCTTTGAGCCTTCTCAGGTCTTTTCTGAGCTTATGCATAGCTCTGGGCCTGCACAGGACCTTCAAGACCCCCAGAACAATGTTAGAGTTTTTCCAAGTCCTCATATTTCCCAAAGCATGTCATTCCCCAGCTTTTATTCCCAAAGGGGTTTGGGTTGTAAATACCATTTACATTAGGAAAAAAAAGAAAGAAAGAAAGAAATGCTTAGGTATAAAGCTAAGAAAATATGTATAAGATTTATATGAGGAAAAGTAAAAAAAAATGCTAATGAAAGGAATTAAATGAGATCTAAATAAATCAAGAGATATTTTATGTTCTTGCTTAGGAAAATTCAATATCGTTAAGATGTCACTTCTTCCCAACTTGTTCTATAGGTTCAAGGCAACCCCAATCAAAATCCTTGCAAGTTATATGTGGATACTGACAAACTGATTCTATAGTTTATATAGAAAGGCAAAAGACTCAGAATAACACACAATATTGAAGAAGAAAAAAGTCCTAAGACTGACACTATTTGACTTCAAGACTTATTATAAAGTTATAGAACAGAATAGTGAGCCCAGAAATAGACGCACAGAAATATAGCCAATTAATATTTAACAAAGGAACTAACGCAACGTTTGGAGAAAGTACAGTCTTTTCAACAAATGGTGCTAGAACACCTTGATATACATAAGATAAATGAATTTAGACATAGATCTTGCACCCTTCACAAAGATTAACTCAAAATGGATAATAGATCTTAACTGTAAAACACGGAAGCATAAAACTTTGAGAAGACAACATAGAAGAAAATCTAGGTGGCTGTTGTGTCTAAAACTCATTGTCAAACCCAACACCAAAAATACATGTTTCATGAAAGAAAAAATTGGTAAGCTGGACTTCATTAACATCAAAAACGTCTACTCTACAAAAGATACTGTTAAAAGAATGAAAACACAAGTCACAGAATGGAAGATAATATTTGCAGAACACGTATCTGATAAAAAGACTTGCATCCAAATATACAAAGAGCTCTTAAAATTCAACAATAAGAAAAGAGACAACCCAATTAAAATACGGGCAAGAGAACAGAACAACATTTTACCAAAGAAGATATACAAATCAGATAGCAAATAACCATATGAAAAGATGCTCAGCGTCATATGCCAATAGAGGATTGCACATTAAAACAACAGTGAGATTCCACTACACACCTATAAGACTGGATAGAACCCAAAACACTGATAAAACCAAATGCTGATGAGAATGTGAAGAAATGGGAACTCTCACTCATTGCTGACAGAAATGCAAAATGGTACAGCCCCTTTGGAAGACAGTCTGGTAGTATCATACAGAATAGTTTCACTGACATTATCAAAACACATTTGTCAAAACACATAGACCTGGACAACAAAGAGTGAAACGTAACACACACTATTATGAACTTTAGTTAATAATAATGGGTTAATATTGGTTTATCAATTCCAATAAAGGTGCTATACGAATTGGGAGCACTTCCCTGCTTCCTGGCACAAAATGGTTCAGGCTTATCTCGTCCCAGCCCTGGAACTGGTAATTTCTCTAAGATCCAACTAAATGCTGTTGAGTAGAGTCTCACTTTAGAGTCATAACATAAATTAATTGGAAAAGGTAATCCATGCAAACAGTAACCAAAAAAAGAGCTGAGGTAGTTATACAAAAGAGACTTTAACACAAAAATTGTATGTAAGACAAAAAGGGTCACTATCTAATGATACAAGGGCCAATTCTTCAAGAAGATACAAAAATTATGAACTTATATATGTAGCTAATCATGGGTCCCAAAATACATAAGTTGAAAACTGACAGAAATAAGGGCTGAAAAGACAATTCAATAATAATAGTAAGAGACTATATTACCTCACTTTAAGTTATAGATTAAACAACTAGACAGGTGATCAGATAGAAAAAAGATTTGGACAACACTGTAAACCAACTAGACTTACACACATCTACAGAAAACTCCACCCAACAACAGAAGAATATACATTCTTCCCAAGCATATATGGAACATTCTCTGGGATAGACCATATTTTAGACCACAAAACAAGTCTCAGTGAACTAAAAAATAATGAGGGCTTCCCTGGTGGTGCAGTGGTTGAAAGTCCGCCTGCCGATGCAGGGGACACAGGTTCGTGCCCTGGTCCGGGAAGATCCCACATGCCGCGGAGCAGCTAGGCCCGTGAGCCATGGCTGCTGAGCCTGCAGGTCCAGAGCCTGTGCTCCGCAATGGGAAAGGCCACAACAGTGAGAGGTCCGCATACCACAAAAAAAAAAAAAAAAAAGAGATTTTATTGGGCTTCCCTGGTGGCGCAGTGGTTGAGAGTCCGCCTGCTGATGCAGGGGACATGGGTTCGTGCGCCCGTCCGAGAAGATCCAACATGCCGCGGAGAGGCTGGGCCTGCGAGCCATGGCCGCTGAGCTGCGTGTCCGGAGCCTGTGCTCCACAACGGGAGAGGCCACAACAGTGAGAGGTCTGTGTACCGCAAAAAAAGAAAACAAAACAAAATGAAATCACATAAAGTATATTCTCTGGCCACAATGGAATAAAATTAGAAATCAAAAAGAGAAGGAAATATGAAAAATTCACAAGTTTATAGAAAATAAACACCTCAACAACTAATAGTCAAAGAAGAAATCACAAGGGAAATTAGAAAATACTCTGAGATAATAAAATCAAAACAACTTTAAAAAATTATGGGATGTAGTGCTCAGAGGGAAATTTATGGCTGCAAATGTCTACTTTAAAATATAAGAAAGATCTCAAATCAACAACTTAACCTTCTATCTTAAGAAACTAGAAGAACAAGAGCAAACTAAACCCAAAGGTAGCAGAGGGCAGGAAATAATAAAGGTCAGAACACAGAAATAGAGAATAGAAAAACAATAGAGAAAATCAATGAAACCAAAAGTTGGTTCTTTGAACAGATCAACAAAATTGGCAAACCTTAACTAGATGGACCTAGAAAAAATGAGAGAAGACCCACATTATTAAAACCAGAAATTAAAATGGGGATGTTACTAGTGGTTATATAGAAAATAAAATGTATATGTAAGAGACTACTATAAGCAACTGTATACCAACAAACTAGATAACCCAGATGACATAGAAAAAGTTCTAAAAAGACACAAACTACAAAAACTGACTCAAGAAGAAATAGAAAACCTGAACAGACCTAGAACAAGTAAAGAGATGGCTTAGTAATTTAAACACTTCAAGGAAAATCCAAGGATTTTCTTTTCAGGTGGCTTCACTGGTGAATTTAACCAAATATTTTTAAAGAATTAACACCAATCCTTCTGAAACTCTTCCATTAAATAAAAGGGAAGGGAATACTGCCCAACTCTTTCTATGAGGCCAGTGTTACCCTGACACCAATGTCAAAGATATCACAGGAAACAAAAACCTACATGTTAATATCCTTTGTGAATGTAGATGCAAAAACATTAACAAACTGAATCAAGCAGCATTAAAGGGATTACACACCATGACTAATTGGGATTTATACCAGGAATGAAATTTTGGTTCAACATATGAAGATCAATCAATATAATAAATCATATTAATAGAACTTAAAACCAAAATAATATAAGCATCTCAATAGTCGCAGCAAAGCACCTGCCAGTATACAACACCCTTTCACAATAAAAATACTCGGAAAACTAGAAACGGAAGGGAAATATCTCAATCTGATCAAAGGCATCTACAGGAAACATATAGCTAACATCATGCTTACTTGTGAAACACTGGATACTTCCCTCTAAGATCAAGAACAAGACAAGGACATATACTCTAGCCACTTCTACTCAATATTTTACTGGAATTTCTAGCCACGGCAAATAAAAGGCATCCAAACTGGAAAGGACGAATAAAAACACCTCTATTTGCAGATGACATGATACTTTATGTAGAAAATCCTAAGGAATACATACACACACACAACACTGTGAGAGCTCAAAAAAGAATTCAGCAAGGTTGCAGGATATAATATCAATAAATAAAAATCCATTTTATTTCTTTATACTTGCAATGGACAATCTGAAAATGAAATTAAGACAATTTCCATTTACAGTAGCATTTAAAACTATAAAATAATTAGGAAGGAATTTAACCAAGAAAGTGCAAGAACTGTACAGTAGAAACTATAAAACATACAGTAGAAAGAAATTAAAGAAGACTTAAACAAATGGAAAGACACCACATGTCCACAGATTAGAAAATTCATTATCATTAACATGGCATTACTCTCCAAAGTGATTTACAAAGTGATCACTATCAAAATTTTAACTGTTACTTTTGAAAAACTGGGCAAGATGATCCTAAAATTCATATAGAAATTCAAAAGACCCCAAAAGCCTTGCAAGTGAAAATAACCTTGAAAATGAAAATAATCTTGAAAATGAAAAACAAAGTTGGGAGACTCACACACCCTGATTTCAAAACTCACCACAAAGGTACAGTAATTAGAGCAGTGTGGTACTGGCATAAGAGTAAATAAAGAGATCAACAGAATAAAATTGAGAGTCCAGAAGTAAAAGTTCACTCTATGGACAACTGATTTTTTAATAAGGTGTGCCAGACCATTCTATTGGGGAAAAATAGCCTTTTCAACAAATGGTGCTGGGATAACTGAACATCTACATGCAAAAATATGAATTTGGACCACTACCTCATACCATATACAAAAATTAACTTGAAATGGATTAAAGTCCTAAATCTAACAGCTAACAGTATAAAAAGTCTTAGAAAGAAACATAGGTATAAATATTTGTGAGTTTGGATCAGACAATGGTTTCTTAAATATGACACCAAGAGCACATGCAATGAAAGAAAAGAATTAATAAATTGGACTTCATCATAATTAATTATTTTGTGTGTCAAAGAACACAATGAAGAAAGTAAAAAGACAACCCACAGAATGGGAGAAAGTATTTGCATGCATATGTATGTATATATATACATCATACATATATATGTGTGTGTATATATATCAGCTTTGTATATGTGATAAATAGCTAGATTATATCAAGAACACTTAAAACTCAACAATAAAAATAACCCAATTAAAAAAGTTGGCAAAGGATCTGAATAGTCATTTCTCCAAACAATATATATAAACGGCAAATAAATACATGAGAAAAAAGTGTTCAACATAATTATTCATTGCAGAAATGCAAATTAAAGCCATAATGAGATACCACTTCACAACCACTATACTGGCTATAATAAAAAACAAAACAAAAAATAAAACAAGTGTTAGAGAGGATATGGATAAATTGCAATTCTCAGACATTTCTGATGGGAATGTAAAATCTGACAGCCACTGTGGAAAATGGTTTGACAGTTCCTCGGAATTTCAGCAATTCCATTCCTAGATATATACTCAAGAGAACTGTCCACACAAAATCTTCACCATAAATGTTTATAACAGCACTATTCATTACAGCTGAAAAGTAGAAACAACCTACATGTTCATCAACTGAGAGTGGATAAGCAATATGTGGCATATCCTTACAGGGAAACATTACATAGCTATAAAAAAGACTGAGGTACTGATAAATGCTAAAACATGGATAAACTTTCAAAACACTCTACTAAATAAAAATATCCAGACAGAAAAGGCCACACATTGTATGTTTTATATAAATGAAATATGTCCAGAAAAGGCAAATAAAAGAGACATGAAGTAGATAGTGATTTCCAGAGGCTAGAAGGAGGAGAAAATTGGGATCTGCCTGCTAACAGTCATGAGGTTTCTTTTTGGGGTGATGGAAATGTTCTGAAATTAGATAGTGGTGATGTTTACACGATATTGTGAATATACTAAAAATCACTGAAATGTATACTTTTAAATGGTTAAAACGGTGAATTTTACATTATTTGTATTTTATGTTAAAAAAAAAAAAGAATCAATTGCCAAAGCAAGATTCTAATTTCTGTCTATCCTATGTGTTACCCTCAGATAGCTTTTTCAAAACAATGGATGCAGGATAAGAATTAGGCAATATTTCTTGTTCTAATTGACATCTCCTGAAGGGATAAACTGCTGGGGCACAGTTTCATGCAATAAGAAACAGAAGAACTGTCCTACATAAGAAACAAAAGTAATTATGAATTAGATATACAGAAGCTTAGTGAATTGCCAATTCTGGAAAGTATAAGCAACAAATTTCATTTCTTCAAATAGCTGTGTAAATTTAAAAGTACCCCTGCCTGGAAAAAGTGGGAGTAATGGTGATGAAAAGTGGATTTTAGTGATAGTAATACATAAAACAAATGGGGATTGTTTCCTGCGCGGTGACTTGCTAGAATAGCAAGTATACTAGCAGAGATCTGAAAGATTAAGACAGAGCAATCTTGCTAGAATAGCAAGTATACTAGCAGAGATCTGAAAGATTAAGACAGAGCAATATGATAAAGAGAGAAGTGGTTAGAAGATAGAGAACTAGAAAGAAAGACAAGAAAGTCTGGTAAAGACCAGCCAGTTTAGGTGAGCTGAGAAGGAGATTTTAGCATTAGTAAAGAAGATGCTAGTCCAGGGTCATTTATGTGAGTGAAAGACAAGGATGGTAGAATTCTCTGCTAGAAGGATTTCAATGGCTACAGCATGAATTTCAACGAAATAAGATAGGGAGAAAAGGAGACGGAGAAGAGGGAATGAGGAGGGGGAAGGGAATAAGAAAGAGAAGGCAGAGGGGGAGGAAGGGAGGAAAGGAAAGATGACCAGACCTTTACTTTTCAACGTACCTACTTAGGAAAAGTGAAGAAACATGACTTACATTGTAAGGAAGAAGACAATAGGGGAGGAGAAAGTAAAACAGAGGAAAAACCTATTAAAAACTGACTACTGACCTTGACTTATTTGTTTCAAGTACATGAAGCATGTGATACTGACTACTGACCTTGACTTATTTGTTTCAAGTACATGAAGCATGTGTGATAATTACCCACACATCAGTTATCTGTATTTTATACATAAACACATAGGAAACCATTGGTTGTCCTAGCAGTTCTTTAAGAATGCATCAGTAAGTCAGAAAGAGAAAAACAAATATCGTATATTAATGCATATATGTGGAATCTAAAAAATGGTACACATGAACTTATTTGCAAAGCAGAAACAGAGACACAGACATAGAGAACAAACACATGGATACCAAGGGGGGAAGGGCGGGGGGGGATGGATTGGGAGATTGGGATTGACATATATACACTACTATGTATAAAACAGACAACTAATCAGAACAGACTGTATAGCACAGGGAACTCTCTCTACTCTATGCTCTGTGGTGACCTAAATGGGAAGGAAATCCAAGGAAGAGGGGATATATGTATATGTGTGGCTGATTCACTTTGCTGTACAGCAGAAACGAATACAATATTGTAAAGCAACTATACTCCAAAAAAAAAGAAAAAAAGAATGCCTCAGAATCACCTTGGAGGGCTTGTTAGAACTCAGATTGCTGGCCCCACCCTGGAGTTTCTCAGGCAGAAGGGCAGGAATGGGGTCTAAGAGTGTACATTTCTATCAAGTACCCAGGTATAGCTAAAAGTTGCTGGACCGGGGACCACATTTTGAGAACCACTGACTTAGAAAAGCAGGGTACAAAGAAAAAAGTTCTGATGAGTGCAAAAGGATGGATGAGAGTAGAGAAGGCAGACTGAGCCAGTTATTTATAGAGTACCAACCACCTGTGCTAAGTACTGGAGATCATAGATAGAATTGGGCACCACAGGCAAATCCGTACCCTAATCAAGATGACAGAACACCGATGTTTATGCATTTATATGTCAATTGTTGGCACTGGGTTTTTTTGTTTGAATTTTACATGCTAATTGTTCTTAAATGTAACCATGGAAATCCAAGATTAGTAAAACTTATTGTGAATTTCAGCCCAAGATATACAACTTTGAATATACCAGATTCTGTATAAGAAGAAAACATGTATTATAATAAATTTTATTAAATAAGAGTATGAGGATTAAACAGTGAAAGGTGGAGCAGATAAATCAAGAGATCTTGGTAGCCCTGTGCTCCAAGGATTAAAAGATAAAAGGTTAGTTGGTTATTTAATCCCCAAATATTCTTTACTCCAAAGGAGAATTTCTTTAAGACCAGAGGTAAAAATACCTCCAAGTTAGAATTGCCAGAATTAGCAAATAAAAACATAGGGCACCCAGTAAAATTTGAATTTCAGATAAACAATGCATATTTTTAATATAAGTACGTTTCATGCACTATTTGGAACAAAGTTATACTAAAAAAGTTTCTCATTGTTTATCTGAAATGCAAATTTCTGGGTGTTCTATATCTTATCTGGCAGCTCTATTTAAGTGGACTCTGACCAAACATTCATTCAATGGACATTCAATATGTCCTCAGTCTTATAAAGGTAAAAGTGTAGAGCATATTCTGTGCCACACGAGACAATGAAGAATAAAAGGATGGTCAAACAGCAAAGGCATTAAGGATGCAGTGGTGAGGGAAACCAATATGACAGGAAGAGTCTAGGAAGGGGAGCTTCATCAGCAAGTATGACCACAGCTGGTCCTGAAGGTGAGTAGGATTTGATTAGCCAAAAGCTGGTGTCAAGGCTATGCAGAAGAAATGAACTGCATGTATATGAAGTGTAGAGTCTGGACCAAGCACAGCAGGGAAATGGGAGAGGAACAAGGACACTCATGACTGATTGAGCCAATTCCCTCACCAGCTATATAGCACAAGGCCTCTTGGAGAATAATTACTGACACTCATCAATACCTCAATATATCCATGATCATCTCCATTTTTTTTCAGCTTCACGAGGACCACATGGAGAGAATGCAAAGCATGCCACAGGGTATCCAGACATTCTGAGCCCTTAAGACAAAGAAATAGAATCTGACGGTCGGAGTGTTTTTAAATAGAGAAGAAGTAGATCTCTGGTCCCAATGCATTTTCTGACCCTAGTTAGAAATAAAGGTCTGTGCCACAGCATTGGGCCTTGGTCTCAAAGTCAGTAGATCTGGGTCCTAGTATCTTGAGGATGCTCACAAGTGAGACAGTCTCTGGGCTTCAGTTTCCCAGCTGTAACGTGACAGCTCGGGATTATAGGATTTCTCAGGCCCCTTCTAATTTAACATTCAGTAATTAATTGAATAAATCATCCATTCATTAAACACTTACTGAGAGCCTGCCATATGTAAGGCAATTTGTTAGGAGCTGTGATGGATACAAAGAGAGTTAATCATTCACAGTTATTTATTCATCACTAGGCAAAACTCTGAAGGAAATATTTGCCCCCTTTCCCCATCCTTACACTGAGAGACTCACTTGGACACTCCATAGAGGGCTGGCTTCTGGCCCACTGAACTCAGGCTGTCAGGATTTGTTCTAGCCAATCTGCTGCCTCTTCTTTATCTTTATTTCACTCCTTCCCCTAAGTTTCCTCAAGGAAACTCCACCTCTCTGCATTTCATTCCCTAGGGGGTCCTGTACTCAGCCTTCCAGGGTGAGAATCAATTCATCTGACAACTCAAAAATGTCAAAGCCCAAAACAAAGAAAGGAGGGGGCTACATTTGAAGAATCTGAAGGTAAATGTGGGCTTCAATCTTTTTTTCTTTCTATGTATTAGTGACTACAATCAGAAGTTGATGTGGATAAAACAAAGCAAAAAGAAAGAAAATAAATATTTACCAAGGCTTATTGGTGCTGTCAAGTTAAGTGCTGTCATGTATCATCTTATTTCATCTGTGAAACCATCTGTGACAACAGTTTGTTATCCTCACAGACGAACCTGAGGTAAGGAGTAGGCAGTGAACTTGCCCAGGTCCAAAGTGCCAGGGCCAGGAGTAATCTCGATTTGGCTTAATACTAAACCAATGCTCTTTCCAGTAAACCAGCTAATCCACAGGTATGTTACCAGGCTGCCAATATGTTTCAACCATTTATATGGTATACCAACTAACAGTTAAAGTAACAAAGAATTTTATAAAAAATAAAGTAGATTCAATTTATTTATAATAATGTCAACTTCAGTGACTTCATTCCAACATGCCTTTTTCAGTTTTGTTCAAAGTAGGAGACTTACAGCCCAAGTTGGGGGCTTACACATAATTCCTGCCACAGGAATATTTGCTCACACAATGCCATAGGTCATTCATATTGTAGCTGAAAAACAAAGTTGGATAGTACTATCAATAAATGGCAATCACGTGAATGTGGGGATTCTCTGAGGGCAGGTGAGCCTTACTCCAGTCCTGTATATATGTTCTGCTGACCCCGCATCTTTAAAGGAGGGGTATGTGTGTGTGTGTCAGAGAGAGGGGAGAGGAAGTGGATGAGAGGGAAGGAGTGGGGGAAGGAGTGGGAGAAGGAGGGGAAGAGGAAGAGAACACAAAACAGAGAGGCAGAAACAGCTCTCCAGTACCCACAAGGAGTTAATTTGGACCACCATGACTTTACGGCAACTGAGCTTTTAACGATTTATACAACAAAAGTAGAAGCTTTCCTAAGCTGTATTATTATATATGTAGCTGTCTTTTTAATTTTTTTTTTTTTTGCTGTACGCGGGCCTCTCACTGTTGTGGCTTCTCCCATTGCGGAGCACAGGCTCTGGACGCGCAGGCTCATCGGCCACGGCTCACGGGCCTAGCCGCTCTGCGGCATGTGGGATCTTCCCAGGCCGGGGCACGAACCCGTGTCCCCTGCATCGGCAGGCGGACTCTCAACCACTGCGCCACCAGGGAAGCCCCTTTTTAATATTTTTACGGCCCAGAGTCATTGTGATAATCATATACTATTTTGTAAAATACAGTGATGCCCTTAAAGATAATCATGTGCTCAAGGATGTATACCTCTCCCCTAAGGAGTTCCTGATTACTTTGCTTTTAGTGCTCAAGGGCACTTTAACAAATGAGTCCTATTTCCCTTGTCTGGAAGGAGGGTGTTTGGAAGAAAAACTTGTCTGGGTATAGGACACATATCGAACCAATGGGCATACCAGGTTAAAAATGCAGAATGGAGAGTATAGTTGAGCCAGACAGGACAATTAGAAAAATGAAACCAGAAAATAAGCCAGCACAATACTTGATGCAACCCAAAGCAAAGATATGGAATGGGATGAAGGAATGGGTTCTGGAGAGTTAGAGACAGCAGCAAAGTCAACGGATGTTAAGCCAGACCCTGCTCATCTTGTTCATGGTGTGGTTTCTTTACAAGCAGTAATGTTCCTTCAATATATAATAATGCACCGCTTGCTATTTCTGGGTTTTCTGACTCCTCCCTTACTATCTTATCAGTATCAATGTCTACATGGAAACTCCTGTGGCTCTCCAATCACCTGTTGCAGCTACAGACTTGAAAAACAGAAAGACAGCTGAAAGCACTGTTAAGTTAAAAAGGAATGAACTGGCTCTGAGTGACAGCCTACAGGTAACAAAGTATTTGGGTCTGTCTATGACATCTATTATGGTAACCCAGATACTTTCTTCATTTATTTCTGAATTTCATCTATGCTTTAGATAGGGAGATGGTAAGATCTGGATAGATAATTGCATTCCTTCCCTGGGACTGCCATAACAAAGCCCACACACTGCGTGGCTTAAACAACAGAAATCATTGTTTCAATAGTCTGGAGGCTAGAAGTCTGAGATCAGGGTGTCGGCAGGGTTGGTTCCTTCGGGGCTGTGAGGGAAAAGCTGTTCTATGCCTCTCCCTTAGCTTTTGGTGGTTTGCTGGCAATTTTTGGAGATTCATCACCTAAATCTCTGCCTTCATCTTCACATGGCATTCTCCATATGCATGTCTTGTCCAAAATTCCACTTTTTATAAGGACACAGTCATATTGGATTGGGGCCCACATTTTAATGACCTCATCTTAACTTGATCATCTGCAAAGATCCTCTTTCCAAATTAAGGTCATGTTCACAGGTACTGGGAGTCAGGGCTTCAGCACTTTTGGGGGGAGTGCATAGCTCAACCCATAACAATAATTTTACTCTGTTTAAGTGTGTACAGGTGTCGGTGTTCTATAAAGGAAAAGGAACTCTATTTAGGCTCCTATGTAAATGGGGCCCCTGTGCGGTAGGCCTTTTCCTACTCAGGTGTCCAGAGATGATGGAATTCTTCCCTGTTATAAAAGGCAAACCCATCAAATCTGAGTAGACCATAAGGCTCAGGGGCTTGGTGCTCTATTCTCTCAAGAGTGGGAGATGCCAGGGACTCCCTAGCCAGAGTGCAATGGGGAGGAGAAGAAGGGCACTCAGAACCTCAGAAATCAGAATAAGGATCTTCTGTCACTACACAACCAAGAAGGGTCCCCTCTGTCACTCCCATATCTTCACAGAGCAGTAAGGAGGAAAGAGAGTGCCTAGAAGAAGTTAGGAAAGATAAAACTATTGGTTTAGAGTAACAGGAAATAGGAAATCAAAACGGGATTAAGTATGGATAAAAGTAATTTTTTATGAGCTGTGTTTGTTAGTAGGTCCCAGACTTGTAAGTTCAATCGAGTAATTCTCACTGATGTAGAGAATTTCCTTTCATAGTCATTTTATTCAACAAATATTCATTGAGCATCTACCAGATGACATGAATTTTGGTGACTGGGAATAAAATGGTAAGTCACAATCTTTCTTTTGAGATAACAGTCCTGAGTAACTACTAGGGTTTTGAAGTTAAAAAGACCTGAGATCAAATTTCATTTGCACAGTCTATCTGTACTTCAGTTTCCTTAGGTGTAAAATGGAGACAATAGTAATACTTAATCACAGTATTTTTGTTAAAAGAAAGTTAGCTATTATATGGAAAGTACTTAGCATAGTGCCTGGAAAACATTAAGTGTCATGAGTGCAATTATCTATGTTATGATATATTAATAATTAATATTATTATGATTACATATGTAGCACAGAAGAGGAAAGAATTAATTCTGATGGGGAAAGTGTAAGAATGGATTCACCAATGAGATGACACTCAACCTGGTCCTTAAAGTGAGGTTTAGGATGAGAGATGAAGCAAAAGAAATTAAATAACAAATAATATTCCATCTTTTCTACCATAGACACTGAAATTGCCCTGCTCTGGCATTTTAATCACAGGCTTATAGCAAACACACACATAAAAAGAATTTTCAGCTATTGCTGAGGTCCATAAATTATTATAGATGTTACTTCAAAAGGTAAAGAGAGAATAGAGTAGTGAAATATAACTGGAGATATAAAAAGAGTAGTTCAAATAAATATATGTACCATTTATAAATACAAGAATTACATTTTGCAGGACAATATCATCTCCCTATCTGTCTAGAGTTTTACTTCCCAGACGTAATTTTAGACTTCACAGTAAGGTTAGTGACCACCAAAAAAGCAAGACAGAACCACATGATCACTTTATTTATCAACAGTTAGAGTGCACATACAGGGTGGCAATTTTTAAGCCTCTCCCTTCAAACCTGAAGGGTAACTTGGAACCATCTGACAGGAGATGACAACACGAAAGTTTGATGTCGGAAAACTGGTCATGTGAAGTGCAGTTCAAAATACTGACTTCAATGTAAAAATCCTTAAAGAGTGCTGCCACAGGTGACCAAAAAAAAAAGAAAAAGAAAAAGAAAAGAAAATCAAAGGGAGAAAACCTGGAGAGAACTCAAACTTCAATAAGACCCTTAAAAAGCCCTGGGGAAAAAGACACTATAAACACCTTTCGTAGAAAAAGTTACAGACAGAAAACAGAAAGAACAGATAAAAAGTAGAAAACATCCCTCAAAGGGTAAGTGTAGTAGGAAAATTAACTGTAAAAGATACAAATAATTCATAAATTAAAACATTGATTCCTAGTACTTTAATAAGATAATTTCTAAAACACAATTTTTCATATTTCAAACAAGAAGTCTGGTTAAAAGGGGGGTGGGGAAAATGAAGGTGGATGATTAACCAAGAAGGAAAACATTGGAATGTTTACATATAACATAATATTATATATATACACACACATTATGATATACTACATATAATGCAATTAAAATAATAAATGCAGAAGTTTGTTCTCTATTTCTTAAAGAAGATAAGAAAGAATTATTATTTGGAAGCTTAGTCTTAGCAAAGAAAGGTTTTAGCATTGATCTATACGGGGCCAAAAATATCAAAGAAGATCACAACCCTTGTAAAGATTTTATAAATACTGCAAAGAAACAAAACATTCAGGGAGAATGGTCAGCATTGCAGTTAATCTTTCTAAAGGGTAAACATTATTAACTGTGGCTCTGCCTCTGAGAAATATGGATGGAACCTGGGATCATGCCCCAGTCAGTAAGAATCCAACACTATGCACGTGATCCTCAGTGGGTCTAATGATGAATAAAATATGAATGCTGTCCTTAAAGTTCCTTTAGTATGGTTTTTCAGTCACTAAATCTGTTGACAAAGCAAACCCTCCTTGCTCCAGCTTAAATTTGCATTTCATTTATTCATCCAATAGGCATAACTGAACTCCTGGTATTAGGACCTGAGAATACTAAAATAAATAGAAGGGAAATGTTGCTCTCAAAGAACAGAGTTAATGGAGGAGATCATGCATTTGTAATGTCACAGTAGTGGTCATATCTAGCTGTTCGTGGTTAATTAGTAGGGAACCAGGGATAAAGAAAAAATATGTGAGACTGTTCGACTATCCTAACAGGACTAAATTATGTTTTCAGTGACAAAGGCAGAGTCACTAATAGATTTGTTCCAGGTTGAAATGAATATTGAGACTTCTTGGTGCTATTGGGTCACTGTTTTTATTTTGGGTGTGTTTGGCTATAGCCAATATTGTAATTCACAAGTGTGTTCTCACCATGGGAATGAAAATGGAGGGCTTGTGAAAACAGGGTTCAGGACACTGGAGAGGTGTCCAAGCACAGACTATATAGGGAAAGAGGATAATTGGCAAGGACATGGAACGTAAGAGGAAAATATGTGGCAAGGAAACAAGCTAGCAAAGTATAAGTGGCAGAGAAAGTCTAAGAAGCCTGTGTCCTGTACCCAGTGGGACCTGAGGGGCAACAGCCTCTTTCTGACCAGACATCTTCATGACTGATTGCTCCTATTTCTGGAAATATCATATGATGGGTCATTCCCGTAGGATATCTTTTACTAAGTGTGTTTTGTGAAAGACTAGTTCCATGAAATAGTAATCCATGAACATGAAAAATGGGTTCTCTGGTCAAATAAATTGGGAAGCTCATCTTCTGTTATATCAGTTATGGCCCTGCAGGAAATATAATTCACTCAGATTGTTCAGGAGTTCTTAATCTCTTTGTGTGTGTGTGTGTGTGTGTGTGTGTGTTAAAACTCTTGGGAGTTTGGTGAAGTCTATGAAACCAATTTCAGAAAACACATAAAATAAAATACACAAAGATTACAAAAGGATTCCAATTAAATTGAAATTCAGTTAACAAAATATTTTAAAAACAAATTTTTAGTATAGGAATAAATGTGCTTCTTTACTAACCTATTTAAATAACATGATCTAGCATCAGATCTCATAACTAACGTAGTTTCAAAGTAGTAATAACAATAAATTCTATTTCAAGATATCAACAAAACCTACAACGTGATATGAAAATATCTGTGATATCTGTTGATGATAAAGCCGGAGGTGCTGCTAACGTCTTTTGCCTACATTCATAGCTGAAAGAAAAGATAAATTTCTTTTAGGGGTTAATGAAAATAAAGGGGTAGTTTTTTACTGAGCAAGTTCAAAGCTTTTTTTCCCATCCAAGCTCTCCAATCCCCTATCTATAGATGTCATTGGGGTCCTTAGACTCCCAAGCTAAGAACCCCTAGGAACAGACTTTAATGAAGAGACTGCTTAAGGAAGTGCAGGCAGGGTTAATGAAATAAGGGATGCAGAAGCACCCAGGGAGTAGTAACAACTGGGAAGCCCAGCGCAGAAATGGGGGAGGAGAAACAGTGTTTCTAGAGCCCATGGTAAGCTGGAGTCATGGCGAGGACCTGCCCAAAAAGCTGTAGTCATGAAGGAAGCCAGCTACTGCCAGAGAATTGGCACCAAAGCAAAAAAAAGCTGTGAAGAAAAAAATCATTCTCCTGCCCTTTTTAACTTCTGCAGGTGTCTTCTATTGGCTAAACCCAATAAAATGTCAGCAGACACAAAGCCTGGATGAGTCTTTTCACAGGGGTCAGCCTCAAGGGGACCCAGAGCAGGGCACACAAGGGTGGAAAATGGAGTGGTACGGGAAGACACACCAGGAAAACTAGCCCATTAGGTAGCTACGATTCTTTAGGGAAGATTTTTCCAGATAATTCAGTATACTAACATGTACTGTGATTAGTCATTACATGTATTAATTATTAATTTAATAAGGAGTGTTGATCAAAGTTATCTTATCTCAGGATCCATTTTTCAAGGAACATCACAGAGGATCAATATTCTGTAGAACAAAAGTTTCCTGATACTGCTTTAGGATTTCCTGTAAACATGTATTTTACCTGCATTAAGTTATTTAGCTGTCTAGCCAGGTTAGCATATTAGCTAGCAAACACCTGTGAGAGACCAGAAAGACCTGATTTCAGCTTTAATTATTTGGCAGCAGTGAGAGTTGAGAATAAGTGTTGCAGAAAGAAAATGATAACCTGTCCTGCTTTTTATCAGAGACAGTTGAGAAAGTGTCCATCCTATTACAGCACTTTGGGGAGCCCATCCCCTGATACCTAGCTCAGGACTCCAAACTCCTCTGGCAGGGATTTCATAAATCCCAAATAGTCAGCTTGGGTCCTGCACAGATGAGAGTGCTTACAGCCTTTCCACTGAGGACATCAGCTGTGGTAACCACTCTAATCACAGGCTCTTTCATTATGCATCTTTTAAACATCACAAATAAACCATTGTGTATCTGTCACTGCAGTCAGCTAGCTCACCAGGACAGTACCTGGGCATAGATTAGCCAAGAGCTAAAAATTACTTTGTTGACAGATAAGAGCAAAAACAAGGAACTTTTGGATGATTGCTTACGGAAAGGACCCAAATTCTCTACCCCTTCCTGTATCCACATGATTTGCAATGTGGCTTTGCAGCTCCTCCCTTTAAGTGGTGCAATATATTTCCCCCACTTCCTGTATCTGGGGTGGCCCTGCAACTTGTTTTGGACAATAAAATATTGCAGAGATACCAGAGTGCCAGTTCTGAGCCCAGACCTTAAGATACCTTGCCAGCATCTGTTAGTTCTCTTGGAACTCTGCCCAGCTGCCATGTGAATGAGCCTGAGCTAGGCTGCTGGAGGATGAGAGACCATGTGGATCAGAGTCAAGTTAGACCATGTGTCCCAGGCAAGGCCTCAGACATTGTGAGAGCCCAGCCAATATCAATAAATCTGACCTAAGCTGACCATCAAACCATAAAGAAGTCTAGCCAAGACAAGTGAAAGTATAGAGTGGATCCCAGCTTATATTGCTGACCTGCACAATCATGAGCAAAATAAATGGATATTGTTTTCAGCCACTGCTTTTGGGGGTGATTTGTTATGCAGCAATAGCTAATTGATATAATAAATCACAGGATATAACTCTATCTCGCCCCAGTGGACACAATGATGAACAGAATGTGGGTAACCCAAAAACATTTGGTTTTTTTGCACTTAAAAATGAGTGGAAGATTTTGACAGGCAATACAAAATGGAAGTAGCACAAAAATGCAACTGCACACCTCATATTTGTGCACAGGACTAATGCTGAACAAACAGTTACAGTCCTAGGCACACTGCAGGATGAGGGAGGTAACCATAGTCCATAAGGAGAAAAGTGCAATAAAAAACAGATTCTTAAAGCATCCTGTATCATGTTTCTGAAAATCTTGAATTTAGCCATGCTAAAGCAACAGTGTTTATGACCTGGCAACCTCTAGCCTCCTCATCATATCTTACTGAATATGCTTCTGTGAATGGGCGGGAGTCTCCATGTCACGGTCCACCTCTGGCAGCTGTGGAGAGGAGTAGTGAGCATCTTGACACAGTATACTTATAGACAATCCACTACTAACTCCAGATCTTTAATGAGAGGATGGGCAACCATCCAAACAATAATGGCTCCTGCTAACCAAAAAAGTATTCTTCTATAAAACAGTGATTGAAAAATTACCAAGGTCAAAAATATTTACTTCCTTAAAAAGCAAGTTTAAAGCTGTATAGGAGGACTATCTATGGGTTAAATGTTGTAATGCCCATGCTGACACACAAAAAATAATAATAAAGAACATTTTTGGAAATAAGACGCAAAAATCTTTGGAGTGGCAAATTTCAATCAGTTAGCAACCACTAGAAAAGGCATGGGCTTTGGCACCAGATGGATCTGTTAATGAACTTTGATTCTGCCACTTGCACACCACTATATATAAAATAGATAACTAATAAAGACCTACTGTATAGCACAGGGAACTTTACTCAATACTCTGTAATGACCTATATGGGAAAAGAAGCTAAAAACCAGGGCATATATGTGTATGTATAGCTGATTCACTTTGCTGTACACCTGAAACTAACACATTGTAAATTAACTATACGCCAATAAAAATTTTTAAAAAAGGAAAAAAATGCTACATGGCCTTGTCCATGTTGCTTAACCTCTCTGAACCTATTTCCTGTTTTAGAAGATGGTAAGAGTAATAATTACAATAGACTCACTGGGCTATTGTGAAGATTAAATGAGATAACACAAATCAAACAACTGACACAGTGTCTGGCTCATAGCAAGTGCTCAATAAATCTACACTGCCAGTTCCCTATGTTGAATGCAAAGCATAATCTCCATAAACACTTTGCTTTGGCTCTCATAGTGTTTAAATTGAAAGAGCTTTATCAAAAGCTCAATCACATTCTTTGGAAGCAGTGAAAAGCATGACTGAGTTGTAGATAAAAAGCAAAATGGAGAAAGAATGCATCTTTGATGCTGTTAGTCACAGTCCAGGCACCCTCCAATTTTCAAAGGACTGTGTTCCAAAACTTAATTTGTGAGCCACTTCCTGGAAACAATTTTAGAGATGGTGGTTAGATTCTCAAGCCACCTCAGAAGAGTATATTTGGCCCATAAAATGGTTGACTAAAGTACTTTAACTCTGGTTCTCAGAGCAGAGCCACGTGTGGTAGAAGACAAGGATGTAGTGAAGAAGGGGAGAAGGGGCATTGTGAAGAAAAAAAACCAAAAAAGCGTTGGATGAGTAAAAATTACTAATAGTTATGGTGCGTCCTTTAGATTCCAGACATTGAACTATGTGCATAGTAGTTTTATTATTTAATGCTTATAGCATTTCTTTGATAAAGGCATTTCTCTCATACTACCTAGAATAAACAATAAAACAACCTAGAAGTTCAGAAATATTAATTAATTTGTCCAAAGTCACATAACAAGAAAATAATGAAAGAAGGGAATTTTGAATGTGGTAAAGTCAGTGATCAATCAAGGAGTGACCAGAAAACATTTTCAGCTAATAGACTTCAGGTTGTGCCACTTTTATAGGGGGAAGATCCTTTCAAGTTATTTGGTTAAATATTACTTTTCAAAAGTGTGTCTGTATGTGTATTCATATATATACATACATGTATACATATGCACATATACACATATAATGTATTTAAATAAATATTTGACTGTAGTTAAATTAAATCTAGGCAAATGATATGAAAATTTTCAAACAGCACAGGAAGATATAAAATGAAAGCTAAACATCTCCCGCCACCTATAGTTTTTTATCTGTACTTTTCTAGTAAAATACATATAACTATTACTTACACAAAGGAGAACGTGTAATGCATACCTTCTATATCACTTAATAATACATCTTAAAGCTTTTTCTACATCACCATCAATAGGTCTAACTTATTCTTTTCACCAACGCAGGGTATTCTGTTCAATACAATTAATTTATTGGCAATCCCCTGTTGAAGGGGAATACTGTTTTCCTGTATTTTGCTATTACAAGGTACATCCCATTCAGATATCTTAGTATCCTTTTGCAAGTGTATTACTAGGTTAAATCCTGAGCTGTGAAGTTGCTGGCTCAAAGGTCCTGTGAATTAGAATTCTTGACTGCGATGGTTGCTTTCCTCACATCCTCACCAATGCTAAATATCATTGCATTTTTAAATTTTTGCTGAGCTTACAAGATAAAAATTGCATCTTATTTTAATTTTCATTTCTTTAATTATGTATGACATTTATCATTATTTATATGTTTACTGGTCATTTGTATTTATTTTTCTTTAAATTTTTTTCACTTATTAGGTATTTATATTTTTGCCTATTTTTTAAATTCACATTAGCTTTTTCTTAATTATTTGTACAAACTCTTTGAAAATTAAGGAACTGGCTCTTTGTTTTTCATGGGTCTTGCATATTTTTTTCTTAAGGAACACTTTTTAACCATCAGCTACTTCATCTTCTTAAGCAAATTTCTGATTATGATTTGACTTTCTCTTAAATTGGCTTTCAAGAGAATATGTCCTGGTTATGCTATTAAGAATATTCTGGGGCTTCCCTGGTGGCGCAGTGGTTGAGAGTCCGCCTGCCGATGCAGGGGACACAGGTTCGTGCCCCGGTCCGGGAGGATCCCACATGCCGCGGAGCGTCTGGGCCCGTGAACCATGGCCGCTGAGCCTGCGCGTCCGGAGCCTGTGCTCCACAACGGGAGAGGCCACAACAGTGAGAGGCCCGCGTACCGCAAAAAAAAAAAAAAAAAAAAAAAAAAGAATATTCTGGCATGTGTAAAAGTTATATTTTCTTTTATGAAGTAATAAATTGGCAATCTGGTTTTAAACATACTACTCAGGATTATGTGCCTTTGTGTATATATGTTTTTGAATTTTTGTTAATTTGAGTCCTCCTTGAGAGACAGATGCATTTTTGATGAGCTAAGAAATCATTTTCTGATCCTGCAAGACTAAGCAATACATGGGGTTATTGCTCATGCCCTGTTCATGCTACTTTGCAAAGTGGCTCAGTGCGTCCCGTATGCCAGCCAGTCAGTCAGCTTCTTCTGGCAATTCCCCAACCTTGCCTTCACCCCCTTCATTTCCAACTTTCATGGAGCATTCTGGGCATCAGTAGGAGAAAAATGTGAAGGTAGGTGTTGGGTCTTTGTAAACCAGGAAGAATTCTGGGGAGATGAATTGTTAGGGAGCATGAGATAGCTTTTAATATTTAAGGAGAAGATTAGACGCTGCTTAGGGAAGATTCAAGGGATTTGGAACACTGAACCTCTGAACTCTGTGCCCATTGTAGGATCTTCTTAAAGGCTCACATTTATTCATTTCAGTTCATGACTGTTAATGATTAACATTTGTTTACATATTTTGAAGCTTTAAAACCACAGTCTGTCAAACAAATAATTAGTAAATAGTTACATAATTCAAAGGCCTTGAAGTCTTATTCAAGCTCATGCAAAACGTTGTATTTTTAAATAATTTTATGCTTATTTCACATTAAAATCTTCTCAAATAATAAGGAAGACCATCCTAGTACTATTTTTAAAAGATAAAAGTGACCATTCAACAGGATCAGTTACCTCTTCAATGTTTTAAGTTAGATGTCAGGACTGATTTTAGACAGAGAATCATGCCATAAGAACTTCTTGTCATTTTATAAATTGTCTAATTACTTTTGGGGGAAATGCCAATTCTACAACTCTATAATAAAAAGTAACAGTAATAAGTGGATTGTATGTCTTTGCCCATAACTTTATAGTGACCCTTGAGCATTGATTCTCTACTCTGGTGTCATTGTGCTTTACATGCTTTTCTGGTGAAAAGCACATTCTTCAGGCATTTAGCAACATTTGATATTATAATATTATAATATCTATAATATTATCATGTGGTCTGTAAGTGAATGAGAATTTACAAAAAAGCAAAATACCCAAAACCATGAGGAGCTGTAGCTAATTATTTCCAGTTTTGCAATTCTGAGATGCTGATTTATTATATATATACATGCATATCTGTATATATCCATCCAACAATAAATACTACCATTTGAGTATGTGGTTCATATATATGAAGTATAGCTATAAATGAATTCATGTATGAATAGAATTAATATATCTATGGAGTGAAATGTACTTATAAATGTATATTAACTAAATTCTTAAGACAGTATCTGAACAATATATGAATACCATAATGTGTGTTATTCATTCAAAACACATTATTTGAAAAATGCCAAATATTTTTAACATCCCCTTTGTAGCAAAATGTATTTGTGCATATTTGCACAACCCGCTTTAATACACTGTGGACAAAGGGAAGCATCCTTGATTCAAGGGCAACTACGGTCTGGTTCCAATAACGAGGATTTAGAAAATGCTCTTTTCTTCCTTTAAACTCTTCAGAGAACAAAGATTCTCTAGCCACAGATCTTTAACAGCTTCTGTCTAGATTCAGGTAGATTGTACAATATAAAGTATAAACAGCAGATGTTAATTTGAATTTAAATGCAATTGAATTGTCCATCAAAAGGAATGTAGATCCAATTTATAATTAGCCTCCAAATAAACGAAAACCTATTCTTATCTAAAATGAAGCTTAGGTCTATTTATAGAACAGTCATCAGATCATGTGCTTCCACTGCTTACAGACAGAACAGCTCTTCCCTAATAGGCTTTTAAATCCATGTAACTGTCAGCAAAGAAAAAACAAACTAAATGGGCAAATGATACTACATTAGCCAAGCTTCCCTTTTCCTCCAGCAGTTAGAAGGTCTGATATTGTCCTTGTGCCCATCTGCCATTTTCTAGAATGAACTCAGACTCTATCCTGAGAAAACTGGGAAATATAAATCTTCTGATGCAGTTTACCCTAATAACAAGATGAATTAGAAGTGATTACAGTTTTCCTCAGGAGAAAACTTCTCACTGGATTACAGAAACCAATGAGAATTTCTAACATGTCATCTTTTCTATAACAATTTTGTTCTGCCCATAAGTAAATAAAGGAACTAGACAAGAACAGATGCCAAATTCCCTCATTATGTGTATTCTAAACACAAGTGTCTTCAGAGTCTACAAACAAAAACCTGAACACATTTCAGGGAACTCAGTTAAATAATCATTCTGAATGCTGTTAGCAATATTATATTGTTTTCTGACCTTCAGACATGTCTTCCTATGACCTTTTCCTCCTTTCACATTAAATGTTTAACCTCTCTTTGCTTGTGAAGCCTTCCAGACTCTGCGCTTTTCGACTTAGTCCTAATCCCCCCTAATACTTCTTCCACTGCATCACCTTTCCCTTCTCTCTGTTGACAGATGAATCCCTGACCCTATTTCATCTCAAAAAAACATTCATTTAAGACAGACTTTTTACAGTTAAAACAGTCTAATTATTAAATAGCTGTCATCTAATTTTTTTAAAACAAGATTCAGGCAGTGAGGGAGAAACGTTTGGTTCCCATGACCAAGCATCAGTATAATGTATTGCTTGACATCATAATGCTTATAATGTTTTCAACAGTTTTCGCCACAGTGACATGCATGGATAACATTCTGATCAATGACCCAATCTCATAAGTGAACCCAGGTATGGGAGCTACGACCAATGTGCCAGACATAACTCCACACAACACTTCTTTCCCATTCAAGAGAGCATGACAGGATGTAAATAAGTCAGACCAACATCATTATACCAGTGATCAAGACTACTTTAATTTCTTAAAATAAAAAGGGGAATAATTTGCAAATGTTGACACTTTATTAATAGCAACAAATTACTCACCACACACCTCAGAAGTGATCACAGCTCATCAGTGTGTTGTACCTCTGTAGTTAAGACCCCCTGCTACATACAGACTGTCATTTTCTCATATACTTTCTCTAAACCTTGTCATTCACCGAACAACGTTAGGTATACTACAAAAAGTCCTTTATTGATTTTGTAGCTAGATTTAAAAATAAGTGAGATGAGTAAAATCCAATGAGATATATAAAGGTTTTTGAATTAAAAAACTGGGGGCAGCTAAGCATGGAAGAACATCAGATGTGGGCAGAGTTAAGCCTAGTCAGACTAGAGAAGAGGAAACCAAAAACACATTACAAACACTTGGAGTTGATAGGTTAATCTACCCACTTCTCAGAATCTCTGGCATCAGATAAAATCTAAAAACGCCTAAAATCTGCAAAGCTGTTGACTAGTGCTTGTGATACTATAGAACTGTGCTGTTCAGTGTGGTAGCCAGTAGCCACCCGTGGCTATTTAAATTTAAATGAATTTAAATGTATTAAAATTAAAAACTCAGATCTGCAATCACACTAGTCACACTTAACAACCTATAGTTTGAAAGCAATGCTGTCCAATGGAACTTTAAAGGAAATGTTCTATATCTGTGCTGTCCAATATGTGTAGCCACTAGTACTGTGGCTATTGAGCATTTGAAATGCAGTTAGTGCAAATAAGGAACTGAAATTTTAATTTAATTTTAATTAAGTTAAATTTAAATTTAAACAGCTATATGTGGCTATTGGCTACCATACAGGACATTTCCACCACTGCAGAAAATTCTATTAGACAGTGCTCCTCTAGAACCATAGGATCCCTCATGCTGGAATGCCAAAAGGAGGGAAGGGAAGAATGTAAGAAGTAGGGGTGGTGCTGGAGCAGAAAAATAATATTTTCTCTCCACCTACTATCTGTCAAGCACTTTGTTATAGGCTTTCCATATGTCATTTTACTTAATCTTCACAGCCCCCAAATTGCTATTGACCTAACAGTAGAGACTCAGATAAGATTTGAATCCACATCTACACGACATCTCATGCCATACTCTTTCACTACTCCTTGACATCAATACGATCATGAATGGTGTTCATACAGTCAATACAGACTTATCAAAAAGAAGAGAACAGATTAAAGAATGAGGTGTCATGTCATTAAGGCATGTAAAAAAAAAAGAAATGCTACTTTATATATCGGGCAACAAACATATGAAATATGTTACTTTGAGAGATGGTATAGACTTAAAAGGAAACAGAATTATAGAAAATGAATGACTGATAGTTTCATTATTAAGGGAAGCCAGAAATGAGTGAACTGCCAAAAGTAAAACTGTAGTAACAGTGATCATCGTAACAATAGCTATCATTTATTGAATCCTTACTGGGCTCAATAATTCATGCTCATAATCACCCACCCTCTGAAGTACAGGTGAGAGTGTCACTGTCAGAGATAAAATTGCAGTCTGGAAAGCAGAAAGGTCTGACTGATTAACTTCTTTCTTATCTTCCTAAAGTGAAATTTCCCAATGCCTTTTCACAGGTACACACAACAAAGTGATGAAAGGATAGATAACACCCAATATCGGTCAGTGAAGAAATGCACTGCAATAATGCCATTATTGAAAGTCCTCGTTTAAATTTTAATTTGCCAGTTTCTTAATTACCCTTGCATATGTCCTAACATTTTTCCTAAGCTTTGTATCTGGTGATCATAATCATCTGCAAGGCTGACATTAAAATTTGCTAGGTTGGTAGGTCTGAAAGAATAACTTAATTTTCATGTACCTTTTACAGCCCTGTCAGGTTATTGCTGATATTAGAAAGAATCTCAGTCCATCTTGGCCTTCTTAATATTTTCTCCTTTCTAGTTTTTATCATCAGTCACAGAGGCAGAACTGTTATGGATGAGAGTACATTTAAGGAAATAATAAAGACTCTTGACTGTCTGCAATATCCATCTCATAGTGGCTGGAAATAGCTTCAGGAAAGCTAATTATTAAATAATTAATAACAATAATCCCTTAACTAAAAATAATGTGTTAACACCTAACCCAGTCCTTGGCACATAAAGCTCATGCAACAATTGTTTCCCTTTCTCCCTTTCCTAGTCTTAACTCCTTGGTCTGTCAGATTATAATATAAACTGTGATCACAAGTAAATTTGGCTCAGTGTTTTCCTCTTTGATTCAAGATCACCACAGAAAACAACATTTCTATTCCAGATCCTCTCTATATATGGCTTTAGGAGAATAACTGCCAATTCTGACTTTCAAACCTCCTATAGTTACTATTTATGCCAATGGATACTTAGGCTACATGTATTTCAAAACATTATCAAATTAGGATCACATATCTAAAGAATATTTGTGTATCTTAATAAGAAAATATATTCTTGGAAATACACTACTTTATCAGTGGGCTAAAACAAGGTGAGGAAAATATATTCTTATTTTATGTGCAAGATAACTTTAGAAATTGTCCCCATTGATTGAATAATTTATGATAGATCTTGTGGGAGAGTATTATGTAGCCATTATAGAGAACGAAGTAAATCCATTATTATTAGAATGGAAAGAGTTCCAAGACATAAAGTTATGTGAAAACCACCAGATGTACAAGTATGTGCATGATATGATTTTTTTTAAGCAACCTGAAAAGTTGAATGGTTTTCAAATTGATACATGAGACAGACAGTGATGGATGGACGCTGATATGTTATTGTTATTATTATCATTAGGCATCACACAAACGCAAAAATCAATAGTAGTTTTCTCTATGGAGGGTGGGGTTGTGAGACATTTATATTTTATCTTGTACTTACATACAATTTAAATTCTCTAATCACGTACATGTATTACTTTTTAAAAATATCATCAGAAATTATATGGGCATTAACATTTTGATCCACTTCTGTTAGCCTACTTCTATTTAAAAAAAAATAGTATGCTATTTTTAAACAATCTTTGGTATTATTGATAAGAGGCTTAACTTAGCCATCATTTTCTCTGTCAAATTCACATTGCCAAATGGCTGGATTTTTAAAGGACTGCCTTCTAAAATAACAGAGCAATCCTGGTTTGGTCACATAACTACTTGGCCAAAGAAATATCAACTGGTCATGAATGCCCATCCTGAAAAAAATATCAAGGCTTGCATCTTCAAAGAAAGAGAAGTCATATAATATCCTCTATTTACTTATGACTACCTTCAGTAACTCCACCTTCTTTTGTACGTTGCTGGATTCAAATCTGGCTTGGATGAATTATTATTTGAAACCTATTCAAGGCTCCACTAATGTCTGGATACAGTAAAAGCCAGTGGAATCTCCCATTATTTTGACAAAATACTATAGAATTTAAGAAGCTAACTACATTGAAACAAAGGGTAGGTCATGGGGGGATAGACCTAGCACCTTTCCAGAAACAAAACACCTATTACCAGTAAAGACTTGTGATCTAATGTTCTTTACTCCATTCCCCTTTTTTAAAGAAAGGGAATGTAGTAAGTTTTCTTTCATTCAGGAAAAACACTAATATTCATACTGGAACAAGAACTGCCAGCCATTACACTTTAAGGGTTTGATGAGATCTTGGCAATTGCTCCTTTGGTCCAATGAATCAGGCATGAGTAACAATTTCAATCTTTTCTTTTTATACAAAAAGACCAAGTCAGGATTGACAGCCTTTTAGAAACTGGGTGGCAGGGAGTTAAGCCCTGTTTTTGTTTGGCACATGAGCACTGGTGAGGACCAGTACAACAGACTTAGCCAGGCAACAGGGACCAAGAAATGATTTGGGCTTCAGATTTCTTCCTCACATCCCACATTTGTATACATTCCTAAATAAAATATTCAGGAGTTACAGACGTAGAAAACAATCATATGGTTACCAGGGGGGGAAAGGGAGGAGGGATAAATTGGGAGATTGGGATTGATGTATACACACTACTATATATAAAATATATAACTAATAAGGACCTACTGTGTAGCACAGGGAACTCTACTCAATATTCTGTAATGACCTATATGGGAAAAGAATCTAAAAAAGAGTGGATATATGTATAACTGATTCACTTTGTTGTACAGCAGAAAGTTAACAAAACATTGTAAATCAACTATACTCCAATAAAAATTTTAAAAAATTAGAAAATAAATAAAGTATTCAGAAATTTTACAGTGTTCTCAAGATCTTTGAATTGAAAGAATAGAATGTGTTATACTGTAGTGGTGGCTAAATATACAAAGTTTTCAAAATTCCCATTTTGAATGATTGTGTCTTAGGGTAAGCTACTTTTTCTCATAGAACCTCTAATAGAAAACTTGCTTATTACATGGTTGACAGTTGTTTAGAAACCAAAACTGGTAAATATTCTTCCAACATTTGCAAAAGTGTATTCCATGGAATACTGATCCCTTGGGATATTTCTTGAAGGTGAGGATTCCATGATCAAAATATTTTGGAAGCAATTTGTACTATACTCTCATATTGGTAATTCACAGTGTACATTTGCATATTCCAGGTTCTGAGTAGTCAAAAAAAAATAACCAGTTTAAATGTGTTTAACATCTTAATTCTGAATCTTTTTCTTTATCATGGAAATACTTTCCTGATGTATTTATTAATATTTTATTGAATTAATATTCTATATAGAGGATACTTTGGGAAACACAAGATAATTCTACCTGTCAGTAATAATAGAATGGTCATGGGCCAGGCTACCACAGAAGACAGTGAGTGTCTCAAAGAGAAAGCAGATGAAAAGAAGAGATCCACATGCTAGGTCTGTGGCCCAGTCAGCAACCTGAAATTAGAGTAATTAGACTCCTTATTGGTAAATATTCTTGCCTTATTGCCACTCAAATTTGGACCAGAGGCAGAGTGAAATAAACCACTAGAAGGGGATGCGCTTTAGTTATCCCTAGAGATCAACACAATCTCAATTATAAATGAAATAATAAGCCCAGAGATATTACATGACATGCCCAAGACCACTCTGGTGGTCAGAAGCAGGCCTGGATTGAGAACCCAGTATTCTGAATCTGATGCCAGAGTACTTCTTAGCAGCCCACACCAACTTCTGCCCAGGGATGAGCAGAAAGCCTATTGATTGAACCAAATATAATTGAATATTAATATTACTTTTGGGTCCGTTACAGCCATGATGAGAAATGAACAATTAAAGACATTTAAAAATTGTTTAATGTTTCTTTTTTGCTTTATAATTTCTATTGTTCCTAATACGTTGAATGTATAAGCGGAAAACAATAGAATGTATAGCAGTATAGTGTAGTGGATAGTACAGTGGCTAGACATTATCCATCTACTAAGCACAGAAAACAACAGCCTACAAGCTTCTAAAGAATCACAAATTAAAAATCACCTAGTCTAACATCAGCAACAGTAGCATTAACAGTAGCAGTGCAATCTATCCCAGTCCAGACGGTGCTGGGCTTCAGCTCACATTGGGATGTGGCTTGTACACACCTATGACCACAGGGTGGTCTTTTTCATATTGCTCTAAAGTCAACTGCTCCTGGGGCTTCATTGTCTCCTGTTGCATCTTTTCACTTCAAAGACAAATATGGCCTCGGGAGAGGCTGTGAAGTCAATGCAATTGTGCTTAATGGAAATCACAAAGTGTCCTCCATTACATAGGAAGGTGTGGGCATTCAGGGCTACAATCTGGGTCTGGTCTGGCTGGGCCATGTCGGCAAAGATCACATCCACCATTGCAATGAGCTTGTGGTATTTGTGTGAGTGCTGAGCATCTTCAATGACAGGAATAATGTTGGTTCTCTTCTTGGCCAAATTAATGAGGTCACAGCCGAGGCAGTGGGAAAACTCAACTGCACAGACCAGACCCTGTTGGCCTATGATGTCAGAGACATGGGAGAGCGTGGTACCCAAGGCAGCCCTGAGGTAGAGCGCCTTGGCCCCTGGCTTGATGCGGTCCACAGAGCCCAAGACTGCTGCAGACAGCTTGGAATGGAAGGGGGTTTTGCCTTATTTAGTCTGGGGGGTTAAACAGAGGTGAACTCCTATCATCCCTCATCTGTATTCTTGTAAGACTCTAAGCATAAACTTCCTTATGATAATAATAATAATAGGAAGAAGAACAACAACTAGTAGTAGTAGTAGTAGAAGTAGTAGCAGTGACACTTACTGTTTTCTTTAACTCTAATATGGTTCTAACTGCTTTAAATAGGTTAACTCATTTACTCCCTATAATAATTCCGAGGTAGGTAATACTATGTTTCTCACTTTACAAAATGTGGGAACTGTAGACCAGCTAGTTTTTAAACCTTGCCCCAAAATCTCACGGCTCTATGTGGCAGAGACAGAATTTAAACTCAAGCAGTCTGACCCCACAGGGTATAGTCTTTAACCATTATGTATATTGCCTTGTAGGTGTCTACTGATGGTTATTTTCCTTATCCATTTCTACACTCACTTCCTCTTGTCCATTATGGATTCATCCATTGTTGATTTCCAAACCTGATGAAGTATCAAAATCACCTACAGAGCATCGTTAAAACAGACACTGTAGTCCTCTCTCCAAGATACTCTGATCCATACTAGACTAGGTAGTTTCAAAAAGCACAAGAGGGGGCTTCCCTGGTGGCGCAGTGGTTGAGAGTCCACCTGCCGATGCAGGGGACATGGGTTCGTGCCCCGGTCCGGGAAGATCCCACGTGCCGCCGAGTGGCTAGGCCCGTGAGCCATGGCCGCTGAGCCTGCAAGTCCGGAGCCTGTGCTCCGCAACAGGAGAGGCCACAACAGTGAGAGGCCCGCGTACCGCAAAAAAAAAAAAAAAAAAAAAGGAAAAAAAAAGCACAAGAGGTTCATCTGGAGGTTCAGATCCAAGGACCCATGTTTGGGAGCCATTGATTTAGAGCCTTTCTCTCTTGGCTGGTTGCCTTATTCATCAAAGATACTGCCTAGGTTCACAGAAGCCATGAGAGGAGGGAGGACACAAAGGGTAGCTAGACTGGCTAAACCAGCACCTGTCCCAGGAAGTCTTCACATCCCCTTCTCACACTATGAAATCCTTGAGGACAAGGACAAAACATTAGTCAGATTTGGACCTTCCATGATGGTTAGACTAGAGCCTGATTCATAGTAGATGCTCAGTTAATACTTACTGTCTAGGTTTCTGGGTGAATATTATTGATAAAAGGCAATAAAATAATGGTTTTTCCAAAGAGACTAAGAAGGGTCTTCTAACTAATAATTGCCTATTGCTCTGATAATAAAAGAGTCATATATTTCTCTACAACATAGTAAATAGGAGATATAGCAAGAGAGCTTAATCACCATATTAACACGAAGGAATGAGAAGGCCAAGAACAAATGGGTGCAAAGGAGGAAGTTGTGTTTAACTGATGTCTGGTTTGACAAGCTACATATAAATTTAGAGATTAAATATAATCATCTAGGTTCATTTGACTACATTCATTAAATAAAACGAGTATATATTTTTTAAATTCCTTCAAGGCTGGCTTCATAGGACCCTCAGATGAATTTACCCACTCATCCTCCCTTCCACTACTGCCTAATTGCTCTACCACAGGCTAATGGGCAAACGGTCCTCAGCAACCATTTATCTTTCTTGAAGTCTTCTCCTTAGAGCTCCCTTTAGGAATAGCAGTGGGTTTTCCTTTGAACTTATTTTCTCTCTTAGTTGTTTGTTTTCTTTCAAGCATGTTGTAGAGGCTTCTTTGCTGTGTGTTTCTGAAGCAAATCAGGGACACTAATTTGTTCTTTGTGGATTTTTGAAAGCTACCCCAGTGGGAGCCACTTGCTTTGACCAGGATTTCTGCCTGTGGATGATGGGGAGGGAGAACTCACAAAGGCTATTAAGACAGATAGGAATGCTATAGCTAGGTGAACACATTAATGATGTAGAGCTGAGAAGCAGAACTCCTGATTTTGAGGAGATGCAACCAATGAGCACATGGAGACAAGACTACCCAAGCACCAGCATTTACCTCTGTGCAGGTGTGTACTAAGTAGCAATTTCTGGCTGAGATAGAAAATCCTGTTCTCTTTAGACATGGGGATGCAGCACAGATGTGACACTGCAGGTAGAGAAAAATCTTCATGGGCTCTGAAGCTAGAAGGAAGTTGACAGTTCATTTTAGGGTGATGGGAAAAGCATTCTGGCTGAGAGGTGGGTGGAAAAGTTCTCAATTCGCTCAAAACCTGTACATTTTGACCCTGGCTCTGCCATTAATTGGCATTGCATCCCTGTCCAAATCACTTCATCTCCCTGCCTCCCAGGGTTCCCCCATCTGTAAAACCAACAGATCCAAACTGTTGGCCAAGTGCTCCTTTCCATTTTAATGTGCTGCCTTCAGATTAACAAAGATACACATATATTTATATCTATAAGATAAAAGCCTTTGACTTTTTACCTTAAGTTGACTTTCAGGAAAAACAAACTATATAAGAAAATGAATGTATACTGGGAATTTATTTTTTAAAACAACCTTCAAAGTATATAGCCAGAGATCAATTTTATATACCTTTTACCCAGTCATCTATGTATTCCTAAATTTCTGTATAGAGCAAATGATAATAAATCTCAAGCTCTATAAAGACACTGAATTATCAGAAGAAAAGGCCCTACAGTTTCTGTTTATGACAAAAGAAAATAAAATTTTTAGAAGTGTATTGAAAGATAATGTAAGATGAATAAATGTTTTGAAAATGCAAAACCAATTATCTTATTATCCTGACAGAACTACTAGTTTTATTTATGCATATTATCAATACGCACATGCTGTATTTACATTGTTATAATAATGGTATACATAGAATTTCACATTCACTATTTTTACATATATTATCTCATAAACATACCTTATTTTGCTACGTAATTATTATTTTAATGGCTTCATAGCATTAAACTGTGTTGATGTACCATAATCTATAAAATCATTATTTTGCTGGACTTTTAGTTTGTCTCCAACTTTTTGCTACTAATATTGATTGCAATAAATTTTTTTTATGGTCAGCTTTTGTTTCTGTTCAAATGTTTCCATAAGAGAAGAATTTTGAAGGCAATGGATATGAGTAAATTTGTGGCTTTTGCTGCAAATGGTCATGTAACTTTCTAAAGGGATTATCAATTAATAATGTCACCAGCAAGGAATGTACACATCATTTTTACCAAAACTTCACCATCTTTAACGGCGATCATTTTTGTGATGTAATATTTTATGCGTTTCAGAACTGGCAGAGTGACAATGATGTGTATGACAAAGGGTCCTCAATAAATATGTTTCGACCCTCCTCATTAAAATTCTGGACTTAAAAAAAACAAAAAACAAAACTCTGGACTTAACTTGGAGATTCATTTATTCATTCATTCACTCTAATGCACTTGTTCATTAATTCATGCATTCAAAAACCTTTCATTGGGCACAATTATGTAATCAAAATATGTTAGGCCCTGGCTATACAAAGTTATACTTTCCCTTAATGGCTCACTTTCTCAAAGAGAGAAATCTATGTGAGCACATATGTGGTCTCTGCCTTCATTCCAGTGTGTTTCAGGATGCATAAGGACTCAGGGGAGAAGACCAAAAAAAGCTCATTATTTTTCCTTCACAGCATACTTTCAACAAAACATACTAGGTATCTCCAATTATCAGAACTAGTTTCTTAATCCATGCCATGAATGAGCAAACTACTTCTAAAGGTGTGACACAGCTTATTTTCAGAGGCACAAAGTTTTGCAAAGAAATTGGTAATAACTGTAATACTTATTCTGAAGTTCTCCTACTTCCTCTTATATTGGCTTTCTCTTCTGATGTGTGCCCACTATGGTGTTCAAAACATATTAGGTACCTAATAAATTGTGATTTTTATGACTCTTTCTCCTTCATCTCTAAGCCTGTATACAATCTTCTTTAGATTCAAATCCCTTTACCTGAAAAATTCCGCCAGACCCATACTGCAACATATTTAACTGTTCTCGACGTTAATCCTCCCTCAAAACAACAACAAGCATCAAGTGCTTAAAATATGCCATTCACTGCAGTATATTATTTTTTGTAATTCTTATGAAATCTGCTTTATACACTATTTATTAGAGAAATTATATAATTGGCCAAGGTCACAAAGCTGATAGGTGAGAGAGTTGGGATTTCCATTAAGATTATCTCTAAATTCCTTTTCTTTTTCTTCTGGCCATGCCAAGCAGCTTGCGCGATCCCAGTTCCCCGACCAGGGATTGAACCCGTGCCCTCGGCAGTGAAAGCACAGAACCTTAATCACTAGACCGTCAGGAAATACTCTCTAAACTCTTCTTTGATTCTATCTTGTATTATTATAGTGTTCCAACTCTGGAGAAAGGCTTAGTACGTATGCCCAGTCTCCCTACAGTATTACCTATCGACTGGATGGTATTCAGGGGAACCAAAATGGGGGGAAAAACATGCAAATGTGCTGGCAAATTTTTCTATGATAAAATAAGTGGTCAAATCTATCAATTCTATCCACACCTTAAAGACTAGATGACTTAGAATGGTCATTATTAAATAGTCACCATTTCCACAGTGATTAACTTAATTGGATATTAATGTTAAGATATGACCTCGATTGTTATTGTAAACAATTTCTGGTCCCATATTTTACTGTGGCTCATTAATGATCCTGGACACATACAAAATGGGCCCTCACACATATGAATTGTATTCTGAAAGAGAGTATACTTCTACACCTCACATGGAGAAGTTTCAAGTCACTATTGATACTGTATTCGGAAGCCATAGTGCCACCGTGGGTTAAATTTTGCTCTGAATTAGGTTTTATTGCTCATGAATATCTTAAGATGATCATGTCTGAACCATAGCCAAAATTAAACAGTGCTAACAACTGAAGTAGAGTCCCTCACAAATCACCTTTAAATGCCACCTATAAGGATAAAAGCTGAATTTTTATTACCATTTGACCTTTCCTTAGCTAAGGTCTCATCAAGTTCCAATGGTCCAGAGTGCCATGCCACTCTCTTCTCTAACAAAAGAGGTTTGCTACTAATGCCTAAGGTTACTGAGGATTCTGTACTACCAAATTCTTTTGTATTATCTACTCCATAATTTTTTTCTTTCTACAATAATTACATTCTGTGCAAAAATACTGATACAAACAAGACACTAACTTATTATACAATGTTTGCAGTCTCTGACATTAAATAAACAAATAGGAAAATGTGGATTCTCATAGTATGCACAAAACAATGAGATTCATTCAGTAACTCTTAAAACATACATGGTGTTTCACATTTAGTAGTGAAAGGGGTCATCAATTGAGTCTGTTCAAATAAACAGACCCAGAACATGATGTTGAAGGTACAAGCGTACACATTTTTTGAAAATGACATTTAAAAAAAATACTTAGGTAGTCTAATTACATAAGCCTTTCTCATTCTTTGTTTTTACTGAAATGAGGTGGTCAATCTCATTGGGGGAAATGTCTCTGAGATGTGTTTTATATACCATGGTAGACTCTACCTCTTACAAATTCTTTGATTACAGAATTTGCTACAGTTTGGTCAAATTTCCCTCTCTTCCAAATGCAATGATATTAGTAGTTCATCCTCCAAACTACCTACTCCAGGAATTGATACTGCCAACCTTCTGTTGAGCCCAAATAATTTCTAAATAATTAAACAAATCCTTCTGATATGACTCAATAAACAATCCAAAAGAAAAGATCAAAATCAGGCTCACAGAAAAGATTATTAATGTGTCTTTTATATTTACTATGTTTTTATTTTTTTTTCTTTGGCTTGAAAGCTTTATCATTCTATTTCTTAGATAAATTAGTGCCTATGAATTTTGTAAATAAGCTTGATACAAAGACCCATTAAAAAAAAAAAAAAAAAGACCCATTCAGACATATGGTAGAGATTTCTGTAATGCACGCCATTCATCCTTAATGGTTTTTATTTTGAAATTCTCTTTGGAGAGTGCCATGTTCATTTTACTTCATGAAACACTTGTGTAAGTATTTTTCTCTAAAAACAAAGCAGCATAATGTAGAAACAAATTATTTAGAAGTAAATTAAAAGGACTGAACATTCTAAAATGCAAATTGCACAAGCCTTCTGCTAAACATAAATGAAACAAGGCAAAAGATGGTTTATCTCAGTTCTATAAAGACGGAGACTACCTTGACTACAGCTTACATATTGACTCCTCATATCCTCCCTCCCTTCTCTCTCTCCCTTTCAGCCCACTCAAAGAAACCATGCAGCTCTGGTGGAAGAAAAAAATCATTGCCATCATATTGTTCTGATAATTCTTTTTCAAAATAATCAGCAATTATTTTGTTGAGCAAAGAAACCAGGAAACTTGGGGGCAGCATTCTAAGTTAACTTTGGGAAATATCTTTTTATACTTATAAATGCATAAAATGTGTTTACATGATATTTATAGGGCAGTTTGAAAAAAAAAAAACTGCCATGCATTTTTACCTCAGCCTCAAAATGTCAGCTGGTGAAATTAAATGTGCAATTTTATTCTAAATCCAGGTTGAAACTTTTAATGGCTTTATTCCAGAGATTTTGAGCTTGTTGGAATAGTATATAATTAATTTTTCTGTATTTCAGCCACTCACTAGAATAAAAGTTAAAAATATTTAACAATGACTGAGATGCTAAGAATTATAAATTAAAAGTAGTACTTTGAATTTACTCCAGGCATATTTTATGATTTTGAGTAAACCTTTTATTTCCAATAGATATCTGAATTTTATAAAATATAATATCAGACAGAAAAGGACTGCCAAGTTCCCCCCAACAAGTACCATTTAAATTTGCTTGTTTAGTTGGTTGTGCTTTGTATCCTGGCACTTCATAGTCTTAAAACACCTTTCACAAATGTATTTGTCTTCCCAACAACCCAACGAAGTAAGTACAACAGATATTCACATACCTCTGATTCACTCCATTGTCATTTCCCTTATCCTATGGCAACTTAAGTACATAGATAATCTTCTCTGTGCTCCTTCCTTGAGAAAACTTGCTTTCAGGTTTACCAAACACTTTGTTTTACTGCAGGAAGCAGCAGAAAATGATGATGAAGAGTGTGGTCTCTGAGGTTGGCCTTAATTCCACCCCCAACCACCTAAAGGTTGGACATGCTACTTGACCTTTCAAAGACTCAGTTTTATCTTCTGCCAAACAGTGTTAACAACATGAACTTTCATAATCAGGACTAAATGAAATAATGCATGCAACTAGCTAACCTAGCAGAGTGCAAGGGGCATGGTATGAATTCCATAAATTCAACTAGTTTTATTATTGGGCATCTCAGCTCACATCCACACAAAAGCACTCTAGAATAAACCTTACACTTTGTTTCTGAGAAGACATGAAAGAAGAGAGATCTACTAGTAAGTTTTCATGGAAAATAAATATGTGAGTAGTGGTTACCAGGGTGAAGGTGATCATGGGTCAGGATGGGGAAAATACATTTTTAGCTCTTTCATGGTCAGGTGTTCACACTAGGACTACATAATTTTCTAGAAAGAACTGCTAAAATATCACACACATAGAGACACTTGAACATACCCACCTTGATATTTACATGTTCATTCTAAAACATACTCCAAGTAAAACAAGAATGCTGGAATTCTCTGCCATTTGGGGTGAGGCACATGTACATGCACTCTTCCTCATGTGTACAGAGTTGTGAGTTGTGTTAAGCTTTGCCTTGTATACCACAAAACCTCCTTTGCCCACCAAGGTTGCTCAGCAAACACCTTGCTGAAAAGATATTATTAATTCACAGGAATAGTAGAGTTCTCCAGGTGGTGTGATTCATGGTCGGTAGTGAAAGCAGCTGAAACAATCCTTTCATAAATTTCTTTCCCAGCTTAGTACAAACCTCTTTATTAGTCAATAGGCCTAATGAATTATCCTAATAGATTTGCTACCTCAAATATTTTTATGGAAAGGTTAGAAGAGACAGAAACAAACAAGTGGACTTGTAGCTGGAAACTTTCAATGGCCTTAGGGGTTAATTATTTACTGCAGACAAATGCAATAAGAGAAAGATGTATAAGGGGATAACATTCTTCTCTTCCACATCTCCCTTTTTCTTGTTTCAAGTCCTCAGAACGAAGCTTCTATAGAAAGTTCCTTCCCAACAAGGAACTCCACACTGTACCCAATGAAATTTCATCACTCAGGGGTTTCAGAGAGGTACAGAAACATACTGACATGTAACTGCTCTTTCTCCTGACCATATATGTTATTATTGGTTACCAACAGTTTATAAAAATATTGGTGCCAATCAAGTGGAATTACAATTGAGGAGTCTGGATTAAGAAAGAATCTAAATTTGAATACTGGCTCTTTTGCTTAATAATTTATTAACTATTCTCACCCTCCCCCAGACAAAAGGAAAAAAAAACTCATCAAATTGTGAGAAATCCAGGTCCTTGTTTTGTATACCCATAGTGTTAAAGGTTCACCTTGGAGTTATACAACGTAGTAGCCTTTCTAAGCAGAGGGAGTTTCAAAGATGAAAAACATAGGATCCAAGGTGTTATTATTCCCACTTATTTCACTATCTTAGATCACTATCTTTAGGGAACAACATGATCTTAGCCACAATGGGAACCACATTCTTTAAAGGGAGAAGAATATCATAAAGGTTCAGAGACAAATCCAAAGAAATGGGTTAATTACTAGGTTTGAAGTGGATCCACTCAGCTTGATGTAAGAAGGGGGCTGACGGCCCTAACTCTGGATTAGATCTGGGAATATCGGGTGTAAGTAAGACACCTAAAGGACACTAACGGGACAGTGTATGAATTCCTGTACATGTGAGAAGCAAGAGGTACAAACAGAAGGTATCGGAAGTCAGCTTGGGCCACAGATCCAAAGCAATTGTTACTGTACAGGACTCAGCAAGAATGTATAGGAGGTGGGTGGAAATTTACCATCCTATTCTGAGATGCGAAAAGAACATACAGTTCCTTTATTTCTCTCATATAATTCTTCTTTAAGTTGTCCTACTCCACATACACTTACTAATTCACAATATTTTAATTATTTTCAAGTTTAAGCAGTCTCCTTAAATATTGGGTTTATTCAAAATTAACTCCTTAGTAGGGCTGTTTATATAGTCATTTTCTGGAGGACACAGTCTTTTTTTAATTGTTTAGATTAATTTTTATTGGAGTATAGTTGCTTTACAATGTTGTGTTAGTTTCTGCTGTAGAGCAAAGTGAATCAGTTATATGTATACATATATCTCCTCCTTTTTAGATTTCCTTCCCATTTAGGTCACCACAGAGCACTGAGTAGAGTTCCCTGTGCTATACAGTAGGTTCTCATTAGTTATCTATTTTATATATCATAGTGCATATATGACAATACCAATCTCCCAGTTCACCCCACCCCCCACCACCACCTTTCTCCCCTTGGTGTCCACACATTTGTTCTCTACATCTGTGTCTCTATTTCTGCTTTGCAAATAAGTTCATCTGTACCATTTTTCTAGATTCCACATATAAGTGATATTATATGATATTTGTTTTTCTCTTTTTCACTTTGTATGACAGTCTCTAGGTCTATCCCCATCTTTGCAAATGGCTCTATTTCGTTCCTTTTTATGGCTGTATATTGTATATATGTACCACAACTTCTTTATCCATTCTTCTGCTGATGGACGTTTAGGTTGCTTCCATGTCTTGTCTATTGTAAATACTGCTGCAATGAACATTGGGGTGCATGTCTCTTTTTGAATTATGGTTTTCTCTGGGTATATGCCCAGGAGTGGGATTGCTGGGTCATATGGTAGTACTATCTTTAGTTTTTGAGGAACCTCCATACTGTTCTCCATAGTGGCTGTATCAATTTACATTCCCACCAACAGTGCAAGAGGGTTCCCTTTTCTCCACACCCTCTCCAGCATTTACTGTTTGTAGATTTTTTAATGATGGCCACTCTGACAGATGTTAGGTGATACCACATTGCAGTTCTGATTTGCATTTCTTCTTCCTTTATTCCCTAAGATAATTCCTAGATTGACCATGGGTTTATGACAGTGAATGGAAGGGGGTCCCAATCCACACCAGAATTTCAGATGCTCTCATATAGATATATAATATAGAGTGGTAAGACCAGTTTACTCCCTATGTGGATAACCTGGAGTAAATTCAAAATATTTAACAATGGGTACAGCATGGCACTAACCAATCAAAATGGATGCCAGTCCAATAAAAACTATCATTATAGACACTGACTGTAAACAAATGATGTAAGCATGTCATTGTGGACCTGCTAAATATAAGCACTGTGGGTAACTACTGAAATTTGATTGTCCCATCTAGTCTTTTGGAAGAACCTGCTGGTGCCCCTTGTTGGTATCCATAGGTACAAACCATTTCTCCTAATCTTTAAGATTCCACCCATGGCAGGCACCTTCTTCCTTCAAACCTCAGATCGCCACTAATCTGCTCGCTTCCCTATGCCCTCACTGGGACATGGCTTCTAGATCCCTTTTTGGAGGTTCATGAACCAAGCCAACTGTCACCACCACTGCTCTACTGTTGCCCAGGTCATACTGGGGCTCCTCCTAAAACCTTGCTGTTTCCTCCTAAAACCTAATACCTGGGAAGCACACCACTGGCATTCCTTCCTAATCCTGCTCTTTTTCTGATCTCAAAGTCAAAGAAGGAAGGTCAGGATCTTAAATAACCCATCCTGGTTCCCCAATGCCATAATTTTTCCCTACCACAATTCCTTAGGGCCAAAAGAGTGGGCTTTCCATTTCTTCTGTCTCATCTTGAGTTTGCCCTATTTCCTGGAATGCACTAAAACTCTGATCTATTCTACCAGTCTTGGTTCTTGATTTGCTGAAAGCTAAAGGATTTAGAAAATCCTTTTTCCTCAACAATACCTGATTTTCAAGAACATTATTGTGCTACGGTAAAGAAGTCAAGAAGTTAAGCTTTGAAATGCAAAGTTGATCAGTGGACACTCTATTTAAGAAAGTACCAACTGTGTCCTTTTCTAAAGCAATAAGTCTCCTAACTCTGCAAGGAAATGACTTCAATATATTCAAAAATTGTTCCTTCACAAATATGAATTAGATATTGATAACAAAATAGTTATAATTTATTTAGAAATATTAGAAAAAATATACAAAATATACATAATAATACTTAGAGCAAGGCATAATATTTACATATTCAGCAGTATATTAATTAAAGGCAGCATGGAAATGGAGATCTTTATATCAAGAGATAAAATCAAGAATTTTTTTTTTTTTTTTTTTTTTTTTGTGGTACGTTGGCCTCTCACTGTTGTGGCCACCAGGAAGAAATTTTTGATAAGTTGCCCAAAGCAGCCAAAGAAATAGAGACTAGTAGGCTGGGAAAAGCCCTTCTACGAGTCGTGGATCATCAAGCAGGATTTTAGGGTATGCTGGGATTTTTTTCCTTACTTATTTTGTTGTTAAAGTTGGAGTTAAATAAGAGGCTGTGAATAAACCGTTGTGGACCTATCTCAATTAATTCTCCATCCCCACCCCTCACTTGTAATCCCTAGCCTAGGTTTTCATCACAAAAAGACACTATTGTAAGTTCAACCCTTGAGATAAATCTAACAAAGCAAAGGCACACAGAATAGCAGTCCTTACAACACCTGCAATCTAATCTAAAAACAGACTTTGAGGGGTCATTCTAATCATCCTTCTGATTTTCTTCTCTATTCCAAGAAATTAAAGAGACCAAATTTATTGCCTACTAAAGCGTGAAAGTGTCAGTACATGGAGAACCAGCTAAGTTTGGCTCTCTAAAAACATCTATAACACAGCTTTAAATCGTCATGGTCTACCATGAAAGAACCTTCTGTGATGGAGAGTAAAATCTCAGAGATTTGAGGGAAGAACAACTGTTCTCAAAATTACCAAAGTGATATACATATATATTTTTTTTGCGGTACGTGGGCCTCTCACTGTTGTGGCCTCTCCCGTTGCGGAGCACAGGCTCCGGACGCGCAGGCTCAGCGGCCATGGCTCATGGGCCCAGCCGCTCCACGGCATGCGGGATCCTCCCGGACCGGGGCACGAACCCGTGTCCCCTGCATCGGCAGGCAGACTCCCAACCACTGCGCCACCAGGGAAGCCCCCAAAGTGATATTTTTAAAAATCACTGATGAAGCTACAAACCACTGCTTTTTACCAACCACCAGGGCTATTTAAAACCAAAGTACAGAAAGGTGGAGATTCAGATTCCCCATTTGGTTGCATAGATGAGGAAACATTTTCTGAATCTTTGATTTTTCTCTCAACACTGAGAAGATCTACCACTATAACCTATTCAAGATACCTTTTCCCAGTGTTTAGAACCTGGCATTTTTCCCAGCTAGTAAAATTTCTAATGAAAAGAAGCAATCACACAAACCCAACCTGACAAGCTTAATATCTTTTGTTGGTTGTCTTACATAATTGATATTACATGTATATTTAGAATAAATGGACACTGTACCCTTGTCAGTTGCTCCTTCTAAAATGTTTCACATTCTTTTGAATTGTGTGCAACTTTAGAAATTTCCAATCATCTTACTTTTAAATACCTCACCCTACAATATAAAAGGGCTTAGAGCTTATTTAAATAAAGACATTATACATAGCTCTGCCTGCACTCTTTCAAAATACTCAGTCAATTAACATAAGCTACCTTCCAGAGGATTTAAGTCAGGTGGAAAGGAATACTATTTCAGAACCAAAGAAGGAAAAAAGAATATGGAATGCATAGCAAACCAGACATCTGAAAAAACATTAAGACTATTCAATTTCCTCATATTTTAGGGATGGTGGTGGTGGGCTTTTTTTTTCTCCCCTTTCAAATCGTTCTGCCAATGATTGCATTCTAGACTCAACAAAAGGTTTCTGGGACGTCTCCAAAGGGATATAATGTCCAAACTCTTCTATTAGAAAGAGGCTCAGGAAGTCTCTCTGCAACCTCCAAAATATTGCAGGCTCAATTACCCTCAGGGTACAGTGAACGGGCAGCACCATTAATCATTCCCAGGGCACTTAATGCCCTAAGAACAGTTCTGAGTCCCACAGCAGCAATAGGGGTGTGTAAGAACTGAGCTGGTCTCTGACAGCTGGGCCATGCTGCCACCTGCAGGTCAGCAGGAAACACGACTCTTCGGATGCCACTCTTCCCTCCAGTTCTAGAGGAGCTACAAGGTATGGGATGTGCTGAATATCCCCTCCTTCTTGGGCAAATAACCCTGTTCTTCCTCCTCTCCAGACGCTGGGACTTTCCTCTTCATTGTTTAGTTGCTTGTGGAACAAGTGAGGCCAACAGAAATGGGTGAAGGCTGGCAGCACCATGGTCTTTACCTTCCATGCTTTGCTCACCCACACCCTCATCCACATTGGAGCCCCATCTTTGGGTGCACCTGTTCTCTTGTTTGCCCATCCAGTTGATCAATATTAGGAGTTTCATGTTCTGTTCTAGAGACAAGATATTGTACCTACCTTAAAATACTCTGACTCTGGGTGAAGCAAGAGACAAGAAAATAAGAGAGTCATGGCCCAGTCACGAAGAGTGTTCACACGGGGTAAGCACCAGATGTTGTGGGACCCAGAGGAGGTATATCTACACTGGTCAGGGGTGAAAGGATGTTAGGCAAGTCTCCAGTGGGAGGGACTCTGTAGTGGCATTATACAAAGAATAAGGATGTGTTTTTGAAATCTGATGAGCCTATGATAAAATCACAGCTACAATTACAAATCATGCAACCTTTCCAATTTTCATTTTCTTCACCGGAAAAATTTTTAGTAATAATTTAGTAAAAATTTTTGTAAATTTTTAGTAGTAATATTATTATTTAGTAATAATATTTTATGTTATCAGACAAGATAGAAATTACATGTGTCAAATAACTGGGATAGTGTATTAGCTCAATACCAGATAGATATTTTTATTTTAATTATAACAGTTCTGGCAGAGCAAGCTGGTCTTATCTGGGCAGAGAAGAGGGGCAGGGAAAGGACAAAACATGCAAGTCAGATGGGTGAGAGAACTGTGTGTTCAGGGATCTTCAAGCAGTGTGTTATCACTGGAAACACTTCAGTATCACTCTTCATGTTTCTTGATGTCTATCTCTCCCCTTTATCCCACTCTTTTTTTTTTTTTCCTCTTCACCATCCCCTGCCCCACTCAACATTCAGAGAAAGTAAGAATGCTGTTTGTTTCCAGAATATTAAACAAGTGTTTCAGGTTTTCAGCTAGTTCATGACAGGAATATTTGTTTGGAGGAGAAGCAGGCACCTGAAAAGAATTCTATTTTCATCAGATTTCCTTCAAGCAACTCAGTAAAGAAGTTGGTGGGTGGGTACTGACACTCTGATAAAATGCTAGCACTAGTTTGTCCATACAGAATGCACTAGCAAGTTTGAATAAGCTGTAGTGACACCTCCTGGTAAGAAAAAAGGAACATCACTGGATACAAAACTTTCCATGCCTTCACAGTTTTATAATCAAAAACAACACATGAAAACATCTTTTCCACATGAAGTGTTTTTCTGTCTGAAGAAAACAAAAAAGTTTCAAAGACAGACACACACATATACAATACTCAGGTTTGACTGATTTCCATTTTAAAAAGGAGCTGAATCAGAGAAAGAAAACAGTTTTGTTTTTATTTCATGACATCAAATAACTAATTTGACTTTTAAAAAATCTTTCATCCACTTATTTTGGCTTTATGTATATACAGAGCCTTATTCAACATTTTCTAAAGTTAAGAAGTAAAATGTTATGGAAGTTACTTTATATAGTATTTTTAACCTGTTTCTTTGTGGAATGCTGGTCTGACACTTCCTCTTGAATGCCTGAACTATCGACATTCTAATACCTCACCCTAAGCCCACCCCGTACCCCCATCACTGCAGCTTCCATTTAGCCTGAAGTATCTTTACATCTCAAGTCCCCCAATTCACCTACTGTTCCCCTCTCCACTCTCAAACTCTCTACTTCTTTCAAAATGTACTTGTGTACTGACAAGTATTGTTAAGGCCCTGTGAACCAGAGCTAAAATAACAAGTGTTAACAACTTAACCTTCTATATCTCCTTAGTGACTTACAGACCTTACAAATATGAAGTTAGTCATTCTAGAAATGCAAATTCCAAGATGACAATAGTGAGAATCTCAGCCAGCCAGCCAGCCAGCCGTCCAATATTTATTCAGGACGACATGCCACACTCTCTTCTAGGTATTGGGGGAAACAAATATAACCATGGCAGACATCATATTTGTTTCACAGAATTTAAATTCTAGCAGTGAAAAAAGAGGGGAAAAAGGTTAACAAACAAACAAAAAGCTCAAATTGTGATAAGGTCTATTAATAAAATGTGGAGAGTGGAAAAAAGAATAGTACGAAGTGTCCCTTAGATGACTAGAAATCAGGAAAGGGCTCTTAGAGGATGTGGCAGAAGCTGAGACTGGTGGGACAAGAAGCAGCTCTGGGGAGAATCAGATGAGAGTATACCAGGCAAAGGTAACAGCAAGTACAAAGGCCCAGTAACAGAACAGGGCTTGGTGTTTTCAGAAAAATAGCAAGAAAACAGAAAAGAGCCAAGAGTAATAAAGTTGATGCAGGTGATCATAAAGATTTAATTCAAAGTGCAATCAGAAGTCCTTGGATGATATTAAACAAGGAAGGTTATAATCTAATTTAAGCCTTGACAAATAGCTAACACATAAAACTACTTGCTTTAAGCTAGTTGTTCATTTAATTCTCATAATAACCTCAAAAGGTAGGTATTAATATCCTTAATTTTATTGATGGGAAAATAAAAGTAAAAAGATGTCAAGTAACTTGCCCCCAGTCTCATAGCTAGTAAGTGGCAGTGCTGGGATTCACACTCAGGCAGCCCACCAATGGGGTCCATGCTTTGAACACTATGCAATACGGCCTCTCAGATCATTATTTCTGCAACAGCAAGAGTGGGAAGAACCTGCTGAAAGCTAAAATAGTGATCCAGTCTAGAAATTGTGGTGTCTCACAATAGAAGGACAGGGGTGGAAATGGTGAAAACTGAATAAACTTGTGATGTATTTTAGCAGTAAATTCCATGGGTCTTGGCAGATTCAATGTTGTAGGCAAGGGGAATGCGTGGTGGGGATTGATATTTCAATGACACTTGAATCACACTATAGAGATGGCTTTCACTATTGTGTTTATTCAGTGGACGTTTTCTATGTCACCAGGATCTTCCTGTCAAAAACCTTTCTCCTCCAAGCTGAGTGGATTTTCCGAGAATCTGCTATATAGAACGATTTTCATCTCAATGTCCAGAGACACAGCCTTTTAACATGGTTCATTTATTTCTCTGGTCTTTCTACATACATATAACAAAACTGTATCATGTATTATGTACAGTTTTAGGGTTTTTTTTTACATAATATCATTAATTTAAAAAATAATTTTAAATGATGTTTAACATTCTGGCATAAGAATGTACTGTACTTTATTGTGGTTTTTTTCTCTCCTTGGGCTGGTCTATTGTTTCTAATTTTTTATATTGTTTATAAACAATATAAAATTGTTTTTATATTGTTTATATTTTATATTATATTTTATATTGTTTAAATATAAAATTGTTTTTATATTGTTTATATATTATATTATATTTTATATTGTTTAAATTCTAAAAATTTATATTGTTTCTAATTTTTTCTAATTATACCAACATACTTTACAAAAATCTTTGACTCCAACCCTGATTATTTCCCAATGCTAAACAACTAAAAATGAAAGTTCAAGGTCTAAAGTAATAGTTTTACTCACTAATAAATTGCATTTACATATTTCTACATTTACAAAAATGTAACAGTTTAAATTCTACCAGTGCTATGTGAGAGCACTGCAAGAAGGCAGATTACATGGGAGCAAATACTTGTAGTTCGATAAGTATGGTAGTGGGTAACTGTGCAGTTTTTTTCAGATGGCTCAATATCAGCAAATAGGAAGCAACGCCTTCATCTGAGGGTGAGGATGTAGACAGAGGTACTGAGAGTTTGGAGGAGAGAAGAGGAAGCATGGTATATAGACTTCTAGGAAAGTAAATGGAGCAGGCTAGTTCAGTAAGATTATCTGATGATTTTAAGAATCCATTTAAGATGAATGAATAGGAAATGACACCATGGTTGTGTACTTAGATATGTCCAGCTGCATGGGTGCAGACATACATTATAAGAGTGTTGGATTTAATCAGGATTAAACCTCCAAATCTTGATTTCTAGTCCAGACTACTAAACTGGTTTTCAGTCTAACATATGATACTTCTGCTGGACATTCTGGATTTTCCACATATGCTTCACTGTTCTTTTCTCCAGCAGCTCTATGCCAGAGACCCCCATCTACTGCTTCTTCACCTGCTAGACTTCTGCTTGTCCTTTTTGCTTCAAATCCCCCATGAAACTTTCCCAGACCACCCTCCACCCACCCAAATTGAGAAACACACCTTTCCTCATAGCTCCCCAAATATTCCCTGATGATGTATGTAATTTTTTTTACCACATTAATTCAGTATTTTTATTCTCCATTTGATTCTAAATTCCTTCAGGGCAAGACCTTTTTATTTATTTGTTGTTTTTTATGCTCATTTCCTATGTCAATACCTGATGCATAGTAAGTCCTCATTCAATGTTTATTAATGAGAGTTTTTGTAATTAAGGGATAAATTTTCTGATAAACCTTCATCATCAAGAAAACAAGTTGCCTTGATCATACCCACACCACACCATACAGAACTAGTGAAGATTTTCGTCAATAAAAAGTAACAGGCCTGGGCTTCCGTGGTGGCGCAGTGGTTGAGAGTCCGCCTGCCGATGCAGGGGACACGGGTTCGTGCCCCGGTCTGGGAAGATCCCACATGCCGCAGAGCGGCTGGGCCCATGAGCCATGGCCGCTGAGCCTGCGCGTCCGGAGCCTGTGCTCCGCAAGGGGAGAGGCCACAACAGTGACGGGCCCGCGTACCGAAAAGAAAAAAAAAAAAAAGCAACAGGCCTAAGGACAAATTATTCAACTACTAGTCAAAACTGTTAAAAAAAATAAATAAGTATTCACTCCCACATGTAGCTTAGATCCAATGTCTAGTTTGTCTCTTTGGCATTATAATGATAGTAATAATCATAATAAATACTATATTTGTATAAAATTATTTAAATTTTCTAAACATTTTCAGGTTTACAATATGACTGTAAAACACACACACACATATACACACATTTTTTTTTTTAAATGCCAAATTCAAAGCCAATGGTGGGGATTCCTTCAAAAAGCAAATGTCTAAGTAAATCTTTATGAAAAGATAGGCGTTTCACAAATCTGGTAGGGAAAGTAGAACATTCCAGGTTGAGTATAGCATGAAGAAAATGTCTAAAAGTTAATAAATTGTAAACTTATCTTTGTAGGCACAAATGTATAGCTTACATAACTGCCTTATGGGATCACGTACAAAATCCATAGTGAACAAAAATATGTAGAATAAATAAAGAACTTACTTTTTCACTTTTTATTTGGTCATTCTACCTTTAGGCAGACACAGACATGGAATAAAGAAAAGAAAAGCTAAATTTTGATCTAATAACGTAGCATGGGAATTGCAGATACACTATAATTCTCTTACCACATTCCCTATACACAAAATGTAATGAAAAATAGAGACAAAAGAAACCTTAATTGTCATTAGAGAATAAAATAGTATTTCCACTTAGACCTTTAAAGGCAGCTATTCTTAAAAATTAATTCCTTTGATAAATGTTCAAGTTTCTTCCTCACTTTTTCTACGTGAACATTCATCCTATGTGCTCTGGATGGAAATGAATGTTACCAGATCTTTGAGTTCAAATTCACAGCCCCAAGAGTTATTCATAACTGAACAAACTGGTGAAGGATACTTAACTGGTCTCCAAATCTCTTAAGGATAATTTGAAGACAAATTCTCTGCCCAAATGTTATTAATTATATATTTAGCACCTTAGGTAGCTTATTTCTGAGAGGCTTTAGAGATCAAAAAGGATGTGAAAAAAGTGAAGAGAATCAAAGCTAAAACATCAGTTTGAACTGAACTGCACAATGAGAATTTACTCCAGCACTTTGTTGCAATGTAATCTATAAATAACCCTCTAAGGTTCACTTGCCAATTAGGAATCATCACATGGCATGCACCTTAGATGTCAGCAGTTAATTTTCATGTCAGTGAAACATTAATTTGATGAAAATTTTAAAGCTTTATGCACTATTTATATCATAAGTGGAAGCACAGTAAATGTACTACACAGATTTTCATTGTATCCAATGTGCTTTTTAAAAGGCCAAGTTTAAATGATCATTATTTGTCAAAGTCTGATAGTTTGCTTCAGTTCAACAGATCTGTGTTTCAGACTTTATTTTTAACATTAACTATAATTGAGATGCCTGAAAAAAATGGTGTGTATATGGGAGATAGAGAAGATGAGAATCAGATTTATACCCAGAGGTAGCTGTTTAGATTTGAAAGTTTAATTCAGAGTTTGTGGCCTTAGCCATAAACATGTCACCCTGGGTCAATAATTTAGTTCTTTTATTTTTCACGTTACTTTTTTATCTTTCCCTGAGAACAGTTTTGTGGGTGGTCCCTTCCAAAAGCTGAAAATGGTTGTTGATTCAAGTACAAAGGGAAACAACCAGTGGGCACTTAACTACTGTATTTAAGTACATTACTTAGAACTATTGTATTTACATATCCAGAAATTTCATAAGCTGACAAGCCTGGTGGGATTTAGCTTGACATTGGAATTATCACACTTGTCAGTCAGGTCCAGCCACTGGCTGACTGGGGAGCAAGTAGAAAAGCCAATGAGAGACAGAGGAAGAGAGAAAGAGAAAGAAGAAAAAGAGAAGAGAAAGGTCTGGAAGTCTCCACTCCACTACCACAGAATCACAGTGACTTTCCAACATTTATTTTCATCCTCACATCCTCAGACTATTTAGAGTTTAGTATACCCAGAGGGGAATTCTAATGAAAAGATTTGGTTACTTTGCTCTACCAGTTAGTACTATTAATAGTGTTTTTCTAGAAAGTGGAAGCTGAGCATCATTAAAGATAAAGTCTAGGTTTTCAATTTAATGCAAGAGATGTGTGTATATACACTGATTCATTGTTAGCTAATCTGTTATGTGTTTGTGGCTTCTATATTGAACTAGATCGTAAGTATCTTTAGATCAGAAATTATGCCTTAGTTTGCCTGATATTCCCTCACTCAGCATTTGCAATATTAGACCTTAATAATTGCAGACTTAATTGTATTTCTAAACACTTATTCAAATTAACTTTGATGGTCTGTCTCCTTCCACAGTGGAAAAAAAAAGAAAAAAAAACAGACATTTTGACAGTAGAATAAGATAAGGTCATTGAGAAAGATAATACACAAATGCATTCTACAGAGCCTTATCTGATCAATAAATTAGATCTCAGATTGGCTCTGAGCTTTCTAGTGGTCAAAAGAAAAGAGAAAATGTGATCAGTTAAGAAATTCACATCACCCGAGATTAAAAATACTCATTTATCAGGGAAAAAAAGCTATACATCAAAAGTATACACAATCATTAATTTGCATCCCCTTATATCATTTCACAAATGTTTACATTTTGTTAATCATGTTAATCTTCGTTTTCAAGAGAATATAAATGAATATTGGTTATTAACAATAAAACCTAATTCAATATTTTTCTTCATATTAGTTTATGAGAAGGAAAACTAAATTTAAGATTTAAATGCACTAATTTGAATCACTTAACCAATTTGTTTCTGGTTGCATCTGGTTATGAAAATTGAGTGTCAAACTTCATCTTCCTCAGTAAACATTTAATAAGCGCTAAACTTACAGAAGAAACTGAACTTTTTAAATACAACTTTTCCAAAAAAAATTGACAATTTTCATTTTTACGTAAATAGAACAGTGCTCCCTCCCCTCCTAGCCCCTCATCTATACCCACTCCTGGCCAAAAAAACAAACAAACAAAAAAATAAGAAAACTGTGGGTAGTTTTCATTACTTAGTATGAAGAAAAGTGAATGGAGTTAAAGTCACCATTCAAATGTAAGAAAGTGAAGGCACTATGATACTCTTGTTATTTCTATTGTTTGCTTTATGATATGTGAGGTTAGTACCTGAATTACCCAAATGTATATTATGTGCTACATAGCTTGGACTTTTAAAGGTCAAAGAAATATTCCTCAGTGAATTTTATTCAGGTGAAACCTGCCCTCTCTTCCCTTGTTAAGCTCTGACTCTTTCCAGGTTTAATAAAAGTGGTTCTCTCATCCCTCCCCCAATTCCCACGTGTTATCAACAGCAAATTCCCTAACGAGACAATGTTGAAGATATTTTCACATAAATTTATGACATAGGAGAAAAATAACAAAAAATTCACAGCCAGCAGAGTATTAATTTAAAAGACAATTAATTCTGAAGAAGAAAAGGGGATCAACATAAACTCAGCAAGGATATGAATGATAGTAAGTATATAGTACAAATAATTCTCTATTTGGGGGTCCTGAGAAATTTCAGCAAGTGGTTGTGGGGTAATGAATGTTTGTAATTCATTAGCTACTATTTTAAAATGCAAAGCACACCATGACATCAATGATGTTCTTTTTAATCTCAACAAATAGGCTATTACAATTAAAGCACTTGCAAAAAGACAGTATATTTAAATATAGATTTTGATGAGATTTCAATGTTTTAATAACAATGATTTAATAACATTTCAAAATTCTATGGAAAGAAGAAAATGTGTTATGAGATTGGTTCAAAAATGCATGTGTTTGTATGCACCAATCTTCTATGAGTATTTAGTAACAGCCAGCATTTCTATCCTGAAAATTTCTTTTCCTCAGGATCCTTTAATAAGGTTTTAATGTATCTTTAAGAAAATAATTACTATTTACTTAAAAAAATATTTTTCCCAAGTAGGGAAAATAATAGCATTCTAAAGTGCTTGATTTTCTTTTCTCACTTTCCATCTTCCTTCAGCTCCTAGACAACAAAACAATGGTTCTTTCTTCATGTGAAAGAGTAAACTCAATAAACACAAATGGCTAGGGGTCCTCCCAGCAGTGAAATTATGGCTTCACAAGGACTTTTTTTTTTTTCTTTATGAAGAAACAAGTTTAAAAGAACCTTTTTCAACATAGAGTCATGCATATTTCAATGATATAATTAAACTGTTGGCAACACTAAACACTGCTGACTGATAAATAAGACCAAAATAATTAAGTTCTGTTCTTTGTACAGTCAAGATTTAGGGCAGCAGTCAATCTGGGTAAGAATTTGGGAGTCTGGAGACTTCAGAAGATGAACAAGCAAGTAGCTAAAATTGGTCATGTGGGAAGGTAGTTAAATGAGTATACAGTTTATACAAAGCTGTGGATACCTTCCATAACTTAATCTTCATTAGAACCTGGTTGATTCATTGCTCACATGGTCCCATACTAAGCTGGACATGGCGTGCAAGGAGACAAACAAGAGTATAAAAGATAAGTCCCTGTATTCAATGAGCACTACTGATATTAAAAATCGAAAATAATAATAGACTGAAAATATAAAAATTTTTTTTCAAAGCCAACCCCCTCCCTCCAAACAAGAGGCACAAAAACTGTGATGAAAAGCATTAAGGATATAAACAAATACTAAGAGTGATAAAGGAGAAAGAGAGAACACAATATACTTTCCACATACATATTTGTGGAACTATGAGTATGGTTTGGATGCCTACTCAGGCCTTCCATTTCTATTTTCTTCTACCTAACTCTTGCTTCCCTCCTTAGAATAAATCACACAGCTTTCAATAACCTAAATAACACTCCTGGTGCATGTTTTTTCCCCTGTGGAATCAGACTGTGGTCAGAGAGAGGTGTTCATATTATTTCTCCTGGGGGCTGGAACTTCAGGTTTCAGCAGACCGATGCCCTTTAGCAAGTCCATCACGCAAGTCAAAGCAAATGTAACCAGGGCAGTTAGGTGTGTTAGTAACTACTGGGATTTACAGAAATATATATTTATATATATTACACCCACACTCACACGTATATATATGCATATATATAATTTTTAAAATTCCCTCTTGTTGGATCAGCTTACTCTGATTACTACCCATGGACTTTAGAAAAAGAAGAAATAACCTTCTCAGGAAAATGCACCTTCCTTCGTAGTGGTAAGGAACAGACACCATGAACAGGTGATATCACTGTAATTCAGGGAAATGGGAAAACGAGTGTCCTAACCTCCAACACAATGAGCATGCGCTAGTTGTGTTTTGGCATCTCCAGCTGGGGATAACTGGCTCCCTTCGACTCCGGGTGCACCGTCTGCCTTCATGAGTGCTAGCATGCGGCTAGGGTGGAGGAGCAATAAATGTCTACACCAGCGCTTGGCCCTTTGTAGAGTGGAAATTGCACTTTGTTTTTAAAAACGGATTCTTCTCCTGAAACCATACACTTCGACTAGCTGAAGGCACAAATAGAATGATAAATACACATTTCCCCCAAACAGGCGAGGGTAGGGGGAAGGGGTGAAAAAGAGAAACAGGTGCTAGCAAGAGAAAGCAGCCAGTTGCCAAAAACAAACTCCATCTTCGTTACTCTGAAAACAATTTCAGTGGGAAAATGTGGCGCCCTGTTTCTGAGGGTTTCATTCACTAAGCTGTCTCCGTGAATGAGAGTCAGACCTAAGTTTCACACTCAGCAGCGGTTTTCGCTGACGACTACTGTTGCTCTCCGAGCTCGAAGAAGTCCGTTTCCAAACTGGAAAGCCCTTTCCTCCCGGTAGCCTTGACCTCACTCCGGCAAGTCGTCACTTTTATTTACGGCCCCGTTTTAAGTCTCTGTCGCTCAGCCCGGCCCCAAGAACAGTCACCGCGAACAATGAGCCAGACAAGGGATCCACCCAGCGGACGCCTCCTCGCCGGCCGCGCGCAAGCCCGCTAGCTCGGGACGCTCGGGCTTCGGGGCTCTCTTCAGCCCTGTCCTTGCCCCTCCAGAACCCGAGAAAAGCAAGAAGGTAGGTCGTTTCCACACCCTGACTCCCGTGAACACCCAGTCAGCCTCCCTCTCAGCACCCGCTGTTAAAGACGCTGTATCTAAAAAGAAAACCAGCAGAGGGGGCGGCGTGGTGGTCCGGCCGCTGCCCACCCGAATCCAGCTAGCCCAGCAGGGGCACTTAGGCACTCATTTGCGCCCGAGTCCGCCGCATGTTGAAATCCCGAAGGATTGGGGGCAAGAAGTGGGGCCAGGAACCATAAAGTGGCTTCCGCTCCTTCCCCCCGGCCTGGCCCGACTCTGGGATCCGGCCAGACACAAAAGATGGGTCGTATCTGTGCCGACAACTCTGCCGCCGCCTCCATCTGCGCTGCGCAGGGCAACCGGCCGGCGGGGCCTCGCGGCCGGGTCCCCGCGCCGACCGGGGCGCGCTCGGAGCTTGGAGCACCCGTGGACGCCGCCGGAGCTCTCTGGTGCGCTTTTCGCGCAGCCCTCCCCTCCCCCCAACAGAAGCTCCGAGCACCGCGCTCCGCAGATAAAGAGGCTGAGGCGGCGGCGGCGAATTGAGAGAAAAAGAGAGACTTACTTGGGGGCGGAACGCTCCGCCGGACTCCCGCTTCGGACCCGGCAGGTGTCAGGCACCGCGGCCCCAGGCTGAAGGCGCTGGCGCAGCTCTGAGCTGAGCTCCACTTAGCGAGCACGGGAAACTCCCCTCGCCACTCGGCCCCGCGCCGCGCTCCTCGCTGTCACCGCACCGAGCGACGCAGGCACGCTTCCCACTGCCTCCTCAGTCCTGGTGGGTCTCTCTGCCCTCCTCTCCCAGTCCGCCTGCTCCCCCACAGGCCACACCCTGTCACCTCAGCGGCCCTCCACTCCTTCCTCTTTGACACTTCCACCGGTTACTCCTCCGTCTGCGTCCTCCCACCCCCGCCCCCCTCAGCCCACGTGCTTCTGCCGCTCCCGCTGCTCCGAACTTCCCCTGACCGAGCCCCCACCTCGGCTGGGAAACACCAAGGTCTCCAAGCCGAAGCCGGGTCCCGCTCAGGGTAGCATAGCGGCTGACTGACCTTTAGGTCCTCGCCCACGTTCCGTACCCCCACTGAGTACGCAGGTTCCATCATTTTGATTTTGTTAATGCGATGGGTTAGGCATTGAGTATACAAGGACGTAATTTTTAATGTGCCATATATCACTTTTAATAATGTAGAAATTTATTCCTGCGTGTCACTTGGTAATCATACAGCAGCTATTCACTGGCCTTTGGGGCTGGACTGTCAGCCCAGCCTTCTCCATAGGCAGAAAGCCCAGAAAATTCCTGAACACCCTCGTTTTGCCCAATCCAAACCAAAAAGCCATTTTCTACTGTTGTTTGCTGTTGTTATAGAAAGGTCTTGATAGTCACTTTTCCCTGTTCTGCAGACAAAGTTAGAGGTTTCTTTCCAAGGGCTCTTCTCAGCAGTCTTACAGTTCCATGATAGTTCTTACCACGCATTTGGTATTCCCTCTTCGTTTGACTGCCTCTACTCCTGGTCTATAACTTTCTCCAGGCAGAACTTTGTCACACTCATAACTTGCTCAGCAGCTTCTAGTATAGTTCCCAGTACATACTATATGCTCAAAACATTGTTCAAGGAACCATGCCCTTTAGATATGATGCAAGCATTGGTGGTTTTATATTTAAAGGAATGAAGCCTTCAGTTGCCTGCTTGCCCACATCCCAACTAATAGGTCAGGTAGAAAACAGAACTTTTTGCATTCAGCTGGGTGATTTCTCATGCATTCCTTAATATAATACTTAAAACAACTCTTCTTTGTAGGTATTACTTTTTCTAACTTTGTGAAGGTTACTAAGCTTGAACTCCTAAGTGTCTGAGCTGAGGCTCCATGTTTCTTCAGACTAGCACAAGCTGGTGTTCTTATCACATTACCACCTTGCCCTGACTGTCCACCCTGCCCTGACTGTCCAATGCTACATGCTAAGGCTACCTACCAGCTCTCCTCCAAAGAGAGCATTTTACCCTTTCCTTGTCCTCTTCTGTAACTCTTGACCCCCTAAGTTAGGGTTCAAAAACAAAGCAAAACAAACACAAAAACAAAAAGCCTCTAAGCTCAGACTTCTCTTAGTACTTACTGTCTTAACTCTGACACTTAAAAAAAATTTTTTTTGGCATATATCTTGCCTCAGCTATCCTTGTTTCTTACACAGGGATTCTTATTTCTTTGGTTTCTCCATTGAAATAAATAGCAACTAACATTTATTAAATTAGAGATATCTAACAGCCAGGCATTGTTGTGAGCGCTTTACACATATGTTAGCTCATTCAATCCTCAAGAACCATATGAAGTAGAGACTATTTTATAGATGGGAAACAGAAGCACAGAGGTGGGGTCACAAAGCCAGTAATTAGTGGAGCAGGGATTGGATTCCTGACAATCTGCTTTAGAGGCTGCTCTCTAACCACCCTGCTATGTGACTTTCCACAATCCCTTGCTCCTAAGAGGTGTTAACAAATATTTTAAAATAATGAATATTCATCTACACCTAGCTTCAGAGCAGGAAAAAGAGACAGTAATGAAATGGGCAGAAATCTAGGTTATCGAGGACATATGGTTGGCCCCAGCACCACCAGAATTACTTTCTTTGGGGGATCATGGACTCCACCTGTAACCTATATTTGAAACACGTGAGGAACACAATCCAGGCTTATGACTTCAGGTGTGTAAGATAGCAAAGGCTTCAAGGTTGGATTTCAGGTCTTTCTAGACAATCTAAAAAGACATCCCCACCTAAATTGACTCCTGGCTAAGGCCACCAACAAGCCAATTTATGTTCTTCAGGGACCCTGTTCTGTGCAAGGCATCCCCTCAGTCCCTGTGATAGGCTGAAAAATGACCCCCAAAAGACATCCACGTCCTAATCCCTGGAACCTGTGAGTGTTACCTTATGTGGCAAAACATGGAATTTGTAGATGTGACTAATTCAGGATCTTGAGGGAAGATTATCCTGGATTATCAAGGTGGGTCCTAAATGCAATCACACGTCCTTATAAGAGGGAGACAGAGAGACATTCAACACAGAAGAGGAGAAGGCAATATGACCACAGAGGCAAAGATTGGAGTGATATAGCCACAAGCCCAGGAGGGCCACCAGAAGCTAGGGGAGGCAAGAGAGGGATTCTCCCCAGGAGCTTCTTGAGGGAGCATGGCCCTACATACATGGTGATTTCAGTCTGGGGAAAGTGACTTAACCTCCAGAATTGTGTGAAAATAAATGTGTGTTAAGCCACCAAGTTTGTGGTAATTTGTTATAGCAGCCAAAGGAAACGAACACAGTCCCCAGCTCTGAAAGATGACTTTCTATACCTGGGGATGAAATAGAAGGTAGATCATCCAAACAATTGGTCAGTCCCCTCTTCTGTGGCTCCCAATCATTTGGGAGAGGGAGAGGGGCATTTGACCCACAGCATAAAATTATAGAAAAGCCTTCCATTTTAGACTTTGTCATTACACCCATACAATAAACACATATAATAACTGGGATACACTTACACAGTTTCAAGTAAACTTGAAATTTTAAAATTGTTTCCCACTATGCAGCCATACTGCTTAAAATGTGTGATGGCTTAATTTTTAAATATACATTCTATACTTATCTAGTGAATAGCAAAAATATATTTTCATTGAGTTAATTTGTAAAATGAAAAAATATATATAAACTCTCCATAAACTTTGTAACCTTTTTCTCACATTTTGCTATATTTGGGACCTCAGAACAAACAAAAAATATGATCCAGGCTCTCTTAAACTCTGAGAGGCTGAAATTAAAACCTAGATTTTTCTTTCTGTCTTCTTCTTCTTTTTTTTTTTTTGACTAGGGCTACCAGATAAAATACAGGACAAGCAACTAAACTTGAATTTCAGATTAAAAAAATAATAATTTTTAGGTATGAGTCACTGTGCCATGCAATATTTGAGACAATAAATTGTCTCTATTTTGCAACCTGTTTTTAACTGTGAAATATTTGGGATTTGGGGACATACTTATTCTAAAAAGTTATTCATTGTTTATCTAAAATTCAAATTTAACTGGGTACCCTGTATTTTTATTTTCTCAATCTGACAAACCTATTTTTGACTTTTCTGTTGCATGTGCATTTTCCCCATTCTCCCTTTCCCTGAGCTACCACCTCTCCCCCTCTGTTTTTATTGGAACTAATTTGTGTTCACTTAAAGCAAGGCTAAAATCAGATTTGATCCCTCACTGCTGGCCTAGGGCTGATGTGTTGCTCCACATAGAAGAAAAGAGAATGATGTGACTCTACTAAGATTTGATCACAGAGCCTAAATCCACTCCACCAGTGAGGGATATCCCATTGTCACACAGAGTGTTTAGCATCCTACTATTTATCGTACAAATAGTAGATTGGATTAAACTGAAGATTTGTTTCCTTTTGAACTAGTATTCCCCCATCATTCACAGTCCTTTGGCCAGCAGTGGGTGAATATTCTTTGCCCCTTTCATATCCTTTCCAATTTCTGGCAGCTAGATGTATGGGGGTGATACAAAAGGGCAGGGGTAGAAAGGATGATAATTTGTATGGCTTGTATTGGAAATGTGAGGGACAAATAAAGCAAGTCAGGTAAATCACTAAGTTATCTGAGATTTAGTTTCTTCTTCTGTAGAAATAGAACATAAACCCTGATTCTACATACTTTACATCTCTAAGCTCTTACTTGTACCATTTTTTACATCTTTTTCAGACGTGTAACGTTTTCCAATTTGACTTACAATTATTCGGAGACTTGAGAGAGTCAGACACTTCTTGATTTGGATCTCAATGCCTCTGCTTATTAGTTGAGTAAACCTGGTAAGTTTTTAATTTCTCTAAACTAATTCACATCCCAAAACAGAGGTATAACAATAATCACCCCATAAAGTTGTTATGAAATTAGATAAGAAAATATCTGTAAAATGTTTCACATAGTACCTCATAGAGAATAATCAATCAATAAGTGGTAACTATTTTTTTGCCTTACTTGATACAATGATTCCACGCAGTGCTTCATCCCCCACTCATGTCTACTACAATGATTTGCACATATTAAGAGCTCAAAAATGATAAGTGGAGGAAAGGATATAAGGTAATTTATCTGAAAGGGCTGTGAAATTGACAAGGTATTGTACAGTAGGAGGTTAGTATTAATAGTAATAATTAATAAGTAATAATAGGTAACACCTTGAGTCTTTGATTCTGGCTCAGCTTTGGAGAACTGCTCTGCAAGAAATGTTTGATGCTTAACCTTTTTCATCTAAAACTTCAGTTGGCAGAGACACTGTCTAAACAACAGCAACATCTACTGATCAATGGAAAATGGTTTATTCATTTTGCTTTGCTCAATAAGAATTCTCATTCTTCCTTCAAAGACTTTTACTATATTTCTTTCACTATACCTGTATAGTCTTGGCTAAACTGGACAGAGACCACGCTTCCCCCTCAAAAATGGTATTCATTTGTCTCTCCCGTATCAGAATGCAAAATTCAGCAGGCCTCAGCCAATGTGTTGTCCCCACAGTCAATCAGGGATGCAAGTTCCAACATACCTGCACTGCCTCTTAGTTGATGATGTCTGTTAGGACTCCAGTAATCCCTTCTTTATGTACTGGAGGTAGAGGGAAAATAATAAAGGGCAAAAAGGTAAAAAGTGAGCCCCTCCAGGTGAATCAGTCTTCTTTAAAGAACCTTTCCAAAGCTCTACCAGATGCATTTCACCTACTCTGTGTGACAGGAGTAGCTGGGAAACGCCACTTCTAGCAGGACACATTGCTGCCTGAATACGATTAAGTTCTGTTACTCAAGAGAAAGATGGATATTAGGCAAATAACAAGCAGTGTTTGCCATTGACTTCTTCACTTTTCCCTTTCATCTTCATCTTCTAAGTCTTGATTTGCTATCAGATTGGCACATTGAAAATTCTGTAACCTGAATAATTTTCTCCTCTCTTTCTGTATGTCTTTTTCATTAACTCACAAATCTACTGCCTTCTTTTTTTATCCATGCAGTCTTTTTCCTGTTCTTATACTAGTTACTTAATCATCCCAAAGTTCTTCATATATTTCATTTTTATTCAATTCTAAACTACTCATGCTATCCCCTGTTCTCTCTCAATGTTGCCCAACTCTGCTCTTTGACTCTACAATCATTGACTTTTACGGTTTTCCACCTTTAATCCAGATGCTTTCAGGGTCTTTGGTCGTTTGTGATCTAGAAAACATTAGCCTCTGATATGATATTGGTATTTGTTTCAAAATAATCCAGTGTTGGGAGGGAGGAAAAGTCAGTGGTGTACCAATGAAACAAGATTAGCCATGTGTTGAAATTATTGAAATCCAGTGATGGATTTGTAGGGGGTTCATTATATCATTACTTCTAATCTTGTGAATGTTTTAAAAATTATATAATAAAAAGGAAAGAAATAAATGATTGTTTGAATCTCTATTTGCAGACTATTGAGTTATGATGTCCTCCCCAAAATTTATTCAGAAAACTCTGGGGGGCTTATATTGTGTTGGTCATCTACACTTCTGGGATCTTCTCTCATATTTGTGTCACTCTGCCATCCACATCTTCCCATGTATGGCTGTCAGTCTTTTCACCAAATACACACACATACACATACATACAAAGTAATCTGAATAAGGTAGTCTTTAAGAAGAGCTATTGGCAGGTATGCGGTCTTCACATAACATATTGCATAGCAATATAAAACACTACATTTCTCTTCATTCCTTGGGGCTATGTGTGGCCTTTGTCTTTTTCTTCCTCTGTCCCCGCCCCCCGCCCCCAAACTGAAATACAGACCTGAATTTCGGGGGCTGACCAGCCATCATGGACCATGAGTCAATGCCTTTAGATGGCAGAGCATAAGAATACAGGAGTCTGAGTCCCAGAAAACCAGAGGCTACCATATCAGCTCTGGACTGTCTTCCTTTGGTTTTGTTTATGAACGCAAGAGAAATAAACATCTATCTTATTTAAGCCACCGTTATTATGTTGTATATGTTTTTCTATTACATGCTGCCAAACCTAATCCTACCTGATATACTTACCTAAGGATTTTCTTTTTTCTAAACAAGTGCAATTCTGAGGCTAAGAGAAATTCTATTGCCAGAAATCAATAACTTAATGTTTTCTCTACCTCATTACACTGAATTCCTGTATCCATTCCCAGGTCCAGTTATACACCCTCTCTTGTGTCCTTGACTTGCTATTGTCTGAACCAGTATAATAAATCTATTGCAAAGATCAAATTTAAACAACTTAAATATCACATTAAAAGAATAAATGAATTATTTCAATTATCTATTGTTGCTAACAAATCACTCCAAAATTTAGTAGCTGAAAATAGCAGTGTTTTATTATTTCTCACAGTTCTGTGGATTTACTGGGATCAATTGGATGGTTCTTCTGTTCCACATGGTGTGGCTGAGGTCGTTCAAATGGGTATACTCAGCTGGAAGATATGCTGTGGCTGGAACATCTACCGTGGCCCCTCACCCTCTAGGGCCTCCCTTCTTCTGGCCTTTTATTATTTTGTTGTCTAGCCTGGACGTCTTTGCAGCAAGATGGCTGGCTCCTAAGAAAGGCTGTTCCAAGAGGACAAGCCCTAATATGCAAAAACTTATTAAGCCTCTCCTTGCATTAGGCTTGCTAGTTTCCAGTTAGTCCAAACCTACAGATGAGGAGACTGTCCACAAGGAGTTTTAGTAAATTATCCAGAGTCATAGATTTAGAAAGTAGTAGAACCAAGATTTAAAACTACTTAGGCCGACTCCACATCATAAGAATGTGATTATAGCTGGACCTACAGAGTTTGGAACTTGATTATTATCTATTTAACATATGTAAGCTTCGGCTTTCCAATTATTTCCAATTAAAAAAACAAAAGGCAGCATATTGTATAGCTTTTCTGGGTAAAACGACGAGTATGTTGTGCAATTTATAAGACATAATACAAATGCTAAAAATGTGAGAGCTGCCTTATTTTAGTGTATCCTCCACAGTACTGGGCAGAAACGCACTGTGCCACACAATAGCTGCACACGCTATGACTGGATGCTGTGTGCCCTGGAGCTAGGCTGAAGGATGGGGGATTGGGAGGAAGTCTGTGTCCTCATGTTGAATTTCCAGGCATAACTGCCTCCCTGAGACTTGAAACTCACTTTTCTTGCGACGAATGCAGGAGATGGATAGAGACATTCAGGTTGCTGGTTGAGTTTGCATGAAATCATTACCTCATTTCAGCACCACCAGAGAAGCCTGAAGGGTGTGCATGAGGCACTGTAGCATTTTTAATCCCTTTCAGTTCACATCATTATGCCAAGGACACAGTAGACTCAAATCAGTTGTTTTAGGTAGTAAATGGAGCCCAGAATGCACTGTAATATAATTTATTTTGCAGAAATATCAAAAAATACTTCACAAGTAATTATGTTTGATGTCAAAAAACACAAACCCTGAATGTGAAAATTTGTTACGTAGGTTGCATTTAGAAAAGTGTTGAATAGGGTTAAGGCAGTTTGCAAAGACTAGGGAAATAAAAATTTCACAAATAGGACTCTTGTTTAATTAAAAGAGTGATGAGGAGAAAATTTTAAGGACTTAAAAGTGAGAGAGGATTCCTGTAGGAAATTGGTTCCTATTGTCCTTTGGTCTAAAACCTACTAAATACACTTAATTAAATTACATATACTAACTACACTAACATTTAATATCTATCTTTTTTGTGTGTATACCATTTTGCTTGTCTGTACAAAGTGACACGCCCTAAATTATCTGCCCCTCCCCTCCTCTGCTGTCTCCTCTGTCTCCTACTATTGCTCTCTTTCTTGTTCCCTCTGCTCAGCCACACTGACATCCTTGCTGTTGCTCAAACACAACTATTCCTTATGCCTGGAAAATCTTTCTCTCAGCTGTATGTATGGCTACCTCTCTTACCTCTTTCAAATATTTGATTACATTTTACCTTTTCCATAAGGCCCTATCTAAAATTGTAGCCCACCACCATCCTCAGCATTCCCAGCCTCCTTCCTCTGCTATTTTTAGAGCAAAACCCACTTTATAATATACAACATAACTTACTGTCCTCTTTATTATTTGTCTCTGCCTCAGCTGTGTCCAACTGGAAAGCTCAACAGCGGCCTGAATCCTTTTCACTTTTTGTTTAATGACGTATCTCAAGAGCCTAGCACATTGCCTAGCACATGGAAGATAATTAATATTTGCTGAATAAATAATAAAGCTCTCAATTGTGCAATGTCTATTCTTAAAGAAGCCTTCCATGGCTACACTGATGTTTAGCTTTTGCATTGCCATGTGGGTATAATAGAGCATAATACTTGATAGTATGAGAAGTGAAGGCTGAATTGTATGGAAAAAAAATGGAGAAAGGATGTGCACTCCCCCAAAAGAGGAATGTGTTGTTCTGAGATAATGTAGGTAGAGTAAAATGTTCTTATGCCACAGTTCTAGTTCAAGATCTCCAAATAACGGTTGTAAAAATTGTCTGAGCTGGAAGAGGCATAGGGCTAAGAACGAGCATCATGACAATACATTTTAACTTGCCTCACTTTCAAATTAATCCCTATTTAAAAATTCCAGCATACAAAATTGTTATTCAAGGGGATTCTTACAAATATGGATCTACTAAGTTTTAAATTTTAGTTGGCAATAAGTTTACTCACTTTGAAACAAGAATTTTTCAAGTAGGTCTCATATTAAAAAGCTTCAGGTGGCTAGTACAAACTAGAATGCTATGATGAAAGCGACTCCTGGCCTATATCCAGTATTAAAATAAGTGGGCCTTAAGATTGATTGCCAGTGTCTGCCATGGGCGTGGGAGGTATGAGTGTGACATTGGTACCTGTATTTACCATCCTGGGCCTAAAAGATCTCTAAGGTCCCTGTCAGTTTTATCATTCTCTGTGAAAGAGTATTAAGTGTCAGCAGAAATTATGAGAGGGGAAATATCGAGTGAATATAAAGGATCATAACTGGTTGAAAGGCAAGCAATGGAAATAAAGCATCACTGAAGATAAAATGTAAGTTAGAACTTCCATGGTAACATATGGGCTTACTCGTATATATTACTTAATACAATATGTGAGGTCTCTTCCCACCTCATTAAAATACACCTGAAAAACAACCAAAAGACAGGAGGGGTGTTTGTGTTTGTGTGTGTGTTCCTTTTTCACTTATTATTTGTTTCCCTAACTAGGCTGTATGTTTCATAATGGCAGGACCCATATCTGATTTGTTCATGAGTCCCTAAACGTAATAGGAAATCATTAAATATATTTTAAATGTGTGAGTTGAAAGAAGACTGGTGCTTTTGCAACATGTTCTAAAGGAGGATGTCATAACATTTTGTTGAGAAAATAGCAAGAAAATCATCACTTTGCTTCAATTTTTTTTCCTAAGAATTCTATCATAGTTGCAATTATAATAAATATTTCTATTAACACGGCATAGACCTATTTTCATAGTAAATAGTTACAATCTTCAATTTTTTACTAATACATACTAGCCATTCATTATGCTGTGCCCTACTCCAATGGTGTACAGCATCACTTGGGTCTCAGTTTAAATACATTTATTTTAAATGCATATTTCTAAGCAATTAGCTTCAAAAAATAAAAAAGTCATTAAAACATTTGAAAAACTTAAGGACAACTTCCAGGACACTAAAAATAAGAATTCTACCTAGCCAAAAAAAAAAAAAAAAAGCAAATTAAATGAAGTCTACAAAATGAAATGCAGAAATAAAAGGTAGCTAGTAAGCAAAAAAATAGAGAAGGTATAAAATTAGAAAATAAAATGATTAAATATATTGATTATGACATTTATATGTGAGTTAAATTCCTCTATTAGCAGCAGATGCAAAAAAGAAAGAGATGGAAGTAGAAGTCACAATAATAATATCAAACTGGAACTCAAGGGGAAAAATATATTGAATAGAACAGTGGGAAATTCTATTGATAAAATCTATTATGAAAGGATAACAGTAATAAATCTCCATGAACACAAAATATAGCAAAAAATATTAGGAATAATTTGACATAAAAAACAATTATAGTGAAATGCCTTAACTTAGTACTATCACACTGTGACTAATCAAGACACAAAGTGATTAAGCACAGATATTTATGAACAATATAAATATATACTCACAAATAGAATAAATATATTTTGTCAAATGCCTGAGGAATGGTTATAAAATTTAATCAGATCTAAAGCCATGCAAAAAACTTCTGCTTCTTAAAAAATGGAAACTGGATGGGCAAGATTACATCTTTTGTCCAAGAATAAACAAAACTAAAAATTAATTAAGATTCCATTAAATATCAATTTAGTTAAAGAGGGAATAAAAATGTCATTAAAAAGTGTTTAGAACATAATTGAACTGAGAATAGTATGTATGAAAATTTCTGGGATAGTTTAAAATACATACTCAAAGGTAAACATATATCCTTACGGGCTGTCATTTAAGAAAGACAAAATAAATGACATAAGCATTTTATTTAAGAGGTTAGAAAGTTTTAAAGAAAGCAGCCCCAAGGAAAGCAGGAAAAAGGAAAATTATGAATTAGTAAATAGAAAAAAGTGTGGATAGAAATATGCAGAGATTTTTCTTAAATGGAAATCTCTGGGAAATATAGTTATCAAAAAGAAAATTATTTAAAAAATAAAGTAAGTATAAAAACACATAAGGGAGAGATTTTAACTTTACACAACAATTCAATGCATAGTTGCATACATATATACTGGGAAGTCCTAATTTTGTGTAAAAAAAATTAATCAGAGTAGAAAAAATTGAAATGCTTATTATATATAGCTATAAAGAGTCCTTGGTTAAGAAAGTTTTTACAAGCAAGTTCTTTTGAGTTTGCAAAGAACAGGTAACTAAGGTGTTACATGAAAAGTTCCAGAGCCTTAAAAGTACATAGAAAACAAATCAAATAATTTTAGTTATCTTCAGATTGAAAGAAAAAGAAAGTATACCCTTCTGTATACCCCGTTTTTTCTTATGAGTATATATTACTTTTATAATCAGAAAAAAATAAGGCCAAATTTAAAACATCAATGGGCATAAAGTTGATTCAATTATAATAATTTGGTTTATAAATTTGAGGGTGGTATTTTGCATAATATAAGATGTGCTTATTTATAGCTTTTTTTTCTGTTAAGAAAACTAAAAAGAACTTACTTCTTAGGATTGAGTAGTCATGGATGGCCCTTGAAGCTTGATTTAATAGACATCACTCACTTGTATAACAAAACATTAATTAAATAATTATATTCTGATTAGATTTACTGTGTATGCTAACACACTAATACAATAACATTCCTATGTGCGTCTTTATTTCTTTATCAAATAAAGAGATTGTATTTTTGTCAATCTATTCAGTTAAGTCAGCATAAAATTCCCATCACAGTTCTGTTGGGTTTGATATGCAATCAGACTGCTTTTTAGTGGATAGCCCTAGGAAAATTCCAGGATACATGAAAGAGTATGAAGCCTGCAGTTAGCATTTATATGATTGTGATGACATAAAGCTAAATGATAAATCTGTAATGGGTTGGGTATGTGCAAGAGTAGTAAAGCCCATTAAAACCTTATTACCTTTATTCATGGGGCTTCTCTGCCTCCACTCCAGTGGATTCTGCTTGGGTATTATCACTGGGTTGTTATCACCAAAAATAATTATTATAAAAAGCCTAGGGCTCAGATTTTGATGAAAATAGTTAAAAGAAATGAAGTTTTTTGTTGGGAATATTTTCTTATGTAGGTATCCAAGTGAGTACCCATTTTTTATTGGGTTGGTTGACTTTTTATTAGTGCATTATAGTGATTCTTTATATGATTTGGATATAAGTCTTTTGTCAGATAAATGTATCACAAATATTTTTTCTCAATGGATTGCCTTTTCATTTTCTTGATAATGTCATTTGAAGATAAGAAGATATTAATGTTGGTAAAGGCTGTTATCTGTCTTTTTTATTTTATGGTCAGTGCTTTTTATGTCTTATCTCATGAATCTTTGCTTACGCCAGGGATATGAAGTTTTACTTTGTGTTCTCTTTTGGAAAGTATAGAGTTTTAGCGTTTATATCTAGGCCTATTGTTCATTTCAAATTAAATTTTGTATGTATTGTGATATTGGGTTGAAGTTCATTAATTTCCATAGGATATCCAGTTGTTTTAGCACATATGTTGGAAAGACTTTTTCCTTCATGTAATTGAATTGATGTCTCTGCCAAAAATTATTTGACCATGTATGTATGGTCTATTTATGGAATCTCTATTCTGTTTCCATTGGTATGTAGGCTTACCTTTATATCAGTACAATGCTATCATGATTACTGTGGCTATATTCTAAGTCTTGAAACCAGGTAGTGTAAATCCTCCAACTTTGTTCTTTTTCAAGATTGTTTTGACTATTCTAAATCCTTTGCTTCTCCATATGAAATTTAGAATCAGCTCATCAACAGCAACAACAAAAATATGCTGTAAATTTAATTGAGATTTCATTGAATACATTTATCAATTTGTGTAAAATTAATATTTTAACAGTTTTGAGTCTTCCAGTTCTGGAAAATGGTTTATTTCTGTTTATTTAAATAGTCTGTCAATGTCTCTCAATCTCTTCAGTTTTAAATATAGAGTTCTTACACCTTTTTTGTTAATTTTCTTCCTCATTTATATTTTCGATTCTGTTATAAATAACCTTTGTTTTAATTTAATTTCCAATTTGTTGTTAACATATAGAAATACAAAAATACAATTAATTTTACCATATTGATCTTGTATCCTGCAACTTTGCTAAATTCACTTATTTCTTTAGCAGAGTTCTTTTTAATACTCTAGTATTTTCATCGTAGATAATAATGGGGATCAGAATTTGCCTCCCCAAAATATGCATTTTAGGCATAAGAATTATTTTAGCCTGATTATTTTTAAAAAGCTGCAGACATAGGAGAATCTCTGAAAATAGAGTAGAGGTTGCCCTTTTTTAAGAGATGTTTACATTTATAAGGGAAATCTCCACTTACAAGGGTACCTCCCTTTCTCCACCAGGAAGAGATGGATGACTAAATCTATAGGAACTCAAATCAGTGGAGAAGGCAACAACTTAGATCTGCATAACAGCCGTACCATTGTTACTTGTTCCAGTGTTTTTCCTTGTAACCTCCCACAAACATGCCTTCCCACACCCCCTCAACATCTTTATTTTGTGGTTGACTGAAGATGGTATTTAAGGTTATGGCTTGGACCATTTTGAGAAGTTACTCAGTTTTCCTGGGTATCTCCCATGTATACAGAAGATATACATGTTATTAAACTTCTATTTGTCTTTCTGATGTTAATCTGTATTTTATTATAGGGGGTCTTAGCCAAGAACCTAGAAAGATAAAGGGGAAATTATTTTTCCTCTCCCACAACAATCATATAATTTATGGATAAGGAAAATTCTACCTTTTGTCTTTTAAAAAAATCATTTGCAGGACTTCCCTGGTGGCTCAGTGGTTGCGAGTCCACCTGCCGATGCAGGGGACACTGGTTCGTGCCCCGGTCCGGGAGGATCCCACATGCCGTGGAGCGGCTGGGCCCGTGAGCCATGGCTGCTGAGCCTGCGTGTCCGAAGCCTGTGCTCCGCAACGGGAGAGGCCACAGCAGTTAGAGGCCCGCCTACCACAAAAAAAAAAAAAAAAAAAATCATTTGCATTTTTTCTTGCCTCATTGTACTGGCTAAGAGCTGTGGTGCAGTGTTGATTAGGAGTTTTGAGAAAGACATCTTTGCCTATTTTCCTGGTCTTACGGGAAAAAAACTTCATCTTTTACCGTTTAGTATGTTAGCTCTAGATTTTGAAGATACACACACATACATGCACACACGTATTTTAACATATGAAAAAACAGATAATTTGGTCAGTGAGGTAAATGGGTTACATATTTGAGCCCTTATTAATATGTTTATTTTTGTGTTTTTTTTTTTTGCGGTACGCGGGCCTCTCACTGTTGTGGCCTCTCCCGTTGCGGAGCACAGGCTCCGGACGCGCAGGCTCAGCGGACATGGCTCACGGGCCCAGCCGCTCCGCGGCATGTGGGATCTTCCCGGACCGGGGCACGAACCCGTGTCCCCTGCATCGGCAGGTGGACTCTCAATCACTGCGCCACCAGGGAAGCCCAATATGTTTAAATATTACTTTTAAAGTATTAGTATCTATCAACTCAAACATTAAATTTTGAGCCTTTAACAAATTAAGACATTTAATACAAGTATTTTGAAGAGGTGTGGCAGTATGGGTACCTGGAGGAGGTCATTCCCAAAATGTTTGTGTTATTTTTAAATTAAAAAAAAAAAACTACTATAGTGCTCTAAAAGTTCAAACAGGAAAGAATAACAATTGACAAAGACACTGACTAACAAGACTATGTTTCCATGAAACATCACTATATTAAGGAACTTGGTAAGCTTATCTTCTAGATACACATGCCCATTATGAGATTTTGACTATCTCATTTGTTCCAACCAGGAAAATCAAGACAATCATTATTATCCTCATGCTTCCTGTACCCCAGATCCCCATCATTCCCAGTAGCCAGTGGCCCCATTAGTGTCCCCTATAAACTTGTGGGCCCTCATCTCTACTATGAGCTTTGTTTCGCAGGTCTCCAACCCCATCTCTTGGATGCTCTGATCTGATCTCATGAGGGCTACTTGAGTGATTCCTTTCCCTTTTTGCCCTTCAGTTTGTTTATGGATAAGGGAGGGGAAAGTTAGAAGCTAAACTCACACTATTTACTAAAATTATATTGGAAATACAAATTTGTCTTATATAGAATTGGTCTTAAGTTCTATAGATGCAGAACTTTAGAAACAAAGCAGGAAAAAATTAGTACTGAAGAGTCAGAAGCATGTAAGGAATAACTCCATTATGGGGGAATCCTGACATCAAGGGAGTTGACAAGCTCAGGCACTACTTTTTTATTTGAGAACAAAGAACATAAATCCTTTTATAAAGTTAGCAATTCCTTTATTCGCAAAATAATCGCATCCTATTTTATCTGTTTGTAGGTTTGGATTTTTGTATTGAGTCTAGTTAAAGCCAAGCACACCCATGGTAAAAACAAAACTATACTGCTTTGTTCCACAGTACTTTTAAGCCTGCTGTTTCCTATGATCAAACTACAGAGCGGCATACAAATGCATTCAGTGTATGTAGAAACTCTTAACGTGTGTTGGGAAGATAGATTCCTTTCCAGGCTCATCTCCTGCAAAGCTACTCCCTCGCCCCAACCAGACCCCAGCACACACCCCCTAGTTTTCTTTCTGTTGTAATTATAAAAAGCAAACATTTTACCTCTCTGAATTGCTGTCCTCTTTCATACCTCCATGCTGTTGCATTAGCTATTTCTGCCATTTGGATTGTCCTTTCTCTCCTCTCCACTGTTTAAATCTCACCCACTTCTTAAGATCTCATGTAAAAGTTTCTCATCTCTGAAGTCTTCCCTGAATTGCTAGTCATTATTGGAATCCCTGTAGCAGTCTGTACCCATTTATATTAGGGCATTTACAAGACAAGAGCTTGGCTCTTCCTGTTGTTCATGTATGTTAACTAGACTAAGCAGGGCCATGTCTAATTAGATTTTATATTCCGAATGCTAAGGACAAAACTGATGCTTGGGAACTGCTGGCTAAGTGACTGAGTGAATGAATGAATAAATGAATGACTGAATCAATTTTTAACTTTCCTTTGTTCTGCTTTCTTGAACTCTCTTTTTTGCTCTAAATATCTTTCCATGGCACTTAACACATTCTAAAAATATTACGTACTTTTCTTATTTATTATATTTGTTGTCAGTGTGTCCTCCCATTAAGGAAGAGTATCTCTCTTTAGTATGTGCTAAAATTTATTTAAGGAATGGATAAAATAAATTCTACCATATGTTTTCCCTTCTAATTTCATGGCCTTGATTTTTGTGATATAAGAAGTAGGCTGAATTTAAGTATTATCCTTATTCCTAGTTGCCCTTTAGGCCTGGTACCTTTGTCTAAAAGTCCTCATAATATGAAAAGGGTACTTTGTAAAAAGGCTTTGAGTCTCTGTTAAATATTCAACTATTAGCTGAACATTATCACCTTTTATCAGCCTGAACAAGTTAACCCAAATAAGTTTATCAGACTGGCCCTAGTAGAAAACAAAGCAAGGGAAAGCATTCATTCATTCACCTGATATTTCTCTGGCACTGCTTACGTGCTTTTTGTTCAGTAAGTTGGGCATGGTATACTCTAATAGGGCTTACATCTGCTGAGATCCTCAAATATATGGTGTTTGCAACATAATTCCAAAATGCTAGAATTTTTTGTAGATTAAAAAACTTTAAAATGTTCATAATACAATCACTACCATAGTGCAAGACTGCATCTTTATAGAAGTGACCATAATTATCACAAACTTCATTTGTCACCCCTTTAGCACCATGCCTGTGTTTTCTGAAAACTGTTTACTATCTAGACTAAGCTTTATTCTGTTCTTTTTTTTTTTAATTTATTTTTTTATTTTTGGCAGTTTGGGGTCTTCGTTGCTGTGCGTGGGCTTTCTCTAGTTGCGGTGCGCGGGGGCTACTCTTCGTTGCGGTGCGCGGGCTTCTCATTGTCGTGGCTTCTCTTGTTGCAAAGCATGGGCTCTACGCACACGGGCTTCAGTAGTTGTGGCACGCAGGCTCAGTAGTTGTGGCTCGTGGGCTCTAGAGCTCAGGCTCAGTAGTTGTGGCTCGTGGGCTCTAGAGCTCAGGCTCAGTAGTTGTGGCGCACGGGCTTAGTTGTCCGCGGCGTGTGGGATATTCCCGGGCCAGGGTTCCAACCTGTGTCCCTTGCATTGGCAGGCAGATTCTTAACCACTGTGCCACCAGGGAAGCCCAGCTTTATTCTGTTCTAAGGAGACAAAGTTCTCACATGACACATTAAACATTCTGCCTTTTTGTGATGTCAGCTTGGCTTCATAGTGCAGTGCGTATCTCTTGCTCCCTTGCTTGCTACACCTTTCACAAACCATTCAACAAATTGTTCTATCTTTCATAAGTCAATGTGAGAGAACTTTAGCTATAACGATACATTTTATACTTTGATCAAAATTTGGGGATACACTGACTGAGAATTTCTGGTTTTGGGCAATGTGCAAGTTGGCCATGGGAATGAGAAAATGAAAATGTCTGCTTGGTGGAAGGACGTGCAGCTGATGGCAGGGATGTAAGGGTTCTGTGAATTAGGTGGGCAGCATGAAGGCCCTAAGAATGGGTACCCACCAAAGGAAGAAGAATGGTGGTGTAGGGGAACAAAATTTGTCTCCCCAAAATGTGTGTCTTTGGCTTAAGGATTATTGGGGGCCGATTTTTTTTTTTTTAAGAAACAAAAGGCTCAGAAAGAGCTTTTACCTTAACTGCCTAAAAGAATTTAGGTAAAGGGCCTGCTCTAGGAAGAAGAACTATCATAATAGATAACTAAAGTATAATATGAACTAGGTGTGTTAGGGTTAGGGAAACTTTGCAAGGCCTACTTGATCAAAATCCTCTCTGTGTCCCATTGTCTCTGCATAGCCCAGCAAACATTTGTTTACCAAACATATGTTCTTTTTCATCTTCCTATAAATTGCTTTTCTTCTCTTTGAAGTCCCAAAACCCTACCCCCTTTTCCTTCTCTTAGATGGTTTATAAGCTTCGGTTGCCTAACTTGTCCTTGGGCCCCATGTTCTTAAATTTGATTTTTTCCTTTTAATTTGTCTCACATCAATTTAATTCTTAGACCGACCAGAAGAATCTAGAAGGGAGGAAAGTTCCCTCCTACCCCCAACAGTGGTGTTGTCAGAGAAAGATACTTATATTTTACAAATGAGTCCAGGCTAGTCCAAGTTCAGGACCTTCTGGAATCTTTGCAGGTACTACTGACTCACGGATATGGTAATTTTCACTCAACCTTAGGATCTAATACATTGTTATTCTGGTGTCCAACTATATGTCCATTGTTTCATTCTGTTCCCCTGTATATGTCCGTTTTCCAGAACTAGAATATTCTTCACTATCAAGCCTTCAAGACCATTTTATGTCACCTCTTTTTCTTCTTCCTCTAGATTAGACTCTAATTCCTCCCAGTAACCATTGCTTTTTAAGTCACGTGCTATAATTTTCTTATGAACTACCTCTGTCCTTCCTTGTGGCCCTTATACAGAGAATAAATATCATTTTAATCAAGTTCTGTTTTCTCCTCCTAAATGTAGGATCATTTTATTCCTTCTCATAAGACTAGCTTTGCAATTCTAGCTGAAAGCAGTTTTTATCTTTATCTTTCTACAAGTTAACTAAACTTGTCAGTTAATGGACTATATATATGTGTGTATATATATATATATACACACACACAAATATATTAATATATATATATATATTTGGGGATACATAGACTGAGAATCATTATATATGTATAATTAACAAGAGGCCTGTAAAATATAAGGAATCACAAATATTTGAAAGTAAAAGGATAGAAAAAGATATAAAAGGGATTTCTAAGCAAAAGACAACTGATTAACTATTTTCATGTACCATAGGCAAAAGAAGACATGCTCAAGAATGTTCAAAGCAGGAATGTTCATAATAAACTGGTCTGCAGGTGAATGGATAAACAAATAAGTTTATGTTCATAATGAATACCCTACATCAGAGTCAAAGAATGAGCACAGCTATATACATCAACATGGATGAATCTTAGGAATATGTTTTTTGGCAAAAGATAAAAACCACTAAGAATAAATAAGTAGCATTTAATTTATATGTAAAATGATCACTAGTGAGTAATAATAAGAGAATATTGATTATACTGGGAAAAAAGTTGAGATAATTAACTCCAAATAATCAAATTTGTAGTTACTTATGAGTAGGGTGTGTGGAGGAAAGTTTGTGCAATAAGTGAGGGGGACACAGTGTCTTCAAAGTTTTGGCCATATTCTATTTCTAGGCCTGGGTAGGGGAATATATGGATCTTCACTTGTTATTACTCTTTATACTTCAATATATTATAAATATAATGTCATATATATTTAATAATTAATAAAACCTTTAAAAATAAAAACAGAATAACACCACAATGAAAAGAAATGGGAAAATATTAAGTTGCACTCCTACTTACCATAATGGGTAGACTAAATTTCATATATAAACAGGCTCTTCTCAAGAAATTAATAGACCTTGGCAATTTTCTTGGAGGGTATAAAATCTGTAACTAATCACAGATTTTCTGAAAATTGCCATACGGCTTTCTTGCCTCATATTCTCTTAATAATATATTAATTAATTATTAATAACAGATTCATAAATGGTTAAACACAATTAATGGTGAAATTTGCTTAGGAACTTTTACTACAATGTATACTCACAACATTTTAAGAGGCATATTATCTTTGGTGTGTTGTGTATGTATTTGCATGTGTATGTGTGTCCAGTTTCTCTATAAGACTCAAAAAGAGATGTAGAAATTCAGGAATCAACCATGACTTCCCTGTCTCCAAATTATTTTCACTCTGCTTCCTAGATAACATTTAAATTCATCCTCTCTGCATTCTCACTGTCCTTACCTTGGCTCACTAGTCATCTCTTGTTTTCACTATTTTCATTACCTTATAACTGTTTTCCCTGCCCTATCTCTTTCTCTGCTAATTCAACTTTCACAGAACTTGTAGCCAGATTGATCTTTCTAAAACATAAGTCCTGCCTTAAATTCCTAATTTCCTACAGAATAAAACCTAAACTCCTCAGAGTGACATAGTCTTTTAAAAATCCAAGTACAGCCTCTTTTTCTAGTCCTAGGAAAAGTACAGCATACCTTATGCTTCAGCTTTACCAAACTATTTCTGCTTTGCCTGATGTGCCCTGAAGTTTCATGCAAGATCTTCCTTCTTGGCAGTTAATTGTCATTTGTGCACTCTTAATGAAAACATATCTAACTTTCTAAAACTTGGCTGCATTATTACCGCCTCTTCTGACCTTATCCCATTTCCCTGGCACATTTAAGCATTTTCTTCTCTACATCCTTAATACATAGGACGTATTTCTGTGATAGAGTTTTTAATAAACTAGTGGAATCATTACTCCTTTGTTTGTCTCTTCCTCTAGGTTTTGTGCACCTTGAGAGAAGAGACTGGAGCTTATTTTTACTTGTATTTCTGGGTCTAAAACATTATCTGGAAAATAGTTTTGCTAAATATATAAGTGAATCAAGATGATGGAACCAATGAAGAGGGCAAATATGGATGCGGGATTTGGGCTGAACATGGGAAGAAAGAGACAGATCATGAATTTCAAGCTAGGAAGTAAGGAAATTAAACAGAGAACATAGTAAAAGGTTTTGTTCCCTCAGGGTGAAGTATTCCTCATCACGTACTATCAGATTTAATTGAATAAAACACTAAGAAAAAATAATTAAACAATGACAGTGAGTCTGGACAATTGATGGTTAAAAAAAGGAAACAGAAAAGAAAGAAAAAGATTTTATTTTTGGTGCTCTCAACCTGTGTCTAGAAAATGCCAAGCAAATATTTTGGGAAGGAGAAAACCAGTGCACATAGGTGCAGAAGCTTCTTTTTGGGCAAACACAATCTATGTGATGAAATGTTTGATCAAAATGTTTATTTGAAATGGTGGTATTCTACTAGAGTGAGGAAAGATTTCTGTCCCAAACATTTGCTTTTTGTATTGTAAACGAGAGTTCAGTGAATCCAATTAACCGAGCAGAAAAGACTACTTAAGGCCAGATGCACTCCTTTATTCCTTCTCAGAGGGTTGCTATGTTGTTTAAGCTTATTTGGGTACTCCAGCATTTGTCTGGGCTTCTGGGAAGTCAGCTAGACTGTATGTACTTTTCTGGGAGGAAAAAAAATAAAGGGAGCAGCTATGGCCTGCTGTGGTCTGTGTAAACTATACAGAAGCCTAACTCTGTGGCTGCTCTCTGACAGCACCAGTAGCTACCATTTAACTTGAGCCCACCCATGCCAGGCACTGCACAAAGCACTTTACATATATTTATGATCTCATTTAACTGTCACAACAGTACTGTAAGGAACCATGTTTACCCCCATTTTGCAGAAGAGAAAACAGAGTTTCAAGTTAAATTAGTTGCTTAAGGTCACATTACACAGCCAGTTAAGCAGTTGAGGCAAGAATTGAGCGCAGGGCTTTCTGTGTTAGTTGCAAGATTTAGCAAATAAAAATACAGGACACTCAAACATTTCATGGGGCATGCTTCACTACAAAATTTGTCATTTTTTACTTTAAATTCAAGTTCAATTGGGTGTCCTGTATTTTGCCTAGCAACTTTGTTTTGAGTGAGTCTTCAACACCTCCTTCGTGTGGTCACTCTGCTGACTGCTTTGGCAGATGATTCCAGGAGTGGCTCTGGGTGAGCAACCTGACAAAAGCACAGGCAAAAAGCATATGGATCTAGAATTGACAAAGAGTTGCGTGTCTTCCATGTGCCAGATGCAGTCACACAGATCTCTACATGAGACAACTCGTTAATTATCATCATATGTATGCCTATATTGTTCATTGCAATCCTCTGTTTAAACTCAGGTCTCTAATGGTTTATCATCCAATGATACCTATCAATAAAAGAAAATATTCATACGTTTCACAAGTATGTCTGAATTCAGTGACTTTAATTTTATTAAATTAACCTAAATTCAAAGTATTTTTCCCTCGTAAAGTTGGGTTCAGAGAATGAGGCCTTACCCAATCTATAAACAACTCGTTCACATTAGAGGTACAAACTAGAACCATAATAAATGTGATAATTGTTGTTGCTTTTCAATTAAGAATATTAGTACTCATTCAGAAATCTGTTAATACACTAAAAAATATATAACGAGTTACTCAATTTAAAATGACCCCAAAGCCTGTTAGTTAACACTTGTGTCTGGTGATTGAATTTTTAATCTGATATATCCAGCCACCTTTTTAAAATTTTTTCAATTGATCACAACCTAGATCCTGAAATTTGAGAATTCTTTGATTAGGTTCCCACAATGGGCTCAAGACTCTACCTTGGTCTTCTTAGTCTCCTAATTCACATAATTTTTTTTTTTAACATCTTTATTTGGCTATAATTGCTTTACAATGGTGTGTTAGTTTCTGCTTTATAACAAAGTGAATCAGTTATACATATACATATGTTCCCATATCTCTTCCCTCTTGCGTCTCCCTCCCTCCCACCCTCCCTATCCCACCCCTCCAGGTGGTCACAAAGCACCGAGCCGATCTCCCTGTGCTATGCGGCTGCTTCCCACTAGCTATCTACCTTATGTTTTGTAGTGTATATATGTCCATGCCTCTCTCTCGCTTTGTCACAGCTCACCCTTCCCCCTCCCCATATCTTCAAGTCCGTTCTCCAGTAGGTCTGTGTCTTTATTCCTGTCTTACCCCTAGGTTCTTCATGACATTTTTTTTTCTTAAATTCCATATGTATGTGTTAGCATACGGTATTTGTCTTTCTCTTTCTGACTTACTTCACTCTGTATGACAGACTCTAGGTCTATCCACCTCATTACAAATAGCTCAATTTCATTTCTTTTTATGGCTGAGTAATATTCCATTGTTTAAAGCAATAAATTATGAAGGTAATGCCAAAAACTTTTTCTTCACATTTTGATACACATATAAATTAGGCAAAGTTTCCAGAATATTTTTCTTTCAAAATTGATGGAAAGTAGAAGCAAGGCAATGGGGTCTCTTTACCATTGCTGTTTCCAGCTATGGTTACTTTTGTTGTCATGAGTCCTGTCAGAAGTTCTGGTAGCTGCTCCAATCAGAGACCAATAGAAACCTATGCATGTTTGCTACCATGCATAGTATGCTATCAGGTTACAGAACAACATCAACTCTATAAATAATTATGTTATTGTAATCTCCTGCTTGTCTGAAAAGCACTTGAAAATATACAATATTTATACAAGTTTCCTAACAGATAGTAATTGTCATAAAAACAAATTTTAGCATCCCCTGCTACATAGCTAGATTGTGGATATTTTAATTATTTATATTTTAATTCCTCCATCCTCTAACTTATACCTTAAATCTTCAAAAAAGAGACTTATGGCTTAAATGGCATATATATAATAAGATTATTAAAAACGATATAAATATAAAATCATAAGGAAAAGGGGGGAAGCATATTTTATAGTTAAGAAATATCGACAGTGATTTAACTTTAAATTTGGGTCTAAGTATCCTAGCAGTCAAGACAAAAGTAGAAGCACAAAATGGTCTATAGTCTTTTTTCTATAATAGAATAAAATATATTAATTATTCAAGATTGACAAACATTTCCTAGTACAAATTAATGGTAAGAATTTATTGCAAGAGACTTTAATGAAAGGAGTATAATTGAATTATTTTCAATAAGCATTTTGTAGGAAATGCCAAGGTTATCTCTAAATACTTTTATTTCCTCAATTGGCCCTCAGGTGCAGTCTTGAGTTAATCATATTCCTAGTAATGGTATATGATTTTTTTCACTTTTTAGCCTTCAAAATCAGGAACATATTATATCTCAATGAGGATGGTTCTAGGGAAGCATGTAGCTTTCAGATTAATAGAGGTCAAATTAATAGAGGTCTAAAGAGCAACATAGAAAAAAATCTTTCACAGATAAAATTAGTTTTACATTTGTTACTCCAGTGGTCTTCATGCTGGAATATGCTTTCCCCTGGGCGTCCATTGAGGCTGTCCACCAGGCACTCAGGCAGGAATAGTTTTAAGGAAATCCATTTCCAAATATTCAACTGCCATATGTGTAGTTTCCTAGAATTGATGTGCCTGACAGTTTGCTGGTGGCCAGTGCATTGTGCTGGAAATTTCCTATTATTCTTTTTGTTTCTTTTTTCTGTTTTTCTCCCACTTTACCATAGAAAGTCAGATTTCACACAAAGGGAATCCTCATATGGTACATTACCTCTGTGTGACGGCCCAATCAAAGGGATAATTTAAGTAATACAAATGACTGGGAAATGATTTGTTTTGCCAGTCAGGTGGCTTCTAATTCTTTGCTTTCAATAAAATTGAATGAAGAATCTAATCTAGTAATTAGATCATTACATATATATTTTTAATGAGAGATCAATATGTGATTTTTGTCTTATAACTTGAAAGGAGTTCAATGAATTGAGTTTCATTGCCGTAATGAAAGTCTTTGAATTCTCATCTCTTTAGAGAACAAGTTATCTCAGTGAATATGTCTATTTAAAAAATAGAAACAATTGATCCTGAACTCCATTTCATTTTAAAAGAGGGTATATAAACTAATTGAAACAAAGCAAGAGCATCCATCATGTATTTCATTAAGAAATGCATTCTAAATTACAGTTTACTTACTGTCCTTAATGATTATTTATTAAAATTGGTAGTAAATTTATTTTGCCTCTGTCAACATAGATGACTATAAAAATTATAAACAAATATATTTTTTGTATGTACTTGCTGCAATTAAGTATTATAAGATTTCTAGAAAAGATTTTCATACATTAAATTTATTTTATAAGGAATAGATTGTATGTGGAAGTGGATATAAGAACCAGATCCAAAAGGAATGATGGTAGATTTTTGAAGAATACCTTATTCATTTTTTTTTCTTTTATGGATGATGGTGGGCATCAAATCACAATGATAATTAGATTTCCTTGAAAACATTTGAAATAGTGATGTAACATTTTTTTTAAAATGTTAATATTTAAAAAAACACCAGCTCTTATACATTTTAAGTACTATTTAAAACTTAAAATGACAGAAAAATTTGGATGTCAACTTAAAATATACAATATGATTCATAGTTTTTCAAAATTATTTTAGGGGGTATAAATAAAATGTTAGAAAGTCACTATTTTTATCTATGGTGTGTAGGTATCATCTCTTTCACCCAGACTTCTGATGAAGGATAGAAGTGTAAGGCCCTTTTATCTCAAGAGAACCAGCAGTGTGGAATTCTGTGATCCTGACTGACCTAGTCTATAATGCTTAAAAAGCCCAATCAGGATACAAAGTTACCATACCTTGGTGTGAGATAAGCCAATGTTTCTCCCAACAAGGCAAAGAAGCATCAAATCCTCCTAAAAACAATAGAGTTTGATCAAAAACTCATATGATTTTTGTTTTGTGTCTATGGCCTGGAGTCTTTCTTGTTTTCCAATACAATGCTCTTTTTCTTTTGCACACCCACCTTATTCCCAAAAATCATAGTTTGTTTAATGTACAAATTATTTTCCTTTAAATACGTTGCCCTTGGCAAACACTATTGAAATTTCTGAACTTCAGCAATAAAGGGAGTTTTGCTGGTGCTTCCAGACTAAAACAGCAAGTAACCTCTCCAGTGTTTGCATTCCAAATGAGGGCAAATATCTGTTGTTCACTGGTTCTGTGTCCGTTGGTCCTGGTCCAACAGCAGTGTTGCTGCATTTTTGTGGATAGCTTTGCAGGGTGCTGAGCCTTCCCTAGAACCTTGTGGTTCCCTGAAGCTGGTGTGGTAAAGCAGAAGGGAACCAAGTACAGAGGAAAGAGATGTGAGATATTTAACAGATTTAACACTGCTGGGGTAAGTGAGCATGAATAATTTTCTGTACCACACAGAGCCTTGGTTTCCTCATCTATAACATAAATTGGACTAGATGCCATAAAATTTTCTTCAAGTCTTAAACATTTGTGACTATGTGGGAACATTTTACGATGATGAAATGTTCTACTTCATGATGATTGTCATGGTTACGCTTTTGTATACGTTGTAAAAACTCACTGGTGAATTTTGTTGTAAAACTGACAAAAATTTGTGACTTTCAGAGATAACAGTAATAGTAACACTTATTGTTTGTTGTGTGTCAGCTACTAATTTCTTTACATATGTTGTTTCATCAACGTTAACATATGTACTCTAAGAATTTGGTACAATTTTTATCCCCATTCTAGTGAGGGATAACACTGAGATCTAAAGATGTTAGTGACTTTCCAAAGTCACACACTTAGTGAGTGGCAAAGCTAGAGCTCAAATATATTTCTGACAATTTCAAAGTCTGTGTTTAAATAATTTCTTTACTATTAGATGAAAAGCTGGAGAATGAGGCATATTTACTGAGTTACTCTCTCCCAGATCTACACATCAGGAAAAAGTTTTTGTTTTGTTTTGTTTTGTTAATCCCTACCTAGGATTAGTGAGCATTTCTAGGATCATCCCAATTTTCACAACAGGCCAGGGGATTCCATATCTTTGTGTACTCAAAAGCACCACTACTTACATGGAAAATGCAGAAAAAGGGGCATGCAAACTGAAAAAAAATCATAACAGGAATTTATGCTTTTGTTGTTGATGCATATACATGTTTTAATTTAAGATGCATTCAATTGATTGTAAATCATCATGTACACATAGAGTCTTAAGGTAATGCTAAACTTTGCCATCTACCTAACCTGAATATTGTCATATTCCCCTATAAATCAACTCGGCAATGTGTGCTTTTGTCAGAATATGTGCTATATCAGGTGATTTTTAGAAGAAGAGAACTTCTATAATCAGCAAGGTTATTTGTAACCTTATTTTAAGTAGCAGCAAACAAACATGTCTAAAATACCTATAGATGAAGACTTGGTTAACAAAACGAAGTTTAAAATCAAAAAAGTGGCCATTGATTTTTTTTTTTCACTAGAATTCCTTAAAGCAGGCCATATTGTTTTGGGTATAGTTAAATGCGTTTTTGAAGAAAGATGTAATTATAATATGTGTATTTTAATGATATATGGCATGAAGTAATGACTGAAATGCTCTCTTTACAAATCAACATGAAACCTGCCTACACTGGGAGAACTGATTGGTAGTATCCAGGGGGAACCGAAATGTGTCTACACATTAAAGATTGATACCGGGAGCCTTTAGTCTTTCCCAAGAGAACATTAACTGCATTTGAGGTCTACAAGTCATACCTTCAGTAATTTTTCCTGAGAAATTATCATTGGATTTCTTTGGGTCATTGATTTTTCTAATGTACAAGTAGTAGATGCTGTCTGCTTCAATCTTGGAGATCTAGTTGTACTCATTCTTATGAATTAAAAGTAAGTATGAATTAAAAGTAAATATTATGTGCAGAAATTCCTTAAGTATGGTTTTATATTGGGGTTTTCTGGAAGATTTAAATTGTAACATTAAAATACATTTAGAATTATTACAGGTTATCTGTTCTTGGGGTGGGGGAGAGGAAGCTATCAAGATTAAATTAAGATTAATTTACAATGCGCTGTAAAGAAAAAAAAAACTGCCTCTTATTAAATTTCTCAAAATTCGGTGTCATCTGTATTAAAACCACCCAGCAAGATTTGCAAAGTACATGTCCTACCCTAGGCTTGCTTTAAAATTGAGCCTTATTTTTGTGTGCAGAAGCAGAATGAATTATAAATGATTATAACATTTAAATTCTAGGTTTATTTTCAAGTGTAGTTGATTTGACTTAAATGGGAATTCTGTAGCTATTTAGTAATTAGGAATGACAGTTCTCTGCAATTCATAATTGGACCCAAAACAGGTGTTTTCTTTCTTTTTTAAAAATTAGAAGTATTTTCAGCTTTGGCAGAATACATTTGCAAATGGCTATGAGGTAATGAAAATTTGACCGAATGTAAAAGACAGGAAGTTTGTACTTTTGTTATATTTTTAGAAAGTATTTTTATAGAACAAATCAAAGGAATCTGCATTCCTAATTAATGCATGCATCATTTGAGGTTTTGATACCATTAATCAGTTAGAGGTGATGGTTTAAATGGGCATTAAAGAATACTGATAAGAGAATTAAAAGGAAATAAACTGATACAACTATGTATAACTTGTTAGTCCAGAACATGCAAACACATACACTCATGAGGGCAAAATCGGACTATTCATGTTATGAACTTAATATTAATCTAGAAAAGTTACATCTTATTTTGCCATCAGAGTCAAAATAATGATGGATCATCATTTATTTGGGACCATTAATGACCAAATAAGTCTAACAATTATGTAATCCTAATAAGATAATAAGTTATTAATAAATGGCCCACAGCAATTTCCCAATGTAAATTGTCAATTTAAAAACAGTTTGGATGGAGTATTTCCATTTACATTCCCCAAGCAGGGTATACTTAAATGGTTTACAGACCACAAAATAGAATTGAGAAGAAGGTTATCAAAAACTAGACCTATGAAGAGGATTCTGCATCTCATTAGGGTGCACTACCTTATAATAATACCAGCTGGCTCATGAGGCTGTTCCCAAGAATGACCACAGAAGCAAAACAGTCTGCAACAAACAATGTTACTGACTGAGATAAAGATTTCCTTCTTTAAAAGGAATGTAAAGTAAAATGTTTTGATTTACATGAAATAATGAATTAGTAATCAATGACCTAAACTGAAGACATTTACTGGAAGATTGCAGCAATTTGTCAGATGGTAGGTCATTTCTCTTCTTATTTTGCTTCGTTATGTATCCAAATTGTCTTATGTCTAACGTCCATTTAAAATTTCCTTTAATTGCTACTTTGCCAGGTTTAGAATTCACCCTATTTTAAAGTTTGCTTTAGCTTTTCCTCTGTGAAAAATGAATGCAGACTCATTTGAAATATTCTAAATATGGAGTAAAACAGAAAAAAGAAAAGAAAACCCACATAGGGTCTTTTTTCTCAGTGATGAACATTTTGATGAACTGTGTGATTTAAATGACTCAGAAATCCCCTGATGTTATTACTACACTGTATAAATACAGACTTTAGTGTTATCAACTGTATGTCCACATATACAACATAAATGACCACAGGATTAGAGAAAGGTACAGGGGCTATAGGCACTAGGTGTACAGTAAACTGAGGGGTAGCACTCTGTTAAGTCATCCAATCTACTGCCAGCATCCTTAATTGAGGGGGAGATGTGGCGGCAAGAGGGAATAGGCTTTCTTAAATCCAACAATATTGCTCTTCTAGGCAAGAATGCTTTCTTAGCACACTCCTCTGTGGTTTTATTTTAATTCCTTCTTCACATGTTTTGCATTCAGATTCTAGCTAAGTGAGGACCCTTGGGCTCTACATAGAATCGTGCCTTCAACCTGGTTAGTAATGCTAATCATAGAAGAGGTCTGAATGCATTTTCAAGTAGGCGATAGGATGATCCAAGAATTAACCACATTGTAACACAGCCCTGCCATGCATTTATTAAAATTCTATTATGATAACCCATTGGGCAAAACTTTCTTCTTCTCATTTCATTTGCCCTCTTATAAAATATCTGTTCTTTTTTGAGCATAAGAAATGTATTGATAGTAGCCTCAGAGATACCCGTAATAATTCTGCTAATATTGAACATAATGACTAAGACAAGGTTCATTCCATATCTCCAAAAAGGCTGTCTTTCCAGACAGACACCAGGTGTATATAGTTTTGTATCAAAGAGAAGTCTTCCTGTTAGCATACTTATTATTAAAAATTAAAATGCACTGTGCGCTAATCTGTTTATATTGGGTCTTTATCAGAGTACACACCTTAGTCAATGTCAGAATATGGAAAGAAAAACATAATATTGTGTTTGAGGCCTACCACTCAAACCACTTGAGACTAAGAGTTTATACAACTTTCTAGTGATATTTTCCATGTAAAGGTTTAAGAAAGAAGAGAATAAAGGTCACTTTGACAACTTACTTGATTGAATTTCTTGGCTGAACCTAGAGTATATGAACACATTGATGAATATTTTTCCATGATAGATAAAAAAGATAATCCTCAGGTTTATTTTGAAAAACAGGTCTCCATTTTTATTTCGGCTCCTAGCCAAAGAATCAGCCTATTTCTCAAGGAAATATTTTTCTTGACCTTTCTGCCTTCAATGCATCAAGCTTCCATTGATATATATTTGTGTCTGTCCTTTTAACAGCTATGTCACCTATTAAGTATCTGATTTGATTTTCTTCAAATATCTGATCTCAGATATCCTCACAGCAGGCAATTTTTATGTAAAATACTGGTATCAAAACTAATGGATCTGATGACAGTTTTAAAACCTTTCTACATTAATAACCTTTCCATTGTATTTGTGTCATGTCTCCTATATGCTGTGATGAATGTAACACTGCCGTTATAATGTCCTAAGTAACCACTCTGAATGGCACACTATCTGTTCTTCAAAATTGTAATTGCCTAATGCAATATATCGTTACAATTTATAACTTCCAGGGGGGAAAAATATTCCTTTAACTTAGATGAGTGTCTAGTTATAAATGTGTCATTATGTGGTTACTTTGCTATCGGAATATATTTAGAAAATATAGACCTTAGAGTAGGAACTGGCCCTGCTTGAATTATTAGAGTTCCATGTATTGATACTGACATGAAGTCTCCAAGTTCCTCTTTTGGGACAAAATGTGGGACAGGTGATATAGTGGTTATTAGTATATTGTCAAATATCCAGAACCAAATTTAGCTATAGAAAATAAAACAAGCAAATAAAGTTCGTTGAGTCATAACTGCCATACAATAAACTGTAAGCATTTAAATTATATAATTTGATCAGTATTGATCTATGTGTACACCCATGAAACCATCACCACAAAAGACAGGAACATAGCCGTCATCCCCCAAAGTTTACCCGTGTCCCTTTGTAAATCCTCTGTTCTGCTACCCTCTTCTACCCCCACCCCATACCCTGGCAACTACTGATCTTTATGTCAGTATTGATTAACTTAAAATTTATAGAGTTTTAAATAAATAAATCATACAGAATGTACTATTTTTTGACTGTCTTCTTTCATGCAGCATAATTATTTCTAAAATCCAGATATGTTGTTGTATGTATCAATAGTTTGTTCTTTTTATTGCTGAGTAGTATTCCATGGTATAGATACCAAAATTTGTTTTCCTAGTCAACTGTTGATGGACATTTGTTTGGGTTGTTTCCATGTTTGGTTAGTACAAATAAAGCCTGCTAATACTACAAAACACTGATAAAAGAAATACAGTATCTACTACATATGCTGTGATATGAGAGATATACTGTGTTCTTGGATTGGAAGATGAGAATTAAGATGTCACTTCTCTCCAATTTGATCTATATATTTATCTTAGTGAAAATTTCAGCAAACATTTTTATAGATATTGATAAGAAGGTTCTGAAATTTATATGGAAAGCCAAAGGAACTAGAATAAATAAAATGATTTTTGCAAACAAGTATGAGGTTGGAGCACTCAAACTACCTAATTTCAAGATTACTCATAAGCTGTGGTAACTAAAAGGGTGTGGGGGTTGGTGAAAGGATGCAATGCACAGAAAATGGAACAGGTTACAGAGGCCAGAAATAGGCCCACACAAATATGTTCAATTTATTTTTGATAAAATTGCATAGGCCATTTAATAGAGAAATGGTTGTCTTTTGAACAAATGGTGCTAGAAGAACTGGCCTTACAAAAAAAAAAAAAAAAAAGAGGAACTTCAACACATATTTCACACTTTAAATGAAAACTGACCCCAAATGAATCATAGCCCTATGCTACTAGCTGTAGGTTTTTTGCAGATGCCCTTTATTAGTTAAATTGTAGTTTACTGGGAGCTTTTATTACAAATGAATGTTGAATTTTGCAGTATTTTGTCAGTATTTTTGCAGCTATCGATATGATTGTGTGTTTTTTCTTTGTCTGATATGGCAAATTACATGTATTGATTTTTAAATGTTGAACAAGTCTTGTGTTCTTGGAATGAATCTCAACTGATCCTAATGTAGGTGATAGTAATCACTTATCCATGATGTGGTATTCTTTCTACATACTGCTATATTTGATATTTTTCTTTTTTATAATGTCTTTATGTGTGGTTTGGTATTGGAGTATTCCTGGCCTCATAAAAAGAGTTCTGAACTATTTCACTTTCTTCTATTTTCTGGAGGAGATTGTGAAGAATTGGAATTATTTTTTTCTGTAAATGTTTGGTAGAATTTGCCAGTGAAACTGTCTGGGAATTTAGTTTTCTATTTTGGTAGATTTTAACTAGAAATTTAATTTCTTTAGATATAGAACTATTTATGTTATCTATTTCTTCTAAAGTGAGTCTTGGTAGTTTTTGTTTTTCAAGGAATTATTCCATTTTATGTAAGTTGTCAAATTTATTGGCATAGTGTTATTTAATAGTATTTCCTTACTTTCCATTTGATGTCCATGGCAGAAGTAGACCATCCCTGCTTTTATTCCTGATATTAGTCATGTGTTTTCTGTCTCTCTCTCTCTCTCTCTCTCTCTCTCTCTCTCTCTCATCAGCTGGATAGAGGTTTTCAATTTCATCTTATCAAAGATCCACATTTTGATTTCATTGAATTTCTCTGTTGTTTTCTGTTTCAATTCCTGCTCTGAATATTGTTCTTTCTTTTTAGTTTTGATTTTATTTACCTTCTTTCTTAAGTTTCTTAAGGTGGAAGCTTAGTTACTGATTTTCAATCTTTCTTCTCTTTTAATATAAGCATTTAATGTTATATATTTCCCTTTCAACACTGCTTTAGCAGAATCCCCAAAATTCTGATATGTTGTAATTTCATCTTTATTTAGTTTAAAATATTTTAAAATTTCCCTTGAGGCTCCCTCTTTGACCCATGGATTATTTGGAAGTGTGTTTTCAAATTTCCAAATATTTAGGGATTTTTCTGGATATTATTCTGTTCACAGTGTTAGTTTAATATCTTTATGGTCAGAGAACATATTTTGTATGACTTAAATCTTTTAAAATTTCTTGAGACTTGTTTTATTTCCCGGAATAAGGTCTAACTTGATAAGCATTTTATATGTATGTATATATATATATCGAAATAAATATTATATCTCTGTCCTCATTTTTAAAATAACTTTTGTGAAAGTGTCACTTACCCTGAAGTGCAAAAGTTATTGTTTAAAATAAGTATTATTTAAAATAAATACATAAAAAGAGATGAAAGAAAGAAAAGAAAAAGAGGAAGTAAAATGTTAATAGATCATTCAAGCAGGAAATGGAGCTTGACTTAGAATATGAAAATTGTTTACGTTACAGTATTTTGGAGGGACCAAGGATAACTGAAATATTGCCTCTAAGAAGAATGCCTTGCCATTCCACTTCCTAAACTCAGTGGAGGTAGCTTTGGCCTTTCATTTTCACCATCTAATCATATAGGCCTAAAACTCTGAGGTCAGGTTAACAAAAGTGGCATTTACTTAATGATTGTTATTTTACTTCTTACTGTTAGTCAATAAACTCAAAAATCATGCTACATACCAGAATACGTGTAAATTTGTGAATAAATTGGGTCAAAAATTAACAATTTTTGTCAAAGACCATAATATGTCTTTCCCCCTTATTGTGTATATAATTTGCTCATGCATCTATTTCATTTCCTTAGTGAGGACATACTTTGAAATTATTGTTGGAATTCTCAGTGGTTTATTCCCTCTCATGTCATTAGAAAGGCTTCCTAGCAGTGTACCAAAAGGCATTTTAACTGAGATATAGAAGTATCTTACCCAGTTTTTGAATATGAGTTATCTTAGAAGAAAATGGTGGTGAGGTATTTCTAATTAAGTAGGCCTGACCCATGTGACTTTTTCGTTACTTTCAAAAGATTATTGTTGCTTTCCTTCATAATACATTACATTAGAATTCTGCAAAAAATGGTTTTAAAGAATCTCTTTGAAGAGCAATTTGGAATACCTCCTAAAGTTAAAGATGAGCATGCTCTATGATATATTAATTTCTCTTAGTTTCTATTCTAGAAAAAATTTGCACATGTATACATGTACTAGGATTTCTTTTTACAGCAATATTTTAATAGGAAAAAATGCAAACAACTTGACTTTTCAATAAGATGAGGTATATTTAATCAACTAAATATTACACCGAAATCAAAGTGATTTAACTAGCTCTACTCGGTTTTTCTCTGGGTGAGGCCTGACTGCTGAGCGGCTCTTGGGGCGGGGCTGGTGGAGGGCGTGTTCTGGGCGGACTTCAGGGACACACCACGCCTGCCCAGGACGTCGCCCCTCCCCTCCCTCGGCCATGTTTTTCCTCAAGCGGATGATATCTCCTGCAGGTACGACCTGAGTCTGTGGAGCTCCTTGGATGCAACTGCGGCCGCTTCTGAATGGATGCCGGGTGCGTGCCCTGCCGCCCACGACGACGTGGTCTTCGCACCTGACGTCTCCTTACGTGTGGGCCTTGGCCCGGCGCCCTCACTGTGCGGCTTTTTAGAGTCTGAGCTCTGGGTCAGGTGAGTGGGGCGCGCAGAGACGGGAACAGGAGGGGAGTAGGTTCTCAACCTCGCGCCTTTGCCCTGGCAGTGCCTCTCCTGTAACCTCCCCGCCATTCCTAGTCTGGACACGCAGGTCTGAGCTCTCAGATGTCTTCTCCTCAGGTTGGCTCCCCAGGTTGTTTCCTCAGGCTGGCTTCTCAGGCTGTCTGCTCAGGTTGGCTCCGGTGACCTGGCCAGACTCAGACAACACTTTTTTTTTTTTTTTTTTTTGGCGCTACGCGGGCCTCTCACTGTTGTGGCCTCTCCCGTTGCAGAGCACAGGCTCTGGACGCGCAGGCTCAGCGGCCATGGCTCACGGGCCCAGCCGCTCCGCGGCACGTGGGATATTCCCGGACCTGGGCACAAACCCGTGTCCCCTGCATTGGCAGGTGGACTCTCAACCACTGCGCCACCAGGGAAGCCCCATACAGCAATTTTTAACTTTTTGAGGAAGGACCATACTGTTTTCCACAATCCTTATATCATTTTACATTCCCATTAACCGTGCACAAGGGTTACAATTTCTCCACATCCTCACCAATGTTTGTTATTCTCTAGCTTTGTTTTTGTTTTGATAGTACCCATGCTACTGGGTGTGAGGTGGTATTGCATTGTAGTTTTGTTTTGCATTTTCCTAATGCTTAGTGATGTTGAGCATCTTTTCATGTGCTTTTTGGCAATTTGTATATCTTCTTTGGAGAAATGACTGTTCAAGTTCTTTGCCCATGTTTGAATTGGGTTGTTTTGTGTTTGGTTTTGAGTTTTAGGAGTTTTCTATATATTTTATTAATTCCTTATCAGATATGTGATTTGCAAATATTTTCTCCCATTCTCTAGGTTGCCTTTTTACTCTGCGGATAGTGTCTTTTGATACACAATTTTTAGAAAAAATCCATAAATTTGTCTATTTTTACCTTTGTTATCTGTGCCTTTGGTGTCATATACAAGAAATTGTTGCTAATCTGACATTGTGAAGCTTGGATCATGAATCTGTTTTGAGATAGTTTTTGTATATGGTGTTAGGCAAAATTCCAGCTTTCTTTTGCATGTGGATATACAGTTTTCCTGCCACCATTTGTTGAAAAGTTTATCTTTTTCTTAATGGTTTTGGCATCCTTGTTGAAAATCATTTGACTATATATGTGAGGGTTTATTTCTGGACTCTGTATTATAATCCTTTTATCTATGTCTGTCTTTATAGAAGTACCATACTGTCTTGATTACTGTAGCTATGTAGTTAGTTTTGAAATCAGAAAATGTAAGTCCTCTAGCTTCATTGTTCTATGTTAGGATTTTTATGGCTGTTCAGGGTCCTTTGAGCTTCCATATGAATTTTAGGATGCATTTTCTATTTCTGTAAGAAACTCATTGGGATTTTGATAGGGATTTCATTAAATCTATAAATCATTTCAGGTAGTATTGGCATTTTAATAATATTAAGTAATATTGAGTTTTCTATTCCATAAACATGAGCTGTATTTCCATTTTTAAAAATATTTTAAATTCCTTTCACCAATATTTTATACTTTTCATTGTACAAGTTTTTCAATTCCTTGGTTAAATTATTTCCTAAGTATTTTAATCTTTTTTGATACTACTGTAAGTGGAATTGTTACCCTAATTTCTTTCTAGGTTTGTTCATTGTTACTGTATAAAAATGCAACTGGGTTTTGGGTGTTGACTTTGTATCCAGTTACTTTGTTGAATTCATTTATTAGTTCTAACAGGGTTTTTGTTTGTTTTTGTTTTTCTTTTTTTTTTTAATCTTTAAAGTTTTCTATATATAAGATCATATCATCTGTGAACAGGGATCATTGTACTTCTTCCTTCCTATTTGGATGCTTTTAATTTATTTTTCTTGCCTAATTTCTCTGGCCAGGAGTTTCAGTACTATGTTGAATAGAAGTGGCAAAAGCAGGTTTACTTGCTTTGTTCATGATTTTATAGGAAAAGCTTTCAGTCTTTTATAATTGAGTATGATATTTTCTGTGAGTTTTTCATATGTTGGTTTTGTTATGTTGAAGTAGTTTTTTTCTATTCCTAGGTTTTGAATGTTTTTATCATGAAAGTGTTGAGTTTTGTCAGATGCTTTTTTTTTTTCGATTGAGTTGATCATGTGGTTTTAGCCCTTTATTCTGTTAATATAGTCTGTTTCATTGACTGATTTTTATATGTTAAATCATCCTTGCATTCCAGAAATAAATCATACTTGGCCATAGCGTATAATCTTTTAATATGTGGGCAAATTCCATTTGCTAGTGTTTTGTGAGGATTTTTGCATCAGTGTTCCTAAGGGATATTGATCTGTAGTTTTCTTCTAGTGTCTTTGTCTGGCTTTGGTATTAGGGTAATGCTGGCCTCACAGAACTAGTTAGGAAGTCTTCTCTTCAGTTACTGGATAAGTTTGAGAAGGGATTTTAGTTCTACTTTAAATGTTTGGTAGATATCTCCTTACTAATTATAGGTCTGTTCAGATATTCTATATCTTTCTGGTTTAGTCTTGATAGTTTTGTGTTTCTAGGAATTTGTGTATTTCATCTAGATATATAATTTATTCTTACATAATTGCTCATAATACTCGCTTATAATCCTTTTAATTTCTATAGAATCATCAGTAATTCTTCTGGGTTCCTGGACCCAGTGCCAGTGTTTGTGTGGGGGGCGTCCCACACAACACCAAGCAATTCTCAGACATCAGCAGGGTATCTGAGAATTCAACTCAGTTCAGCTCAATTCTGACACTGTCTGCCTGGAGATAGCATCAGATTCCACAGGTTGAGGGCTCAGCCCCACAAGACTCTCCCCCCCACAGCCCCTCTTCAGACAACAGTCACAAGCCCAGGTTATCACCTGTGTTTCTGACCCATTGGCTATAGATTGGAGGTTCCAACAACACCCTTCTTGGACTTCAGATACCAGTCACAAGTCCAGGTTGTTACCTGTATTTCTGACTGTAATTTGGAAGTTCCCATGATTTCCTCCTTGGGTTTGACTAATTTGCTAGAGTGGCTTACAGAACTCAGAGAAACATTTTACTTACTAGATCACTGATTTATTATAAAAGGTTATAACTCAGGAGCAGCCAGATAGAAGAGATGAAGGGGCAAGGTATGGGGGAAGGGTGTGGTGCTTCCATGCCCTCTCTAGCTGCATCACTCTCCCCAAGATTGTCATGTGTTCACCAACCTGGAGTCTCTCCAAGCACCATTATTTTGGGTTTTTATGGAGGCTTCATTACATAGGCATGATTGATTAAGTCATTGGCCATTGGTGGTTGATTCAACCTCCAGCCCCTCTCTTCTCCCTAGAGGTTGGGAGTGGGACTGAAAGTTTCAACTCTCTTATCACAAGATTGGCTCCACCGACAACCAGGCCCCATCCTGTTCCAAAAGTAACCTCATTAAAATAATAAAAGACACCTTTATCACAAGAAATTCCAGGGGTTGTAGGAGTTCTGTGCCAGAAACAGGGCCAAAGATCAACTATGTATTTCTTATTATATATCTCAATACCACAGTAATGTCCCCACTTTCATTTCTGATTTTAATATTTTGAGTCTTTTTCCCTCTTAGTTCATCTAGCTAAAGGTTTGTCAATTTTGTTGATCTTTTCTGAGAACCAGCTTTTGCTTTCACTGATTTTTTCTCTATTATTTTTCTATTTTCCATATTGTTTATTTCTGTCCTAATCTTTAATATTTATTATATCCTTTCTTCTGGTAGCTTTGGGTTTAGTTTGTTACTCTTTTCCTAGTTCCTTAAGTCGTAAAGTTAGGTTATTGATTTGAGATCTTGCATGTTTCTTTATGTAGCATTTATAGCTATAAATTTCCCCCTTAGCACTCCTTTCACTGTGTCCCATCAATTTTGGTATATTGTATTTTTGTTTCCATTGGTCTCTAAGTATTTTCTAATTTCCCTTTTTGAGTTCTTTGATTAATTGATTGTTTTGTTTAATTTCTACTAATTTGTGGATTCTGCAGTTTTCTTTCTCTTATTGGTTTCTAACTTCACCTCATTGTGGTTGGAGACTTAATTTGTGGCCTAACATTTTCTTTTGTGGAAAATGCCCCATGTGCACTTGAGAAGAATATGTATTTTGTTGTTATTTGGTAGAGAGTTCTGTATATATCTGTTATATCTAGTTGGTTTCTTGTGCTGTTCAAGTCCTCTATTGTCTTACTTATCTTCTGTCTGGTTGTTTTATCTATTATTGCAAGAGAGGTATTGAAGTCTTCAACTATCCTTGTAGAACTATTTATTTCTCCGTTCAGTTCTGATAAAACTTCCTGCCTTCCAGATTTCACAATTGTGAAGAAATACTCAAAATTTGGATAAAAAGTTGCCAATTTTTAATGCTTTTTTAAAGCCATGTTTTCATAGTTTGGTTAAATTTGATGGCTTCTATATTAAAATAATTATTTAGTGTTAAATTATATATAAAGCTTCCTTGTTTTTTGTTATATAGTATGTAGTAATAATTATTTTGGTAATTATCTAAAATTTTTAATCAATTACCCTAGAATTGCTTTAATTTTGTTTAAATATATATAACAATCATTTTTATTCTTAACAAATTGATTTGTTAAGAATAAAATTCTTAACAATTGATTCTTAACAAATCAGTTTTCAAAGATTTTGAAAAATAAAGCTAAAGAAATAGAAAACTACCTCATTTTAAAGCTCATATTTTCAACTTTTACTTTACAATTTGTTAGCTTGCAGACAATGGACATTTTTGTTGAGAAAAGAAAGTAATAACAATTTCATATATATATATATTATCAATATTCCAAAATTTTGCTATCTTTCCATGACCCCTGACAACTTTGCCAATTACTCTGTAGAAGCTTAAAAACAGGAAATGCAGCATCTCTGGTGTCAATCATCAAAATTAGGATTCAACTCCATGAGCGGCCCATGTGAGAACCTATAGAACAGGAGACACAGTAGAGAGATGGAGACAGAAATGATTATTCTACTTTAATTATCCTCAGGAGACTAAAGGCAGCAACAGAACAATCCACTTGACTAATGCAGAGATGGGAGAGGGAGAACCTAGTGTATCTTCCTAAAGCTGAGAAGAAATCTCCAATATGGTCTGGTAGGCCCTAGGGTAGCTCTGTCTAAAAGTACAGACTGTTCATTCTACCAGCAAATATTAAAGTGGGATATAAAGAGTACCTCACTGAAGATCAAATTGTGGATTTGGGGACTTCATCCCCCTATATCTCCTGAATTAGTATCTGTGATGTTGAGTTTCAAAAATTTATATTTCTAACTAGATAGCCAGTAGATTATTTTTAAAAGAATACTTCATGGAGATATAACTATATATAGTGAATTATGTGTGATGACCACCCAGACCAAGATATAGAACATTTTTATTATTCCAGAAAGTTCATCTTGCTCTTTTTCAGTCAATTCTCCTCAATACTCCGTGTTAAGCACAATTCTGACTTTTTTCAGCATACATTGGTTATGTCTGTCCTTGAGCCTCATCAAAATGGAACCCACAATAGATAATGTTTGCTTCTGTTTTCCTTCTCTCAGCATACTATTTTTGAAGCCAGGTAACTTTTAGGTACACTAGAATTTGAAAACCAAAGTTCTCTGAAGCAGAAATTGTCATAAGGAAGCCTGATGTTGGAACTCCTCTGTGATGGGATGGAATCTTTTCAGACTAACCCATTTTAAGGCTGTCTTGCATCTGACACAGATCTATTACATTAAATAGTCTGTTGTGCTCTTCTGCATTCATGATTTCACTCATGGAGGCCAAACTAGCTTAAGAAATCAACCACTGATTTTTGCCATCCTACTTTTCACATTTCTAAAGTTATACTTATCTTCATTTTGAAATTCCTTAAGGAGGATTTTAATAATAGTACGACAGCTCATCAAAATTTACTAATATCTGTCTTTAAATAAAATAATCACAAGTGGCTGAATAACTCAGCATTCATCATGTCTCCTCAGAGTCCTTTCAGCTTGATTTCCAGGGGATTTCACTCAAGTATTCTAAGTGGTTTTTCAGAATGGGGAGAATAACATAGCAGGAAAGCAAAGTTATAATTATCAGAGAAGCATGAAAATTATGATGGAAAACAGTTATTAGACCACCTAGGCTTCAGCCCTGCCAGGGAGATATTGGTCACTGTGGTAGGTTGCCGAGTTCAGTGCTTTAAACAATTTGGTTTCTGGTACTCTTTTGGCTGAGTCTTCTGCAATTGAATAATTGTTGCAGGATCAAAGTTTTACTGGGGATGTAACTTAACTTTTCCTTCTAAGTTGGAGAAATACACTACTGTGTTTCTCCTCTCTTCTCACACTACTACTACACTTCACTTCGGACATCAGATGTGTGGGTTTTCCACACATCAACCAATTCTCCAATACCAGATGGGTGTCCTATAATTCAATTCAGTTCTGACACTATCTACCTGGATATAGCATCATATCCTACAAGTTAAAGGCTCAATCCCACAAGACTTCCCCAACTTCAGATACCAAGCATAAGTTCAAGTTGTACTGTACTTCTGACTGACAGGCTATATACACTAAGGTTCCTATAATCCCTTCCTTGAGTTTGATTATTTGTTAGAATGGCTCACAGAACTCAGGGGAACACTTATTTATGTTTACTGGTTTATTATAAAAGATATAATAAATGATACAGATAAACAGTGAGATGAAAAGATACATAGAGCAAGGTATGGAAGAGTCCTGAGCACAGCAGCTTCTGTACCCCTGGAGTTGGAGTGTGTCACCCTTCCAGCATGTGGATGTATTCATCAACCCAGAAGCTCTCCCAACTCTGTATTTTTTGGGTTTTTATGGAGGCTTCATCACATAGGCATGATTGATCATTAACTCAGTCTTCATCCCCTCTCCCCTTCCCAGAGGATGAAAGGTGAGGCCACGAATTCCAAGCTTCTAATCATGGCTTGGTCTCTAGTGATGAGCCCCCATCCTGAAGCTATTCATGATCCCACCAAGAGTTGTCTCGTTAGAACAAAAGACATTATTATCACCCAGTAAATTCCAAGGAATTTAGGAGCTCTGTGTCAGAAACCAAAGTCAAGGAGGCCAAATATTAGAACAAAAGATGCTCCTGTTCTCTTAGGACATTACAAGGGATTTAGGAGCAATGTGCCAGATATAAGCAGCAGAGACCATATTATTTATTTTCTATTATTTCACACCTTTTCTTTTCTTTTTTTTTTTTTTTTTTTTGCGGTACGTGGGTCTCTCACTGCCGTGGCCTCTCCCGTTGCGGAGCACAGGCTCCGGACACGCAGGCTCAGCGGCCATGGCTCACGGGCCCAGCCGCTCCGCGGCACGTGGAATCTTCCCGGACCAGGGCACAAACCCGCGTCCCCTGCATCGGCAGGCGGACTCCCAACCACTGCGCCACCAGGGAAGCCCTCACACCTTCTCTTACGTCTCCTCCTACATACCCAAATTATGTTAGCTTGCTTTTCATTAAATAATCACCTCTTAGCCTCTGATGTCAGAAGATTTGATGATGAAAGTTGTAAGTGAACTGTCTCACTTCCCTACTGCTATTATACCAAAAGACCTCTTTGATGAGTGGGTGGGGGAAAGCATATGAGATTAAATTAGATGAGGGATAATCTAGACAATGGGGGACATCTGCATAGCTGATGGGCAGCATGGGAACACTCATTACAAGGACTAGTGAGAGAGGGCCACTAAAGACAGTATTAACTAAAATTGATCGCATCAGGGGAATATGCTGGGGTAATTTGGAACCTTAAATACTGCCTTTTTTCACTTGCATCATTAACACTAAGAACTTTCTTTTTATAAACTTACCATCAATTTAGATTTTGTCTTGTTTAGTTTAGTTCTTTTCTTAAATTAGCTATCAGTGTGCAGAAAAATGTATAAACTATACTTCAATTCATAGGTTTGTAAATTGTTCTTTCCTGAAGCAAATATTTATCCACACTGGATCTTTAACCCTATCATGTTCAAAACATATTAAATTTCACCAAGAGATGTATCAACTTGTGACTGTGGGACTATTAAAACGGTCAGTAAGAGGCTCACAGATTATGGTCACAGTTCTACAGGATGCTGTGGTTTCCACTCTCATTTATTGTGGGTGTAAAGGAATGAAAGCCACTATAATTATGGGTCAGTCAAATGTCCTAGTAGCCCCATTACCTTCTGCTTCAAAGAAGAATAGCTCATTGAAAATGTTACTAATTCTGAGCTGAGGTCTTTTCCATCTCTTTGACCTTTGATGCTTTCCCATTGATTCAGCGTGAATTCTGTTTCATAGAGATGGAGATAAAATGCACATTTTCACTCTATGTTCCATTTTGTGCATCTCAGAGAAATGGACATTTTATAACTTTGAAGTTTCATGCTAAAAGATTAGGTATCAAAAAAAAGAAAAAAGGAGAAATATTTGATTCCCAGGAATCTTAAAATGGGTAAACTCTACAAAGTGATCTATAAAAACAGAACATTTGAATTGGGAACAAAAAAGATATGGGTCAGAATTGTGGCTTTGCTATCTGCACCTCATTTTCTTCGACTGTGAACTGGGGATAGTAATACTTGTTCTACCTGTTGCAGAGGTTTTGGCTTTTTTTGTGTGTTGGTGTGTGTGTGTGTGTGTGTGTGTGTATGTGTGTATGAGAAGGTCAAATGAGGTCATCTGTGTGAATGCACCTTGTGTACTAAAAAGTACTACGGAAGTGTTACCTGTTGCTTTTACTGCTCCTGGTGCTGGTGCTGCTGATGATGGCAAGCATTCTGGCATACTGAGAGTCAGACAGACCGGAGTTCAAATCCAAGTTGCTCTTGTACTTATTGTGTGTCATATTTTTATGTCATAGTTTCCTCATCTATAAAATAGCGTTAAAATTACTGTCTCTAACAAACTCACAAAAATGTAATTATTTAAATAATAGATAAAGTATATAGTTGTTAATAAATGCTAAACAGATAAGAGGTGACCAATAAATATTACTTTTCTTTCTAATTCCTTTCCTCACCCCATGCACATATATACACACACACTCTAAACAACAAATTTGGGACTAGGGCAAGAGCTGGTAATTTATAGCCTGTGGCTAGATCTGGCCCACCATCTATTTTAGTAAATAAAGTGTTATTTGAATACAACCATGCTTATTTGCTTACATAGTATCTATAGATGCTTCAGCAGTATAATGGTAGGTTTGACATTGCAACAGAAACTATATGGTCCACAAAGTCTAAAATATTTACAGGCCCATACAGCCTTTTACAGAAGAAATTTGCTTATCTCTGGTCTAGAGAAAGGTCTAGATCTAGTATTAAAAACATAAGAAGTGAATAGTCCTGTCACCTAGTGGTTACTTAAACTTGGGGGTGTCGATGGGCACAAACTTTTTGGTGTCAGGACCACTTTACAATTAAAAAAACCTTTTGTTTGTGTTGGCTATATGTTTATCATTCAAAATTAAAAACAATTTTAAAATTATTTGTATATTAATTTATTTAAAAATAGACAATACATTTATTACATATTAAAATAAATAACTGTTTTGAACAATAACTATTTTCCAAAGGAAAAAAATTGGGAAAAGATTAACATTGCTTTATGTTTTTGCAAATCTCTTCAATGCCTGGCTTAATTGAAGACTGTGGGAATCTTATATTGTGTCTGCATTCAATCTGTTCTAATATCACATGTATACAGCCCCTGCAAAATCCCATTGCACACTTATGGGAGAAAGAGAGTGCAAAAGGAAAAGAATGTCCTAGCATTATTATGAAAATAGTTTTGAGTTTGGGGACCCCCAATTGTTCCAGATTACACTTTGGGAACCATTTTTATATGGTGGTGTGTACATGAAGTTATAGTGGTGCAAAATCCAAACCAGGATAATAACCTATAACTCCTCAAAAAATAAAAATTAACTTATGCTTTTGATACCTGATCAACTTTACTCTGCTTCATAGCAAATAATTTGTTCTGAATACAGATATATTTTGTTAAGCAAAAGACTGCATAAAATGTAATCATTAATCTGAAATCCCACATATAAAACCATATATTTTCTATTGATTTGCAATTAAAAAAATAAAGATAGATTCACATTTGCTAGCCTTAAAATACTTTTGCAGCTCTAATCCTGTGTCTTCCTTACTGAGGAGGTATACCATACTAGCCCAGAATCAGGGTTTTGGGAGGATCAATTTTTAAATATGGTTGCCTCTACTATTTCAAAGTCCCTGCTGTGAAAAGAAAGAAATATATAAAGTTTGATGTAAATAAAATGATCTTTAAAAATTAAGCTATAATATGTGCTCATTGTAGATGACTTAGAAGTATGCATGAACAAAACCAGAAACAAAAATACATCCTAAACCACCAGAAACAACTACCTTTTGAATTTTTCTAGTGTTATTATTATTATTTTAATTAGATACCTGTGATTCTATGTATCCAAAACTTAAAAACTGGTATTGCATTATTTTATTTTATTTTTTCCTAAGATATTCACTTTATTGAAAAACCCGCCATACTCTCTTTACAAAATCTCATTACAATAAATGTTCATTTGAAAATATTAATAATATACTATCTTTTAAAATATTTTGCTTAAAATTATTTTGCTTAGAATCTAGAAAGATTACTTAGGAAAACATTATTTTTGCATATAAGGACAAAGTACTCCTTTTTTATTAGAGGTTAGAAAAATAAATGAAATTCTCCTTAAGATTTAAATAAGGTCAAATAAACTGGTATAAAATGCATAATTGCAATAAGTTGAATTTGACATTATTTCAGGCAGGAAAGACAGATAATGAAATGAACAATGTTGGGATTCTGATCAGCTGAACAGTGAAAATTTACTTTTTCAAAAATAGAGTGACTAATGGTAAGAAAAAGAAATAGAAAAGAGGATTTGACTTATAGCTGTTAAAATCCCTCAGTCATCATACTTAGGATAATTAAGCTTAAAAATGACAGTAAACGCAGGAATTTTTACAAGATGCTATGACACATGATATGTATTACTGTATTATATATTATATGTACAATTTCATTATATGAAATTGTATGTACAGTTTTGAAAGTCTGCAGTTTCATAGTATCTCTAATTTTATCAGTATAGTCAACACATAGCAAAGTAATTATAATTATAGCATATATTAATGAAAGCATATATTTACTGAATAAGTATGTTTCAGGAAAAACACAGCCTTATTTCAAGAAAGCATATAGTTTATCTTATAAAATATTTTCTTTTCTGCCAGCTATGTATATCTTTTATAAAACGCATACAATAGCAGTAATGAAATAATAGTCCATCCTCATTAGTATCAACAAAAGTTAATTATCAAAGGAATATGAATTAATATAAATTTCTCAATGAAATTCCAAAGACTCTTTTTGCCTAAAAGACCATCCATTTTGTAACTGGACTAGATTTTGTGCTTCTACTGGGTATTGGAGCTATAAATATGAAAAAGAGAAGGAGGAACACATTTCAGAAGGAGGAACTCAAAAGAGTCAAATGTAAAGTGCAGGGAGCACTATTTCAACATAGATGGAATAGGATAGCCTAAACAAGTTGTGGTATGTGGAAGAGAATCTTTTCACACATGGATCTACTGATACAAGTAAGCTTCCATCAAAAAGTGGCTTCCTTCTAGGTATTTCACATGATGTAAATGTTATCATTTTTCCTTTCTTGTCCTACAAATCAGCTTTTCTTCCAGAGTTTTCTCTTTTCTGGAGAAGGAAAGTCCAGGAGAAGACATGTTTAATTGTTATAGTCATAAAAGTTATGTTCATTTGCTAAGGCTGCACCACGGTAAGAGACAAAGCCCTACCTTTTAGCAGTACGTCCACCAACTTCTTTTTCTCTCTGAAGAAATCATAGAGGAATGAAAGTGAGTGGTGGTATTCTGGGGGAAAACTTGAATCCTCTTTAATTCATGAAAGACTCAATTATTTGTAATTATGAGACTTTATTATCAGTAATACATTACTTGTGACACTTTTATCAGTGTACCTCAACTCTGAAGGTTGAGACTTTCTGTTAAAAATGATACCATATTATTCCCATTCACTATGATTCATAATCCTCATAGACATTTATGGTTTCTCATTGTCCCATGCCTTGCACAACTAATTGTCAAGTCTAGCCAGTTCTTATTCTTTTGCAACGTATTTAGTATCTATCCTTTCATTATCATTTCCATTGCCACATCTTAATACAGATTTTTGCTATTTGTCATCTGGAAAAATCACAAAGTTTTCAAGCTATGACACATTGGGAGCTGAGAATATCTGTATGGATATTTTCCATTTTTATTGCAGTTGAATATCAATGTATCTCACAATGAGATCACTCTTATTCTGTTACATAAAGGTTATATTTCAATCTGGACACTCTATTAAAGGAAAGTAATATAAAAATTGGAATAAATATTATAAAATTATTGAACAAAACTCAAGATTGATTTCTGATTAAAAACAAAACAAAAAAATTGCTTGAAAAGTAGAAATACCAGTATCCTTAATTAATATATCAAGCATTCCAATGAAATTTCTAAACAATGTCATATTTACTAAATTCATTACTATTAAATGAGCAGTAAACTAAGAATTAGTAATTAGCATTTGACACATTTCTGAGAATTCTGATCAATGCAGTCAAATTTAAAACAGAAATAAGTAATTACAAAGAAGTGATAGCTTTTATTACTTATAGATATTACAGATATAAGGAACCTTAAAATGATCGTGACTTCTGATCATAAAGTCTACCTTAAGAAAATACTACTAAGGAAAAAGGTATCAACGACAATGTTTTTTGAGATTATTTATCTTAAAAATTTCGAAAAACCTAAATGTTCAGCTATAGGGAAATGGTTTGTGAATATGACACATTTATTTTGACCGTGCATTAAACTTAATTTTTGAGGCATTTGTATCATTCAAAGGCTGTGCCTTAAGACACTGCTGAAACAAAGAAGTTTATAATACTAAATATATAATATTATGGGGGCTATGTAGAGAAAATCAGAGAACAAAATTGAAGGAAAAGGACAGAATCTGAATAGTGATTATCTTTGGACAGTAGATTCTTAGTTTCTTTTACTCTTTTTACAAATTTGAAATTTGCAAATTTATTACCATGAAAATACATTATTTTTATAATTAGAAAACATAAAACGAGTGCTAAATAAATAAATCAGTTTAGAATTCACTTCCCCCAAGAAACCTTCCTTGATTAATCCCACTGGCATTGATCATTGCTTTATACTGTGCCCCAACACTTAATGTACCATATTAATTTGCATGTTTAAAAAAATCAATTTAAGAACATAATTATTTTATTTCCACTTGTATATAGTGTAGTCTCCACACAGAATTATAAACTTGAGAGTACGAGGAGCCACGAGTGTATTTCCTACTATATTCTACAGTAATTCATGTGATACTTTTCACAGAGTGAATGTTAACTTACTGAAAACCTGATGAACTATTGGAAATGTAGTAATGTCTGACAAGAGGAATAAACATGAAATCCAATCCAACATTCTCTACAGTCTTCATTGCCACTAAACCCTAGTTGTTGAATTTTTAAAAATACATACACAAGATTTGAATATTATACTTTGTTAGCTGTATATTATCATTTCAAATCAAAATTATAAAAAGCTTATCCAACAATACTGTCCTTGTAAAAATTTTTAAGCTCTCATTTTCTGCCATTGCTACATTTCCTTTGCATTCATATATTTCTTAGTTCTTTCTGAGTTTTCATCAGAATTCATCTAAAGCATTTTAATATAAAATTAGATATTAAAGAGAAAATGGGTAACTGCTTCTAGTTTAGGTAGAAGTCATTACCAGTGCATTGCCTATTAACATATATGCACCGTTTCTTTGTGTCCCAGATGTTCAGGCATATGGGAATGAGAAACATCAATGAATTGGAGTCTCTCGATTCAGTTATTCTGGTGACAAACAATCTGTATTGCTCATTGATGACTGTGTTACCCTTGACAAAGTGACTGCAATTGTTACTTGCAGGTGTGGCTACACTTAATTTCTTTTTTCCACTTCTCACCCCATTGTATTTGTTATTCTGGATTAGAGAAGAAGCTAAGAAATATGCCACTAACTGCATGCACTCCCTACACTGTTTAGCTAAGGAATACTATTAGTATTTCCTATTGAATACAGATGAAAAAACATGACACATTAAATGCAATAATTTAGTGAAGATCTGTACTCATTTCAGGGAACAGGGCTTTGATCAATAATTGTGAAGAACTCTTGAAAAAGGATAAGAAAACAGGCTCCAATGAAAGTAATATTTTCCCAGAAGCAAAGGAAAAAATGTAGATATATAATTTCAAATAGTATTTTAAGATTAGGCAATAGTAGATATGGAATTATTGTGAGTGATTGAAATCAGATTGATGTGAAAGTGAACAATGACCCAGAAATTCAGAAAATAAAAAGGAAAATAAGGTAGGTGAATAATGGTTGCAATGCTAATTAAATTATGTTATTATCAGCTAGCTGAATCCAAATTTGGAAGAAGTAGTTAGAGTGTTGATGACACTACATTTAATGTACAGGTGACAATATAAAGGCAAATGTTTGGATATAGTTAAAAAAAAGAAACTAGTGAAAGCAGAGAATGAAAAAGAGAATTGAACTTGCCTGGCTTGTTGTTATGAAAATTTTCTATATCTAGCACATATGCTCAAAAACAAAATATTAGGAATAGAGAGCAAATCTTGGTCATTCTAAATGTCAGTCAGCTATTAACTCTTTGGCTTTAGGCTATATTTCTACAAGCAGATTTTTGCTAAAATATGTGATTCACTACAAATACTATTTGTTTTTCAAAAATGTTTCTAGCCCAAAGGTTGAAAGTTTGAGGTACCTATCTCAAACACATCTGAAAAGAGCAGAAAGCTTAGAATGATAAATGGATTACATTAGCAGAGGCAAATTCTAACAACAAAATGGAAAAGAATGCAAACAGAAAATCACAAAGAGGAACATTTAATTTTAACATTGAGGAAAAACTTTGAACATGAGTTCTGTTCAATTACACAGTAGTTCAATAAACATAGCAACACACATTTTTTTCAACTGAGATAAAACGTCTCTCATTTGGATGTAATACCAGGAGAAGGATTAATATTTTGGAGGCATTGCAATAAATTAAAGCATTTATTGGGTTCTGTTTGCAGTTGCTATGCATTGTTTTTGATATGTGTATGATATGTGTATTTTGGCAAGATTTAGATGTCTAGTGTGAGGCTTGGGTATGGTTTTTCAGCAATTGTTGCCAATACATAACTGGGAGAAAAAATGGTCTGCTGTCCTAGGTGAGCATGGGCACGTGGTATTTATGCAAATTAAGGAATTTGGACCATTTATATGTTCAGTTCAATTTAATTAGCATTTATTAACAATGTGCTAATCTTGGGGAGGAGTGAAGATAAAGGTGGATGATAGAGATAGATTTAAGTTTGGAAAGCCATACTGCTAACTATAAGGGCTGACAACACATACAAGTCAGAAAGACAAAGAATTTATTGACGTGCAAGGAAAATTTCTTGGAGAATTTGCATCAATTTTGAGTGGTACTTAGGGAGAGACAGGTTATTCTAGGAAGAAGAGGTAGCAAGGCATAGAGTAATTTCCTTCTTGCACAATATCAGGGAATCCTACAGTTTTATCAGCAGAAGCTACTTTTAATTTCCTTGCATCCTTGAGATCATCTGGGAGGATGTTGGTGGTAAGTAAGGCTGCTGCTGAGTGAAGACTTTGGCAGAGAAAGGAATTATCCATTCCAATAGATTATAATTATGCTACTGTCCCATTTGAAATGGGAATGATATTAACTCCAGGTCAGGTTTTCCAAGGGTTGAATCCTGCTTCTCCTGGCCTCTTACAGCTCCAGGTAGACACCTGTACACTCAACTACCTTCAGCATTAAGCTAGTCCCTGCCAAAGGCTGGAAGTGTTTGAGAAAACTGAACCAGACTTCAGGCAGAACTGGAAATAGGATTGCTCCTTTAAGTCCAGTATCAAAGTTCACAATGAATCATAGATTTCTCATGAACCAATTCCAGTGGATTTTCCCATTAATTATAATTAATTTTGCCTTGATTACATATCAATACAATTCCCCTGCTTGATTTATATTACTGTCCCAAATGTTTTTGACTGATATGCTGATAAGTTGCCTAGTGCCTTTTGGTTACATATTCCAGTAGCTGGAGTCTGCCCTAAAATAAAATCACTTACATGGCCATGCTTGTCTGATACTATCTCTACATATCAAATAAATGTTTCAATATCAATACCAGCTCAGTTCAAGCTTGAATTTATTTTGCTTTGGATGACAGATCTGTAACTAAGTTGAATTCACCTTTCCTCAGTCTGGTTCAATGCTATCTTCTTTCTCTTACAGTTATCAAGATGCCAGTTTTCCTTGAGGCTAAGTCTGTTAGTATCACACTTGAAAACCTCATAAACTATATCTTAGTTTCCCCTTTCATAATATTCTTCGTTATGAAAAAATACATTCTAAACATTATTCCCATTCTAAGAACCTCAGCTGTGTCTTTGCAACAAAAATGAAGTGGAAACTTGCCAAGTGCTGTGATAGAAAAAGAAGGCAAAATCATTGCTCTGAATTATTCATAAAATCACAAAATTTAGGGACAAACACTAAACTAGAAAGCATTACTCAGTGCCCTGAAACTGAGAGATGTTTTTCTAGTTTCTCATGTAATTTGATATGTACTGCAATTCACATTCTTACTATTATAAATGTATGGATGGTTCTCTTTTAGTGAAAAGCACCCAATAGAATTATTAGACAAATAAGATGAGTTTTTCTCCTCTTCCCATCTCTGAAAGCAATTTTCACACTGACATGTCTACAAATGTGTGTTTTAATAGACCTAATCTCTCCATGATTCCATTTTCCCCCTGAATACCAGAATATATATTTATTCCTCTAGAATTATTTAGCTCTTACGTGCTGAGTACTATTTCCCTGGAGTTGCATTGCCCAAAGTAATGTGGACATTTTTCTCATATTAACTCTCACCTCATATGGTCCCTTGGTTTGCAACATTTTGCAGCTGTTTTTATTTCTTTTCCTCTCCTTGGAAATTCTTTGCAGTCAGGAGAAAAGGTGTTGATGTCTTTTCCTTACTCAGAAATTATGGTGGATGAAAAAATCTGATCAGGTGACTCCATTGCAGTCTGTCCCAACTTTTTACTAAGATAAACATGAGGGAACTGAAAAGGTGAGAGAACCCAGGCCATTGAAAATTTAGAATGTAAGACTACAACATGCCACAATTTGAGGAAAAGCATCAATAATTTAGTGAGAGACGTGGTGAATTTATGAAAAGCAGAAGTTAGAAGCAAAAATGCCTTGACTTCTTTTTGTGACAAAGAAAATACATCCTGAAAATAAATAGGAAAACTCTTTTATTTCACTTATAATTGTTTCTATGCCAGTAGGAAAACTGTATACATATATCTCTCTATTCTTTTGGTGCTGGTGTTGACATAGGAGAGGAACTTTCCCTCTTCACTAGTCCTCTAACCTCCATTTAACTGTACTCCACATTACTATATCAAGTAAAATCAAAACATTTTAACTGGAATAGACTGCTGACTCTCTAACCAGGATCTTGATCTAAGATGTAACAGAAGTAAAAGGATTATGTTTGCACCTGAGAAATGAATGTAAGAACTGTGAAGAAACCCTGGAGAGTCTGAAAGTCTTTGAGCCTAATGTCTAGAAGAAATGGCAGCTGGAGGCTGATGACCTCTCATCACCTTTACTATTTCTCACCTAACAATATTGCAATAAGCACCTAACTGGTCTCTCTGCTTCTAGCTTTGCAATACAGTTTCTACTCCTTAAAATAGGTAGAATAATCCTTTTAAAATATAAGGCAGATCATTTCACTCTTCTGCTTAAAAAAACTCTTCTTCTTTCAATGGCTTCCCACTTTATCCAGAATAAAGTTCAAAGTTCTTGCCAAGCCTACAGATGCCTATAGGGTCCTGTCCTTCAGCTATCTCTCTGACAAAATTACCAGTCTCCCCACTGATCATCCTGTCAGTCACACCAGTGTCCTTGGTGTTATTTTGACACAAGCCAAGCATGATTTCACTTCAGAGTCTTTATCCTTACTGTTTTCTCTGTACGTCTTACTGGATGCCTTGGGCATTCCACGTGGTTTACCTCCTTACTCCCCAGTTCTTTGCTGATACGCATTTTAATACAGAAATATTTACTAACTAAAATTGTATACTCATTCTTAATTCCTCTTCTTTTTGGTATCCTTGCAGCATTTACCACTACTATTTACTAGTTTATTTGTCCTTTCCCACTAAAATGTAAGTTCAATACAATTTTTTTATAGTGGTAAGAAACACATAGCATGAACTCTATCCTCTTAACAATTTTTAAGTGTACAAAACAGTATTGTCAACTATATGCACATTATTTTACAGCAGATCTCTAAAACTTTTTCATCTTCTTAAGTAAAACTAATTGAAAAGCAACTCCCCATTTCTCCTGCCTTCCCCTGGCAAATTTCATTTACTTTCTGCTTCTGTGATTTGACTAACTTATATACCTCATATAAGTTGAATCGTGTAGAGTATGAAAGGATTTCCTTTGTCTGAATAATACTCCATTGTACAAATATAGCACATTTTCTTTATCCACTTCTGTCAATGGACATTTATGTTGTTTCTACCTCTTGGCTATTGTGAATAATGCTGCAATGAACATGGGAGTGTAAATATCTCTTTGAGATCCTATTTTCAATACTTGTGGTTACAATTTTCCATATTCTCATTAACATTTGTTATTTTCTGTTTTTCTGATAATGGCCATCCTCATAGGTGTGATATAAAATCTCATTGTGGTTTTGATTTGCATTTCTCTGATGATTAGCGATGTTGAGCATCTTCATATATCTATGGTCATTTGCAAGGTGTCTATTCAAGTCCTTTGTCTATGTTTAATTGTGTTACTTTTTAAAATTGATTTGTAGGAGTTCTTTATATATGTTGGATATTAACCCCTTATCATATATGTGGTTTGCAAATATTTTCTCACATTCTGCCTTTTCACTTTGTTGATTGTTTACTTTTTGTTATACAGTAGCTTTTTATTTTGATATGTTATAGTAACATTTGTCTATTTTTGTTTTGTTGCTTGTACTTTTGATGTCATATCCAGAAATCTTTGTCAAGATCAATATTATGGAGCTTTTCATCTGTTTTCATCTAGGTGTTTTATAGTTTCAGGTCCTATGTTTAGGTCATCAATCCATTTTGAATTGATTTTTATGTATGGTGTAAAATAAGTGTCCAATTTTTTTGTTTTGCATGTGAATATACAGTTTTCACAAACACCATTTGTTGAAAAAACTATCCTTTCTCCATTGTGTAGTCTTGGCACCCTCACTGAAGATCAGTTGACCATATATGAATGGGTTTATGTCTGAGCTCTATTCAGTTCCTTTGGTCTATATGTCTGTTTTTATGCAGCTAACATACTTCTTTGGTTACTGTAGTTTTGTGATATGTTCTCAAGTCAGTAAGTATGAGGCCCCCAGATTTGTTCTCTCAGGAATATTTTGACTATTTAGGGTCCTTTGTGGTTCCATACGAATTTTATGATGAGTTTTCCTATTTCTGCAATAAATGCCATTGGAGTTTTGATAGGGATTGCATTGAATCTATAGATTGATTTAAATAGTATAGACATTTTAATGAGAGTAAGTCTTCCAATCCGTGAAATGGGATGTCATTTCATTTATTTGTTTCTTCTTTAATTTCTTTCAGCAGTGTTTTATGGGTTTCATTGTAAAAATCTTTCACCTCCTTGGTTAAGTTTATTATTGTGTTCTTTTTGATGCTACTGTAAATGAAATCACTTTCTTAATTTTCTTTTCAGATCATTCATTGTTAGTGTGTAGAAATGCAACTGGTTTTTGTATGTTGATTTTCTATTGTGTGACTTTGCTGAATTTGTTTGTTAGTTTTAACTTTTTTTGTGGAATCTCAGAGTTTTCTACATATTAGATTATGTCATCTGCAAACAAAGATACTTTTACCTCTCCCTTTCTGATTTGGATGCCTTTTATTCCTTTTTCTTGCCCAACTGCTCTGGCTAGGACTTTCAGTACTATGAGGAAGAGAAGTGGTGAAAGTGGGCATCCTTGTTTTGTTCCAGATTATAGAGAAAACATTTTTAGTTTTTCTTGTTAGTATGATGTTACCTATTTGCTTTTCGTATATAGAAAATTAAATTTATTATTTTGAGGTAATTTCCTTCTATTCCTACATTTTTTTTTTTTTAAATCATGAAAGGGTCTTGAATTTTGTCAAATGCTTTTTCTGTGTCTTTTGAGAAGGTCATCTGATTTTTATCCTTTATTCTGTTATTGTGGTGTATCACACTGATTTATTTTCATATGTTAGACCATTCTACAGCTTAAGGAAAAATCCTCCTTAGTTATGGCGTATGGTCCTTTTAATGTTCTGTCAAATTCAGTTTGCTAGTATTTTGTTGAGGATTTTACGTCTATATCCATCAGGTATATTGGCTTTTAGTTTTATTTTCTTGTAGGATCTTTTACTTTGGTTTCAGGGTAATGCTTGCCTCATAAAATTAGCTTGGAACTGTTTTCTCCTCTTCAGTTTTTTTTGGAAAGAGATTGAGGAGAAATATCATTGATTCTTCTTTATTTCACAGATTTCTGCAGTGAAACCATCTGGTTCTAGGGTTTTCTTCGTTGGGAGGTTTTGGATTACTGATTCAATCTCCTTATTAGTTATAGATCTGTTAAGATGTTTTGTTTCTTCTTGGTTCAGTTTTGGTAGGTGATATGCTTCTAGGAATTCATCCGTTTCTTCTATTCAATTTTTTGATGTATAATTGTTCATAGCAGTCTCATAACTTTTTATTTGTATTTTTATTCTTGTGGCATTAGTTGTAATGCCTTATCTTTCATTTCCAGTTTCATTTCTAGTTGAGTCTTCTCTCTTTTGTTCTTAGTCTACCTGAAAGTTTGTTAATTTTGTTGATCTTTTAGGAAAACATACTCTTTGTTTTCTTTGTTCTATTCTCTATTTCCTTTATTTCTTCTCTAATCTTTATTATATCCTTCTTTTTGCTAACATAGGCTTAGTTTGTTTTTGTTTCCTACTTACTTGAAGTGTAAACTTAGATTGTTTATTTGAGAGCTCTTTCTTTTATAATTTAGGTATTTATCACTATCAGCTTACCTCTTAGTACTGCTTTTGCTGCATCCCATAGACTTTGGAATACTGTTTTCATTTTCATTTTTCTCAGTATATTTTCTAATTTCCCTTTTGATTTCTTCTTTGATCCATTGAATGTTCAGGACTTTGTTGTTTATTTTCCATATATTAGTGAGTTTTCTAGTTTTTCTACTGCTGCTGAGTTTTAGTCTCATTCCATTGTGGTTGGAAAAGTTCTTGTTATATTTTGAATATTCTTAAATTTGTTAAGACTTGTTTTGTGACCTAAAATGTGATCTATCCTGGAGGATGTTCCCTGGACACTTGAAAGAATGTGTATTCTGCAGCTGTTAGGTGGAATGTTTGTATATGTCTATTAGGTTCTATATGTCTATTATAGTGTTATTCATGTCCTTTGCTTCCTTCTTATTCTGTCTAAATGCTCTATACATTTTGAAAGTGGGTTTTTGAAATCTCCTATTATTACTGTGCTGCTGTCTGTCTCCCTTCTGTTCTGCCAAGGTTTCTTTAATATATTTGAGTGTACCAATGTTGGGTACATATATATTTATAATCTTTATATCTTCCTGGTTAATTGACCCTTTTATATTATATAATGTTCTTCTTTGTGTCTTGTGACAGTTTTTAGCTTAAAGTCTATTTTGTCTGATAAATATGGTTATCCCTGCTGTCTTTTGGTTACCATTTGCATAGAATATCTTTTCCATCTGTCTCCTTTCAGCCTATGTGTATCCTTAAACCTATAATGAGTCCCTTGTAGACAGCACATAGTTGGATTTTTTTTTCATTCATTATTCTTTGTCTTTTAATTGGGGAGTTCATTCCATTTACTTTTAATGTGTTTACTGATAGAAAAGGACTTATTATTGTTATTTTGTTAATTGTTTTCTATCTTGTAGCCTTTTGTCCTCTTTTCCTTTCTTGCTGTCTTTCTTTGTGGCTCATTTATTTTTTTTGTAGTGACATGCTTTGATTTATTTCTTATTTTATTTTCTGTATTTCCTATAGGTATTTTCCTTGTGCTTAATGTGCAGTTTACATAAAACATCTTCGAGTTATAAAAGTCTATTTTAAGCTGATAACTTCGATTGCATACAAAAGGTCTGTTCTTCTACCTCTCCCCTCCCCACCCACTTTATGTTACTGATGTCACAAACTACATCTTCTTATGTGTATTTATTGATATATCTTTATAGCTATTTTAATACTTTTGTCTCTTAATTTTCATAACAGAATGAAAAGTTATTTATATACCACTGTTACTGTATTAAAATATTTTGTATTTATTTATATATTTACCTTTAACAGTGAGCTTTATACTTTCATAAGCTTTCTCATGTTGATGTTAAGTGTTCTTTTGTTTCAACATAAAGGTCTCCCTTTAACATTTTTTGTAAGATTGGTCGAGTGGTGATTAACTCGTTCAACTTTTTTTTTTATGAAAGTCTTTATTTTTCTTTTCAAAGAGCAGGTTTTGCCTGATATAGTATTCTTGGCAGTTTTTTCTCCTCATAACTTTGAATATATTATACAACTCCTTTCTGGCCAGCAAGCTTTTTGCTGAGAAATCCAGTCTTGTGGAGGATTCCTGGTATGTGGCAAGACACTTTTCTCCTGCTCCTTTAAAAATTCTTTTGTTTTTGACTTTGACAATTTGATCATAATGTATCTGTGTTTGGATTTCTTTGTTTTTTTCTTAATTGGATGTGTAGGACTTCTTGAGTCCGGATATTCATTTCCTTCTCCAGATTTGAGAATTTTTCAGCTGTTATTTCTTTAAATAAACTTTTTGCACCTTTCTTTTTCTCTTATTTTATGTGACTACCTTAATACATTTATTAGTCTGCTTGTAGTATCTTGTACATCCGTTAGTCTTTCTTCACTCTTTTTCATTCTGTTTTCTTTTTGCTCCTCTGACTGGATAATTTCAAATGATCTATCTTTGAGTTTGCTGATTCTTTCTTCTGCTTGATTAAATCTGATGTCGAACCTTCTAATGAACTTTTTTCAATTCAATTGCTATATTCTTCAGCTTCAAAATATATGTTTGGTTCTTTTTTATATTTTCTATCTCTATTGCTATTCTCATTTTGTTTGTGCATCATTTTCCTGAGTTCATTGAGCACCTTTGTGACAGTTACTTTGAAATCTTTGTCAGATAATTCTTATACTCCATTTCTTTAGGGTTAGTTTCTGGAGATATGTTTTGTTCCTTTGGTTGGGTCCTATTTCCCTGTTTCTTCAAGTGCCTTGCAACTTTGTGTTGGGATCAGACCATTTGAAACATCTGCCACTTCTTCAAGTCTTCATAGATTGTCTTTGTGTAAAACCTTCAACAGTCATCCTGGGTATAGATTCGGGGGAGCACGCAAACCTTTTCTGTGGATGCAATCTCTCTGTATTTGTGCATTTTAATTACAGATTAGAGAGATTTTCTGATTCATTTTGTCAGGGTCTTACAATCTCTTGTGTTCTCTGGTGTCTTTCCTGTATTACTGCAAGTTCTCTGGAGCTACTCTAAACTTCCTGGATTTCTTTTGTTCTCAGTGGCCCTTAGGCTTGTACAGTAGGCTGCATTGCATCAGTGCTCCTAGTTGGGTGTGACAGAAAGCAGTCCCTGGAGCAGCTGCCTAAAAAGCCTGAACATTGATTAAATTCATGCTCCATTATTCTCTTTCTCCCTTGAGGAATAAGCTGCTGACCTGTATCATCCTCTGTTTGCTGTACTATGGCCCTCTGGAGCAGTATAAAGCCATCCAACTCTTTTTTGTTTCCAGTGGCTGACAGGTATCTAGAGTATATCAGGTCTCATCAGTGCTCTTAGGCAAGACAGAAACCAGTCCCTGGGGTAGCTACTGGAAAAGCTGGAACAGTGGGCACACAACCAACTTCCACTCATAGAGAACCCAAGAGTTGGGAGTTTGTTTCCACTCATTCCACACTGAGTTGGTGGGGAGGGACCATGGAGAGTGAATTTTCCAAACTATCACCTTTATTCTCAGCAGCCCTCAACCTGATGCCCTTTCCTGTCAGTGTTCAGATTCAGACAAGACAGAAGCCGATCCCTTGGGTAGTCCCTCCAAAAATTCAGAATGCTGATTTAAGATCCACATTTCTCTTTTTCTACCCAAGGAGAAGCTGAGAGTTGGGAGTTTCCTCCCAGTTGTATTGCATCTTGCTGGGGGAAGGGACTATGGAAAATGGGTACGATAATTTTTCCTACCAACTTTGATATAGCTGGTTTTGCACTTGCATGGGGTGCAGGATTGTCATAACTGGTTTCTGGATTTTTCACTAAGGGAATTGGTTAGTGTACTGTTGTCTCTGTGGAAGAAAGAAGGTCTGGGGTTTCCTATTCCTATTCCTATTTCCATTTTGCTGATGACTGGGACAGAATTTTTAACCTAGCCCTCCTCCAACTGTGGTTGGAGAACAGACTCTGACAGATAATAGGCGCCATGAAATATTTGTTGGGTGAATTCTCATTTATTATTGATTTTCTATCATTTAAAGTTTTTGTTATGGGAATTTTTTGATCACTATCGAATGCTCTTAAAACACCAATTCATTACTTTGTAAAGGAAGGAAATCAAGCATGTATTTTTGTTTTCCTGTTCAAACTGTATTTTGGGGTAACCAACAAACATTGGGAAGAAAATGTTCTTTTATGAATTATTTCCACTAATAAATGAAGAATAAATGAGAGAATTTACTATCCTTTTGTAATATCTTATAAAATAGTAGCTTAGGCAAGTTTCACAAAAAAAAGCTTAAGCGATTAGGTAAAAGGTTGGAGAAATTTATTATGATGGAATATTGCTGACATTAATTTCTTACTGAATGCGATTTTTGAAACTTTAGCACACTTGAATTTAAAAGGGATTTTAGTGTAATTTTTTCTCTTTTTACCAACATGTAAATAAAGATTCATGTGAAAACAAACTACTTACTGATTGGCTGTATGTTCTTTTGGTGAAAGACTATAAATTCTGCTTTTTGTATAAGATCTTCCCTACACTGTCAGAAGAAATCTTATTTCAGATAAATTCCATCTTTCAATTTTGACTTTGAACATCTTTCTTCATCATTTATTTTATCAGGACCTTGTATATTTTTAATTTAAAATACATTGAATATCTACAGTCACTGAGTTAACTCAGGGACCTGGCTTATCCAGAAATACAACAGTTTCCTGGGTGAATGTAAGTTATATTTTCCTTTTTACCTCTAATATATAAATTCTAAAAATAAAGTTTGGGCAATTTGCTTGATTCCTGAATTTATGCAATGAATAATTTTACCAAAGTTAGCAGACGTTCTTGGAACGTTTTAATATAATCAATAACTGGAGAAAGCTTTTAATGTAATGTTAGCAATTCTATTTAAACAAAGAGAATCTACCAAAATTATTACATTCTTTTTATGACTATATTTCACATTAAAGTCACTTAGTACTCTTCATTTGCAGCATTTTAGAAAATCTCTGTTAGTTTCTGATTTTCTATGTACATGATGTATAGGACACTGTAGTATTATATAGACATGATAATTCAATATCTATTATCATACTTTATGACAATGAGCTTTTAAAAAATCTTTTTAATTTTTATCAAACTATACATTGGAAAAGTTAAAACACCTCAATTTACATTTTCATGATGATATACAAGTCTTTTCTTTCTTCCCCAGAATAACATGGGCAAAATCTGTACCTCATACATTGTGATTTTAATTGCTTAGGGCTCTTTCCATTCTGTGATGAATTTTAATTCTCTTTTGCTGAGGCTCATTTCAGTAACTTTTAAGCATTGTTTCCACCCAATTTTGTGCACTGTAGGACATACAATAACCTCCTGTCATAATAGTTTCTACTTTCTTTGAGGGACTAGCTCTGTTATGAAAATAAAATAGTCACATATTCTTTAAACTAAAGAAGAATTTTACAATCATTTTCAGTGTAGAGACTGAAAATGTAAGTTAATTCTAAGGGAAAGATTCCAGTTAGAAGGGAACCATTTGAAGATGGATATTTCAGGGTACAGCTATTATGTTGAAGTTGAATCTGGCTATGGCCCACATTAATTATGCCCCTTGAGTTTAAACAGACAGAGTAACAGATCATACCTTTCAGAAAGGAAATCAAATCTGAAACATGATGGTGAAGTGTAGTCCTTAACCAAGATAATTTTGTGGAAGACACAGATTAATCTATAACAAATATTACTTGAAGTAATAAAATCCCCTATTTTACTCTTCCAGAAAACATGCAATTAAGAAGTCTTCTGAATTTATACATACCTACTTTTGTGTAAATCATATACAGAAAGTATCTGATTAACTTAGATATGTAAATTCTTTAAGTTCTAAAGTAGAATTATATTCACTTAAGAGAGAAGCTTGTGGTTAGTTTCTCTGACTTTTATTCTTTCCAGTTCGTCATTAATTCTGTGGGTAGAATAATTTATAATGTGACTTCAATCATTGCATCCTTTGATCAGAAACCTACAAATATTCTCAATTTTCTTCTTTTTATATTTAAATTCTTCTTCATTGCTTTAATCTTTCTTCTTTCCTTGGTCCCACAGTACTTAACTAAGTTTGGGTTTTTTGTTTTTGTTTTTTTTCTCACTTTTTCATCTCAGCTCCTAAGTGCATTGAATATTCTTTTCTTTCCTTCTTATTTGTTCTCCTTATGTCAAACCCGTGACTTCCCTGTTGTGTTCTCCTGGCCAAGAATGTTCTTTCTTCTCCATCCTGCCATATAACTATTAGCCATCCTTCATTGACTGGATGAATTTTTTTTTCCCATTCTCATCTATTCCCTCCCTGATCACTATCCTTTCTAAATTTCTTCCGTACTTATAAACAGTCCCCTAAAAGGCAGCACTTAATGGTATACTCTTGTGATGTTACTTTAATATTTGTTTTTGTTTAAATTTTAGAATAAAAGTGAATAGGTAGGAATAAGCAGGCCATCAACAGCATTCTTTATTTGCCAGAAATTATTCTGAGTCACACTTAGCTTGTATTATTGCTGTAACTACATGATCTCAAAAGGCACTGAACATAGCACTGAAGCACAGTTTTCCTTAGCATACCTAATGTACCTTTTTTCTTACCTAACATAATATTTTCACCACCAAAAAAATGTCCTTTGACAAAAGTCTGTTTCACTAGTATATATAGAAACTTGGCTTCCTCAGGAAGTGGGGAAACCAGGACACATAGATGGGTAATCCTCCTTTTGTTTATTCTTACATCCTCATTGCACAAAGTGTAGAATCTGCCTCTTTCCCTAATAGGTACCCATTACCACAACATGAAGGCAGGAAATAGTCATATGAATACAATAATGGCTGCAGTTTTTACCTGGTATCCCCCTTTTTTTTCTTTTTTAAATTGAAATCATATTTTATAAGTGATCATTATAAAAACTCAAACAGTCCAGAAATGGATTAAGTGTATAATAAAATATCCTTTTCTCCATAATTCCACATGCCACATTTGTTTCTCTATCTCTTAGAAATCACTGGTAAAAATTTAGATTATATCATGTATACGTGTGTGTGTATGTGTATATATATATATATATATATAAATACCATTTATGATTTGTAGTTCCTGATATTTCATTCAAAAATGCATTGAACATCTTACCATTATTTAAAAATGTCTGTAAAGTGTTATTTTTTACCTGTATTTAAATAAGTCATAATTGGTTAAAATTTAGGGCATTTCCATTTTTTCCATTTTATAAACATATTGGTTTTCATACTTGTTCAATTATTTAATAGGATCCAAAATGAGAAGGGGAGTTGAGAATTTTCAAATGTTTCTCAGGACCACTCCTTTAGCATGCTTTTGGAAATGTAGGTCCTCTTAGGTTTAATCAATGACAGGGACATGACTAGCGTTTATTAAGTAGAGCTTAGAGATGCTCTGCATCCTGCATTGGGCCAGACAGTCCTAGACAAGGAAGAATTATTTAGTCTGAAGATGCAGGTGTAACCCTTGGAGAAACATGGCAGCAGGAAGTATTTCACTATCTGCTTTAAGAAATTTTTCAATAAATATATATTACTCATAATCTGCGAAACAATATATTCCCATTTAAAATATTTAATTATCTCCCACACCAACCAATAAAATTTTAATGCAAATCAAAGGAGGGTGTTTTTTTGAAAAGTAAATACATTAGACCGCCCCCCAAAAAAAGAGAAAGAATATAAATATATAGATCAAGAAGAAAGAGAAATTGGATGATTTAAACTGTTCCAAACAATACAGTATATAAATATTGGCCAACATATTGAAAGTGTATATGAAGAGGTTAAATTTTAGAAAAACTGTAAAAAAAAGCTGAATCGAGAGGAATGAAAATATTTTGAAAATACCAACAAAATAGGAGAAATGGAAAAGATGTAAAGTCATACCACCCAAAAAGCTTAAGGCCCACATGATTTCTCAAGCAGGCCCTATTAAAATTAATGGAAAAGTTAATTCCTGTGTTGTTTAAAATGTTCTTCCTATTAAGTGAGAGCACAGGAAATATAGCTCTGCCTTTCATTGTGTGTGTGTGTGTGTGTGTGTGTGTATTCTAAAATTGATTTCTTTTTTATTTTGGTTTTCATAGAAATATGCATAGCTAATTGGAGAAAATGTTTCCCTTTAATTTGATTACAGGACCTCACAAATTCTCTTTATTTTCTTTTTTCTTTCTTTCTTTCTTTCTTTCTTTCTTTCTTTCTTTCTTTCTTTCTTTCTTTCTTTCTTTCTTTCCTTTCTTTCCTTTCTTTCCTTTCTTTCTTATTTTTTTGCAGTACGTGGGCCTCTCACTGTTGTGGCCTCTCCTGTTGCGGAGCACAGGCTCCAGACGCGCAGGCTCAGGGGCCATGGCTCACGGGCCTAGCTGCTCCGTGGCATGTCGGATCTTCCCGGACTGGGGCACGAACCCGTGTCCCCTGCATTGGCAGGTGGACTCTCAACCACTGCGCCACCAGGGAAGCCCCATATTTTCTTTTTTATTTTTAATTAAAACATTTTTTTTAAAAACTTTAACACATTTCTGTCACCTTTCACCCCTTGCCTCTGATAACAAGCTATCTGTTACTTCTATCTGTATCTATAGGTTTGTCATTTTTGTTTGTGTGTTTTTTTTTTTAAGATTTCACATATAGGAGAGATCATACCGTATTTGTCTTTCTGTGTCTGACTTATTTCATTTAGCATAATGCCCTCAAAGTCCATCCATGTTGTCTATATTACAAGATTTCATTCTTTTTTGTGGGTCAATAATACTCATATATTTAATACTGTTGAACAATATTATATCCTGAATAATATTCCTGAATAGGCTGAAATGTATATATTTCAATTAGGTTATTTCCATATCTGGGCTATTGTAAATAATGCTGCAGTGAACAGGGGGATGCATATGTCTTTTTTAGTCTTTTTTTTTCAACATCTTTACTGGAGTATAATTGCTCTACAATGGTGCATTACCTTCTGCTGTATAACAAAGTGAATCAGATATACATATACATATATCCCCATATCACCTCCCTCTTGCGTCTCCCTCCCACCCTCCCCATCCCACCCCTCTAGGTGGTCACAGAGCTCTAGGCTGATCTCCCGGTGCTATGCGGCTGCTACCCACCAGCCATCCATTCTACATTTGGTAGTGTACATATGTCCATGCCTCTCTCTCACCTTGTCCCACCCCACACCTCCCCCTCCCCGTGTCCTCAAGTCCATTCTCCGTGTCTGTGTATTTTTCCTGTCCTGCCCCTAGGTTCTTCAGAACTTTTTTTTGTTGTGTTTTAAATTCCATATATATGTGTAAGCATATGGTATTTGTTTTTCTCTTTCTGACTTACTTCACTCTGTATGACAGACTCTAGGTCCATCCACCTCACTACAAATAACTCAATTTCATTTCTTTTTATGACTGAGTAATATTCCATTGTGTATATGTGCCACAACTTTATCCAGTCATCTGTTGATAGACAGATGGACAGGTTGCTTCCATGTCCTGGCTATTGTAAATAGAGCTGCAGTGAATATTGTGGTACGTGACTCTTTTTGAATTATGGTTTTCCCCGAGTATATACCCAGTAGTAGGATTACAGGGTCGTACGGTAGTTCTATTTTTAGTTTTTTAAGGAACCTCCATACTGTTCTCTGTAGTGGCTGTCTCAATTTACATGCCCACCAACAGTGTGAGAGGGTTCCCTTTCTCCACACCCACCCCAGCATTTACTGTTCGTAGACTTTTTGAGGAAGGCCATTCTGATCAGTGTGAGGTGATACCTAACTGTAGTTTTGATTTGCGTTTCTCTAATGATTAGTGATGTTGAGTGTTGAGTATTCTTTCATGTGTTTTTTGGCAATCTGTATATCTTCCTTGGAGAAATGTCTGTTTAGGTCTTCTGCCCATTTTTGGATTGGGTTGTTTGTTTTTTTGATATTGAGCTGCTTGTAAAATTTGGAGACTAATCCTTTGTCAGTTGCTTCATTTGCTGATATTTTCTGTAGCTTTGTAGTATAGTCTGAAGTCAGGGAGCCTGATTCCTCCAGCTCTGTTTTTCGTTCTCAAGATTGCTTTGGCTATTCAGGGTCTTTTGTGTTTCCATACAAATTGTGAAATTTTTTGTTCTAGTTCTGTGAAAAATGCCATTGGTAGTTTGATAGGGATTGCATTGAATCTGTAGATTGCTTTGGGTACTATAGTCATTTTCACAATGTTGATTCTTCCAATCCAAGAACATGGTATATCTCTCCATCTGTTTGTATCGTCTTTAATTTCTTTCATCAGTGTCTTATAGTTTTCTGCATACAGGTCTTTTGTCTCCTTAGGTAGGTTTATTCTTAGGTATTTTATTCTTTTTGTTGCAGTGGTAAATGGGAGTGTTTCCTTAATTTCTCTTTCAGATTTTTCATCATTAGTGTATAGGAATGCAAGAGATATCCATGCCTTAATTTTGTATCCTGCCGCTTTGCCAAATTCATTGATTAGGTCTAGTAGTTTTCTGGTAGCATCTTTAGAATTCTCTATGTATAGTATCATCTCATCTGCAAACAGTGACAGCTTTACTTCTTTTCCGATTTGGATTCCTTCTATCTCTTTTTCATCTCTGATTGCTGTGGCTAAAACTTCCAAAACTATGCCGAATAATAGTGGTGAGACTGGGCAACCTTGTCTTTTTCCTGATCTTAGTGGAAATGGTTTCAGTTGTTCACATTGAGAATGATGTTCACTGTGGGTTTGTATATATGGCCTTTATTTATTGAGGTAAGTTCCCTCTGTGCCTACTTTATGAGGGTTTTTATCATAAATGGGTGTTGAATTTTGTTGAAAGCTTTTTCTGCATCTATTGAGATGATCGTATGGTTTTTATCCTTCAGTTTGTTAATATGGTTTATCACATTGATTGATTTGTGTATATTGAAGAATCCTTGCATTCTAGGGATAAAACTCACTTGATCATGGTTTATCATCTTTTTAACGTGCTATTGGATTCTGTTTGCTCGTATTTTGCTGAGGATTTTCACATCTATGTTCATCAGTGATATTGGCTTGTGTTTTTCTTTTATTGTGACATCTTTGTCTGGTTTTGGTATCAGGGTGATGGTGGCCTCGTAGAATGAGTTTGGAGTGTTCCTCCTTCTGCAATATTTTAGAAGAGTTTGAGAAGGATAGGTCTTAGCTCTTCTCTAAATGTTTTATAGAATTCACCTGTGAAGCCATCTGGTCCTGAGCTTTTGTTTGTTGGAAGATTTTTAGTCACAGTTTCAACTTCAGTGCTTGTGATTGATCTCTTTATATTTTCTACTTCTTCGTGGTTCAGGTTCCGGAGGTTGTGCTTTTCTAAGAATTTGTCCATTTCTTTCAGGTTGTCCATTTTATTGGCATATAGTTGCCAGCAGTAATCTCTCATGATCCTTTGTATATCTGCAGTGCCAGTTGTTACTTCTCCTTTTTCATTTCTAATTCTGTTGATTTGAGTCTTTACCTTTTTCTCTTGATGAGTCTGCCTAATGGTTTATCAATTTTGTTTATCTTCTCAAAGAACCAGCTTTTAGTTTTGATCTTTGCTATCGCTTCTTTCATTTCTTTTTCATTTATTTCTGATCTGATCTTTTATGATTTCTTTCCTTCTGCTAAACTTGGGGCTTTTTTATTCTTCTTTCTCTAATAGCTTTAGGTGTAAGGTTGGATTGTTTATTTGAGGTGTTTCTTGTTTCTTGAGGTAGGATAGTATTGCTATAGACTTCCCTCTTAGAATTGCTTTTGCTGCATCCCATAGGTTTTGGGTCATCATGTTTTCTTTGTCATTTGTTTCTAGGTATTTTTTTATTTCCTCTTTGATTTCTTCAGTGATCCATTGGTTATTTAGTATCATGTTGTTTAACCTCCATGTGTCTGTATTTTTTACAGCTGTTTTTTTTTCTTGTAATTGATATCTAGTCTTATAGCATTGTGGTCAGAAAGATACTTTATATGATTTCAATTTTCTTAAATTTACCAAGGCTTTATTTGTGACCCAAGATATGATCTATCCTGGAGAATGTTCCATGAGCACTTAAGAAGAAAATGTATTCTGTTGTTTTTGGATGTGATGTCCTATAAATATCAGTTAAGTCCATCTTGCTTAGTGTGTCATTTAAAGTTTGTGTTTCCTTATTTATTTTCATTTTGGATGATCTGTCCATTCGTGAAAATAAGTCCCCTTCTATTATGGTGTTACTGTCAATTTCCCTTTTTACAGCTGTTAGCATTTGCCTTATGTATTGAGGTGCTCCTATGTTGGGTGCATAAATATTTACAATTGTTATATCTTCTTCTTGGATTGATCCCTTGATCATTATGTAGTGTCCTTCTTTGTCTTTTGTAATAGACTTCATTTTAAAGTATATTTTGTCTGATATGAGAATTGCTACTCTAGCTTCCTTTGATTTCCATTTGCATGAAATATCTTTTTCTATCCCCTCACTTTCAGTCTGTATGTCTCCCTAAGTCTGAAGTGGGTCTCTTGTAGACAGCATATATACAGGTTTTGTTTTTGTATCCATTCAGCCAGTCTATGTCTTTTGGTTGGAACATTTAATCCATTTACATTTAAGGTAATTATTGATATGTATGTGCCTATTACCATTTTCTAAATTGTTTTGGGTTTGTTATTGTAGGGCTTTTCCTTCTCTTGTGTTTCCTGCCTAGAGAAGTTCCTTTAGCATTTGTTGTAAAGCCGGTTTGGTGGTGCTGAATTCTCTTAGCTTTTGCTTGTCTGTAAAGGGTTTAATTTCTCCGTGGAATCTGAATGAGATTCTTGCTGGGTAGAGTAAACTTGGTTGTAGGTTTTCCCCTTTCGTCACTTTAAATATGTCCTGCCAGTCCCTTCTGGCTTACAGTGTTTCTGCTGAAAGATCAGCTGTTAACCTTATGTGGATTCCCTTGTATTTTATTTGTTGTTTTTCCCTTGCTGCTTTTAATATTTTTTCTTTGTATGTAATATTTGATAGTTTGATTAATATGTGTCATGGAGTGTTTTTCTTTGGATTTATCCTGTATGGGACTCTGTGCTTCCTGGACTTGGTCGACTATTTCCTTTCCCATATTAGGGAAGTTTTCAATTATAATGTCTTCACCTATTTCTTAGTCCCTCTCTTTTTCTCTTCTTCTTCTGGGGCCCCCATAATTTGAAAGTTTGTGCGTTTAATGTTGTCCCAGAGGTCTCTGAGACTGTCCTCAATTCTTTTTTCTGTATTCTGCTCTGTGGTGGTCATTTCCACTATTTTATCTTCCAGGTCACTTATCCGTTCTTCTACCTCAGTTATTCTGCTTTGATTCCTTCTAGAGAGTTTTAAATTTCATTTATTGTGTTGTTCATCATTGTTTGCTCTTTAGTTCTTCTAGGCCCTTGTTAAACGTTTCTTGTATTTTCTCCATTCTATTTCCAAGATTTTGCATAATGTTTACTATCATTACTCTGAATTCTTTTTCAGGTAGACTACCTGTTTCCTCTTCGTTGTCATGATCTGGTTGGTTTATAGCTTGCTCCTTCATCTGCTGTGTATCTCTGTCTTCTCATTTTGCTTAACCTCCTGTGTTTGGGGTCTCCTTTTCACAGCCTGCAGGTTCATAGTTGCCATTGTTTTTGGTGTCTGCCCCCAGTGGGTAAGGTTGGTTCAGTGGGTTATGTAGGCTTCCCGGTGGAGGGGACACACACCTGTGTTCTCGTGGATGAGGCTGGATCTTGCCTTTCTGGAGGGCAGGACCATGTCCAGTGGTGTTTTGGGGTGTCTGTGAACTTATGATTTTAAGTAGCCTCTCTGCTAATGGGTGGGGCTGTGTTCCTGTCTTGCTAGGCGTTTGGCATGGCGTTTCCAGTGCTGTGGCTTGCTGGTCGTTGAGTGGAGCTGGGTCTTAGTGTTGAGACGGAGATCTCTGCGAGAGCTCTCGCTGATTGATATTACGTGGGGCCAGGAGGTCTCTGATGGACCAACATCCTGCACTTGGTTCTCCCATCTCAGAGGCTCAGGCCTGATACCTGCCCGGAGTACCAAGACCCTATCAACCACACGGCTCAGAAGAAAAGGGAGAAAAAAAAAGAAAGGAAAAATAAAAATGAAATAAAATAAAGTTATTAAAATAAGAAAATGTAATAAAAAAGTTTAAAAGTACTAAAAAACAAAAAGAAGAGAGAACCAAACCAAGAAACAAATCCACCAATGATAACAAGCGCTATAAACTATACTAAAAAAAACAAACGGAGAGACAGAGCCCTAGGACAAATGGTAAAAGCAAACCTATACAGACAAAATCACACAAAGAGCATACACATACACACTCACAAAAAGAGAAAAAGGAAAATATATATATAGAAAGGAAGAGAGCAACAAAATCAGTAAACAAATCTACCAGTGATAATAAGCTCTAAATACTAAACTAACATAAACATAAAACCAGAAACAGATTAGGCACAGAAAGCAAACCTGAAGTCTACAGTTGCTCCCAAAGTCCACCGCCTCAATTTTGGGATGATTCGTTATCTATTCAGATATTCCACAGATGCAGCATACATCAAGTTGCTTGTGGGGATTTAATCTGCTGCTTCTGAGGCTGCATGGAAAAATTTCCTTTTCTCTTCTTTGTTCGCACAGCTCTTGGGGTTCAACTTTGGATTTACCCCCACCTCTGCATGTAGGTCACCCTCTGGCGTCTGTTCTTCGCCCAGAGAGGAGGGGGTTAAAGACGCGGCTGATTAGGGGGCTCTGGCTTACTCAGGCTGCGGGAAGGGAGGGGTACGGAATGTGGGGTGAGCCTGGGGCAGCAGAGGCTGGCGTGACATTGCAACAGCCTGAGGCTTTCTGTGTGTTCTTCCTGGGAAGTTGTCCCTTGATCACAGGACCCTGGCAGTGTCGGGTTGCACAGTCTTCTGGGAGGGGAGGTATGGATAGTGACCTGTGCTTGCACACAGGCTTCTTGGTGGCTGCAGCAGCAGCCTTAGCGTTTCATGCCCGTCTCTGGTGTTTGTGCTTATAGCCGCAGCTCTCGCCTGTCTCTGGAGCTCGTTTAGGCAGTGCTCTGCCTTCTCTGGGCAGACAGGGAAGGATTCTTCTGCCCTCGCACACCTTGAAACAATGGTCTCTTGGCACTTAGGCAGTTCCAGACATTTTCCAGGACTCCCTCCCTGTTAGCTGTGGCGCATGAGCCACATTTAGGCTATGTTCACGCAGCCAACCCCAGTCCTCTCCCTGGGATCTGACCTCTGAAGTCCGAGCCTCAGCTCCCAGCTCCCACATGCCCCGGTGGCTGAGCAGACAAAACTCTCAGGGTGGTTAGTGCTGTTTGGCACCGATCCTATGTGCGGGAATCTCTCTCCTTTGCCGTGTGCACCCCTGTTGCTGCGCTCTCCTCCATGGCTCCAAAGCTTCCCCCACCCATCCCCCGTCTCCACGAGTGAAGGGGCTTCCTAGTGTGTGGAAACTTTTCCTCCTTCACAGCTCCCACCCAGAGGTGCAGGTCCCATCCTTATTCTTTTGTCTCTGTTTTTCCTTTTGCCCTACCCAGGTACGTAGGGAGTTTCTTGCCTTTCGGATGTCTGAGGTCTTCCCCCAGCATTCAGTAGGTGTTCTGTAGGAGCTGTTCTACATGTAGATGTATTTTTGATGTATTTGTGGGGAGGAAAGTGATCTCCACGTCTTACTCCTCCGCCATCTTGAAGGTCCTCCGCATATGTCTTTTTGAGTTAGTGTTTTTGTGTTTTTGGATAAATACTCAGAAGTGGCATCACTGGAACATATGGTAGTTCTATTTTTAACTTTTTGAGGACCCTCCATACTGTTTCCCGTAGTGACTGCACCAATTTACATTCCCACCAGCAGTGCACAATGGTTCCCTTTTCTCCACATTCTTGCCAACGCTTGATTTCTTGTCTTTGTGGTAGTAGCCATTCTAACAGGTATGAGGTGATATCACATTGTGGTTTTGATTTGCATTTTCCTGATGATTAATGATGTTGAGTGTGTTTTCATGTACCTGTTGGACATCTGTATGTCTTTTTTAGAAAAATGTGTATTCAGATCCTCTGCTCATTTTTTAAATTGGATTGTTTGATTTTTGTTATTGTGTTTTATGGGTTCATTATATATTTGTGTTATTATCCCCTTGTCAACTATATGATTTGCAAATATTTTCTCCCATTCAGTATGTTGGCTTTTTATTTTGCTGAATTTTTTTTTTTTTTTTTGCTATGCAGAAGCTTTTTAGTTTGATATAGTCCCACTTGTTTATTTTTGCTTTTGTTGCTTTTGTTGCTTTTGCTTTGGTGTCAGATTCAAAAAATCATCACCAAGACCTATGTTAAGGAGCTTACCACCTATTTTTTCTTCTGGGAGTTTTGTTATTTCAGAAGGTCTTACATTCATGTCTTTAATCCATTTGAATTAATTTTTGTGTATAGTATAAGATAGTGGTCTTGTTTCATTCTTTTGCTGTGGCTATTCCATTTTCCCAACACTATTTATTGAAAAGACTGTCCTTTTCCCATTGTATAGTCTTTGCTCCTTTGTTATAAATTAATTGACAATATATGCATGGGTTTATTTCCTCTCTGTGTATCTGTTTCACTGATCTATGTTTTTATGCCAATAGATACTTTTAATTAATATACCTTTGTAATATAGTTTGAAATCAGGGAGCATGAGGCCTCCAGTTTTGTTCTTTTGCTCAAGATTAATTTAGCTATTCTGAGTCACTTGTGGCCCATACCAATTTTAGGATTATTTATTCTATTTGTATGAAAAATGACATTGGAATTTTTATAGAAATTTCTTTGAATCTGTAGATTGCTTTGAGTAGTATGTTTATTTTAACAACATTGATTCTTCCAGTCCATGAGCATGGAATATCTTGTCATTTATTTGTGTTGTATTCAGTTCCTTTTATTAATGTCTTGTAGTTGTCAATATACATATTTCATGTCCTTGGTTAAATTCATTTATAGATACTTTATTTTTTTTGATGCAATTGTAAATGTGATTGTTTTCTAAATTTCTCTTTATAGTAATTCATTATTAGTGTACAGACGTGACACATTTTTGGGTGTTGACTTTGTATGCTACAACTTTACTGAATTTATTTGTTCTAACAGTTTTTTGATAGAGTCTTTAGGTTTTTCTATATATAATATTATATCATCTGTAAAAAGTGACAGTTTTAGTTCCTACTTTCCAATGTGAATGTCTGATTATAGGTTTTTCTTGCCTAATTGCTCTGACTAGGGCTCCCAACACTATTTTGTATAAAAGTGGTGAGAGTAGACATCCTTGTCTTGTTCCTGATCTTAGAGGAAAAGCTTTTAGCCTTTCGCCATTGGGTGTGATATTAGCTGTGGGCTTGTCATATATGGTGTTTATTATGTTGTGGTATGTTCCCTCTACACCCACTTTGTTTAAAGTTTTCATTATACATGGGTGTTGAATTTTGTCAAATGTTTTGTCTGCATCTATTGAAAAGATCATATGATTTTTATCCTTCATTTTGTTCATGTGGTGTATCACATTGACTGATTTGCAGATATTGAATCATCCTTGCCTTCCTGGAATAAATCCCAGTTGGTCATGATGTATGATCCTTTTAATGTATTGTTGAATTTAGTTTGATAATGTTGTGTTGAGGGTGTTTTTCATTTATTTTCATTAGGGACACTGGCCTGTAATTTTCTTTTCTTGTAGCAACCTTGTCTTGTTTTGGTATCAGGGTTATGGTGGCCTTATGAGTTTGGAAGAGTTCCCTCCTCTTTTCTTTTTTGGAACAGATTGAGAATAGGTATTCATTATTCTTTGAACGTTTGGTAGAATTCACCAATGAAGCCATCCAGTCCTGGATTTTTGTTTTTTGGGAGATTTTTGATTACTGACTCAGTCTTCTTGCTAGTAATCCATCTGTCCAGATTTTGTATTTCATCATGATTTAATCTTTTGGAAGCTTCCTATTTTTTCTAGGAATCTATCCATTTATCCTAAATTGTCCAGTTTGTTGGTGTATAATTATTCATGATAGTCTCTTATGATCCTCTGTATTTCTGTGGTATCTGTTGGAAGATCTGCTATTTCATTTCTGATTTTTTTATTTGAGTCCTCTCTTTTATTTCGTTTCTGATTTATTTATATAGAGTCCTTTGTTTTTCTTCTTGATGAGTCTTTTTAGAGCCTTTCCAATTTTGTTTATCTTTTCAAAGAACCAGCTTTTAGTTTCATTGATCTCTATTGTCTTTTTAGTCTCTATTTATTTTTGCTCTAATCTTTGTTATTCACTTCCTTCTGCTAATTTTGGGCTTCTTTATTTTTTTTCCTATTTCTTTGAGGTATAAAGGTAGGTTATTTGAGGCTTTTCTTGTTTTTTGTTAGGAATTTGTCACTGTGAACTTTCCTCTTAGGACCTCTTTTGCTTCATCCCACCAATTTTGGTATATTTACATTTTCATTTGTCTCAAGGAATTTTTTGATTTATTCTTTGACCCATTGGTTGTTCAGTAGCATGTAGTTTAACCTCCACATATTTGTGAATATTTCAGTTTTCTTCATGTAATTAATTTTTAGTTTCATGCTGTTGTGGTTGGAAAAGGTGCTTGATATGATTTCAGTCTTCTTAAATGTATTGAAACTTGTTTTTTCTTAACCTAACGTGATTTATCCTGAAAATGTTCCATGTGCACTTGAGAAGAATGTGTATTCTGTTGCTTTTGGATGGAATGTCCTATATATATATATATATATATATATACATCTGTTAAGTCTTCTGGTCTAACATGTTGTTTAAGGCCAGTGTTTCCTCATTGATTTTCTATCTGGATGACCTATCCATTGATTAAATGGAGTATTAAAGTCCCATACTATTATTGTACTGCTGTCTGTTTCTTCCCTTTACATCTGGTAATATTTGCTTTATATATTTAAGTTCTCCTACTTTGGGTGCATAAATATTTACAGATGTTATATCCTCTTATTGGATCGACCCTTTATCATTATGTAACACCTATCTTTGTCTCTTATTATTTTTTTTAAACTTTATTTTGTCTGATATGAGTATATGTTACTGAAAGTGGGGTCTGGCTGCTTGCTGCTCAGAAGCCAATAAAGAGGCAAGTTTGGTGGAAAGGAAAGTTTGCTTTTATTTCAGATGCAGGCAAATGCTGGGGAGGGCGGACTCCTGGTCAAAGGCTGATCCCTCCAAGCTCCCAACAGTCAGTGGGCAAGAGCTTTTATAGACCAAGGAAGGGAGCTACATGCAGAAACAGCACAGTCAGCCCTGACAGTCATCTTGAAATTAGTCATGCAGGGGTCTGATAAGTGTGATCTTGATTGTTTTAAGAACAGTTAGTCCTTAGTTCCAGGGTGAGTTTGTTTCCATTTCTTTGAGGCCAGTTCTTGGAATTGTGGCAACTTATGTCATGGCTAAAGTCTGGTCATTGTGTAGTTAACTTCTTTTACCTGGTGGGGGTTTCAGTATCATAAGACAGCTCAAGGATATGGCTCAGAATGTTATCTATAACTCTTGAGGAGGAACTAAAGGTCCTTGACTATGCTTAATGACTAAACTATTATTATTTAGTCTTGTTGGACTGATTTCCTTTGTTTCTGCATTTTCTCACTTCTCTGATTAAACTTATCCTTTGGCTAAAGTTTTTCCACAGACAAAAGACAGGCTGATGACATGGGGGGGCAAGGACTATAGGGTGCTGCTCCATTTCATATAGATACCTTAGCTTTTTTTTGCATGGAATATCTTTTTCCATCCCTTCACTTCCAGTTTATGTGTCCTTACATCTAAAGTGAATCTCTTGTAGGCAGCATATAGATGGGTCTCATTTTTTTCATACATTCAGCTACTTCATCTTTTGATTGGAGAATTTAGTCCATTTACAATTAGAGTAATTATTGATAGGTATGTACTTATTGCCATTTTGTTAATTGTTTTCTGACTTTTTTAGTAGTTCCTCTCTTTTGCTCTCTTCCTCTGTAGTTTAATGACTTTCTTTAGTGGTATGTTTATATTCCTTTCTTTTTATCTTATGTGTATTTACTATAGGCTTTTGCTTTGTGGTTACTATGAATCTTATGTATAACAACTTCCCAGAGAAAGAGTAGAGAGAGAAAGGGGTAGAAATCTTATTTGAAGAAATAATTGGTGAAAACTTCCTATATCTTGTGAAGGAAACAGACATCTGAATTCAGTAAACCCAGAGAGTTGCAAATCAAATGAACCTAGAGAAACTCACACCAAGACATATTAAAATTAAAATGTCAAAAGTTAAAAACAAAGAAAGAATATTAAAAGCAGTAAGACAAAAACAACTTGTTATGTACAAGGGAACCCCCATAAGACTAACAGCAGATTTTTCAGCAGAAACTTTGTAAACCAGTAGGCACTGGCACAATATATTTAAAGTGCTGAAAGGAAAAAAACCTTTTAACCAAGAATACCTGGCAAAACTATCATTCAGAGTTGACAGAGAGATAAAGATTTTTCCAGACAAGCAAAAGCTAGAGTTCATAACCACTAAAACCAGCCTTACAAGAAATGTTAAAGGGACTTCTTTAAAGCTGAAAAGAAAAGGTGCTAGTTAGTAACAAGAAAACATATGAAGGAATAAATCTCACTGGAAAAGTAAATATATAGTAAAAGTCGTGTATTAATCACTTACAAAACTAGTAAAAATGACTATGATTACAATAATTAGTTAAGAGATAGACAAGATAAAAAGATGTAAAGTGACATATAGATATAACAGTTTTTCTTTATGAAAACAACTGAAAAAAAGGAATATAAAAGAAAAATTACAGAGTCTGTCTGTTTTATTAAAAATAAACACTGTGAAAAATGCTTAAACAAACTCTGAGTAGTTACCCAATACCATGACAATTTATTCTGTTCTTCAAAATAAGGCAAGAGTAGGTACAGACTCTGAACAAATATGTCGTATCAAACACATATAGATTATTCTCTCCTGAAACTGTGTAAACTGATGGTAAATAGTTTAGTGAAATGATAAAAGCTTAAAGAATCAAAGAGAAAACAGCAATATTTTCGAAGATAGGACGTCTAAGGATCAAAGAGACCAAAGAGAACCAAATTCTACACTGACAGTGGGGAGATCTCATCTCTCTAAAGGCTATTAAATATACTTTTAATACACTTTAGGAAACAATATACAAAGATGAGCTTTCCCACCATTTCCAGGTAACAGCAGGAAGCTCCAATTACACAAATTTAACGTTTTGTGATGGCTAACAACAGCAGTCAGCACCAGACTTGAACAGTGAGCTACAACACAAACATCCTTCAAAATGAAATGTCATAATAGCAAGACAGGTAAACTAGGGTTTAACAAATGACAACCACTTGGGAAGTGGCTTAATCATTCTTGCTGAATTTCATATTTCATTAAATATTCTTATACACAATTTCCTGTTAATTGCTTTAAACAAAACCTCCCTTAAGGAATTATTTCAATTAAGTATAAATGTTCAACAAGAATAGTTCTGACAAAGAATCCCCAGGTAATTCAAATTCTAATATGCATTGACCGAAGGTAAAGAAAAATAACAATTTTTGTTTAACATGTTTATTACAACAGATACAATTCACATCTGGCTAGCTGACTAGAATTGGTGGCATAAGATACCATTGAAAGTATAGAGAAAAATAAAGATGAAACTCAGGAAAACTGGTTAGCAGTATGTTTTTAATGCTTAGTTTACCAAGTCTAGTGAATGCCTCTTCGCCCCTCTGGCAGAAAAGTAGAGATTTATCCTCTGAACAGGTAAACAGGGAATCTTGGGATGGGAGATATCAATTTTGTTGGTCATACATAAAATAGGGGCTAAAACAAACATTAACTACTGAAAGCTGAGATATCTCCAATCTTCACTCCTCTCTTGGCTCACAGTATCAAGACCTATTAGTCTTACACCCTCAGAGAAGAAAACTGAAAGAATCTACTTTGAAGAAAATTGTCAGTCCAGTGAAATAGACTAAAGGATATATTATCAGGGGCTTTCACAAGGAAATAGTCCACCTAGATTAACCTGTAGAGAAGCCACAGTTGAAAAGTACTACTCATGAACTTAGAGTTTACTATCAACATTCATTGTACAGCTCTTGAACATAAACAACTAACCAACAACTATGAGAATCTGGGGATAATCAGTAAGATAAAACATGAGACAAGACTAAATAAAATAACTAGAAGTACACAGAGTTTATACAGGGAGAAAAGAGACTTACCATTAATATCTTCAGAGATAATACACCCACACAATAAGAACAAGATGTGACATAAAATGAATTACTAAAAACATAATAGAATTATTGAAAAATTTAAAAAATTGTTGTAATAATGTAACTTAATAGTAGGTTTGGAAGATAAAATTGACTGAATTTCCTGAAAAAATGAGTAAAAATGAAAGAGATGAACATTAGGAGAGAACTATTTAGTGAAGTAAAGGATCAGTCCGATAGGGCCAGCAACTAAAGTACAGAGTGAAATAATTCTATAATGAAAGAGCAAACAATACAGTGGAGTGTGTTATACATAAATTAAATAATTTTTAAAAATGGGTAAGAATTAAAGTTCAATTTGAAGTTTCCAAACTGAATTTATACAGTGGATGAAAGTAGACCTACCAACACCAAGAAAAATAATGAAAAAAATCAGCTCACTGAGAAAAAACAGAAGATAATCCTAGCGTTTTGAAAGGAAAAACAAAAATAGGTCACTAGAAATCAATGAAGTAAAATCTTATAAATTGTAAGAGAAAATTATTTCCAATATAGAATAATATGCTTGGCCAAACTATTAATCAGATATGAGAAAATGATAAAAAGCGTTTTCAACATTCAAATTTCCAAAATGATGCTTCCAATGCTTAGTATCTCAGAAAGTTACTGAAGAATGCTTTACTAAATTGAACAGTAAATGAGGAAAGAGAAGGGCACAGTGTGTAAGGAATCTCCAGGTTGTTAAAGAAGTAGAGCATATTTAAATAATAATCTGTAACAGAACTAAAGAAAAAAACTTCTTCAAAAAGATAAAACTGATAAAATGCCTAATGTTTATGAATGTATTGATAGACTCATTAGATAATTGGAATTGAGATTGGAGCTTTTTTTGATACATATATAGAAAACTAAACAAAACAAAAATAAGTAAATTATCAACTCAAGGAAAGAAAATATTGGAAAGAAATGCAATCATTTATACTTAAATGGATCAGTTGTGAGTAGCATTAACCTAGTCATAATAATATGAACACTAACTATTGACCAAACAAGGTTAAGATATAATTATATTTGGAGGATGGGAAGAAGAGTTAAATCTGTAGCTGTCATAGTGGTAAATCAATAGAAAATACTTAATGATGAACGATAATGAAGTTTCAGTATTAGACTGTTATTTAGAGATGTAGAAGCAAAATCCAAAAGCAATGCTAAAGTAGTTGAACGTAGTATCTTCTGAGGAGGGGGAAATGGGATGAAAGGGATGAGATATTGCAATAAGAATCTTTGAAGAACTATTTGGCTCTTTAACCTGTATGATGTATGACATTTTAAAATTAAAAATAAAATAACAACAAGAAGAAAGAATTGATGCATGATCTTCAGATCATGGAGATCAAAATCCATACAGGACTTATAGCTAACAGAGTTTTATGGTAGCTATCAGTGAGCATGTTGGGGTGTTTTTCATTGTGAGTTTTGAATATATAAAGGAGTATTGATAGTAAGTACAATATTTTAAGTTAACATGCAGCATATTAAAAAATTTTAAACACTTAAAAGTTTTATATTTTAAACTGGAAGTCTTTATTCTATTTATAAATCTAATACATTTAAAAATAATTTTAAAGGGGGACTTTGATTAATGTTTGGTTCCATTTACAACTTAGACTCCCTTAAAAATTTTAAAGTGCATTTATAAATTTGATATGTTCAATTATCTTTGTGAACATTTTAATTATCTGACCAACAAAACCTTCCAGAGTACTTAAGCAGTCCTTATAAAGCTAGTGAATCAAACTAATAAAATGGTGAATCTTCAGCTGTCCTAAGTGTTAAAGCACTATTGCCAACTTAGTAAAACTTCTTACAGTTTTCAACTCAAAAAGCAATACAATGGAGTATTACTCCGCCATAAAAGGAAAAAAATCGAGTAATTTGTAGTGATATTGATGGACCTAGAGTCTGTCATATAGAGTGAAATAAGTCAGAAAGAGAAAAACAAATACCGTATATTAACACATATATACAGAATCTAGAAAAATGGTACTGATGAACCTAGTGGCACGGCAGGAATAGAGATGCAGACGTAGAGAATATACTTGTGGACACAGTGGGGAAAGGGGAGGCTGGGACGAATTGAGAGAGTAGCATTGACATGTATACACTACCATGTGTAAAATAGATAGCTCCTGGGAAGCTGCTGTATAGCACAGGGAGGTCAGCTTGGTGCTTTGTGATGACCTAGAGGGGTGGGATGGAGAGGGTGGGAAGGAGGCTCTAGAGGGAGGGGATATGTAGACATATGTATGCATATATCTGATTCACTTCGGTACAGCAGAAACTAACACAACATTGTAAAGCAATTATAATCCAATAAAGATGTAAAAAAGGAAAAAAAAATAATGCTTAAAATAATCGCTTAGTTACACATTTAAAGTTTGAATTTAAAGTACTAACCTGTAAATATTTAAATACCAACATCAATTATTAATATGTATAACATCTTTAAAATATGAATAATATAGTTTTGATCTATTTCATCATTTCTCTACTTTTTATGGTATTAATTTATTTTTATTTATTTTTCATTTGCAAATAGAGACAGTTTTCTCTGTTTTCTTTCCTTTTTTTTAATATATATATATATTTACATCTTTATTGGAGTATAATTGCTTTACAATGGTGTGTTAGTTTCTGCTTTATAACAAAGTGAATCAGTTATACATATACGTATGTTCCCATATCTCTTCCCTCTTGCGTCTCCCTCCCTCCCACCCTCCCTATCCCACCCTTCCAGGCAGTCACAAAGCACGGAGCTGATCTCCCTGTGCTATGCGGCTGCTTCCCACTAGCTATCCACCTTACGTTTGGTAGTGTATATATGTCCATGCCTCTCTCTCGCTTTGTCACAGCTTACTCTTTCCCCTCCCCATATCCTCAAGTCCATTCTCTAGTAGGTCTGTGTCTTTATTCCTGTCTCACCCCAAGGTTCTTCATGACATTTTTTCTCTTAAATTCCATATATATGTGTTAGCATACGGTATTTGTCTTTCTCTTTCTGACTTACTTCACTCTGTATGACAGACTCTAGGTCTATCCACCTCATTACAAATAGCTCAATTTCGTTTCTTTTTATGGCTGAGTAATATTCCATTGTATATATGTGCCACATCTTCTTTATCCATTCATCCAATGATGGGCACTTAGGTTGTTTCCATCTCCGGGCTATTGTAAATAGAGCTGCAATGAACATTTTGGTACATGACTCTATTTGAATTATGGTTTTCTCAGGGTAAGTGCCCAGTAGTGGGATTGCTGGTTTGTACTGTAGTTCTATTTTTAGTTTTTTCAGGAACCTCCATACTGTTCCTCATAGTGGCTGTATTAATTTACATTCTTACCAATGGTGCAGGAGGGTTCCCTTTTCTCCACACCCTCTCCAGCACTTATTGTTTGTAGGTTTTTTGATGATGGCCATTCTGACTGGTGTGAGGTGATACCTCATTGTAGCTTTGATTTGCATATCTCTAATTAGTGATGTTGAGCATTCTTTCATGTGTTTGTTGTCAATCTGTATATCTTATTTGGAAAATATCTATTTAGGTCTTCTGCCCATATTTGGATTGGGTTGTTTGTTTTTTTGATATTGAGCTGCATGAGCTGCTTGTAAATTTTGGAGATTAATCCTTTGTCAGTTGCTTCATTTGCAAATATTTTCTCCCATTCTGAGGGTTGTCTCTTCATCTTGTTTATGGTTTCCTTGCTGTGCAAAAGTCTTTAAGTTTCATTAGGTCCCATTTGTTTAATTTTGTTTTTATTTCCATTTCTCTAGGAGGTGGGTCAAAAAGGATCTTGCTGTGATTGATGTCATAGAGTGTTCTGCCTATGTTTTCCTATAAGAATTTGATAGTGTCTGGCCTTATATTTAGGTCTTTAATCCATTCTGAGTTTATTTTTGTGTATGGTGTTAGGGAGTGTTCTAATTTCATTCTTTTCCATGTAGCTGTCCAGTTTTCCCAGCACCACTTATTGAAGAGGCTGTCTTTTCTCCATTGTATATTCTTGCCTCCTTTATCAAAGATAAGGTGACCATATGTGCATGGGTTTATCTCTGGGCTTTCTATCTTGTTCCATTGATCTACCTTTTTGTTTTTGTGCCAGTACCATACTGTCTTGATTGCTGTAGTTTTGTAGTATAGTCTGAAGTCTGGGAGACTGATTCCTCCAGCTCCGTTTTTCTTTCTCAAGATTGCTTTGGCTATTCGTGGTCTTTGTGTTTCCATACAAATTGTAAAATTTTTTGTTCTAGTTCTGTGAAAAACACCAGTGGTAGTTTGATAGGGATTGCATTGAATCTGTAGATTGCTTTGGGTAGTATAATCATTTTCACAGTGTTGAGTCTTCCAATCCAAGAACATGGTATATCTCTCCATCTATTTGTATCACCTTTAATTTCTTTCATCAGTGTCTTATAATTTTCTGCATACAGGTCTTTTGTCTCCTTAGGTAAGTTTATTTGTAGATATTTTATTCTTTTTGTTGCAATGGTAAATGGGAGTGTTTTCTTGATTTCACTTTCAGATTTTTCATCATTAGTGTATAGGAATGCCAGAGATTTCTGTGCATTAATTTTGTATCTTGCTACTTTACCAAATTCATTGATTAGCTCTAGTAGTTTTCTGGTAGCATCTTTAGGATTCTCTATGTATAGTATCATGTCATCTGCAAACAGTGACAGCTTTACTTCTTCTTTTCCGATTTGGATTCCTTTTATTTCCTTTTCTTCTCTGATTGCTGTGGCTAAAACTTCCAAAACTATGTTGAATAGTAGTGGTGAGAGTGGGCGGCCATGTCTTGTTCATGATCTTAGTGGAAATGCTTTCAGTTTTTCACCATTGAGGACAATGTTGGCTGTGGGTTTGTCGTATATGACCTTAATTATGTTGAGGAAAGTTCGCTCCATGCCTACTTTCTGCAGGGTTTTTATCATAAATGGGTGTTGAATTTTGTCGAAAGCTTTCTCTGCACCTATTGAGATGATCATATGGTTTTTCTCCTTCAATTTGTTAATATGGTGTATCACGTTGATTGATTTGCATATATTGAAGAATCCTTGCATTCCTGGAATAAATCCCACTTGATCATGGTGTATGATCCATTTAATGTGCTGTTGGATTCTGTTTGCTGGTATTTTGTTGAGGATTTTTGCATCTATGTTTATCAGTGATATTGGCCTGTAGTTTTTTCTTTGTGACACCCTTGTCTGGTTTTGGTATCAGGGTGATGGTGGCCTCGTAGACTGAGTTTGGGAGTGTTCCTCCCTCTGCTCTATTTTGGAAGAGTTTGAGAAGGATAGGTGTTAGCTCTTCTCTAAATGTTTGATAGAATTCACCTGTGAAACCATCTGGTCCTGGGCTTTTGTTTGTTGGAAGATGTTTAATCACAGTTTCAATTTCAGTGCTTGTGATTGGTCTGTTCATATTTTCTATTTCTTCCTGATTCAGTCTTGGCAGGTTGTGCATTTCTAAGAATTTGTCCATTTCTTCCAGATTGTCCATCTTATTGGCATAGAGTTGCTTGTAGTAATCTCTCATGATCTTTTGTATTTCGGCAGTGTCAGTTGTTACTTCTCCTTTTTCATTTCTAATTCTATTGAGTCTTCTCCCTTTTTTTCTTGATGATTCGGGCTAATGGTTTATCAATTTTGTTTATCTTCTCAAACAACCAGCTTTTAGTTTTACTGATCTTTGCTATCGTTTCCTTCATTTCTTTTTCATTTATTTCTGATCTGATTTTTATGATTTCTTTCCTTCTGCTAACTTCGGGTTTTTTTTGTTCTTCTTTCTCTAATTGCTTTAGGTGCAAGGTTAGGTTGTTTATTCGAGATGTTTCCTGTTACTTAAGGTAGGATTGTATTGCTATAAACTTGCCTCTTAGAACTCCTTTTGCGGCATTCCATAGATTTTGGGTCGTCGTGTCTCCATTGTCATTTGTTTCTAGGTAGTTTTTTATTTCCTCTTTGATTTCTTCAGTGATCACTTTGTTATTAAGTAGTATATTGTTTAGCCTCCATGTGTCTGTAGTTTTTACAGATCTTTTCCTGTAATTGATATCTAGTCTCATAGCATTGTGGTCAGAAAAGATACTTGATACAATTTCAGTTTTCTTAAATTTACCAAGGCTTGATTTGTGACCCAGGATATGATCTATCCTGGAGAATGTTCCATGAGCACTTGAGAAAAATGTGTATTCTGTTGTTTTTGGATGGAACGCCCTATAAATATCAATTAAGTCCACTTTGTTTAATGTATCATTTAAAGCTTATGTCTCCTTATTTATTTTCATTTTGGATGATCTGTCCATTGGTGAAAGTGGGGTGTTAAAGTCCCCTACTATGAATGTGTTACTGTTGATTTCCCCTTTTATGGCTGTGAGTATTTGCCTTATGTATTGAGGTGCTCCTATGTTGGGTGCATAAATATTTACAATTGTTATGTCTTCTTCTTGGATTGAGCTCTTGATCATTATGTAGTGTCCTTTTTTGTCTCTTTTAATAGTCTTTATTTTAAAGTCTATTTTGTTTGATACGAGAATTGCTACTCCAGCTTTCTTTTGGTTTCCATTTGCATGAAATATCTTTTTCCATTCCCTCACTTTCAGTCTGTATGTGTCTCTAGGTCTGAAGTGGGCCTCTTGTAGGCAGCAAATATATGGGTCTTGTTTTTGTATCCATTCAGCTAATCTGTGTCTTTTGGTGGGAGCATTTAGTCCATTTACATTTAAGGTAATTATCGATATGTATGTTCCTATTCCCATTTTCTTAATTGTTTTGGGTTCGTTATTTTAGGTCTTTTCCTTCTCTTGTGTCTCTTGCCTAGAGAAGTTCCTTTAGCATTTGTTGTATAGCTGGTTTGGTGGTGCTGAACTCTCTCAGCTTTTGCTTGTCTGTAAAGGTTTTAATTTCTCCATCAAATCTGAATTAGATCCTTGCTGGGTAGAGTAATCTTGGTTGCAGGTTTTTCTCCTTCATCACTTTAAATATGTCCTGCCAGTCCCTTCTGGCTTGCAGAGTTTCTGCTGAAAGATCAGCTGTTAACCTTATGGGGATTCCCTTGTGTGTTATTTGCTGTCTTTCCCTTGCTGTTTTTAATATGTTTTCTTTGTATTTAATTTTTGACAGTTTGATTAATATGTGTCTTGGCGTATTTCTCCTTGGATTTATCCTGTATGGGACTCTCTGTGCTTCCTGGACTTGATTAACTATTTCCTTTCCCATATTAGGGAAGTTTTCAACTATAATCTCTTCAAATATTTTCTCAGTCCCTTTCTTTTTCTCTTCTTCTTCTGGAACCCCTATAATTCAAATGCTGGTGCGTTTGATGTTTTCCCAGAGGTCTCTGAGACTGTCCTCAGTTCTTTTCATTCTTTTTTCTTCATTCTGCTCTGCAGTAGTTATTTCCACTATTTTATCTTCCAGGTCACTTATCCGTTCTTCTGCCTCAGTTATTCTGCTATTGATCCCGTCTAGAGTATTTTTAATTTCATTTATTGTGTTGTTCATCGATGTTTGCTTGCTCTTTAGTTCTTCTAGGTCCTTGTTAAATGTTTGTTGCATTTTGTCTATTCTATTTCCAAGATTTTGGATCATCTTTATCATCATTATTCTGAATTCTTTTTCTGGTAGACTGCCTATTTCCTCTTAATTTGTTAGGTCTGGTGGGTTTTTATCTTGCTCCTTCATCTGCTGTTTTTCTGTCTTCCCATTTTGCTTATCTTACTGTGTTTGGGGCCTCCTTTTTGCAGCCTGCAGGTTCGTAGTTCCCGTTGTTTTTGATGTCTGTCCCCAGTGGCTAAGGTTGGTTCAGTGGGTTGTGTAGGCTTCCTGGTGGAGGGGACTAGAGCCTGTGTTCTGGTGGATGAGGCTGGATCTTGTCTTTCTGGTGGGCAGGTCCACGTCTGGTGCTGTGTTTTGGGGTGTCTGTGGACTTATTATGATTTTAGTCAGCCTTTCTGCTAATGGGTGGGGTTGTGTTCCTGTCTTGCTAGTTGTTTGGCATAGGATGTCCCGCACTGTAGCTTGCTGGTCGTTGAGTGAAGCTTGGTACTGGTGTTGAGGTGGAGATCTCTGGGAGATTTTCCCCGTTTGATATTATGTGGAGCTGGGAGGTGTCTTGTGGACCAGTTTCCTGAAGTTGGCTCTCCCTCCTCAGAGGCATAGCACTGACTCCTGCCTGCTGCACCAAGAGCCTTTCATCCACACGGCTCAGAATAAAAGGGAGAAAAAGTAGAAAGAATGAATTAGTAGAAGTAGAAAGAAAGAAAGAAAGGAGGGAGGGAGGTAGGAAGGAAGGAAGGAAAAAAAGAAAGGAGGTAAAGTAAAATAAAATAAAGATAAAATATAATAAAGTTATTAAAATAAAGAAATAACTATTAAGGGGAAAAAAATTAAAAAAAACTAGAAAAACAAAAATAAAATGGACGGATAGAACCCTAGGACAAATGGTGGAAGCAAAGCTATACAGACAAAATCTCACACAGAAGCATACACATACACACTCACAAAAAGAGGAAAAGGGGAAAAAAGCATAAATCTTGCTCTCAAAGTTCACCTCCTTAATTTGGGATGATTCGTTGTCTATTCATGTATTCCACAGATGCAGGGTACATCAAGTTGATTGGGGAGCTTTAATCCACTGCTTCTGAGGCTGCTGGGAGAGATTTCCCTTTCTCGTCTTTGTTCTCACAGCTCCTAGGGGCTCACCTTTGGATTTGGCCCCACCTCTGCGTGTAGGTCGCCGGCGGGCGTCTCTTCTTCGCTCAGACAGGACGGGGTTAAAGGAGCTGCTGATTCGGGGGCTCTGGCTCACTCAGGCTGGGCGGAGGGAGGGGCACGGATGCAGGGCGAGCCTGCAGCGGTAGAGGCCGGCGTGACTTTGCACCAGCCTGAGGCGCGCCATGCGTGCTACCGGAGGAGTTGACCCTGCATCCTGGGACCCTGGCAGTGGCGGGCTGCACAGGCTCCCCGGAAGGGCGGTGTGGATAGTGACCTGTGCTCGCAAACAGGCTTCTTGGTGGCGGCAGCAGCAGCCTTAGCGTCTCATGACCGTCTCTGGGGTCTGCGCTTTTAGCCGCGGCACACGCCCGTCTCTGAAGCTCCTTTAAGCAGCGCTCTTAATTCCCTCTCCTCGTGCACCAGGAAACAAAGCGTTAAGAAAAAGTCTCTTGCCTCTTCGGCAGGTCCAGACTTTTCCCTGCACTCCCTCCCGGCTAGCCGTGGCGCACTAACCCCCTGTAGGCTGTGTTCACGCCACCAACCCCAGTCCTCTCCCGGTGCTCCGACCGAAGCCCGAGCCTCAGCTCCCAACCCCGCCTGCCCTGGCGGGTGAGCAGACAGGCCTCTCGGGCTGGTGAGTGCCGGTCCGCAGCAATCCTCTGTGCGGGAATCTCTCCGCTTTGCCCTCCACACCCCTGTTGCTGTGCTCTGCTCCGCGGCTCTGAATCTTTCCCCCTCCACCACCCACAGTCTCTGCCCGCGAATGGGCTTCCTAGTGTGTGGAAACCTTTCCTCCTCAGCTCGCTCCCACTGGTGCTGGTCCTGTCCCTATTCTTTTGTCTCTGTTTATTCATTTTTCTTTTTCCCTACCCAGGTACGTGGGGGGTTTCTTGCCTTCTGGGAGGTCTGAGGTCTTCTGCCAGCATTTAGTAGGTGTTCTGTAGGAGTTGTTCCATGTGTAGATGTATTTCTGGTGTACGTGGGGGGTTTCTTGCCTTTTGGGAGGTCTGAGGTCTTCTGCCAGCGTTTAGTAGGTGTTCTGTAGGAGTTGTTACACGTGTAGATGTATTTCTGGTGTATTTGTGGGGAGGAAGGTGATCTCCGCGTCTTACTCTTCCGCCATCTTCCTGGAAGCCTCCTCTACTTTTTAAAAAAAGTTTTCCCAGGATGAAAAAAAAAAGGAAAAAGATACCATGAAAACCATTATACTTTCTTAAGCAAATGGGGTTTTCAGCTCAAGTGAATTGTAGCTACAATCTCAGGCTGTTTCGCTAATGGACATTTCAGTTGGATATTGATTTCTGGAACTATGGTGAGCAAATCTGAAGTTTTTATAGAGTTATGCTAATAAGTAGAGATTCCAAGTCCATGAACTTTGAATGAGGATGAAGTAGGTGTGCAGCTCATGTTCATTAGATTCACCTTACCAATGTCTCCACATTACCTTATATCCATTCTGATTTTAATTAATCTCTCTGCCCAGATTGTTTAAGGACTAGGTTGTATTAAATATTTATTGTATGATTCTTGTCAGAGTACTTTTCATATTCTTAGTATCTGGTGAAGTCATAACTTTTCTAGATATTCAGAGAACAAATGTATGGACACCAAGGAGGGAAAGCGGGGTGGGTGGTGGTGGTGGTGGGATGAATTAGGAGATTGGGATTGACATGTATACACTAATATGTAAAAAATAGATAACTAATAAAAAAAATAAAGCTGGGAGGCCTTATGGAGGAATAAAATGACATACAAATGGATTTTTCATCTCATGTCTTTATCCAGCTCAGTGGTCATAGTTTCCAAGGCTAGATTAATGATATAGCTAGACCGATTTACTGCTGGCATGAAAAGAATTATTCCCACAGATTACTGAGTTGCTGAGAAAATGTTCAGGGAAAATAAACCTAAATTGCTGCTGCTTGTTGACATAATTTACTCTACTGATCTCCTCGTTCACCATAGATGTATCAATAAATGTGATCCTCTAAAATTTAAAAAGCAATTATATAGAAAGCAAAATCCAAACTATACAATATTCATCCTTTATAACAAAATACTCCCAAACTGGAAATTAGAATACAAAATTTACATTAAAAACAACCCTAAAACCATCTATCAAGATTAAGAACTAAAATAATAATGCTGAATATCAACAAATTCAGAGATAAAAATTTTAAAGTTATTGGTAATCTAGAGAATCACAAAAGTGAGAACACTAAATAAGGTTGTTGGCAAAATGAGACTTTCAATGGGGAAGGTAAAAGAAAGAGCATAGCTAATTTAATTTAGGAAATTTCCAACACTGTGTATCAGGAATTGGGTGATGAGACCATAGCTCTACACACAGTTTTGTTTATAGCATTAAACACCTGCCATGAGTGAAGAAGAAAATCAAAACTGAAAAAAATTATTCATACCAAGAATTCCAAAGTAGAATGTGAATCTCTATGACTTTATGAAAAGTAAAATAAAGATGATATTATTTAAAAACACTTTCATATAATATAAAACTGAAAAAACTAATAATGAATAAATTGATAAAACTAATCATGGAATTTTTTATAACAATTACACAAAACCTGATATTTCCCTTCAAACACCTGAACAACTCCCAATAAAATTAAAGAATAAATCTCCCAAAAATGTAAACTTAAAACATAAAGAATTAGAAAGAATGATAAATGGAGATTCACAATATAGTTGGAGGAAATTAAAGAAATACATCCTAATGAAATTATTAGAGATATAGTTTAAAATGTACGTTAAAGTTCTCATCGTAGCACTATTCATAAATCTAAAAAGTTATAAGTAATATTGGATATGGTTATGTTTTTTATGGTGTTTGCATATCTTGGCACATAGTGTGGTAATTTTTAAAAGTTTATGAAACTTGTTAGTAAATTGGAAAAATATTTTTGATGTGTCAAATTGAAAATTCTGAAGAGTAACTTACCTATAATGTATAATTTCAACTCTTTTCTAAAAATTGTATAGAACAAGACTAAAAGTAAATGCAACAAACTACTAGTAGTTTTATAGTAATTAAATAGTGAAACAAGTCCTTTGACTTACTGATTATGTTCTTATACATTTTCTCCATACCAGTAAGTTCTATATTTATGTTTTAAACTATTGACTTTCCACTAGGCATTGTGGCTCTGTCACTCTTCTATTCAGTTGCTTATAGGTAGTGTGGCTATATGTCTCAGTTTATGACTATTGTCCTGACATAATTATTAATATTGCCCCTTTCACTTTCACAGTGCCCTAGTTTGGACAGTAAATTATATGGTTATCTGAGATATAGGAAACCGAATTCTCATCCTGATTTTTACATTGATAGCCTACAAAATTCTGGATAAGTAATGAATATATGCAAGATTTTGGTCCCTATTGTAAAATAGAATAATCTCTGTGCTGGTTAACTTCACAGGAATTTTGTGAGGATTAATGAAGATATATTTAGAAAATACTTTGAGCTCCTCAGAGAAAAGTACTATGTTATTTTCACTATTACCTTTCTCTACTAGCTGGCTGAATGGAAAGTCTAGGGAAATCAAGATTTTGTGAGTATCAGCAATGAAACCAAATCAGTCACACATGTTCTGGCAGCACATTTTATACAAGTGCTTCAGAGTACAGAATCTAGTGAACCTAAAATTTCCCCAAACATATAAATTAATAGAGACGTAGAGACTAAAGTTTGACTCTAAATTGTCTGTTCAGTTAGGAGTTATGAGTAAATGTATTGAACTTCCCTTTCTGGGTGAAAATATTGTGCTCTATCAAGTATTAACCATAAGGTGTGTTTGGAAGTTGAACAAAGACTGTTTCATTAAGCTTGAAAGGGACAGATCTAAGCCAGCCAGCACTCTGTAACCTGGCATCAGGCCTCTAAATCAAACTTACTATTTTAGAGGCCAATTAAATGCTTTAGTAACTCAGTAGAAAGGCAGCATCTTCAAAATATTTCTAACACCTTATAAATTGGATACCAAGATCTTTGGTATCCAATATATATATAAATTGGATTTCAAGATCTTTCTTGAAATTCTTACAAATCAAAATCAAAATCAATAAATAAATCCAGTTCTGAGGCAGCAAAAAAGCAGATGAAAGGCAACAACAAAGCAGATTAAAGTTCTAGCAATGATTCCCCAAGTATAATGAATCCGTAGTTTGATTAAGACTCAGAGGAAGCATCAGGAAGCAGTGCAGCCAAGTCTGGCTCTTTGTCCCTTTGTTCTCCCTAAAACTAACATCCTTGGGTTGACTGTAGTACCATATTTGATATTTTGAAGTTGAAACTTAATACTTTATTTTTTCTGACATTGCAAATGCATTACATATCACCAAGTTGTTTCTGTTTTCACAAGAGAAACTGTTCCCCTATCTAAAATTCATACCTTGACCTTACATGTCTGTCTTTGAGAATAAATCATCTTTCTTCTCACTGTCTTGTCAATTTGGTCTCCTACTCTTTGCTGTATACTGGAGTCAAGGATGGCATATCTGTATCATTTGCCTATTTGTCAGAATGAAACAGTTGTTCTTGGAGAGTGTTGAGCAGTTATTTATGCAAAGGTGAACTAGTTATTTACTATTTTACTAGGTGCAGAAGAGAAATAAGTGCTGAAAACTGACATTTCTTAAAATATTCATTTTCTTCCATTTTATTTTATATTAGTTGGAACACAAAAGGTACATTTTAATTCAATAAGGAATATAAAGATTTAGTTATGAATCTATAAGAATATTTATATCTTAGAATTATTTTCATATTTCTGGTTCTAAGGAATTTAATTGAGGAAAATATTTTTAGAGCTTAGTATTTCTAAATAAGAATTACATGAATATATATAGAAATTCAAAAAAAATACAGCAAATGAGTGTTACCACACCTGGACTTGGGTCTGCTTGCCCGCTGGCAGTAAAACCAATCTGCTGACACCAGGTTGTGGTGAAGGAAAGTACAGCATTTATTGCAGGGTGTGAAGCAAGGAGAATGGGCAACTTATGTTCGAAAGACCCAACACCCTAATGGATTTCAGGGAAGGGTTTTTAAAGTCAGTGTGAGGGGGCGCTGCAGGGTGTGTGATCAGCTCATGCTCAGTTCAGCCAATAGTGTGTGATTTGTTGGCATCAAGGTGAAGTTTCAAACGTCATCAACCTTCTGGTTTCAACTGGTCTTGGCTCTATGTGCTGGCAGTCAGCAGTTTTCATCTGGTGGGGGTCTGCTTCATTTAAAAACAACTTAAGAATGTGTGTCAGTCCTTTATCTCTATCTTTCAGGGAACTGGGAGTTCAGTGACTCTGCTGTGTGGCTGGTTTATAGTCTAAATTTTAAACTCTTAAGCCAGCTTTTGGAGACTCAGGGGAGGCCTGGGAGACTAAAGCAAAAGGCTTGTACTTCAAAGGACAGGGTCACAGGGTCTTTTATTGTTTGAATCCCTCCTTTTCTTTGATACTCCTCAGTCTTGAGGGGAACAGGTTCTGGACAAGGAAGAGAAAAATTTTTGGATAGAGGGGTTAATCATAAACTCAGCAGAGGACCTCAGTATTAAGGGGACGTGATTTTATGAGAAGATGATCTGAAATTGAGATGTGAAAAGCAATCATTTGGTGCTATCATTTAATGATTTTTGTATTGCATTTAGAAATTCTCGCCTTTACTGTGTGTGTGTTTTTTTTTTCTTTTTCTTTTTTTAAGGAAAGGGCTGCGTGCTCTTTTCACTGAGTGCTACTTACATTGGGACAATTAAGGATATTAAATTTGAGTTCACTGGGTTTATGTTCTTTGTCACACAGGTTGAACATTGTGGCTGTAGCTGCTTCAAATGCATATTGTGTTAATCCGTACTATTTGAAGTTTTGTGAATATACAAACTTAAGCACTTTCTCTGATAAGAGACAATTTTGACTCCGGATTGTTTTCTTTTGTGTACATTTATATAGCACTAATCTCATGAAGTCAAGCATTAGACTAGCATGTTATTGATTTGCACATTAAGCATATGGTTACCTCTGAATTGCTTTCCTTTATGATATTCTCAGGTGCAAAATCTTGAAAGAGAGAATGTGGTCAGATTCATATTTGATTTATTTGATAATCTTTTTGCCTATCCTCGGTTTTAGTTGACATCACTTATGGAAAACGATAGCAATGAGAGCTCTTATAGTGGCAGTGTTGTGACCTCTGGATATGGCAGCTATAGACTGCATTGACTTTGTCTTTTTGTATGGGGAGCAGGGAAGAGATTACTTGCCTACCACCCAAGCTCTAGTTTTGGTTGCACTGCTTCTGCATAAGTGAAAATGGCACAGCTTCAGTAGGGTCCAGGTTGATGGTTATGGGCTTAAGATAGAATCTAATCACTAATTCATTCATAATATGCATCTTGGGAGTGACTGTGTAGTGTGAGATACTGTGTGTGCTACACTCTGGTGTTAAAATATATATAAACTATGACCTCAATTCTCAAAGTACTAATTGTGTTTGTGTGTATCGTGTGTGTTTTGATGGAGGATGAAGAAGGAGAGGAAGATTTAGGGAGATCACACACATGTACATAATTCATGATGAGTTCATTGGACAACTGTATACACACACACACACACACATATATACACACCCACACCCCACATGGGGCCAAAACATAAAAGTGCAAAATCTACACTGTTAAAGGAATTATCACAAAACAAATACTTCAGTAACTACTAGAAACATTTTCTGCAAAATAGATCACTACCTCTGCCTTCATTTTTATTTTTTTTTGCGGTACGCGGGCCTCTCACTGCTGTGACTCCTCCCGTTGCGGAGCACAGGCTCCGGATGCGCAGGCCCAGCAGCCACGGCCCACGGTCCTAGCTGCTCCGCGGCATGTGGGATCCTCCTAGACTAGGGCACGAACCCGCGTCCCTCGCATCGGCAGGCGGACTCTCAACCACTGTGCCACCAGGGAAGCCCTTCCTTCATTTTCAAAGATACCCCCTATTTGGAGTATTTTCTTCTTGGTGTTGTGAAATTTATATATCTACTCTGTGGTAGGCTGACAATGGCCCCCAAAGATATGTCCACATCTTAATCCCTTTAAATTTTACCCTATTTGAAAAAAGGGTCTTTGCAGATGTAATTAGTTAAGGATTTTGAGATGAGGAGATTGTCCTGGGTTGTCTGGGTGGGTTCTAAATGTCATCACAAGCTTCTTTATAAAGGAGAATGCAGAAAGCAATGTGACAGTGGAAGCAAAGAGATTTGAAGATGTGATGCCGCTGGTTTTGAAAATGGAATATGGTGCCATGAGTCAAGGAATGTAACTTAATAGGCTGGAAGAGTCAATGGGCAGATTATCTTCTAGAGCCTCCAAAGGGACTGCAGCTCTGTGAAATTGGGCTAGGGAAACTGACATTGGACTTCCAGCCTCTTGAACTATGAGAGAATAAATTTCTGTATTTTAAGTCACTAAGTTTGTGGTAATGTTTTAGAACAACCACAGTAAACTAGCACACAGTCCTTATTTTTGGGAGGTCAATGTTGTTACATGCTGTGCTAATTTGTTGATTTTCATTTTTGTATAGTATTCAATATAAAGTTTTAAAATTTATTCTACCTTTTCTTTTTTTTTTTTTTAAAGCAAATAATGCTGCTGTGAATATCTGAATATCCTTGCACATGTCTTATAGTATAAATGTGCAAGTCGGTAACTCACACATTTATTTTTTTCCCCAACAATGTTTGAGAATTATCATTGTTCTATATCTTCATTAATAGTTATTGTTGTTAGTATTGTTAATACTAGAGAATATGGTATGTGTACCGTGGTATCTCTTTATTGTTTAAACTGAATTTCCCTAATAAATAGTGAATAGCTTCTTATATTTATTGGATATATCAGGGCCAATACCAGGGTGAGTCAAGACAGACACCTAGGTACACAGTTTAAGGATGGGCTTATTTCTTCTCCTTTCTTATCCCATTTTGGTGCATTATTTCTACTTTGCAAGCAAAAAACACACAACTTTTAATACATAACATATCATTCTTTCTCCTTTGTCCCCAAATTTGTTGTATCTTTGATCTACAGTTAAATCCATATCCATATCTATATCTGTGATAAGTGTATTGAATGTTGGAGGAATAGGCCTTTTAACATTACTCAGACTTCTAATCCTTGAGTATGGCCTATTCTTTTTGTGGAGCTGATTAATTTTTTCATTACTCTTTCATAGTTTTCACTGTAGAGGTCTTACACATCTTTTGTTGATGTCATATATAAGCATATAATTTTGTTGCTCTTTTAAATGACATTTTAAAATTTTCATTTTCCAGTTGCTAGTGTATAGGTAAGCAGTTTTTACTTTTTGTGCATTTGTCATAATTTCAGCTACCTTATTAAATTTACTTTTTAATTCTAATTGTAGATAATTTTGGATCGTCTTTGTACTTTCTAAGAGTACATGTCCTCTTAGAAACAATATTTACGTTTTCTTTGCAATCTTTATAAATGTCACTTCTTTTTATTGCGTTATTGCACTAACTGAGACCAGTAGAATATCATTTGTAAATTTTTTGCTTTCTATAGAACCTGTATAATGTTCTCTCCTTAATTTATTGGTAAATTGTGTTCTTTCTCTTTGTGTCCCTGTCTATGTTTCTATCTCTCTCTCTTTCTGAAATAATTTAAATACATTATTATTCAAGAATTACAAAGGATATTTACCTATTTTTCAAGGTGGAACTTTTTCTCTACTGATTTTTTTTCTCTTGTATGTCTTTTTTTTCCTCCTGGCGATTTCTTTTCTGTCATATCTCCACATGTGCCTATTTATTTGTATTTGTTTTGAGTACTAGGTGTTATATATTTGAAAATAATTTGAGGTCTAGAAAAATGTTAACTTTCCTTAGAGAGGAATTAAATTTACTCTTCAGGAAGCTAAGGGAAGTAGCATTTCAGTGTTATTTTAGTGCAACTACAAATGTACACATGATCTAGACACTAGTCTTGTGTACCTGTGTAGGCTGATCTTTCTGGAATGTAGTTCTTGGCCCCAACTCAAAACTTAGAGGGCCCTTTACTCAAATTTTTTATCCCATGCTACAAACACACAAAAATATACATATTTGGCTGTCAGAAATACTCGTCAGTTTCACAATCTATTTATGACTTCCTAGTATTAACAGAAATCTTAAGCAGAAAGGAAGTTCTCAATGCCAAACTCACATTCTCTTGAATCTTGCTTTTGTAATCCTTCACTGTTATATTAACACTTAATGTCTTGAGGAAAATTTTCTTTTGCTCTCCTGAGAAAGTTGATATCAACTGAGTCTGTTATTACTGGTGGTAGAAGTCCTGGTGGTTTCTCTTTTACCTTCAGATTTTACTTTTAGACAGTATCAATCTACATATCGTTATCAGGGATTATTTAGTTAGCACTCTTTGAGCTTTTTTTCTTTTTTTACTTTCTTTATGCAACCTATGGAATTTTGTGGATTGCATTGTTTTTATTTTGCCAGATTTTATAACTTATTCTGAATAAATGTTTTTAGTCATTTAATCTTGGTTCTGTATTTTGTAGAATTTACTGTTTTATCTCATCATTTTATAAAGTGTCTCTACTTCCTAGTTCTTTATTTTGGTTCATTCTTTGGTTGGCTGGGTTTTGTTGGGCTGTGTTCTCTTGGGTCTTTTATGTATGTTTGTAGCTTGAATGACCATTAGGCATCATATAATTTTGGGGGTCATTCATAGGAAACTCCTAAGAATATTCTGATAACATAGCTTGTTGTCAGAAAATTAAGCAGGTTTTGTTTGTCTAGTCCAGTCAAGCCACCAAGAGTTACAACCACATTTACCTGCATAAGCAGTGACAACTATAGAAGGACTGCTGCCTTACCATCAGCAAATGTGATATAGGATCCTCTGGGAGACATTCTAATTTCAAATCTGTTAAAACGTAGAAAGGTGCAGTTAGAGTCGTTAAACATGGTAATTATCTGAATTTATAATGCACGTAATCTTTGACTTAACATTTTTACCTATTATCTATAGCAGATATTCTCAGTTGTCTGATAGGATTGCTAATAATACCTTGCCAAACCATGTGGGAGCCTGAAGCAAAAGGAAAAATAAGTAATATTGATTGTCTTTATTTTCAAATGTTGCTACATTGCTCATCATGGATTTTTTAAAATTAACTTTGATTTAATAAAATATTTCATTAGAATATTATTTACCTGGATTACTGAGTTTTTTTGGCACCTGAGGCAGGGGCCTCGCTGCCCTACCCTAGATAGGTCCTGCACAAGACCTAGAAGTTTTACACTTATATCCACCTAGGAGCATTTAATAAACAGATGAGACTTTGCCCTTCTATATTTCTTTGTAGCTTACTACAAAGAAATGGTAAGAGATATTGGCAGAGGACTACATTTTCATGGTGATAGTTCTAGAAAGATGCCTATATGACCCTGACTGCATTACGGAATTTAGAGATTCCTTGCTTCACTGCTTTATTCACTCTTTGTCCTCTCCTGTTTGTTCCCCTTCCAGAAAGCCAGATAATGAGCATTGGTATTAGACAAGTAAGGAGAGAAATTCCACTTAATGTGACCTTAGATGAGTTACTTTACTTGTCTGAGTCTCAATTTTCTTGTCTGTAAAATGAGGATGATTTTCAATTTATAAGGTTCTTGTGTGAATAAATATGTACAGAAAATCTATCACATGCTTAGTCCATAGCATGCCTTTAATAAATATCATTTCTCTTTTCTGCTCTTTTGCTTCCTATTCCTCAACTTGATACAATATGGTACCTACAGTGTATTATTCAGTTCTATCATATAACTGAAAAAATTTTTGAAATGCTTCTGCATGTGTCTTTTATTGTTGTGATCATAATGTGTAACATAGACCTCAATGATAGAGTTTCTCCATTTGGAGTTGTCCCAGTTATATATATATATATATTTTTTTTTTGCGGTACCCGGGCCTCTCACTGTTGTGGCCTCTCCCGTTGCAGAGCACAGGCTCCGGACACGCAGGCTCAGCGGCCATGGCTCACGGGCCTAGCTGCTCCGCGGCTTGTGGAATCTTCCCAGACGGGGGCACGAACCCGTGTTCCCTGCATCGGCAGGTGGACTCTCAACCACTGCGCCACCAGGGAAGCCCTGTCCCAGTTATATTTAAAAACAGTTTAATACTTCAAACATGGCAAAAGGAAGGAGTTTGTTACTTATAGTAGGAGGAGGGAAATAATCAATAGGATTATTAAACCCACTCTAACTCCTGACCTAAACCCCAGTATTCAGTTAAATTATTATGATGATGCACAATTTTAGGAATTCATATTGCTGTTTCTAAAATCTCAATGTAGTTTTTAGTTGTTGGAAAGAGAAACAAGGAAAAAAGAGAAAAATTTATTTTACTTCTTAAACTTATTCTCACTCATTAGGCTATAAAAAGTTATTTACATAAAATAACAAAAACATCAGGAACTTCATCTTAAATGAACTTGAGCACACCATGTCCTAATATTTGTGGAACAAAATGTAAGCCTCAGTTCTTAAGTTATTTTGAAATCACATAAGCGTTTGTTTGAAATTTTAATGAACAAGACATATACCAAATAACTGTAAATAATAACAAAAATATGAAAATTTGACACTGATTCTCAGATACCCAATGTAGAAACCCAGCCTCATAAATAGTAAGAAAAATTTACTGTCCATCATTATTTAAATTTGTTTAAAAAATAAAACAACAGTATCTGAAAAAGAATTACTAACAGAAAGTAATGAATAATATTTGAATTAAGAACTAAAGATTTGCAGGACAAACGTGTTAAAATGTTTGCTTTAAAATAAAAAAAATAACATCAGAAGTTTTATAGTGTTCTCTATGCTATTCAGGCTTACTTGCAATAGAATATGAATATTCTTATGTAGTCAGGTAAGTCGGTACTAACTATGCATAAATCTTTTCTATGAATTGTATTTAAATTGCATCAGTTTTGAACAAACACATTTAATTAAAGCCAATAAATTGATGTGTCCTTCTACAATTGTTATTCTTTTTAAAAATACAATAAATAGCAAACTTGTTCATTGGGGCTTGTTGTAATCATGGAGTGAATAAACCATCATTTAATGTTTCAATAAGAAAATGTTTCTCCATTAAAGAACTTCAAGATTTCTTATTTCAGTTAGTGTTTCTTGCATAATGGCTCAAGGAAAAGTTTCTTTTTCAGTTAGTTTCATATTTCTCATTTATTGAGATGTTTTGAGATCAGATTGCAGTTTTTAAAAACCCAAAACATTATGGTCTCTAGTAATGGTGGAAAGTTACCACCTTGGTGACTATAGGGAGCAAGATTGCATGTGGTTTGGCTTCTATCATTCATTTCTGTCCAGCATGAAAAAATATCCTTCAGAGGTAAGAAAAAACATTGTACATCAGGAGAAAATTTTGATGAAGAGCAGCGGCAGTGGTTTGTAAAAGCTCTCCTGAAAGACGGGAAAGCTTTAACTAGACACAATGATTTTTTAGGAGGGGCGAGGGAGAGTATAAGTGAGGGAACAAGGAAGGGACCTGACAGTATCAGTCACTGATGCCAGTTCTTGAAACAGATTCTTCCAAATTGGTTGGAGGTTCACAAGTCCTGAGGCCCTCTCCAAAGATTTTGGTTTGATTTCCAAATAAAATATATTTTCCATATTTTTCTTATAACTAGAATATTAAAATAAGAATTTGGGCTTAAAAAAATTCCTACAGGGCTTCTCTGGTGGCACAGTGGTTGAGAGTCCACCTGCCGATTCAGGGGACACGGGTTCGTGCCCCGGTCCGGGAGGATCCGACATGCCGCGGAGCGGCTGGGCCCGTGAGCCATGGCCTCTGAGCCTGCGCTTCCGGAGCCTGTGCTCTGCAACGGGAGAGGCCACAACAGTGAGAGGCCCGTGTACTGCAAAAAAAAAAAAAAAAAATCCTACATATAAATGAAGTTAAAATGCCAAGTGTGCACACATATGCAAAGTTTTATTGAGAATAAAATTTATCCCTAGAGAGGATTTTAATACAAGCAAGGAGAAGCTCTAGGAAAACAGAAAGGAGAGGGATGAGCTAACAGAACTGATGTAGCAGAATTTGATACAAATTAAATATAGATGTAAAAGATGTTATCAGTTTTATTTTCTCTAGATCTTCCATGTTTTCACAAGATTTGTGAGATTTTTTTTAACCTTTCTGAAAATCAAGATTCCTTCATGTTCCAGTCTCATTCTGAAATACTTAGTTTTTTATTGCCACCATATTAAATTATATCAAGCTTAATTGCTTAAGCAACATAAATGATTACCTCACAGTTCTGTAGGTCAGAGGCTCACAAGGTCCAAATCAAGGTGTCACAAGGTGGAGCTCCTACTAGGAAGCTTTAGGAAAGAATCCGCTTCAAGTTCATTCAGGTTATTGGCAGAGTTTGTGGTTGTTGGTCACCATTTCCACTCTTCTGTGTAGTTGTTGATCGCTGTTTCCTTGTTAGTGTCAGCTTTAGCTCCTGGAGGCCTGATTCCTGTCTTTCCCTGTGAAACCCTGCATCTCAAAACTAGCAAGGCACATAGAATCCTTCTCACTTGGAATCTTTTCAGTTTCTCCTTCTGCCATATCTCTCTTTTACCAGTTGGAGTAAGTTCTCTGCTTTTAAGAGTCTGTGTGATTAGATCGAGCCCACCTGGATGACGGAAGATAACCTCCCTATCATAAGGTTAATAAACTTAATTACAGCAATAAACTTCCTTTACCATATTCACAGACTCCAGAAATTAGGGTGTAGATATCTTTGGGAGCTATTATGCAGACCACAAATGCTAATCTGATGATAATTTGTTCATTGCCTGCTATTTGGCCAGTACCTCACTGAAATTTATACTCTTTGCATTTTGTTAAAAATTCACTCTCTGGGCTGAAGCACAATAATAAGAGAATATCTAGATCATTAAAAATGAAAATCATGTTAACAGACTAAGAAGAATATCAGAAATCATTGGTTTTTGACTAATGTGTAGAATTTTACTTTCCTAGGTTTTTAGATATTGTGTTTTTTTAATCTTCTTTTTAACTATAGTATACTTTGGATACAGTGAAACACATACATCTTAAGTCATTGTTCAAAGACTCTTGACAAAAGCCTACATGTGAGTAACCCACACTCTGGTGAAGACAATATTTTCATCACCTCAGAAATGTCTCATGCCACATTTTAACCAGTTCCCATCATCTCAGCTGTTGTTTCTATCACTGTAGATTGATTTTTCCCATTCTAAAATTTTATATGAATATTATCTTACAGTAGGCACTTTTTGTGTTTGATTTTTTTTACTCAGAGTATTTTGGAGATTCTTCCATGTCATTGTATGTATGTATGTCATTGTATGTATGCAGCTTATTTCTTTTCATTATTGTATTATTTATGACTACTTTTCAATTCTTCAATTATATCACATTTTTAAAATGAATTTTCTTATTTTTGGGTATTCACATTCTTTTCAAATTTTGGTTGTGAGAACAAAGATACTGTTACCTTCATTACTGCTGAGCTTGATAATATTTCATAATCATTTTTCTTAGAATTATGTACAATTTATTTATTTAAAAAGTCATATTGAATTCAGAGGTCAGTATTTTTTAGATTACCTTCCCAAAGACATGTACTACCAACTGAGGCCCTCCTTTTATTTTGGTGGATATAAGCACATATACACTTGCAGTTATCCAGAAAGATGGAAAACATAATAGGAAATGTGATTAGTTTGAGTCAAGAAACTACTGTCATTATCATAATTGCTAGATTCTCCAGTTTATAAACTTGCTGACATTGCTGTAGAAGATGTAGGAAAACAATCTTCATTATATAATATTTACAGAGAAGAGTTTTTAAAGTTGATAAAACACTTTTCCAGGATTTTCTTACATATTTTTTAGGTATTCAATCAGTGGGTCCTATGTAGTTGATACACTTTATATAATGTCAAAGGAGTGAGGTTTTATGCTATTTATTTATCTGGAAAAGTAAATTCCTTTAACACATAAGTTTTCATCTCTGTTAGGTAAGTGACCAGCCTGATAAGCTGGCACCAGCTCCAAATATTTGAAACAATTCTCTTCAAAGTCTTACAATAGACCTTACATTCTCAAATGCTTTTACTATTGTAATGAATAAACTGTAAAATAAGATTCCCAGAATGATATAAAAATCTAAATCAAAGCTAATATTATGGGCAGAAATTACCCTGATTTTTGTTGGTAATTTGCATGGGTTTTTTTCCCTAGAACATTGAGAAACAAGATAAAACTTAAACTTTTAATTACTGAATGGACTTCCAAAAATAAATTTCTGAAAATAAAATTTTTTTGAGAACTTGGAGAGAATAGGATGCCTCAATATATTAAGCTAACTAATCAAATGCAAAAAGCTAATACCTTTGTTAAACTGGCACCAATAATTCAAAGAACCAGAGCTAAGCAGTGTTTGATTTATACCCAAGTAATAAGAAACTTAAGAGGAAGACATTCCTAGAATAGATTTTAAGTTTCTCTTTGTTTTTGGCAACAAAACTGAAATCAACCTAAAGATCTTTTTGAAGATCTTTTTGTAATATGTAAATATGTAATAAATATGTAATATTTGAATATGTAAGAGTTCATATTCACACTCAGGAATAACTAAGGAATAACTAAGCACATAACTGAGGAATAACTAAGGAATAGCTAAGCACATAACTTTCAAACCTACTTAGTATAATGGGAGCTTTCATGATCTGCTTTTTTCTAGATGAAATACAATAGTTTGGATAAAGACATCCCTATACTTACCTGGTTTCAAAACTTGTACAAGCAATTTATCATAATAAACACATACTTTAACCTTTTTTCTTCTCCTTTGTCCTACCACGGGTGTTCTCAAGTTCTTTTATTACACCTCTAAAGAGCAGGAAGTAAGACATGGAGAACAAAATAAACTAGATAAGTCTTAGGGCTCCAAAAACCTTTTCTCTAGCTGGTATGGAAGCTCATGTTTCAGTAAGAAGGTGTAATGACTGTTTTGAAAAAAAAAAAAAGCCTTGGATATATTAAGTTCCCTGACAAATATCATCAGATATGACAATTACAAAGTACAACAATAGCTTAAAGTTGTCAGATAAGGATAATAAAAAATTATATCTTTTCCTGTTGAAACTTTTTATTCTTTGTTGTTGCCACTATTGCTTAAGGTAAACATGCCCCACTTCCCCACCCCGTGACTTCTAGCACCAACTAGTAATAGGCTATCAAAAACCAGCCCAAACTTCATTCTTTTTTGAAGTTCTATTCATTCGGCAGTTAACATGTAACTGATTATTTCATATGTTTTAACAAAAACCCATAATTTGCTTTATGTGCCAGAACTTGAGGAATTAATGATAATTCAAATGGGTATCTGTGAAAAAAAATCTTCTCATTTCCTATCCTGTTATTGCCAGAAGTTTTATAAAATCTTGGAGAAAGACTGGAATTTCTTATTATTCTGAGACTACATACACGTTTTTACAACATTAATTGAAAAAAAATCCAAGACAACTTGCAGTGGACCTGTACAAAGTCATTGACCAAATTACCTCTGTCAGTTGTTTTAGGAGGCAAATGCTCTTTCATGGGAATGGGGTGGGGGTGGGGAGAGGAAAGAATTACTGAATTAATTACTGAAAAGAAAGGACAATAATCCTTAATAATATTCTGCAATTTTGTATTATTTCCATGCCTTAAAACCTGATAGGTATTAAAAATTTTTTTTGTGGTGCTTGTGGTCTTGAAGCAATGCTTGAAACTTCCCAGTAGAGCAAGGATTGCTCTTCTGCAGTCCCTGCCAGTACTGCCACTGTCACCACATGTAGACATACAAACTTGGGAGTACTGACACACTTAAGGAGGCAAGGTACATGTTCACACACACCAATCTATGTGCCCATGTGATTGTTTCCAATTATTCCTTACTGTTCCCTTTGATACATCTAACATACATTTTACTTCTACATATGTTCTATACCACACATTATTTTTCATTAAACAGTCATGTTTTTTAAATAAATTATGAAACAAAAATATCTTTTTTTTGTGTTATCCACATATCTCCCATTTCTGACACTCTATGTCTTTGGTAGATTTGAGTTTATATTTTGTATCACTACTCTTCTTATACAAAAGACTCCTTTAACGTTTCTCCTAGTACTGTTCCATTGGTAACAAATTCTCTTACCTTTTATTTTAATCCAAAAAAATTGTTCATTTTGCCTTGCTTTTGAAGGTTGTTTTTGCTGGGTTTATAGTTCTGGAATGATACTTCTTTTCAGTTCTTAGAATATTTTTTCAGTTGTTATCTGGCTTAAATTTGTTCTGATGAGAACTTAGCAGTATTCATTATCATCTTTCCCTTTTGTATTATGTGTCTTTCCAGCTGGCTACATTTAAGATTTAAAAATTTTCATTTCTCTCCTGGTATTCCTTATATCTTCTCTCTCTTCCATCTTTTCCTTTAAATCTTTGCTATATTTTAATACTTGATATGTTCCTGTCTGCTATTGACAATATCCTGGTTATCTACAGGTTTGCTTCTATAGCTTGTTTGTTCTGATTGTGTCACAGTTTACTGTTTTTTTTTTTTTTCATGTTTAATGTTTTTTTAAAATTTGATGCTTCATATTTTCCAGGCTATATTATTGAGAGTCTTGATTTTTATTTTCTATGAACTTGTGTTGAATTTTGTTCTGAGCAAGCAATTAATTTACTGTCAGATAAGCCTGATTCAGTTATAGTTGATTTTAAGCTTTCTAAAACTTAGAGCATTTCTTTTGATGGGGCTAGACTATCCCTAATTATGCATTACTCTTCTGGGTTCTTAAACACCTGGGGATGCTTGGTGAGATCTTTTCACTTTGGCTAGTTGAAACTCTCATGCCTCCCAACATTGTATGACCACTCAGCTAATTGCTACTCAGTAACTGTTCTCTCTCTGGCCTTGCGGAATCTTACCCTGTGTACACACAATTTAGTATTAAGTCAAAAACTGAAGAAGATCCATATGTATGGTTTTGGATCTCCTTCTTGTTGCAGCTCTTTCCTCCTTGGGACCTTGCTCATTCATAAATTCCAGTCACCTCAGCTTCATCCTATAATCTTTCTCTATCCAGAAAAATTCCTTCTATCTATTTGGGTTTCTCCTTCCTTACTGAAGTTTTAAAAGTAGCTGTATATAGAAACCCAGCTTTAAATGTGGAGTTCACTGTAAGAATCACAACTCTATACTGTTTTCTGTACAATGCTTGAAACTATTGCATCATATATTTTATCTAGTTTTATAGTCATTTATTGCAGAAGAATAAGTCTGAAATCCATTATTTTGTTATTACTAGAACCAGAAATCAAACACTCTGGTTTTAAAAGAGCATGTATTATGTACCTGCTGTCTGCTGTGTACCATACTAAATGTTTTCAAATGCATAATCAAGTCAGCCTTTACTATTTGCTATTCACCAGGTAGGGCTTACATTTTATTATTTTGGGAGGGAAGGAGAACTAAGGCAGACTTTTATTCACCACTATGCATTTTCGTATACTGAATATGTTTGGTATGTTATCTGTTTATCTTATGAGATTTATGGCATTTTTTTCTGCATTATTTTCCTAATTCATCTCCCAAACCAACCTTACTTTCCCAACCTTATATTTTCATAAAATGCTTTTTGATTCACCTCTATTATAGCATTTGCCATGTTGAAGTATAGCTATCTCTTTATGTACTGTAAACCCTAGCAAAATTTTAGGCTGCAGTTGCCTCTCTCTCATCTTTGAGTCTAAGTGTGTAACACTATCTTGCACACATTAGGTCACCTTTAAGGGCTGCTATATTGAATATGTTCTATCTAATTTAACTCACATAATAACATTGTGAGATAGATTGTATAATTATCATTATTTTTAGTAAAAGAACTAAGGTCTAGATTTGTTATATTTTTTTATTCTAAGTTGCTAGAGTCAGTGATATAATTTCATACAATTACAGAATATCATAATTGGAAGAGTCAATAAAGCTTAATTAGTCTAACTCCCCATTCAATGCCCAAATTTCCTCTACAGCATCTATAACAACAAAACTCTATTATGACCTTTCTATTTGCATTTCTAACCCTTAATGCAATCAATATCTGATTGTTACCATTAATTTCTTATAGTAGTTCAAATTTGCTATTCTAAAACTTCTATATACCATTTCTTTCTCTACCAATTATTACAGTATAAAATTTCTCTCCAAGGTCGTCTACTGTCAAGCCTTCAAATATTTGAAGACAGCTCTGATATCACCATAAAATCTTCATTTCAAGCTAAACATCTCTAGTTGTTTATCTGCTCTTGGTATAATTTGATTTCTACTCCTTACATCAGATACTCCACAGTTGTAGCTCAATCTTTTAAGGAATCCCAAACTACAAAACACACTATCTTAGGTGATCACATAGATTACTGTGAGACTGTTATCTTAGGTGTTATTACAAAGTTCTTATTTAATTTCCAAGTTAAACAACATAACAACATAAATAAAGGGCATTTTCCCTCTGGTAACTGGAAGAGTTAGAATAGTATGATTTACAGATGGAAGCCTAGGAGCAGTCTTCCTATAGGACATTAGGCTACCTTTTCAAGAGGTGGATCATATATAAACTTTTCCAGTTATGTGCCCTCTTGCTCCAATCCTGTTTCTCCCTTATGCTCCTTTGACTAGTGAACAAAAGGAAGTAAGAGAGGCAGTGATCTTTTTTCTGACCACTGGTCTAGATGAATAAGCAATAAAACATAGAGGTGAATATGGATTTGAGTCTGTAGAACTAGGGAATACATATTTCAAAAATTAATTCTACTATCTTAAAAAATAGCTTTCACTATAAATCAGCAACTGGTGGGTGGGAATTGCACATAATGGAGAAAATATAGACTAAAAGAGATTATTAACAGGTATTATGAAGAATTGACATTTTAACTGAGTGAAATAAGTAAACTCTTGGCTAGATTGAAAGTTTAGATTCTGGTTGACTGTAGTTTTCTCTTCAATTCCAGAAATATGACAACTCCCAGTTTAGAACAAAGACCCAAATTCACAAAAATGAGGAAAGCACCCTCTCTTTTACCCAGTAGAGGAAATTAACATAGCCATCAAGTCATCCATAATGCCATTATTTTGAGATTTTCTTTCCACTGTAATAGGCAGTGAACTTTCAACAATACCTCATTTAATTCTTTGGTGTGTATTAGAAACCCATAATCTTTCTCTGCAAATTTGAAAGTTCCTTTCTCATACAAGCACACACATGCACTCACATGTGTGCATGTGCATGTGTGCACACACACACATCAAGAATGCACCAACATTTGGCTTTACGCTCTGTATTGGCTCAAATCCCCATTTGCCTTCAGATTTATCCTCAGACTTTGGGAGACCAAAATATACAAACCTACTCTACCTTCATTTCTAGCATCCTTGAACTTGGGCAGGATCAATGATCTCACAATCCTTCAGATTTACTATAAATATTTGAATGTTTACTTTGAAAGGTTGATTTGTCTAAGTGGAATCTTAAAATCTTCAGTTAAAGAATACTGTGTGATATGCATACAACCTCGGAACTCCTTTGTCATGAATCTATGCAATATGAATCAGCAACAATTATATGTTACAATGTCTGCTGGAACAAACCTTAATAGCAATACTTTGCATAGCAGGACTTACTGGCATCCAGTGCCTGTTTGCAGAGAAATTAATTGTTTGCTGGAATTTGCTGAGGAAGTAGCCACTATAATATACCATTAGAATGTACATGTTTCTTATAGGATACCTGCTGTGAAGACCTTCTTGGCATCCTAACCTGGGTAAGTTGCTAAAATTAGTGTGCATGATGAAAGTTTAGATGCGACTGAAAATTCAGAGACAAGTGTTTTTTCTTGAAAGCCAATTTAATTCTTCCGTTGCCACATTTTAAAAACTAAGACATTGACAAATATTCTCAAGTGATTTCATGGAGCGATTAGTGCAGGCAAATACAGAATAAAAAGATGTAAGTCCGGGTAACAATCCTAATTCTGCTTCTGAAAATATTGTCAGTATGCAAAGCTTTGGTTGGTGGGATTGTTACTAAGAAGAGGGACCCCTTCCAGGACCCAAGAGTGGGCTCTTGTCTAACACTTGGAAATGAGTTGTCTGAGGAGACACACATGCTGACAAAGCAAAAGACTTTATTGTGAAGCAGCGCCTGGGTGGAGAACAGTAGGGTAATGGAACCCAGGAGAACTGCTCTGCCACATGGCTCGCAGTCTCAGGTTTTATGGTAACTGGATTAGCTTTCTGGGTCATCTCTGGCCAGTCATCTTGCTCGTGCCCATATTTGGTCTGACTCAGGGTCCTTCCTGGTGGTGCATGCATCTCTCAGCCAAGGTGGATTCTAGCATGAGAATTTCTCGGAGATTGGCAGGACATATTATGGCCTGGCATCTCCTCCTTCCTTGTGGCCCCTCCCGAATTCTCCTGGTTAGTTTTACGAGGCAACACTGTTCCTTATCCAGACTTCCTGTTGTGAGACAGTTCATGCAAGTGGTTATTATTGTGCCTGGCTAAGGTGGGCAGTTTCGGTCAACAGTTCCCTAACAGGATTGCACCAATGAAACTGTGTCTTCACCATCAACCCTATTTGCAGGATCCAGAATTTTCAAATCTGTACCATAGTCCTTTAATATCATAGAGGGGGAGATCTAATAATTTGGTGGCAATGTCATCATAAGTACAATAATGGAAAAGGTAGTCAAGTTAGCATCTACCTGTGCTGTTGCTCACAGAAGCAATCTAGCAGCTGACAGTGCTAAGAAATTATTGTCTTGAACAATAACATCAAGCTTTACATTTTTGTTTCTAGAATTTCATTAACAAAATTGCAGTTACAGCTGAGTTTGATAAAATTTTGGATTCATTCTGTGATAGTAATGTTTAGCTTCTGGTGAACAATGACTTTGACACTCAGCCTTTCAGCATTTGACCAAAAATTTATTTGGTTCATCCCTACTTTATAGATATTTGCAAATTTAAAAGTCAGTTTTAATTTTTTTATTAGCAACCTTCGTAAGAGATATGTACATACACATAGATTCATAGTCTAATAGTCTGATGGGAAACAAACACAAATGTATACATACAGGGATATATTATAGGAAAATGTAAAAAAAATAGAACCATTCAAAGGAGAAATGATTACATAAGATGACAAAATTCAAACTAAGCATATCTTTACTAATATATGTAAATGAAATAAAATTAAAAATTAAAGAAAAAGACCTCATATTGGACAAGAAAAAAATGTGTTGGTTATCCTGTTTCTTCCAGCACATCCCTTCTCCAACTTTTGCTGGTCTGCTGTGTACTCTGGGAGGCAGACTGCAAACTCTGTCACTTGGTCCCCCTGCCAGCTGGCTTCTAGTCAAACCGGGTTGATTCAAGGTACTAGCAAGAGATCAGAGAGCACGAGGAGAGAGAAAAATCATAGCACTTCTTCCCTATGTCCCTGATGATTTTACAGGAGTACAGTTTCTACCAAATAACCTCTCTCAGCAGGACCAGCTCTTCCTGGACTTAAATAATGCTATCTACACCCCTTGTCTCTTCAGGTCTAAATATTGTATGTTAAGAGCTTTTCACTGTTCCTAGTCTCTGAGTATTGCAGCATCCTTTGTTGAGTCCCTGAATCCTGCTCACATTGAGGTAAATAGTCCCTTCACTAAAGTCTGTAAGGTGGACCATTGAAGCAGAAATCAGTTTCTTGCAAGGATGCTGACTGATATAGTGGCTATTACAAAGTGAGGTATATAAGAATATCCCCTTTACAGAGAATGCCAAGCAACTGCATTTTGTACTGCCCACCATGCAGAAAGAACCCTTTCAGCAGGTCCAGTTGGTCCTATAAGCTCCCTTGCCATGTAAGCATAATGACTCATTAGATCTAATGGTACTGGAAGTCTCTGTGACTGAGAGAGATGCTGTTTGAAGTTTCTAGCTAGGTGCTAGAAGAGAATTGCAGTTCATTTGCCTAATATTTTGAAGCAAAGCCACACCTGCTTCTGCCAAATATTCTCTGTTTGAAAAGCAGTTTCTAACTTGCTAATGGACCCAGGAAGAAATATCAGTAAAATACTTGAGAATGGGACACCAGGTAACTGTGTGCTTTGAAGTGTTCATGCCAACTGGGTGCTATTGCTCTCTGAGTTATCAAATCTTAAAGTGCATGTACATTAGCATTATAAGTTATGAAATGGAAATTATTTGTGTGAAACGGTCTGAACAGTTATGGGAGTCACAAGTACATTGTATGATCAGGTAACTCAGACTCCTACAGTCTATGCCTTATTTGCTGAATCTCCCTCAACCCATATTTGTATTCATCAGAAAATCCTCTGAAGAGAAGGTGCTCAGTAATCAAATGTGTCAGGTGTATGACTTCTCCCATAGATGGTTGTCTGTAAACCTCTTTTACCAGTGACTCTAGTGCTTATTTATTGGGACCATGTAGTAATCATGGTAGCATGGCTGGTGAATATGCATTAACTCAACAAAATGGACTACTCTTTAGCAAGCTTGATTTGGTAACTATCACTAGTGTCCAACCAACCGGTACCAGAGGCAATGCTGAGCTCCTGATATGCCACCATTCCATAGGGACACCAGCCTGGTGGCAGGGTGATTACATTGAACTCTTTACATTATGGAGTAAGCAATGATTTGTCCACATAGAAACAGATACACATTCTGGAAATGGGTTCCTCTTTACCTGCCCTCTGCTTCTACCAGTATCACCATACATGGCCTTATAGAATGCCTTACTCATTGCCATAATGTCCAACACTAAATTGCCTTTGATCAGGAAACTCATTTTACAGCAAAAGAATTGTCGCAGTAGATTCATAGCCATGAAACTCATGTTTCTCCATATGTCTCATTGCCAGTAAGCAGCTGGCCTAATAGAATGATGGAATGGCTTCCTGGAGGCTCAGTTACAGTGCCAGTTGGGAGACAGTATTGTTTGAAATTGTGGTACTAGCCTAATAGATTATACCGTCAGCCAATACATGGTTCCATATGCTTAAAAGCCAGAATATGAAGGTCCAGGAACTAAGAGGTAGAATCGAGAGGAATCTTTCTCATTATTTTACCTAATATCCTATTTACAAAATTTTGTTTATCTTCCCTGAAACCTTGTACATACTGGGTGACTTTTGAAGGTTTTGCTTTCCAAGGGAGGAAGACCTCTGCCAAGAAATACAGCTGTGTCTCTATTAAATTGAGATTTGAAACTGCACCCTTGTCATTTTTCACTTCTAATGCCATTGACCTAACTGGCAACAATGAAGTTTACTCTACTGGCTAGAGTGATTAATCTGATTAGCAAGAGAAAATTGGGCTAGAAAAACTGGTCTGGAATCCAGGAGATTCACTATAGAGCCTTTTATCACTTACATGTCCCATAAAAATAGTCATTGAAACAGTGTGGCCACAAAATAAAGACAGGCTCACCAAAGACTGTTAGTTTTGTGTCCTGTGAAATGAAGATTTGGGTCATCTCATGAGACACAAAATCCTGTCCTTCAGAAATTTAGCAAAGTGTAGTTTGAACATGGAATGGATGATAGAAAAAAATTATAGTGATCAAATTTGGCCTCATGATCAAAGGCAAGAACAATAGCAGCTAATTAACGTATTTATGTTAATTGAGCATTTCTTTCCTCTTACCACACTCCTTGCTGTCTTATATGAAGCCTACTGATGGTGGGTGACATTAAAATTTACGTTTCAGTTTGGATTATGGCTGAATTGCTGATACCCTGTCACAATTTAAGTCATAATAGAACTGTGGTTTTCTTAATAATTTTCTTAATCTTAGCAAAAGATGCAAAAGCATCCAAGAATGGATGCCGAGTGGGCATAGTGTTCTGGAACCTTTCTGTTTGCTTCCTATATCTATTTTCTTTCCTTCTCTAACTTTCTTTTTGGTCATGGATACAGAACTGGTCATCCAGGTTCCTTTGTGATCTGAATTCTAGCAGAATACACTCAATGGGAGGCTCCAGTAGGGTTCAAGTTAGGAGGAGGGAGAAGGGGTTCTTTCTACCCTGTTTCCTCCCTGCTTTGGTCCTGTGCCTCTGGCAGCATTTCTCCATGTATGGCTCCTGCTGGGGACCTTTCCTTGTAGCTCCAGCACTCACTTGGCTCTGGTGACACTCTCCATCCTTTTGTCTCTTTATGGCTTCCTTTGGTTGCTATGTCTCTGTTCCTGAGCATCTCTTGCTTTCTCATAATTTTTTAACCCTAGCTATATCTCTGTAAATGGGCTCTTTATTTAGTTCTCTACAGTTGAACCTCGGAGAGGAATCATGATTCCTTTCAGAATTATCTCTAGTAACAATGCCACTAATTTACTGTATATAAGAAACATATCTAATAAAAATTAACTCAAAAACCTTGAAAGGGAAGCTTTGGGTAAAGGTATGACAGGCAAATGAAAACTAAGAAGAAAAACAAGGATCACAATATTAATATCAAGTTAGTTTCATTCGCGGTTGTTAAAAAATATTAAAGGGACAAATACAGACATATTAATAAAAGATAATATACATAAATAACTTATAAATATTAATTTACTAAATACCATGTCTACAAAATTCATAAAGTAAAAACTTCAGGAAGTAGAAACATTTTTAAAAGAAATTTATAGTACTCTTTTTCTCAGCTGATGAAAGATCAAGTGGGCAAAACATAAGTGAGATTAAGGAGGACAGAAATAACTATTGAGGGAGAACTAATAGGTGGATATTCATTCAAATGCTCATGGAAGAAGCTAAAGTCAACAAAGTACTGGGCTTCAAGGAAGACCTCAGGATATTCAGAAATGGAAAAGCAATGCAGAGCTTAATCCATGATGACCATGTAATAAGACTAGATATTAATAATAACAACTGTAAGCAGAATATCTATACCACCTGGTGTAAACGTCTGTCAATCATTTCATTGGGGCAAAGAGCAAATCAAAATTAAGTTAAAATCTAAGAAATAATAATAGAGCATCATGCTTTAAAACATTGAACATAGCTATAGCAGCATTCAGAGGCTAGTTACTATAAATACTAAATTTAACATAAAAAAGAAAAAATTTAAGTTAATAAATTAAGCATTCAAGTAAAGAATTTAAAAATGGAACAGTGAAATGGATCAAAATAAAGGATAAATGAGGAATAAAAATAGAAATGAATGAATTAGAAAATAGAAAACAGTATAACTATTGAATAAATCCAAGAGCCATTATTTAATCCAAATTAATCCAAAATTTAAAAATTAAAACAAAAAATATAGACAAATATTTAAGCTCATTAAAACAACATAAAGGAGAGAGTCCTAAAGTAAACACACAAAATTATAACATAGAAAGGGATGGTTACCATAGGTTATAGTTAGTTATAGCTCCATTTCTTTCTGTCTGTCTATCCATCCACCTAAATAGATATTGAACTGATTCTGGCTTGAACAATTAAGATATCTGTCTATCTATCTATCTATCTATCTATCTGTCTATCTATCTCTGTATCTATCTTATTTGTTCAAATCAGTATTAGTTCAGTATCTATTTAGATAGAGAGACAGATAGGTAGATAGATAGATAGACATAGATTATTTAAAAGACAAACCCATAACTGAACTAGAAGTTATTTCTGGGTTGTGATGCTGCTTACAATTTTTAATTTCTATACTCTATAAATATTCTATATTTTATTGAATAAGCATATATTTTAATCAAAATATCCAAATATATAAAAAAACTTAACAATGTATAATTTTAAAATACTGTACAAATATCAAACTTAGAACATAAGTAAACAGTGATACCATATAACTTTTCCAAGTTCAGTAAACATATCTACTGTGCTAATAGCTCCTAATAAGGTTGGGATTTCATAATTATATCTTAAAAGTAAGGTAATAGGTACATCTATATTGACTGGATGATATACAGTCAGTGGTTGCCATAGAGCCCGATATTTTACCTATTTTAACGTGTACAAATATAATTTGCTGTTGAGAAATTTTAGCCCATTTAAAAATTACTTTTTATTATTACAAAAACAACATACATATATGCATTGTAGCAAAATTAGAAAATATAGAGGACCAAATGGGCCAAAATATTCCCACCGCTTACAGATCACCGTTGTTAATACATTTTCCTCTAGCCTTACATGTTATATTTTATCAAATGTAAATTTCCTATATTATTGCTTTGTAACCTGCTTTACAGTCAACAATCATCATATTTATATTTTTGTACATTTTCATTGCACAAAATACCCAAACTGTAGATTCTCCCGTTAATTTAAAATGTTATTTAGAGCAAATTTCTTCAAACCAGTATCAATGCAGTATCACACATTATATCTGATTGCCATGCCCCTTAAATACCTTTTAGTCTAGAACTTTCCCCCTTTTTATGACACTGACTTGTTGAAGGAATGGGGCCAATTCGTCTACAAAATATCCTACCTTCTGGACTTGTCTGATTGCTTTCTTGTGGAATCACTTAGTTTGTATTGCTTTATCTACAGTTATATCTTAAGGCTTAATGGTTTTGAGTTAAACATGCTTGGCTAGAATAAATCTTAAGTGATATTTTGTACCTCATTGTGCATCACATCACAAAATACACAATATTAGTTTGACTCACTGTTAGTGATGGTAAGATTGATCACTGGTTTATGTTTATCTGACCCTTCTATCATTCAATTAGATTGTTCCCCTTTGCAAGTATGGGACTCTATGAATGCTCCCCCATAAAATATTCATTTAATGGATTTAAAAAATTGCTTGAATCGATGATTTCATTGAGGGTTTGTGAAATTATTTTTTCCTAACTCAAATTATTCCTTCTCCATATTAGCTGGTGATGGAAATACCTTTAAAGTAGAGCTTTGCCTCATCAACTGGGGCTATTTTGTTGTCTTAAAATATAGTTCTTTACTGGAAGGGCAATGTGAGTACTTAAATGTTTATCTTTATTTATCAATTTTCAAAGTAAGGAGTTGTTTTAACAGCTGCCTCAAAGGATGAAGGGTGACAAATGAGTTTTTTCCAGCTTTTCTTTTTTAAAAATCATTATGGACTCTTGGATTTTTATTGATCCATTGTGTTCCAACCCACTGAAATCATTTTTCTTTTTGATGCTCAAGTTGTCACAAAATTGACTAGTGGGAAATCTTTCTAGCTGTGTGTTTGGTCCTTTTGACATAATCCTGTTTCTCCACTAAATAAAATGATACCATTTTATTTCAATGTTTCTCATTTTAAAATGTTTCATTGGAATATAGTATACATACATTAAATTGTACAAATCATAAGTATACAGCACAATAAATTAGGACTGAGTGAACACACGCTTAAAACTACCATACTAGGTTAAGAAATAGAAGATTAACAGGACCTCAAAGTCTCCTCATGCCCCATCTTAATCACTATGCTACCCCTTTTCCCAAAATGTAGCCACTATCCTGACTTCTAATGGAGTAGAATAATTAAACCTAAAAAGTTTATGTAGGTGTATTAATACAGAATGTCCTTGTTTGTATTTATTCCTCTTGCTTAAAATTATGATTGAAATTCACATAAATGATTGTTCTTTATCATACTTATTTCGCTAGGTGTATAGTAGTCCAATTTATGTGTATAACACTTTTTTCTTTCCTGTCTTGCTATACAATATTTTTCAGTCTGAGGCTATTATAAATAATTTTTTGTGAACATTTATAAAAATTTCTAGTAGTGAATATGTACACATATTTCTGTTGAATAGATACCTTGAATAGATACCTAGAAATGAAATTCCTGAGTTATACAGTAAGTGTATGTTCAAATGTAGTAGATAATGTGAAACCCTTTTCCAAAGTTGTTGTTCAAGTTGCATCCCCAAAAGCATTATAAGAGATTTCCAGTTCCTCCAGGACCTCATCAACACTTTAAATTTTTTTTAAAGATATTCTGGTGGATGTGTAGTGGTTTCTCATGGTGGATTTAATTATCATTTAGTTGCAGATTAGTGAACTTGAGTACTTTTTCAAATGTTTACTGGATATTTGTATAGCCTCTTTTGTAAACTGCTTCTTCAAAACTCTTACCATTTTTCTTATGGGTTACCTCTTATTGTTGGAGATTCTGTATATTCTGCATGCAAGCCATTTGTCAACTATATGAGTGGCAATAATATTCTTCTAGTCTTTTGGCTTGCTTTTGAACTCTTACTGGTGCCTTTTTCAGGACTGCAATACTTAATTTTAATGTAGTTCAAATTATTAATGTTTTTTTAATTACTTATTAAAAAAATCTTTGCCTGACAAGGCCCTGAAGATATTCATCTATGTTGTCTTCTAAAATTATTATTGCTTTTACCTTTCCCATTTATATCTACAATAAATGAAAATGATTCTGGGGATTGATGTGCGGTAAGAGTCTAGATTTGTTTTTTCTTATGGATATTCAACTGCTAAGCACTGTTTATTGAAAAGATCATCCCTCCTACACTGCATTGCCCCCTTTGTCATAAAACCAGGTTGTTCTTTTTCAGGACTCCATTCTGTCATATTGGTCTATCCACCCTTGCAATACTCCTTTATTTTCTTCGTTACTATATTTATAAAATAGGCCTTGATATCTGGTACTATAAGTAATTTATTATTCTTTTTTTAAGATGTTAGCTACTCTTAGACTTTTGTATTTTCATCTAAATTTTAGAGTTAATGTGTCAATATTTGAAAATAAATAAGCCTGCTGGAAGTATGATTGCTGTTGTAGTCAATGGATTAATTTAGGAAGATGAACACATATATAAATTTGGGTTTTACATATAGGAACATATTTTATCTCTCCATTTATTTAGGTTTGATTCAGTTTTACTCAATAGTGCTATATAGGTCTTTTGGGACTTTTCATATATTCGATTAGATTTATTTCAAGGTATTTGATGTTTTGATCTATTCTAAGTAGTATCATTTTTGCATTTTAGTATTCTATTTGTTGTATAAAGAAATTTAAATATTGGCCTTATATCAGAAACCACACTAACTGCGTTATTTCTAATAATTTAGTAGAATATTCACTTGGATATCACATGAACACAAACATATAGACTGAAATCAAAAGTGGCATTTTTCCCTTTCTAATCATTACTCTTTTACTCCATGTCTTTGCATCGATTTTGAATAAAAGAGGATGAAATGGAATGGAAGTGATGAGTGTAACTAATCTAGCCTCACTTTTTATCTTGGAGGGAAAATAATATTTCACACTAAGAAGGATTTTCACTTGTAGATTTTTTCTCATATTTTTGAAGATGACATTTATTAAATTAAAAAGCTACTATAGTTTGCTGAGCTTTTACATAAATTGGTTTTGATTTCTAATTGGTTTTGATTTCTACTATGCCATTCTTCATAGATTTTAGAAAACTCTTTGATTTGTCTTTTCATTCACTAGTGAATTATACAGATTGATTTTTAAATGTATTTTTGGCAAATTTGGGAGAAGGGGATAATATTTCAAACTAATAGGAAAGTTGCAAGAAAAGTTAAGAAACTACCATACATTCAGATTTTCCAAATGTTTACATTTTGCCCGTTTGTTTATGATTTTCCTTCTTTCTCTTTCTTTCTGAATCTTTTAAGAGTAATTTGCCATATTGTCCCCTTTATCCATAAACTAATTAGCTTGATTTTCTAAGAACAAAGACATCTCCCCATAACCACAGTACAATTATCAAACTCAAAGTTTATTTATTGATATTTGAATATTAAAACATCCTTGTATTTCTAGGATAAAAAGAAATCTTTTAGGCTGTTTTTAATATTTATATGTTACTGGAGCTGTTTTGCAAAATACTTGTGTAGGATTTTTGCATTGCATCAATTTTTATGATAAGACTGGATTGTGCTTTTCTTTCATGTAGTACCTTGTCAGATTTTCTATCAAGATAATGTTAGCTTCATAAAAAGTGCTGGAAGGGGTTTCCACATCTTCTATTTTCTGTAAGTGTTAGACTACAATTATTATTATTTTCTTAAATCTTTTAAAAAACGTTTATAAGTGAATTCTGGCATGTAGTATTCCAAAATTGAATATAATAAATATTTAATTTCATGAATATATATCAGAAAACACAGATTTTCTGTTTTTCCTGTGTCTATTTTAGTAAGTAGTATTCTTCTTCAAATTTATCTATTTATTATAGATTTTCAAATTATGGCCATAAAATTAGTCATAATACCATCTTAATAAATTTTTAAAAAGCATATTTATTAGTGCATAATCTACACTCATTAAAATTCACCCTTTGTAGGTATATGGTTCTGTGATTATTGACAAATGTATACAATCATGTAACTACCATCAAAATCAAGATATAGAATATTTCCATCATCCCAATAAGTTCCTTTATGTACTAAATCCCCAACTGTCGTGGCAACCACTGATCTGATTTCTGTTTCTATACTTTTGCCATTTCCAGACTATCATGTAAGTGGAATGAAATAGTTTGTCACTCTTTGTGTCTTTTGTAAGAGTAATCCATGTTCTTGCATGGATTTGAGGTCTGTCCTTTTATAATTGTTAACAATCTATTGTATCTGTGTATCACAATTTGTTTATCGCTAGCTGATTGGTGTACATTTGTGTTGTTTCCTGTTTTAGGGAATTGTAATGATGCTATAAATATTTGCATAGGGATATTTACATGGACTTCTCCAACCCCCACTTGTTGGGGAAAATTCTTAGGAGAGGAATTTCTAGGTTGCATGTAAATGTATGTTTAAAGTTATAAGAAACTGCCAGTTTTCTAAGAGACTGTATCATTTTGCATCCCCACCAGCAAAGTAGGAGAATTCTGTTACTCATTATCACTTTCAATTTTGTTTAATTTTTAAAGTTTAGTCAATTTGGTATATGTATAGTGGCATCTCATTGTGGTTTTAATTTGCATTTCTCTAATGAATAATAATACTAGAATTACCATATGACCCAGCAATCCCACTACTGTGCATATACCCAGAGAAAATCATAATTCAAAGAGACACATGCACCCCAATGTTGACAGACGAATGGTTAAAGAAGAAGTGGTATATACATACAATGGAATATTACTAAGTAATGAAGTTGGGTCATTTGTAGAGATGTGGATGGATGTAGAGACTGTCGTACAGAGTGAAGTAAGTCAGAAAGAGAAAAACAAATATCGTATATTAACACATATATGTAGAACCTAGAAAAATGGTACAGATGAACCAGTTTGCAGGGCAGAAATAGAGACACAGATGTAGAGAACAAACGTATGGACACCAAAGGGGGAAAGTGGCAGGGGTGGTGGTGGTGGTGTGATGAATTGGGAGATTGGGATTGACGTATACACACTAATATGTATAAAATAGATAACTAATAAGAACCTGCTGCATAAAAAAATAAATAAAATTAAATTTAAAAAAATAGTACTAATCATTTCATGTGTTTATTGGCCATTTGTATATCTTCTTTGGTGAAGTGTTTGTTCAAATCTTTTTCTCCTTTTTAATTTTTAAATTAAAAGAATTATTTCATATTCTGCTAATGCTTTATATCTTTATAGGCAATTACTTTGTGATTCTTGAATTCATCTTCAAGTCAGGATCTTAAGCTCTTTTTTTCCTGGATTTCTTGAACTGATGGTTTCTGTGAGAATTATGCTGTGAAAAGCAAAACAGAAAGCTAACCAAAAGTCAAAAATTTGATGAGCAGTGAACACTATCATGACAAATGTTAGAACTCCATACTGTCAGTATGATTCTATAGTTTGCTTGCGGATCTTATGAAATCTAACATATGACTCTCAGAAAACAGAAAGTTAGAGATTGACTGCTTAAATATGTCTTAGACTTAAGATTTGGTCAGGTTCCAGGTGGGAGGCTGTATCCGATTGCTTTTTAGCTCTTTCTCCAATAAGATTTTTTCCTTATCAGGAGGAAAGATTTTTAAAAAATAAATGGTAGTTAAAAACAGGTAAGAAATGAGCAGGCCTCTTGTACTGCACTAGTTACTTATAACTCCATTGTAGAGTCACAGCAGTGCTAATCATCTGGAAGGGACCAAGGGAGGGCCTTATCATTGTATAACAGTGCACTCTATAGTTATGTAATATGCACTTCTCTCTTTGGACCTAATCTGAATTAAAATGCTATTATTTCATTGATAAATATGATATTTAAATTAGCAAATTAAAAATCACCATATGTGTTAAAATTCCCTCTGATGACACTTCACTATGCAGAACAAGGTAATTACTTTGAGAAATCAGCTATTCCAAGGTAACTGGGCAGTTACAATATTTTATCAGGTAAATTACCCGTCACCATCAACATTCATCAGGGACTCATTTGGATTTTATTACAGGTTGACATTTACTTATTTGCCCAATTTTTAAAATTACAGCTGTTGCACGATTGCCCCAGGGCACAGCTGTAGAAAATTAGCACACTAATCACATTAATTATCATAAATAAAAGGTTATAAAAGAGCAGCAAGTAACAGCATGGAATTTTTTAAAAGTAACTTAAGACATCCCTAATAATACCTTAAATTTATATAGCACATATAGAAATTGTCAAGTCTCTTTTATCCTTATAGTTTTTAAGTTTAGAAACTCTGTCATAGGGATGCTATTATTGAGACCACTTCAGAAATGAAGAAGCAGAAGCCTAAAACAGCTGTTTGGCTGAGCTAAGATGAAACAACTAGATAGGTTCAAAGTCAAGTCAAGAACTAAGTCTACTGAACTCCCAACACTCCATTTCCCCCCCTATATTTCTCTCTTTCAGTGATGAAGAGTAGAATATCATTTACCTTCTATACTCCAGTCTATCAACACCTTCAGTGAACTGAAGATCCAAAATGTATCTTGATCTGCTTGCCTCTTTCCACCTCCAGTGCCACCAGTCTAGTCTAAGCAAACATCAAGTCTCGTCTGGACTACTTATTGTGATAACTTCCTTCCTTCTTGCCCCCATAAAATCCATATTCTACAGAGTAACCGAAGTGATATTTTAAAAATGTAAATGAGATATAACATTTTTATACTTACAGTGATCTATGGATCCATGTAATCTGACCCCCTCTCCAGTGTCATCTCCTATCACTCCCTGCCTCCTCACTCTGCTCCCTTTTCTCTGACTGTTGAGCATGCCAAGATTGATCCTGCCTCTGAGTCTTTGTTCTTCTATTTTGCTCTGTTTGGAATGTTCTGTTTCCAGATTTTTGCAGAACATATTTCAAATTCCGCCTTCTCAGAGAAAGTTTCTTTGATAACTATACCTAATCTGGCTTCTCCTTGTTCCCTTTTCTTTCTCTCATTCTATCCTCCAGTCATTCTTTGTCATATGATTCTTTTTTTATTTGTATAGCATATTTCTTTTGTTCTCAGGAATTACCTTATCCATATATTTTTTTACTTGTTTATTGTACATCAGCTCTCATGCATTATAAGAACCATAAGAGCAGACATCTTGTATATCTGGGTCACTTCTTGTAACAGATGCTGTTCATCCTCCACTCATGCCTCTTAAGGCCATCCTGGAAATCACCTGCCCCTTCAGTTGACAGTTCCTATATATTCCAAAAAGCTTTCTACTTCAACACCTTCTGCCTGAGGGCATTCTCTGGGCATTCGTCCTGGCAAGCAAGAAATGCCAGAAAGTTGATGCTTCCAGGTACAACCCTCAATCAGTAAATAAAATCAGGAAATCATAAGTAAAGTACACAGTTTTCTCATTCCTCAGGGAGACATTTATAAGGTCAAAATTATAGGCATGTTTTATATCTTTCAGAGTCTCCAGCATAACTGAGCCCTAGCTGCACACAATAGTAAAAGACTTATTCATGTACATTTCATTGGCTTTCATGTCTTTGTCTTTCCTTAATAAAAACAAAAAAGATACTTATAAAATCATACCCATTTCCATACTGCAGTGCTTGATTGCGTTCATTAATCGTTGTGTTGTCCCCTCTCCCTACTCTTTGTTTCTGTCTTCCTTTCTTTTTTCTATCCTAGCTTGTCTTGTCCACACTAATGATTTTCCTTTATAATTTCCTTCTCTGGTTCATAGTATTTTATCTTGCACCCATATGATGTTTGACCTTAATTTGCGTGTTTATGTGTAAGTTGAGCACTGAATGATCTGGCGCTTTGTCAACAATTCTTGTGGGGTATATTTAGGTAAACATGGGAATGAATCCCTTGTGACATTCCTTTCTAATACCAAGGAACCAATTTTCATGACAAATACCTGCTGAGTCACTCCAGGTGACTTTGGCTCCTTGTCCTCAGTATCCATGTTTTCCTCTTTTGTAGTTCAGTTTGTGGCCACCCCCCAAAAAGACTATATTTTCTTGCCTCCCTTGCAAAAAGGTGTGGCCCTGTGAATAAGTTTTGGCCAGAAGGATGAGAGAGCGAAGGAGATATGGGAATTTCACATTTATGCCTTTGAAAGGAACAAGTGTGTCTTTTTCGTTCCATGTTCTCTTTCTTTCTGGCTATAATAAGGATGTGGTGGTGCAACATTCTTGGGGAACACGGAAAAAAGGTTGGATCCTTGCAGCATGGCTAGAACTCCATCGCAGTATCTGGTTTCTTATTACTCTGTGAAGCAGGCTGCCATACCAGTGTGAGCTTAACGTGAAGGAGATATAAACTACCTTGTTTCAACTAATCTTGTTTTACATTTTTGTTCTATGGAGCTGACCCATGGATGGTCCTAATGACTAGAGTTGCCCAGGAGATTTACATTCTCTCATCTCTCTCTTCATTCATTCTCTGTCTCTCTTTTTCCCTCTATATATGTTTTATGTATGTATAAAACATACATATATATTTTCATAATAAATTGACACAGACCCATAAAAATCAAACACATATAATCAGAACATGTGATCTGTAAAAAGAACATGCTATATTTCTTAAAAAATGATAGAGTATTTGGAGTGTTTTCTTCTCAAAATAATATATGTATTTATTCTCTTTGGTGTTATCTGTGAGGTCTATGCACAGGTATAATAATAGTACGTGGGAAAAATAACAATGACACATTCTATACTAGTGTTCTCCTCCCTCCCTTGTAGTCTAGGGGTCCCCAGCTTTATCCTTTTGACAGATGTTAATGTAGGATTTGAATTATGAGTGGTCTAACAATGGTTGAAAGGTAGTAGTGTTTGACATAGTTGTATTAAAGTATCGCTGGAGAAATTATAACACATGAAAGTTAAAATTTATTTTGCTTCTTTGGTGGTTACCTCTAAGCAAGTTGTATAATTCAGCCAACTTCACTCTCAGGTATTCTGATTCTGTTTTTAAAATTATAATAGAGAAACTATACATGTTTGTGTGAATTATATATAAGAAAGACAACACTGTGATACTAAGTAGACTACCTCACAATTTTACAGCCCACTTCCACTTTCAGATCATGTCGTGAACGGATTAGAATGAAGCAAATGGAGTGTGTGAATGTGCTCCATTTTTCCTCGTGTATTCCTGTGGCTTAGGAATCTCTTGATATGGAGCATCTTGATGTGGTCACTTATCTTCTGGCTTCCAGTTGGGTTATCAGTTATCGTTATCAGTGGTGAGCAAGGAAGGAGATAAAAGATCTCTCTCCCTTCTGGGTGGTCACAGGATGAGTCTTCCTCAAAAGAAAATCAGTGTTCTTCAAGGTGGCTCTGTTCACACAGACATTTTGTCTCCAGGTTTTGATAAGTCTGTTACTCTCTGCCCCTTTAGGCCTAGACACATTACCAGCTACAGGGCACATACAGCATTATCCCTTTTGGTGTATCTACCCACAAGTTTTAAATAGCTCATTCATTCTACTCTATTCAGATATCCCCATTTAAGTGTATCATGTATTTTTTCCCCAGTACCCTGACTGGTACAGTTTGCAAATTCAGATTTTAGTGAGTATTTCAAGGGAGATTTCTTTTTCTTTCTTTCTTCCTTTCTTTCTTCCTTCCTTCCTTCTCCCTCCCTCCTTTCTTCCTTTCTTCCTCTCTCCCTCCTTTCTTTTTCTTCCTTTCTTTTTCTTCCTTCCTTCCTTCCTACCTTTCTTTCTTTCTTTCTCTTTCATTCTTTCTTTCTTTCTCTTTCTTTCTTTCTTTCTTTCTTCTTATGATTTTTTTACTTATTCTTGCACTTGTTTAAATATTACAGTAGATCCAGTAGTTACAGCAGAAGAGATTTAGGATTGAAAATCATTATGCCAGATTGGAAAACCACATCATGCTAAGTTCTGTAAATAGATTCATAAAAATACTTTGCTATACACTGAATTCATAAGAACCACAATCATTTTTATCTATTTCTGCTTTTTTGATCCCTAGAGAAACCTTTTTTTCCCCCTGATATCTGTTCTTTCCTCACAAGCCTTATTTTTGTTCTAGCTTAAATCAAACCTCTCCCAGGCTTCTTTTTTGGAGGCAAACCTCCTCTTTAGATTAGCATGGAAAATTTTTTCTCTTATTTACCTCTCTTCAGTTTTATTTTATTTTTTGAGGTATTACATTCATAGACTGAAATATGTCTAAAATGTATATGCCTACTTAGCTAGGACCTTAATCAGGGCATGAAATATTTCCACTATCTCATTAAATTCCCTCATGCCCCTTTCCAGTCACTATTCCCCCAACCTAAGGTAAGCAGTGATTGGATTTCTATAACCAAGGTTATAGAAGGTATAAGGTTAGTTCTGCCAGCTCTTGAACTTCATGTAATTGGAACCACAGCATAATGTAGTCCTTTGTGTCTGACTTCTTTCGCTCTATATGTTTTTGAAATTCATCTATATTTCTGTGTTATAGGTACTTTGTTCTTTTTTATTGCCGCACAGTATTCCATTGTATGAATATACTACTATTTGCTTATTCTTCTCTTGATGTACATTTGGTTGTTTTCAGTTAGGCTTTTCTTCTTGTACCTCACATTTATTGTAATGGTGAATGTCTATGACAGTTAGCTGGTAAATTGGATTCTCCCTCCTATTATCTTCTCTCATCATCTGTCTCTAGTTGTGAACTCTGGGTTAATATCTAAATATGACTCAGAATTTGACTTTTAAAAAAGGTAATCATTTTGATTCCCAAACAACACAAGATTGAGTATTGATAAACCACTTTAACAGAACAATTATAAATTGACATAATTAATAAATAGACTTCATTACAAGCAAGAACCCAAAAGAGTAATCTCTGGCTTTGGGGAAATAAGAAGTTAAAGTGATCCCCAGTAACATAAACGATACCACAATTACACCTCTGCTTTCCTGATTCAAAGCCACTGCATAAGATTTTGCAAGTTGTGTCTGCTCTAGGGATTCCCAACAGATAAGAGAAAGTGGAACATGATCACACTAATGCTCTGTTCTCAAGCCCTTAGCGCTGGAGTAGAACTGCATTCCCCAGTTTGCAGCAAGTAAAAGACCCTGTTTTCCACTTCTGTTAAGAATACTTAGTTTGGGGTAAGCCATGAGCTTGTGGAGTGCAGCTACCTGGAGGCTATGCCATTTCAAAGGTTCTACCCTTTGAAAAGCAAATGATTGTAATGAATATCATATTTTTATGAAGACTCTTAAAAGCATATTACTTTCTTTTTAAATTCCTGAAACCTTCATGGAAAACAGTAATTTCAAAGCTCTGGGCAGTTTTCTGTCTTAAAGAGGTTGTAATATGAATTTACCTTTGAGGATTTCCTTTTTAATGAAAAAATTGCAAAACTATGGTCATTTAATTATGTAAATGTAAAGCAAGTATCCACCAATTATCCCTGAGAAAAGCATGAATTAACTTAAAAAAGAATTCTTTTATTTTTTAATTAATTAATTAATTAATTAATTTTTTTTTTTTGCGGTACGTGGGCCTCTCACTGTTGTGGCCTCTCCCGTTGTGGAGCACAGGCTCCGGACGCGCAGGCTCAGCATCCATGGCTCAGGGGCCCAGCCGCTGCGCGGCATGTGAGATCTTCCCGGACCGGGGCATGAACCCGTGTCCCCTGCATCAGCAGGTGGACTCTCAACCACTGCGCCACCAGGGAAGCCCAGGAATTCTTTTATTTTTAACAAACTTTTTTGGTGTTAGTGAATATCAAAAGTTTTAATGTAGATTATTAAGAAATGTTGACAGGTTATCCGTGGATTTCAAAAGAAATGGAAACTTTCCTCCTAAAAATCAGTGTTAAAAGTGAGAAACCCGTGAATAGAAATTTTAAGACCAGGAAGACAAGTGTTCTGGTTAGTACGTATGAATGGGAGTCTGACTATGCATATATTCTGCTTTGTGGTCAGCTAATTGTTTCTTTTTTAGGTAAGGATTTAGATTTTACCATCTCTGAACATTTTCACTTAATCTTGGCAGGAATGTTTGTATTTTATCTTGTACAGCAAGTCTTTTATTAGATTGGCAACAGGTGCCACAGAGATTGCAAAAAAAAAAGATATGCAAGCCTGATTTTCACCCCATAGCAGTGGAAAAATAGTTAAAAAGGAGATTGGGCTGGGTAACAGAAGCTCAACCTGGACCAGTCAGCTGGTGTCCTAGAATTGTCTGAGTACCCAGCTTTAGGCTACAATATCCTGCAATTGTATGTGCTGGAATTATTCCATGGATACTCCTCAAGTAGGTTCACCTCAGGACGTGGAGATGGGTGTCCTCTGAGAGCTTTGGAAATACTGAGCATAAATCTTTCTTTCAAGAGGAGACAAGAAATGAGGACTGGAAAGATGATCTGGGGCTCTGGCCATGAGGTGTTTTCCTCTCTGAATTTTGTGGTTATTGCCCTTGGAATAAGGGCAGTTAGAAAAGAATATGACATTTTGCAAAAGGTAATTCACTTTGTGCTTCAGGGCCACACTCAGGAAACCAGGCAGGTGACAGCCTATTGGAAACTGTTAAGAATGGGCCTGGGTCTAAATTTGTGTGCTTGTGTCCTGGTCACATCTAGCAGCACTTCACTATCTGCACTGCACTAATATTTCTTCTTTTATTCTTGAACTTTTTTAAATCTTGTTTAAGTATTGCAGCATTGTCTCAGCTGTCACTGTTGAGAATTAAGGAAAGTGTTTGTCTCTCATACAGAACAAAGTCATCCCAGGTGTTCTAGCACATATGTAAGTGCTTCAAGAACCAGGAAGGTGGTCAGCAGTGGAGCCAGCCGAATGGATGGTTGAGCTGTAAGGGGCATCATAACAGATATGTAGAACGTATAAGCCTACCCTGAGGTATCTAGAAAGTATTTGGGGAAGTAAGACTAAAGAACAAACCGCTGCAGAGTAGTGGGATGGGATTCTGAGTTGTTGTAATTTCATGACTACCAAATAATATGACCTTGCTTTGTAATTATAAACTTGTAAAAAAACCTTGTCATGTATAACTATTTTCATTTAATTCTGTAATTTTTTAGAAGATAACCAATAAGGTTTGGTTTCTCCGTTCTTGACCAGGCTTGATTAGAATAAATGCGACGGCTTCTGCATCAGCTTCCTATCTTTTCGTAATACCAACCGGAGTGGGGGCTGGGGTAGGGGTGGAAATACAAGATTGTATAAATTCAAATTGTATTATTTTCTACTTCCATTCATTTATACATAAGTGAAATCCAGTTAAAACAAACATAAAGGGCAGCCTCCCGAGAGAAAAGAATCTTAAAGAAGGGCTCTCAAAAATGGGCAATTTGTAGGCAAAGGGTAATCATCACCATCATCAATTTATAAGAATAGCTACCAGTTATGGAGTACTTACTTTTTTGCTAATATGCTTCGCATATTTTATCTGAATACTTTTTACAACAATGCGGATGAAGTGTTGTTATTCTTATTTACTAATGACCAAGATGAGGCTCAGAGATGTTAAGCGACTTGCTAAACATAGCACAGCTAATAAGTGACTATATAGAGATTCAAGCTAAATTTGGGCTGGATCTAATGCCAACGAGTTTGGCCAGCCAGGGTGCTGCCAGAGAGTTTTGTCTAGATTATATATCTGTGAGTTCTTTGGTCTTTCTTTTCTTTTTCTTTTCATTTTTATTTCTTAAGTTAACCAAGCTATCTTCTTTCCATAATACTGTCTATGACGCACTCATCCAAATGATAAGTCTGATTTGTCATTACCTGTGGATATATCTCTTGAATACCACTTAAGTTAGCTCATGATTTCCAGTGAGTAGCCAATCTCTTTTCATTGAGCAGAGGCTAGAGGTTCTTTGACTGTCATAACATCATTTGCCACATCAGTTCCTAAACTATTTGAATTGTTTGCCTTATGCATCTCCACTCACAGCTAATCAGAAGTTGACTAGAGTTAGAATCAGTGAGATACGAATTAAATCAAATTATCCCTTTATTTAAATCATTGGTCAGAAAGATTCGATTTATGTCTTTCTTTCCTCTACTCCACCAGAACTGTTTACTTGACACAATCTAAGCCATAATACATAATTTTCACAACTCAGACAAGAATGCCAATTTAATTTTTAGAAGCCACACAGTGTACATTTGCGTGATTTATAATGTTATTTTATCAGATTAATTCTACAGCTGCATTAGAAAACTGCACATCTAGATTTGCACACCTAGACAGTTTTACATTCATCATCTTCAAAGGCAGTTTCGTCCAGAAAGGGGCATTTTTCACAAGGGTTGGTTTGAGCTATTTCTTAGAGGAGCTGCTTGAACTTTACATAAATGAAGTCTCAAATATGGTGCAAAACTTTACTAAAATATTCTGAAACAAAAAGGTCACTTTTGAGTTATACTGCCAGGGTAGGTTTTCTTTGTTTCATGCCATCTTGTCATTAAGTCTCAAATAAATGGAGGCTAGTACATAAAAATACAAATCGTTATTTGCTAGGTACTGTGTTGATCGCCTCGCCTCCATGATTTTATTTAATTCTTATACCCGCATTCAGAAGCAGGTTTTATTATCCCTATTTTATTTATCAAAACAAAACAAAACAAACCAGACACAAGGAGGTAAGAGGTAATGTGTCAAAAGCCACAATGTAGGGCTTCCCTGGTGGCGCCGTGGTTAAGAATCCGCCTGTCAGTGCAGGGGACACGGATTTAAGTCCTTGTCCGGGAAGATCCCACATGCTGCGGAGCAAATAAGCCCGTGCACCACAGCTGCTGAGCCTGCGCTCTAGAGCCCATGAGCCACAACTACTGAAGCCCACACGCTTAGAGCCTGTGCTCCGCAACAAGAGAAGCCACCTCAATGAGAAGCCTGCGCACCACAACAAAGAGCAGCCCTCGCTCGCTGCAACTAGAGAAAGCCCGTGCGCAGCAACGAAGGCCCAACTCAGCCAAAAATAAATAAGTAAATAAATAAATAAGTAAATAAATAAATTTATGTTAAAAACAAGCCACAATGTAAATTTGATTCAGATCTATGTTAGTATGACTCTAAAACCCATTCTTTAGCCACCATATTATGTGCTTTTCTGGGCCAAACTTGACATCTATTATTTCTGACTGTTTTACTTAAATGGTCGCACTGCCCCTTCTTTGCATCTTCCCTCCTTGATTTGATCCACAGCATTCCTGAAAGTTATTTTACTCTTCTGAAATTTAGCAATTTTTAAAACTGCTCCAATTTGACAAGAAAGAAAAGAGGGGGAAATAGGTCAATCTAGTCTACTTACTTACCAAAGTAAAACAAAAAGGATATACCCATTTTATGTCTGAGACAAGTTAATGTTCAAAAATATTAAGTTACTTATTCAGGTATCAACAAGGACAGCTAGGGCTGGCAAAGGAGGCTGATGTCTCTCATTTTAAAACTTTGGAAAATATATGTTGTCATTGTCCTTGTGAGAGTGAACAGTAAATTGCATTGATTTCAAAGATATATTCTTTAACAACAGTAGTTATCACTTAAAACTTACTGTATAGGGAGTAGACAGGCCCTCCTGACAGAGTGGACAGGACCTCCGGTCAGAGATATGTATAACACACTGACTTACGGTGACCTAGGAAAGGCTGCCAAGGACGTCTTCAACAAAGGGTATGGGTTTGGCATGGTCAAAATAGATCTGAGAACCAAGTCATGTAGTGGAGTGGAATTTTCTACATCTGGTCATGCTTACACTGATACAAGGAAAGGATCAGGCAACGTAGAGACCAAATACAAGATCTATAACTATGGGCTGACCTTCACCCAAAGGTAGAACACAGACAGTACCCTTGGGACAGAAACCTCTTTGGAGAATAAGTTGGCTGAAGGGTTGAAACTGACTCTTTTGATACCGTATTTGTACTGAACACAGGAAAGAAGAGTGGGAAATTGAAGGCCTCCTATAAATGGGATTGTTTCAGTCTTGGCAGTAACTTTGATATAGATTTTTCTGAACCAACCATCTATGTCTGGGCTGTGTTGGCCTTTGAAGGTTGGCTTGCTGGCCATCAGATGAGTTTTGACACAGCCAAATCCAAACTGTCTCAGAATAATTTCGCCCTGGGTTACAAGACCGCAGACTTCTAGCTGCACACTCAGGTGAACGATGACACCGAATTTGGAGGGTCAATCTACCAGAAAGTGAATGAGAAGATTGAAACATCAATAAACCTCGTGTGGATGGCCAGCAGTACCAACAGCCATTTTGGCATTGCTGCTAAGTACAAGCTGGGTTGTAGAACTTCTCTGTCTGCTAAAGTAAATAATGCCAGTCTGATTGGACTGGGTTATTCTCAGACCCTTTCCTACCAGGAGTGAAACCGACTCTGCCAGCAATAATCAATGGAAAGAACTTTAATGCAGGAGGGCACAAGGTCGGTCTGGGATTTGAGCTAGAAGCTTAATGTGGCTTTGAGTAAAGCATCAGCTTTGTCCCTGGAGGTGAAGAGAAATGAACCCACTATGTTTTGGCTTAAAATTCTGTGAAATTTCAAAAGTGTGAACTTTTATTCTTCCAAAGAAATGTAATCCTCCCCACACTGAGGGCTAGATATTGAGCCCATCCTAAGGGAGGTGCTTGAAGGCATGCCCAGAAGTTGTCGTGTTTGTGCCACACTTCAGTTCAGTTCTGCAGTGTTGTTTTAAATGTTTTCCTCAGAGATGGTGCAGTGTCATGTAACAAAGGAGGTGACCCAACCCTCTAGTTGTCCATCATGTCCTGCATGTCCCACACCACTTTTTCATGACCTTGTAATATATTGGCCTCTGTGTGGTAGTGGAATCTTTGGTTTTGCATCAGAGTAAAATAAAGTAAACCCATCACATTTAGAACATAAAAAAACAAACAAAAAACAAAAGTACTGTATAAAAAGATAAAGTTTAGAGGTCACCATCTCTAAAAAGGAAGGATGGACTTTGATTTCCTAAGATTAGGATCCAAAATACAATGTGTATCATAGTATGTGAAGCTAGGGCAATAATAAAAAGGAAAGAAAATGGAAGCAATTATTCCTTTTATTCGTGGTCAGAAGTTACACATAAAAGACTTTATAATGCATTAATGGAATAAATATTAAATACAATGGACGGGTATAGGGAGATTTTCCAAGAAAAAATTAACATAATGTGTTAAATTCGAAGAATTCAACAAAGTGTTAAATCTATTTAAAAGTAGCTATGTAATGGTATCATCATAAAATTTTTAATTACCCCTAAGAGTTCATGGTAATTGAATCACTGGATGAAAATGCAAACTGTTTTCTGATTTCTTACAGTTAGGTAATACATGAAAACAAATGTGCAGTTAGCATAAGTCAGAAAATTTTAAAAAATTGGTCAAGAAACCCTGCAGTCATCTGAACAGGAAAGAAAAAATCCATCCAAATAAGAAGAATGAAAAAAATTTCAAGTAATGTTACTAAATAGACAAGTTTCCAGAAAATCTCAAATGACTAATGATGACATAGCACTCATTAAAGGGAATTGATACTATTCTAACACCTTGAAAAATGAGGAACAAATTTAATTAGATGATAATAAATCTTAGTTTTAAAATGTGAAATAACATTCTTGTATTTTCTAGTATCTTGGTTTCTTCTGACATCATAAATAAGCCACACAAGAAATGTGATAACACTCAAAAATGACACATTATCACTCTCTTTACTTACTATATTATTGGTATTAGACGTCTATTAGACACAGCTAATCTGTCCCTAACACTTTTACCTTCCTCAATTTGTATTCAGCTTCAGAATGCGAAACCCATTTATCCCCATCTGTGGCTAGCCTTGACTGCTTTCTCTGTCTGCTTCATTCTGGCAGTTTGGGCACCCCAACTAAGTAAAAATGTTCTGTATTGATACTTCAAATTCATAGAAAGATGATAAAAATGAATTTCTCAATTCTGTACAAAGATACAGACAACTAAAAATACCCTATTTTGGTATTGCTATACAGTTTTACAAAGGTGGATAACCAGTTTCAAGTTTTATATGCTACTGTGAGTATCTCACTTTGTTTCATTCATTCTTCATGGTTTTTGTATTTTTAATTCCATATATATGGAAGTAGAAAATGCATAATATATATAATATTATGATATATTATTATGTAATATATTTTGTATTTATATAAATTTATATTTATAAATCATATATACATTTTTTTAAAAATTCACATACCCTCAACTGTCTTTTGATTAATCTCAATCCAAAGGTAAACTACAGAATTTTAAAATGTGTAGAAGTTTAAGGCTGTTTGATTAAAGAATGGTTTTCGCAAAGATAAATATTATTTTGGTTATGTGTCTATAAGGTGTCTTTTGCAAGTATTTTAATTTAATGACCTTTTATAGTTCTTTCTGAGCCAATGAATCTTGCATTGCTGAACTGGGTAAGAAACTTTGAAACATTTTAGAAATAGAGGTTGAAGAACTAAGTGTGTCTACAGATAAATATGCTTCAAAATAGTGATTGGTCTTGGTGGCAAAGCTTTGCTTTTGTGATAAAAATCTTGCTAACTGTTTTAATTGAAACTTTTAATCTGAATGTTGTCTGAATCCTGTTAAATGTTGCTTTCCTGCCTCAATTCAAATTTTCTTCATCTTCATTTTCACGTTGAATATTGTTATACTGTCTGCCTCATTATGCTAAAGAAAGATGAAGTACGCTGTTAACATTCTGAATGGCCTCTGAGATGTTATGATATAAAATGTCATTCATTTTTATGAGTTGGCTGTCAGTGTGGGCTGCAATAAAGTTATAATTCATCCCTGGCATCATGTGATGCCTGATATTGCTGCAAAATCCTTATTAAAATTTCAATAATTGTAAATTAAAACAAAAGTAGATGGGGCTTTTATGAAATGGTTGCTTCTGAAAGTCGGGTGGTACAGAACAGGGCTCTACAAGATTGACGTTATTTACTTTGTAGCTTCAAATCATCATAATTCCACTGTTATTTTCTTTACTGAAAAATAAAAATTGGACTCAGAATCACTCGAAACTTTCAGCTGCAGAAACTTGTTTGCTTATACTGAGAGAAAAGTGAGATGATAAAGCTGTATCATTGCTTCACCAAGTCTACCCTTAAATTGCTGCATAATGTCATTTGCCAGAAAACCTGAAAATTGTAATTTGAATAGATTTTTCTATTTAAATATTTGGAAGGGAAGGGGCAGTCAGTGTTTTACATGTCACCTCATGGCCACATTAAATGTATGTTAATGTAGCGTTCAGGTTGCAAATTTCCTCACACAAAATAGAAGACAACTACAAGAAAGATTCTCCTAGGACAGATAAAGCTGTATTATTTGAGCATATGTTACCAAAAGAAGCAAACCATCATTCAAAACAAAGGAATTTATACTCAGAGTTCTCTTGTGTATTATTTATGAAAAGTATGTAGTTGCAAAGATAAGAAATATTTTATTATTTATTTTTAATTCTTTCATTGAAGTATAGGAAATATTTTAAATTAAGTAGATGATAAATATCATTGTAATGAATGTGATTGGAAAAGAGTACATAAAGGAAGAATAGTAATTTGTGTCATATGTTTCATAGCGTTTATTTTCATCTCTGTCATCTTAAATTACTGTAGCTTGAGGATAGAAATTTGGTGCTTTTAAAGATTTGTCTAACTTTAGTGCTAGTAAGATGCTATACTCAGAGTGAACTTGACAAATCTGAAATATGATTTGTGTGACAGTATAAAGGCAGCCTACCTAAAAATAGCTTCATCCACTGAGCTGTTATGGCACCTTAAATTCTACGACTTAATAAAGAATCTTTACTATGAATCTTTATCTTTATTATGAATCTTTACCCATGAGTCTTTCTTATTCACTAATATTGTAGTAGTGTGTTGTTTTTGTTGTTCTGTTTTGTTTTATTCTCCACTGGACGTGTGGGTTGGTGAGATCTTCCACTACACTTCAGAATATTTGTATCTTCTGGCCACCAGTTGCCATTTCCATGGCTTCTGTCAAGTGAACCTAGTTGCACCTGGATAATTGAGAAAGTATAAAAGATATCATGGAATCAGCAAAAAATATGCCAATCCTATGAAGCTTCAATAGAGTAACAGCCTAGTTCCATCTCTAGGTGTAATCCATGGATCATGTGCGTTGGAATCATCTGGAATGCCTATTAAAATGTTGATTTCAGGATCCTACCTCAGAGCTACTGAGGTAGAATTTGTATGCAGTTTGCTTGATGATTAGCCTGTTACAAACTCCGAGATGATTTCCATGGACATGGAAGCTGATTTTAGTGGTATAAATATTTGTCAGTGATGGCTCCTATGTTGCTTTGAATCCAACAGTAACCTTTGTTCAAAAAATACATGAGGGCATACTATAGAAACAATTTTCAAACCATTCAAGAATAGACCAGTAATTTTGTCATGAAAATCAACTTTTCAAATACTTCTTTTTTTCCCATTTATTTTATTTAAAAAATGTGTTGCTTCTAGATTGAGCCTTTTAGCCTTGACCCTGTGGTCATCATCTTGAAGGACCATTTCATTTACTATTTCTGAGCATTTGAGGAGGCAATGTAGAGCAGTAGATCATAGTTAGAACATGTAGTTCTCTAGTTGCTTTAGGTGTAAAGTTTTCTTTCCAGCAGAAAACAGATGGTACACTAGATAGTTGGGTACCAGGGATGAGGCAAGGGATTGAGGGCGTAAACTTTAAGAAGGCACTCACTCTGAAGTTTGTGAAAGCACCCTAGGTGCAATCGTCCTTTAAAGGGCTAGTGGAATACCTAGATTTCCAGAGTAATGATGTCAGGGGAATAGTTACCAGAACTCAGAGAGGATATGGCACCTAACAGAAGTTGTAACCTTTGATAGAGGAAGGCCTGATGCCAGCAGCCACCTTACAAGGAGGAAACCAGAGTAATAAATATGCAGATATCCCTCTTCTGCCTTCTTTTATTTGCTGAACTTAACCAGAAGCTGGAGGGAAAGAGAAATCTTCACTGGAGTCCATACTCCAAGTCAGCTTTCCAGGGTCCCAGCAGGGTGGGGAAGACTGGGAAGTGGATCTGTGGTGAGAGAGACAAAAGGCACTGGGACAAGATAAAGAGTCAGAGTGCCTGGGCTTCCCAGTTCTCCACTGACTATCTTAACGTCTTAGGGCCTTACTCATCTCATCTATGCAGGAATAATAGCATCTGCCTCATAGAGTTATTTTTAGGATTAAATTAAATAATACCTATAAGGACTTGATTTATTTATTTACTTAAATTTTTATTGGAGTATAGTTGACTTATAGTGTTGTGTTAGTTTCAGGTGTACAGCAAAGTGAATCAGTGATACATATACATGTATGCACTCTTTTTTAGATTCTTTTCCCATATAGGCCATTACAGAGTATTGAGTAGAGTTCCCTGTGCTATACAGTAGGTCCTTCTTAGTTATCTATTTTATATATAGTAGTGTGTATATGTCAATAACAATCTCCCAATTTATCCCTCCCCCTCTTACCCGCGGTAACCATAAGTTTGTTTTCTATATCTGTAACTCTATTTCTGTTTTGTAGATAAGTTCATTTGTACCCTTTCGTTAGATTCCGCATGCATCATAAGTGATATCATACGATGTTTGTCTTCGTCTGACTTATTTCACTCAGTATGATAATCTCTAGGTCCATCCATGTTACTGCAAATGGCATTATTTCATTCTTTTTAATGGCTGAGTAACATTCCATTGTATATATGTACCACATCTTCTTTATCCATTAATCTGTCGATGGATATTTAGGTTGCTTCCATGTCTTGGCTATTCTAAACAGTGCTGCAGTGAACATTGGGGGGCATGTATTATTTCAGACCATGTTTTTCTCCAAATATATGCCCAGGAGTGGGATTGCGGGATCATGTGGTAGCTCTATGTTTTAGTTTTTTACGGAACCTCCATACTATTCTCCATAGTGGCTGTACCAATTTAGATTCCCACCAACAGTGTAGGAGGGTTCCCTTCTCTCCATACCCTCTCCAGCATTTACTCTTTGTTGGCTTTTTGATGATAGCCATTCTGATTGGTGTCTGGTGATATCTCATTGTAGTTTTGATTTGCATTTCTCTAATAATTAACGATGTTGAACATCTTTTCACATGCCTCTTGGCCATGTGTATGTCTTCTTTGGAGAAATGTTTATTTAGGTCTTCTGCCCATTTTTTAATCGGGTAGATTTTTTTTTTTTGATATTAAGCTGCATGAACTATTTGTAAATTTTGGAGACTAATCCCTTTTAGGTTGCATTGTTTGCAAATATTTTCTCCCACTCTCTGGGTTTGTTCATTTTATTTATGGTTTCCTTTGCTGTGCAAAAGCTTTTGAGGTTAATTAGTTCCAATTTATTTATTTTTATTTTTATTTCCATTATTCTGGGAGATGGATTAAAAATGATATTGCTGTAATTTATGTCAGAGAATGTTCTGCCTATGTTTTCCTCTAAGAATTTTATTGTGTCTGGTCTTACATTTAGGTCTTTCATCCATTTTGAGTTTATTTTTGTGTACAGTTTCAAAGAGTGTTCTAATTTCATTTTTTTACATGTAGCTGTCCAGTTTTCCCAGCACCATTTATTGAAGAGACTGTCTTTCCTCCATTATATAGTCTTGTCTCCTTTTTCGTAGATTAATTGACCATAGATGTGTGGGTTAATTTCTGGGCTTTCTATCCTGTTCCATAGACCTATATTTCTATTTTTGTGCCAGTACCAAACTGTTTTGATGACTATAGCTTTGTAGTATAGTCTGAAGTCAGGGAGCCTGATTCCCCCAGGTCCATTTTTATTTCTCAATATTGCTTTGGCTATTCGGGGTCTTTTGTGTCTCCATACAAATTTTAAGATTTCTTTGTTCTAGTTCTGTGAAAAATGCCATTGGTAATTTGATAGGGATTGCATTGAATCTGTAGATTGCTTTGGGTAGTGTAGTCATTTTGGCAATACTGATTCTTTCAATCCAAGAACATGGTATATTTTTTGATCTTTCGTGTCGTCTTCAATTTCTTTCATCAGCATTTTATACTTTTCAGAATACAGGTCTTTTGTCTCCTTAGGTAGGTTTATTCCTAGGTATTTTATTCTTTTTTACATGATAGTAAATGGGATGGTTTCTTTAATTTCTCTTTCTGATCTTTTGTTGTTAGTGTATAGAAATGCAAGAGATTTATGTGTTTTAATTTCATAACCTGCAACTTTACCTAATTCATTGATGAGCTGTAGTAGTTTTCTGGTAGCATCTTTAGGATTTTCTACATATAGTATCATGTTGACTGCCAACAGTGACAGTTTTACTTCTTCTTTTCCAATCTGGATTCCTTTTATTCCTCCTTCTTCTCTGATTGTCGTAGCTAGGACTTCCAAAACGATGTTGAATAAAAGTGGCTAGAGTGGACATTCTTCTCTTTCTCCTTGCTCCTGACCTTAGAGGAGATGCTTTCAGCTTTTCTCTGTTGAGTGTGATGTTAGCTGTAGGTTTGTCATATATAGCCTTTATATGTTGAGGTATATTTTCTCTGTGCCCACATTCTGGAGAGTTTTTTTCATAAATCAGTGTTGAATTATGTCAAAAGCTTTCTCTGCATCTATTGAGATGATCATATGTTTTTTATTCTTCTAATTTGTTAATGTGGTGTATCACACTAATTGATTTGCAGATATTGAAAAATCCTTGCATTGCTGGGATAAATCCCACTTGATCATGGTGTATGATCCTTTTAATGTATTGTTGGATTCTGATTGCTAGTATTTTGTTGAGGATTTTTGTGTCTATATTCCTCAGTGATATTGGCCTGTAATTTTCTTTTTTTGTGGTATCTTTATCTGGTTTTCGTATTAAGGTGATAGTGACCTCATACAGTGAGTTTGGGAGTTTTCCTTCCTCTGCAATTTTTTGGAACAGTTTAAGAAGGATGGGTGTTAAGCTTTCTCTAAACGTTTGATAGAATTTGCCTGTGAAGCCATCTGGTCCTGGACTTTTGTTTGTTGGGAATTTTTTAATCACAATTTCAATTTTAGTACTTGTGATTGGTCTGTTCATATTTTCTGTTTCTCCCTGGTTCAGTCTTGGAAGGTTATATCTTTCTAGGAATTTGTCCATTTCTTCTAGGTTGTCCATTTTATTGATGTAGAGTTGCTGGTTGTAGTCTTTTATGATCCTTTGTATTTCTGTGGTGTCCACTGTAACTTCTTTTTCATTTCTAATTTTATTGATTTGAGTCCTCTCCCTTTTTTTCTTGATGAGTCTGGCTAAAGGTTTATCAATTTTGTTTAACTTCTCAAAGAACCAGCTTTTAGGGTCATTGATTTATGCTATTGTTTTCTTTGTCTCTATTTCATTTATTCCTGCTCTGAGTTTATGATTTCTTTCCTTCTACTAACTTTGGGTTTTGTTTGTTCTTCTTTCTCTAGTTGCTTTAGGTGTAAGGTTAGGTTGTTTATTTGAGATTTTTCTTGTTTCTTGAGGTAAAATTGTACTGCTATAAACTACCCTCTTAGAACTGCTTCTGCTGCATCCCATTGGTTTTGGGTCATCGTGTTTTTGTTGTCATTTGTCTCTAGGTATTTTTTTGATTTCCTCTTTGATTTCTTCAGTGATTCATTGGTTATTTAGTAACATACTGTTTAGCCTCCATGTGTTTGTGTTGTTTATGTTTTTTTTTTTCCTGTAATTGATTTCTAATCTCATAGTGTTGTGGTTGGAAAAGATGCTTGATATGGCTTCAAGTATCTGAGATTTACAGAGGCTTGCTTTGTGGCCCATCATGTGATCAATTCTGGACAATATTCCACGTGCATATAAGAAGAATGTGTATTCTGCTGCTTTTGTCAAACGTTCTATAAATATCAGTTAAGTCCATCTGCTCTGATGTGTCATACAAGGCCTGTGTTTCCTTATTGATTTTCTGTCTGGATGGTCTCTCCATTGATGAAAGTGGGGTGTTAAATTCCCCCACTATTATTGTGTTACTGTTGATTTCCCCTTTTACGGCTGTTAGCATTTGCTTTATATATTGAGTTGCTCCTATGTTGGGTGCATATATTTACAATTGTTATATCTTTCTCTTGGATTGATCATTATGTAGTGTCCTTCCTTGTCTCTTGTAACAGTCTTTAGTTTGAAGTCTATTTTGTCTAATATGAGTATTGCTAGTCCTGCTTTCTTTTGATTTCCATTTGCATGGAATATCTTTTTCCATACCTGCACTTTCAGTCTGTATGTTTCCCTAGGTCTGAAGTGGGTCTCTTGTAGACAGCATATGTATGAGTCTTGTTTTCGTATACATTCAGCCAGTCTCTATATTTTGCTTGGAGCCTTTACTACATTTACATTTAAGGTAATTATCAATATGTGTGTTCCTATTGCCATTTTAAAAATTGTTTTGGGTTTGTCTTTGTAGGTCTTTTTCTTCCCTTCCTCTTTTGTTCTCTTCTCTAGTGGTTTGATGACCCTCTTTATTGTTGTGTTTGTGTTACTTTTTTGTGTGTGTATCTGTTGTCATTTTTCAGTTTGCATTTCTCATGAGGTGATGATACAGCAGTCTATATATTTATAAGGCTGTTTTAAGTTGCTGGTCTCTTTCCCACATAGAGAAGTTCCTTTACTTTTGCTGTAAGCTTGTCTGGTGGTGCTGAATTCTCTTAGCTTTTGCTTTTCTATAAAGCTTTTGATTTTTCTGTCGAATCTGAATGAGAGCTTTGATGGGTAGAGTATTCTTGGTTGTAGATTTTTCCTTTTCATCACTTTAAATGTATCATGCCACTCCCTTCTGGCCTGCAGAGTTTGATAACCTTATGGGGATACCCTTGTATGTTATTTGTTGCTTTTCCCTTGTTGCTTTTAATATTTTTTCTTTCTTTTGAATTTTTGTTAGTTTGATTAATATGTATCTCTGTGTGTTCCTCCTTGGGGTTATCCTGTATGGGACTCTCTGTGCTTCCTGGACTTTGGTGACTGTTTCTTTTCCCATGTTAGGGAAGTTTTCAATTATAATCTCTTCAAATATTTTCTCAGGCCCTTCTATTTTTCTTCTTCTTCTGGGACCCCAATAATTTGAATGTTGGTGTGTTTAATGTTGTCCCTGAGGTCTCTGAGACTGTCCTCATTTCTTTTCATTCTTTTTTCTTTATTCTGCTCCATGGCAGTTATTTCCACCATTCTGTCTTCCAGCTCACTTATTCATTCTTCTGCTTCAGTTATTCTGCTATTGATTCCTTCTAGTGTATTTTTCATTTCAGTTATTGTTCATCTATGTTTGTTTGTTCTTCAGTTCTTCTAGGCCTTTGTTAAACATTTCTTGTATATTCTTGATCCATGCCTCCTTTCTCTTTCCGAGATCTTGGATCATCTTTACTATCATTACCTTGAATTTTTTTTCAGGTAGATTGCATATCTCCTCTTCATTTAGTTGTTACTGTAGGTTTTTATCTTGATTCTTTATCTGCAACATATTTCTTTGTCACCTCATTTTGTCTAACTTACTGTGTTCGTGGTTTCCTTTCCACAGGCTACAGGACTATAGTTCCTCTTGCTTCTGGCTTGTGCCCCCTGGTGTGTGAAGTTGGTCCAGAGGCTTGTGCCACTATCCTCTTGATTGGGGGTTTGACTGGTGTTGGTGGCAACCAGAGCACGCCCTGGATATTGAGTGGGGCCGCCCCTTTGCTCTGTGGCTGTCACTGCCCTTTCAGGGACAGGGTCTGCTCACTAGTTGTTTGAGTAGAGGCCCCCTGATATGTTTCTTAGCAGTGTTTCTTATCTACGGTGTGAGGTAGGCAGGATTGGAGCACTCCCACTGGGAGAGAAGTCACTGAGTATTACTCCTCTGGATCTGTTCACCTGTGAATGTGCTCTGTTATGTCCCCTTTTGCTCATTGTGTAGGCTTACAAAATACACTGGTGTTGGCACTGCTCTCAGTCCCACCTTAACTGTGGATATGCCAGCAATTGGGCCTGGTGACTCCCAGGCATTGTTTTCACCGGGCCACCAGCACAGATCCGCTGAGGTCATGTCCCAGGACTGCAGTAATCATGCACCTGGAACCACTGTGGGAGCTAAGGAGGCAGCTTAGACTCTTGCCTGGCCCAACCCCCGTGTGTACCTGCCCACAAAGCCTACAGCTTCTAAAGCCAGACCCATCACAGCTGCAGGAGCACTTGTTGTCCTTTCAGATTTTTTGCAGGCACTGAATTTAGGAAGCCGTCAAGGATGGTATAACTCTGTGGTCCGTGCAGCCGTGAGGAGAGATTTCACCTCTTCTTCCTTAGCCACATGGCCATTGGGGCTCAGCTGTGGTTTCACCCTCACCTCTGCCTGTGTTCCTCCCACCAGAGTTGGATCCAGAGGTTGCTGGAGAACACAAGCCCATCAGGCAGGAAGAAGCCAAGGTGGTGATTGGGGGTGAGCGGGCCACCCAGGCGGGAGGGTGCTGGGGTAGCGATTGGAAAACGTGAGCCCATCAGGTGGTGATCGGGGTAAGTGGGTCATCCAGGCATGGGGCGGGGGGTGACAGAGGAGGAGACGGCAGGGGCGTGTGAGCCAACTCTGGCAGGAGCCCTTCTTAGTGCCTGTGGAGGCAGGGGCCGGTGTGTGAGGAGAGAGGCTGCAGTGGGCAGCCGCTCTTTGTGTGTCACTCAGTAGTGGAGCTTTGCTTCTGTAGCAGTCCAGGCTTCCTCCACAAGAAGTCCTGGTTGCAGAACCCCTCCCTCCTATCCCCTCGGGCCATCTCCTCACAGCCAACAGCAGCCCATCCCCAGGTCTGCTCTCCAAACCCCACATTTCAGGTCCTGGCCCCTGTGCACACTGACAAGACACCTGTCTCAGTCTGGGGCATGCAGTGCTGTGGCACAGACCATCTGTGTAGGTCTCACTCTGTCATGCCTTCCACAGACCAGTTGCTGGGCTCTCCTCCAAGCCCCCAAAGCTCCCCTTCTGTCCCAGCTGATCTCCCCGCCAGTGAGGGGGCTTCCCCAGGTGTGGGAATTTTTTCTCTCCTTAGCTCCCTGCCAGGTACACAGGTCCCATTCTGCTTCCTCTCCTCTTCCTTTTCCCTTCTTCTTTCTTTCATCCCACCTGTTTACAGGGGGATCTTTCTTGTCCTTTTTGGTGTCACAGGTCCTCTGCTCGTGTTCAGCAGGTGCTCTGTGAGAATTGTTCCATTTGTAGATGTATTCTTGATGTATTTGTGGGGAGAGGTTAACTCTATATCATCCTACTCCTCCGCCATCTTGGAAAGTCAGCCCTATAAAGACTTTAAACAGGACCTGCCACATATAAATCATGACATAAATGTTACCCAGTATTATTTTTAATAGTGTTACAATGGATTCAGGAATTTCAGGTGAGATTCAAAGCATTTAGTCTAATTACAGTATTTCAGAGAGCATGTAGTAATCACTTCCTACAGGCAAGAATTGCCAACCTAAAGGACTAAAGGGGAATGAAATGTTGTCTCCCAATGGAATGTGGTGTGTCTTCCCTTTCACAAAAATTCTTTGTGTCTCTCTGTTGTCACTTCAGTCACTTTTTTAAAAAATGCATTTTAAAATTGTTTATTAAGGTAAAAATTGTACATAATAAAATTTGCCCTTTTTAAGTGTATTGCTTGATGACTTTCGACAAATGTTTATATGTATATAACCACCACCAAAATCAAAGCATAGAATATATCCTTTACTCAGATTGTTCCTTCCTGCCAGTTTTCAGCCATTCTTCTCTCCTCAACTCTTGCCTCCAAGAAAAGAACTGATCTGAGTTGTGGTCTTGATAGTTTTGTCTTTCCTAGTTTGTCATATAAATAGGATCATAGTGTATATAGTCTTATGTTTTGTCTTCTTTCATTAGCCTAATGTTTTTTGAGATTTAATTCATGTTGTTATAAGTATCAGAGCTATATAACTTTGTATAGACAAGTAATATTTTATTGTATGGATATACTAAAATTTACTTATTGTGTTAGTCAAGGTTCTCCAGAGAAACAGAATCAGTAGGATGGAGACGTGTGTGTGTGTACATATCTCCAATAGTGTGAGCTGATGGTGTAAATCCTGGTCTGAGTTGAAAGGCCCAAGAACCAGGAGTGCTGATGTCCTGTCTGAGGGCAGGAGAAGATGGATATCACAGCTAAGACAAAGAAAGTAAATTCACCCTTCCACTGCCTTTTTGTTCTTTTCAGGCCTTCAGCAGATTGGATGATGCCCATCCACACTGGTGAGGGTGATCTTCTTTACTTAGTCTACCAATTCAAATGCAAATCTATTCCAGAAACATTCTCACAGACATACTCAGAATTAATGTTTTACCAGGTATTTGGATATCCCTCAGCCTAGTCAAGTTGACACATAAAATTAACTATCACATGTATCAATCAGTTGGACTGTTTCTAGTTCTTAAAAATTATGAATAAAGGTATTATTAATTTTCACATATAGACCTTTGTGTAGACCTAAGTTTTTTTCCTTCTTGTGTAATATCCAATAGTGAGATTTCTGAGTCATATGGTAAAATTATATTTTTCTTTAGAAGAAACAAAGTGCTTTCTAAACTACTGTGACATTTTGTCTTTCAAACACATTTTTAAAAAATTTTTTATTGTCTCTTTTCCCCCCTATTTTAGTGATTGCTCTAGGGCTTACAATATACAGTTTTAACTTATCTCAGTGAACCATCAAATAATATTATACCATTTTAGATGTAATGTAAGAATCTTACAACATTATATTTCTGTTTCTCTCTCTTTGGACTGTGTTGTTTTCCTATATATGTTATAAAAGCCACAATATATTAGTATTTTTTTCTATATGCTGTAAATTATTTTCTAAAGAGATTAAAGATAATATTTTTTATTTACTAACTCATTGCTGACTCTTTAATCAGACCTAATACTCTTCATTCTTCGTGTACATCTAAATTTCCATCTGGTATTATTTTCCTTTTGCCAAAGAACTTTTTAACATTTGTTATAGTGCAGTCCTGTTGGCAATAAATTTTCTCAGCTATTGTTTAGCTAAAAAAAAAAAACCCTTTATTACACCCTTTTTTTAAGTTACTTTTGCTGTGTATGGAATTTTAATTTGACAGTATTTTCTTTTAGTACTTTAAATATTTTTTTATTGTTCCATGATTTGGAAAGTGTATGATGAGACGTGTGCTATAATTTTAATTTTGTTTCTCTGATTGAAATGTTTCACCCTATGGAAGTCTTCAATATTTTCTATTTATCTTTGGATCTTAGCCTTTTAACTATTAAATGCCTAAGAGTTTTTTTCTTTGAATTTATACTCTCTAGGGTCCATTGTGTTTCTTGTATTTGTGTATTATTATCATATGTAAATATTGGAAAATTCTTGGCCATGATTTATCTCTTTAAATATTTCTCCTGCCCTTTTGTGTCTGTCTGTTTGTCTGTCTCTTCTTTTCTGGGATTCCAATTACAGATATATTCTTATGTTTTATTTTGCCTCACAGATTTTGAATGTATTTTTTTTCTCTTTGTTGTTATTGTTAGCTAACTTGTTTGTTTTTTAGTCTTTTCTTTTTTCCTTTGTGTTTCTGTTGGGATCATTACTATCAAACTATCTTAAAGTACAATTTTTCTTTTCTTTGCTGTGTCCAATCTGCTAATAGAACCATCAAAGGAATTCTTTAGGTCAGATATCATATTTATAAAAATTTCTAACATATCCATTTGATCTCTTTTCATAGTTTCAAATTCTGTTCAAATTTGCTGATCATGTACATTGTCCAATTTTTCCATTAGATTATTTAACATATTAATCATGCTTATTTCAATACAGTTTCTATATCTGGGCATATCAAGATCTGGTTCTGTTAAGTGTCTTATCTCTTGACAATGCGTCCATTTTTCTTGACTTTTTTTCGTTTTCTATGTATGCCTTATAACTTTTATGTCTAAAATGATGCACATTGTGATAAAAGAACAATAGAGACTGAAGTATGTATAATTTATGCCCAGAAATGGGCACACTGTAGTTAAGGCATTTGTGTGTAGCTAAAGTCAGTCTAGTCAGTAATTGTACTGAGTTTACGTTTTTTGTTTCTATAGTTACCTTCAGTGAACCATAGGTTTCAAATTTCTGTTGTAGTGGACTGCCTTACCTTGCCCTTGTCTGTGGCCTGGAGTTCCAGAAGATTTTCTCAGTTATCCCTTCTCTACCCTAAGCTTTCAGCAGGCCCTGTGTGCTGCCCCGTATGCTTGCCTAACATAGTCATTCTCTCTGTGCTCTAGCGTCTTTTGTCACAGACTGTTATTGCTTATGATTTGGTAAAGGATCATGGTAGGTGCAGGGAGATATCTCTATTCTTCTGCTCCAACGTCAGTCTGAGGCAGGCATTGTGTGTGTGAGTCTCAGGGGTAGATCTTTTTCAGTTTTTCTCATCCTTCTCTAATGGCAGACAACTCCTGACTTTAACATAGTGCAAGATGAGTTATCTCTCTCTTTGCCTCCCTTTCCATTGCAGTCTAACTTTGCCTTTTATTGGTGGTAGTGAGGGAAAAGTTGAGTACACGTGGCAGTAGCACTCTATATATCATATAGCAGCATCTGGTGCACAAAAGGATTTTCCCTCCTCCCCAAATGGCAGCCAACTTTTTGTGGTGTTAGGGTAGTAACCAGACATGAAAGTGTTTCCTTTCTCTCTCTCATTGGCAGATGACTTTTGCCTTATGTTAGAGCTGGTCTGCAGTATGGATAAATCCCCTGCTCCTTGCTTAATGTCAGACAATATTTGCTTTGTAGCATAGAAAGGTCTGGTATGTGGGGGTAATATGTAGCCTTTTCTCGAGGGACTGCTGATCCTCACCTTGTTCTCATGCAGGGTCCAGAGCTCAGGAAGACTTCTACAGATTCTCCTGTTCCATCCTAAAACCAGGGCAGACTAGATGTCTGTCATTTTCAGGGGAATTCTTTTAGGTGTCCTTCCCAGACACCAATCTTTATGAGCACCTAGTACAGAGACCCTTGGAAAAAAATGTGGTGAATTGATGTAGCCTATATGATTAACACATCTAGAGATTTTAAACTGTCATACAAAGGCATAAACAGATTTAAGAGTTTGTTAAATTATTTAGTTATTTTCTTATCAGCTACTTCTTCTTATGCTCTGTCAAAAATAAGGGTTCAGCATTCCATCTCCTAATGGAAGAAATTCTTATTCTTTGAAACCTACATCATCTGGTTGGCTTGTAATCTCAAATTTCTGAAGGACTCTATTTTTAAAAAATTTTTTTATGTCTACTGATTTTAGTTATTAAAAGAATCGATTACTTCTTGATATTATATTTCAAGACAAATAAAATGTTTGGCTCTTGCTTTCATTATTTGTTTATTGCATTTGTAAATATATTTTTTTAATTGGGGTATAGTTGTTTTACAATGTTGTGTTAGTTTTTCCTGTACAGCGAAGTGGAGTTCCCTGTGCTATACAGCAGATTCTCATTAGTTATCTATTTTATACATAGTAGTGTATATGTGTCAATCCCAATCTCCCAATTCATCCCATTTCCCCTTTCCCCCCTTGGTGTCTGTACATTTGTTCTCTACAGCTGTGTCTCTACTACTGCCTTGCAAATTGGTTCATCTGTACCATTTTTCTAGATTCCACAAATCTGTGTTAATATACAATATTTGTTGTTCTCTTTCTGACTTACTTCACTCTGTATGACAGTCTCTAGGTCCATCCATGTCTCTACAAATGACCCAATTTCATTCCTTTTTATGGCTGAGTAATATTCCATTGTATATATTTATCACATCTTCTTTATCCATTCGCCTGTTGTTGGACATTTATGTTGCTTCCATGACATGGCTACTGTAAATAGTGCTGCAATGAACATTGGGGTGCATGTGTCTTTTTGAATATGGTTTTCTCTGGGTATATGTCCAGTAGTGGGATTGCTGGGTCATATGGTAATTCTGTTTTTAGCTTTTTAAGGAACCTCCATACTGTTCTCCATAGTGGCTGTATCAATTTACGTTCCCACCAGCAGTACAGAGGGTTCCCTTTTCTCCACACCCTTTCCAACATTTATTGTTTTTAGATTTTCTTCTGATGATGCCTATTCGAACCAGTGTGAGGTGATACCTCATTATAGTTTTGATTTATATTTCTCTAATAATTAGTGATGTTGAGCAGCTTTTCATGTGCCTCTTGCCCAACTGTACGCCTTCTTTCGAGAAATGTCTATTTAGGTCTTCTGCCCGTTATTTGATTGAGTTGTTTGTTTTTATGATATTGACCTGCTAGAGCTGTCTGTATATTTTGGAGATTAATCCTCTGTCAGTTGCTTCATCTGCAAATATTTTCTTGCATTCTGAGGGTTGTCTTTTTGTCTTGTTTATAGTTTCCTTTGCTGTGCAAAAGATTTTAAGTTTCATTAGGTCCCATTTGTTTATTTTTATTTCCATTACTCTAGGAGGTGAGTCAAAAAAGATCTTGTTGTGATTTATGTCCAAGAGTGTTCTTCCTATGTTTTCCTCTAAGAGTTTTATAGTGTCAAGTCTTACATTTAGGTCTTTCATCCATTTTGAGTTTATTTTTGTGTATGGTGTTAGGCAGTGTTCTAATTTCATTATTTTACATGTGGCTGTCCAGTTTTCCCAGCACCACTTATTGAAGAGACTGTTTTTCTTTATTGTATATTATTGCCTCGTTTGTCATAGATTAGTTGAGTATAGGTGTATGGGTTTATCTCTCTGGGCTTTCTATCCTGTTCCATTGACCTATATTTCTGTTTTTGTGCCAGTACCATACTGTCTTGAGTACTATAGCTTTGTGGTATAGTCTGAAGTCAGGAAGTCTGATTCCTCCAGCTCCTTTTTTTTTTTTTTTCCCAAGATTGTTTTGGCTCTTTGGGGTCTTTTGTGTCTCCATATAAATTTTAAGATTTTTTGTTCTAGTTCTGTGAAAAATGCCATTGGTAATTTGATAGGGATTGCATTGAATCTGTAGATTGCTTTGGGTAGTATAGTCATTTTCACAGTATTGATTCTTCCAATCCAAGAACATGGTATGTCTCTCCATCTGCTTGTGTCTTCTTTGATTTCTTTCATCAGTGTCTTATAGTTTTCTGAGTACAGGTCTTTTGTCTTCTTGGGTAGCTTTATTCCTAGGTATTTTATTCTTTTTGTTGCAGTGGTGAATGGAATTGTTTCCTTAGTTTCTCTTTCTGATCTTTTGTTGTTGGTGTATAGGAATGCAAGAGATTTCTGTGTATTAATTTTGTATCCTGCAACTTTACCAAATTCATTGATTATCTCTAGTTGTTTTCTGGTGGCATCTTTAGCATTTTCTATGTATAGTATCATGTGATCTCTAGACAGTGACAGTTTTCTTCTTCTTTTCCAGTTTGGATTCCTTTTATTTATTTTTCTTCTCTGGCTGCCATGGCTAGGACTTCCAAAACTATGTTGAATAATAGTGGCAAGAGTGGTCATCCTTATCTTGTTCCTGATCTTAGAGGAAATGCTTTCAGGTTTTCACTATTGAGAATGATGTTTGCTGTGGGCTTGTCATATATGGCCTTTGTTATGTTGACGTAGGTTCCCTCTCTGCCCACCTTCTGGAGAGTTTTTATCATAAATGGGTGTTGAATTTTGTCAAAAGCTTTTTCTGCATCTATTGAGAGGCTCATGTGGTTTTTATTCTTCAGTTTGTTAATATGGGGTATTACATTGATTGATTTGCGTGTATTGAAAAATCCTTGCATCCCTGGGATAAATCCCACCTGGTCATGGTGTATGATCCTTTTAATATGTTGTTGGATTCTGCTTGCTAGTATTTTGTTCAGGATTTTTGCAGCTATATTCATCAGTGATATTGGTCTGTAATATTCTTTTTTTGTAATATCTTTGTCTGGTTTTGGTGTCAGGGTGATGGTTGCCTTGTAGAATTAGGTTGCGAGTGTTCCTTCCTCTGCACTTTTTTGGAGGAGTTTGAGAAGCATGGGTGTTAGCTCTTCTCTAAATGTTTGATAGAATTCACCTGTGAAGGCATCTGGTGAAGGGCTCAAATTATGATTTTATACATTACCTGGAGGTTTCTCATTGTTAGGAAGAGTGTGATGCTTTCTGTAAGAGTTTTGCATCCTATGTGGTAGCAGATCTTCCCTTAAGTTACTTTATTTTTCCTTCTAGTTACTTTTAACTAGGGTTTGTACATGTAGCAAGGCAGAACAAGGAAATAAAACATACAAAATAACAGCATGTGAAAGGAACTTTCAGTTCGTGTCACTAATTCTTGAACACTTTTAAAGTTCTTTTGAATGTTTTAAAATATATTCATTTGTTAATTCATTCAACAAATATTTAGCCAATATATCCATAAAACACATTTTTCAGCAATATTTTCTAAGTGCTTACTACTGTACCAGTTGTTAGACATACAAATATTAACATCATTTGCACATTATGCAATTATCTTTCTGGGAAAATGAAGAGAAAAAACTATAAATATTAGAACTTGAGATTTAAAATGTATTCATCAGTTGTTAATTCATTCAACAAATATTTTGCCAACATATGCATATGACACATTTTTCAGCAATATTTTCTAAGTGCTTACTACTATATCAGTTGTTAGACATACAAATATTAACATCATTTGCACATTATGTGATTATCTTTCTGGGAAAACGAAGAGAAAAAACTAAATATTAGAACTTGAGAGAATTCAGTTAGATGATCAGTTGCCTTATAAATAAGTAAAAATTATTATTTTTATATATTTGTAATAAATACTTTGATAACATACAGAAAAAAACTCTCATTCAGAATAGCAAAACAAATTATGGGCTACTTAAGAGTATATGTAATTGCAAATGTGAGAAAACTACATGAAGAGAAAAGCAAAATTTTTTTTTTTTTTTTGCGGTACACGGGCCTCTCACTGTTGTGGCCTCTCCCATTGCGGAGCACAGGCTCCGGACGCGCAGGCTCAGCGGCCATGGCTCATGAGCCCAGCTGCTTCGCGGCATGTGGGATCTTCCCAGACCGTGGCACGAACCCATGTCTCCTGCATCGGCAGGTGGACTCTCAACCACTGGGCCACCAGGGAAGCCCCAAAACTTTTTTTGACATACATTAAGTGAGCCTAAGTTAATGAAAAGTGATATCCATGTTCCCAGGTGGGAAGATTCAAGATTGTAATGATTTCACTTCTTCCAAAAACACATTTATAAATTCATGGTGTTTCCAATTAAAATCACTTAGTTATTTTAAGGGAACTTAATTAAATAACCTCTCAGGGAAGCAAAGAACTAATCAAACACTAAAGTATAATCCATCCATTAATCAAAATAGGTATTGTGTATCCTTTGTAGTACAGGTATTATGTGAGGTACTAGGTACAGTGAAACAAGACAGACAAGGGTCCTGCACTCGAGGAAGTGAAAATTTATAGAAAAATTCTTACACTGAATAATCACATGAAGAATTAATTTTATCAAATTGTCTGGAAATTCTTCCCTGAGGAAATGGTATTTAAGTTGAGTATTTGATTGATAACTAACTTTCTGGTTTCAGAGGTTAGCTTTATGTCCTTAACTTGTGGGTAATTTCAAAGAAAATGAAGACATTCAAAGTTTGGGTAAAACACATATGTATTTTACTATTGCTTTTTACCCTACGGAAAGAGGGGGAGGATTCCTAGTTATAAATGGAAGTTAGTAGTTAGGGTGTTCTACCACTTTAGATACACATGATAGAAGAGACAGAGGGAAAGAAAAGAGACAGACTTACGTAATAACAGTCTTTTGGCACCCAAGTAAAATGGGTTCTTTCTGGTCCACTTGGGGTAAGAGAAGCACCTCTTTACCTCTGGTCTCAAAGGTCTTCAAGAACTAGGCTGTCCAGGCATTACCGATTATAAAACTGGAATCATTGAAATAGACTTATAAATTTAAATGATGCAAAAATTAAGAATATAACTAAATGAATATTTTTAAGTAGTGGCAAAAGGGTGGATTATTTAAAATGTGACAAGTCGGTAACTATTTGTTAAATACAGCATTGTCTATCTCACATGATGAAATAAATTCAAGATGAATTAAAAGTGTAAAATAGAAAAAAACATGGAGAAAAGAATATACAGATGAATATTTATATAATCTGGGTATGGGGAAAGATTTTCAAGGAAGCACATCAAATGTAGAAGCCATGCAGAAAAAGACTGGTTATTTGAATACTTGAGTGAAAATAATTCAAAGTTACAAAAAAATAAGTTTGATAAATAAAGTAGTAATAGATTAATTAGGAAAACAGGAATCAACCTAGTAGAAAACATACGAAGGACATGGAGAAGCAATTCATCAAGGGAGAAATACAACTGGCCAGGAAACATTTTAAAATCTTACTATTTCTGATAATGGAAATGCAAACTAAAATATGTATTTATTTCTTTTATGAATTGCTAACAATTATTTCAAGACAATTTTTTGTATAGATTTGGGGAAAATACACTCTAAAAATTGATGTAATATGATAAAATGTATAAAATTGATATAAATGGAAGAAAACTTGATGTGAAGAATTAACATTATAAACTTGCCTATTCCTTTGCCTATGTCTTTATATATTTCCTCATAATACATTTCTGGAACAGAAGTGAAATTGTATGACTATAAGGATGTTCATAAAAATATTATTTACAGTAAAAGAATAGTGGAGAAATGGTAAGTCAAAACTAGATTATTACATAGATATTTAAAGTAATGCTTTAAAAGTGCATTTGTTGATATGATATATTGCCTTAAATATTGTTGACATATGTTTCAAAAACCTGCTTTTGAGTATAATTACATTTTCATTAAAAATGTATGTGTGTGTTAAAATGTCAGCACTATACATTAAGATGTTTAACATGATTACATTGTGTACTTAGGAGTGGTTATTTAAATTTTTTTTATTATTTAGGTTCTATTTTTCTGTTGCATGTAATTTCTACTTGTGTATTTTTGAGATTATTTTTAAAATAATAAAATTGTGTTTGAATCCTTGTTAAGCCATTTATTAGCTATGCACATTGGATCATATCTTACTTTTCAGCCTTACTTTTCACAAATTTGAAATAAAATAAAAAATACTCATTGAATATTGTTTTGAGGATCACATAATATGAGTATAAACAAGTATTACTTTTCTTCTTCCCTTCCTAACACATTTTCCTTGGATAACATTTACATTTTTTCAGAATGTTATTTCAAAGATACATTTTTTGTCAACTTTGTATGGTTGCAGATTTGATTAAAGACATAAACTTCAAAATTTGGCTAACACTCACAAGAGTCAGTGTAGTAGCATCAACTTCAAAAATTGTCCCTAATAATCTCTTTTCCAGTTTATTCACAAGTAAACACATTACCTCTCAAGTGAAAATATAGTTTTGGGATGTCATGGCTTAAATTATTGTGCTTTTACCTTACTTTTTAAATTCTGTATTTTTTAAGTGGCTAAAATCTCCCATAGATACATAAGTTGGTACATGTGTATGTCTGTGTGTACTTTAATTTATTTACAATCAGGCATCTTCATAATGATTCCCCATCTTTCATTTTGAGTTATAAAACACTGAAAATATCAAACATAATTAAAATTTAATTTATTTATTCCCTGTATATATTATGTTTTTCCTTTTTTATTGAAGTTTAGTTGATATACAATATTAGTTTCAGGTGTACAACATAGTGATTTAACATTTATGTACATTATAAATTGATCACCATAATAAGTGTAAGAAACATCTGTAACCAAACAAAATTATTACAATATTGTTGGCTATATTCCCTATGCTGTACATTACATCCTTCTGACTTATTTATAACTGAACGTTTGTACTTCTTAATTCCTTCAACTGTTTCTCCCAACCTCGTGTATTCCCCTCTGGTGATCGCCAGTTTGTTCTCTGTATCTACGAGTCTACTTCTGTTTTTCTGTTTTGTTTGGTTTGTTCATTTGTTTGCTTTCTAGGTTCCACATATGAGTGAAATCATATATTTGTCTTTCTCTGACTTATCTCACGTAGCATAATACTCTCTTGGTCCATCCATGTTAGCACAAATAGAAAGATTTCATTCTTTTTTTATGACTAATATTCCATTATATATATATGCCACATCATCTTTATCTATTCATCTATCAAGCTTCTGTATGTTGACTATTGTAAATAATGCCACAGTGAATATAGAGGTGTATCTATCTTTTCAAATTAATGTTTTAATTTTCTTTGGATAAATATTCAGAAGTGAAATTGCTAGATTATTTAGTGGTTCTATTTTACTATTTTTGTGTAACCTCATACATTTTTACCATAGTGGCTATACCAATTTACATTCCCACCCACAGTTCATGAGAGTTCCCTTTTCTCTACATCCTTACCAGCACTTCTTATTTGTTGTCTTTCTAATGCTAGGCAAACTGAACAGGTGTGAAGTGATATCTCACTGTGGTTTTGATTTGCATTTCCCTAATGATTAGTGATTTTGAGCATGTTGGCCATCTGTATGTCTTTCTTAGAAAAATGTCTATCCAGATCCTCTGCTCATTTTTTTAATCAAAAATTTTTTTAGATATTGAATTGTGTGTTCTTTATATATTTTGAATATTAACTCCTTATCAGATACATTATTTGACAATATCTTCTCCCATTCAGTAGGTTGCCTTTTTGTTTTGTTGATAGTTTCCTTCACTGTGCAAAAGCTTTGTAGTTAGATGTAGTCCATTTATTTATTTTTGCTTTTGTTGCCCTAGCCTTAGGAGACAGACCCAGAAAAATATGGCTAAGAGCAATGGCAAAATGTGTACTGGTTATGTTTTCTTCTAGGAGTTTTAGTGTTTCAGGTCTTACATTTAAGTCTTTAGTCCATGTTGAGTATATTTTATATATGGTATATGATAGTGGTATAATCTCATCCTTTTTCATTTATCTGTTCAGTTTTCCCAGCACCAGTTTTCCCCCACTGAATATTCTTGGCTCCTTTGCTGTAAATTACTGACCTTATAAGAATTGGTTTATTTTGGGCCCTTTATTTGGTTCCATTGACCTGTGTGTCTGTTTTTGTGCCAGTATCACATAATTTTGATTACTACCTCTTTGTAATATAGTTTGAAATCAGGGAGCATGATACCTCCAGGTTTCTTTTTCTTTTTTAAGATTTCTTTGGCTATTTGGGGGTCTTTTGTTATTTCATACGAATTTTAGGATTATTTGTTCCACTTCTGTAAAACATGCCATTGATGTTTTGAGAGGGATTGTATTGAATCTGTAGTTTGCTTTGGGTAGTATGAACATTTTAACTATTAATTCTTCCAATCCGTGAGCATGGTATATATTTTTTTATTTATTTATGTTGTCTTCCATTTCTTTCATCAATGTCTTATAGTTTTCAGGGTATAGGCTTTCACTTCCTTGGTTAAATTTATTCCTAATTAATTTATTCTTTTTGATGAATTGGTAAATGGGATTGTATTCTCAATTTCTCTTTCCAATAGTTATTATTAGTGTATAGAAATGCAACAGATATTCATATATTGATTTTATATGCTGCAACTTTACTGAATTAATTTTATTAGTTGTAATTTTTTTTTGGTGGAGTCTTGAGACTTTTCTTTATGTTTTCTGCAAATAGTGAAAATTTTAATGCTTCCTTTCAAATTTGAATGTGTTTTATCTCTTTTTCTTGCATGACTGCTGTGGCTAGGACTTCCAATACTATGTTGAATAAAAGTGGCAATAATGGGCATCCTTGTCTTGTTCCTGACTGTACCTGCTTTTTTTTGGTTTTGTATTTGTATGTAGCCTATATTGGTACATACCCTCTATAGCCACTTTGTTGAGAGTATGTATCATAAATGAATGTCAAATTTTGTCAGACACTTTTTCTGTGTCTATTGAGATGATATGACTTTTATTCTTCAATTTGGCAGTGTAGTGTATCATGTTGATTTATTTTCAGATATTGAACCTTCATTCATCCCTGGAATAAATTCCACTTGATCATGATGCATGATTCTTTTAAAGTATTATTGGATTCAGATTGCTAGTAGTTTGTTGGGGATTTTTGCATGTATGTTCATCAGGAATATTGGCCTGTAATTTTCTTTTCTTGTAGCATTTTTATCTGATCTTAGCATCAGGGTAATGCTGGTCTCGTAAAATGAGTTTGGAAGTGTTCGCCCATCTTCATTTTTTTGGAATAATTTGAGAAGGATAGGTGTTAAATTTTCTTTAAAATTATGGTATAATTCACCTGTGAAGCTGTCTGGTTCTGGAATTTTTTTCTTTTGGGAGTGTTTTCATTACTGATTCAGTTTTGTTACTAATGATCAGTATGTTCACATTTTCTATTTCTTCCTGATTCAGTATTGGAAGATTCTATGTTTCTAGGATTCATCCACTTCTTCCAAGTTGTTCAATTTATTGGTGTACAATTGTTCATAGTCATCTCTTGTGATCCTTTGCATTTGACTGGTGTCAGTTGTATCTTCTCTTTTGTTTCTGATATTATTTATTGGGCCCACTTTCTTCTTTTTTCTTGGTGAGGCTGGTTTAAAGGTTATCAATTTTGTTTATCTTTTCAATAACCAGCTCTTAGTTTAATTGATCTTTTATATTGTTTCCTTTTAGCTTCTATCACATTTATTTCCACTCTGATCTTTATTATTTACCTCCTTCTAACTTCAGACTTCATTTGTTTTTTTTCTAGTTGTTTTAGGTGTAAGGTTAAATTCTTTATTTGAGATTTTGGGTTTTTTTGTTTGTTTGTTTCCTGAAGTAGGTTTATATAGCCATGAACTACTTAAGATTTGTCCCACAGATATTGTAGCAGTTGTGTTTCCATTTTCATTTGTGCCAAGGTAATTTTTAATTTCCTTTTTGATTTCTGTGTTGACTCATTCATTGTTTAGTAGCAAGTTGTTTAGCCTTGCTACTAAACAAGGCTAGTGTTTGAGTGTGTGTTTGAGTGTGTGTTTTTTCCATTTTTCTACTTGTAATTAATTTCTGTTTTCAAACTGTTGTGGTAAAATAAATGCTTGATATGATTTCAATCTTCTTAAATTTACTGATACTTGTCTTGTGGCCTAACATGTAAACTATCTTAGAGGATGTTCCATGTGCACTTCAAAAGAACGTATATTCAGCTGTTTTTGGATGAAATATTTTTCATATATCTATTAAGTCATCTGACCAAAAGTGTTGTTTAATTTTGACCCACCTCCTAGAGAAATGGAAATAAAAACAAAAATAAACAAATGGGACCTAATGAAACTTAAAAGCTTTTGCACAGCAAAGGAAACCATAAACAATATGAAAAGACAACCTTCAGAATGGGAGAAAATATTTGCAAATGAAGCAACTGACAAAGGATTAATATCCAAAATTTACAAGCAGTTCATGCAGCTCAGTATCAAAAAAACAAACAGCCCAATCTAAAAATGGGCAGAAGACCTACATAGACATTTCTCCAAAGAAGATATACAGATTGCCAACAAACACATGAAAGAATGCTCAACATCATTAATCATTAGAGAAATGGAAATCAAAACTACAATGAGGTATCACCTCACACAGGTCAGAATGGCCATCATCAAAAAATCTAGAAACAATAAATGCTGGAGAGGGTGTGGAGAAAAGGGAACCCTCTTGCACTGTTGGTGGGAATGTAAATTGATACAGCCACTATGGAGAACAGTTTGGAGGTTCCTTAAAAAACTAAAAATAGAACTACCATACGACCCAGCCATCCCAGTCCTGGGCATATACCATGAGAAAACCATAATTCAAAAAGATTCATGTACCACAATGTTCATTGCAGCTCTATTTACAATAGCCAGGACATGGAAGCAACCTAAGTGTCCATCAACAGATGAATGGATAAAGAAGTTGTGGCTCATATATACAATGGAATAGTCCACCAAATCCCTGCCCTTCTAGCACATGCCTTAAACTTAGTCAATGAATCACCTTCTCATATGACCCAGTTGCTATTCAAGCTTCTGTTTCTGTGTTCAGACTTGGAGTGAGTGGGTTTGTATGCAAGTTCTTCAAGAGCTGAATCTTGGTTTCCCACAGCCCCTCAGCTCTGCCAGACGTAAAACCTGTCTGTCACTTTTCAAAGCCAGATGTTATGGGGGCCCGTATTCCCAGTGCAGGTCCCCCATGCTGGGAAGACTAAAGTGGAATTCAGACCCCCTGCTCTTCAGGGGGATCTCTTGCAGTTGTGATATTCCTCTTGCTTATGGGTGGCTGCAGCAGAGGTTTGCTTTCTGACTAGACTGCGTCTTGGCCTCTCCTACCTATCACAATGTGGCCTTTTCTTTTTATCCTTATTTGTAAAAAAATCTGTTCTGTCAGTCTTCAGGTCATTCTCAGAGATAGTTGTTCTATATGTATTTGTAGTTTTGGTGTGTCTGTTGGAGAGGTCAGCTCAGAATCTTCTTACTCCACCATCTTGATCTTGAACCAAATTATTGTGCTTTGAAGGCCCAGAGATAGGATGTACCTGCAGGAATCCTAGAGATGTGAAATCAGTGCTGGACATACCTATTTATAAGAAATATATTCTATCTAGGTATTGTCAGCAGCACTGAGACACTTTCTGCAGTACCTCTTGGCATTGCTTATAGCACTGACTTAAGTATATGAAGAGTCAGAGGAAGCAGAGATGCAGAGATGCATCTGACAGAATAGCATTGCTATCTAGATCACACACTTAGTCTCCCATAATCTGTCCCTAATTAATAATAAATATTTACTGAATGCTCACTTTGTATTCAGTAACCTCTTAGCTCACACTATGATATTTACATTTAAAAATCTTATTCAGTTCTCATCACAGTCCATTTTGTAGATGAGAAACAGACTCAGAAAGGTTAACTTATTTTCCCATAATGGAACAGCTAGTAAAGTGTCTTGAAGACTCACCAACCTGGATGCTGGGGGACCTCCATAGCAGTCTCCCTTGCAGTTTCCTTTTACCCTTTGAAGTTTCATCTTTCCCTTTCCAGTTTTTGGGAAGAATAGCAATGTTTAGTTCTTCATTGTACTACTTCTTTGAGTAGTACAATATCTGTCCCTACCTGAGATTCTTGCATCAGACTTGTTAGAAAAAAACTACATTTCCTCTTCTAGGTTCTGTCATCCCTCCTTCTAACTGGCAATTACTGACTGTAGTTTAGGCTGGCTTTTCTGATATATAATGACCTGTCAGTATCTCTCCATCAGTGACAAGTTCATCATCCCTTTCCACTCTGTTACTCCAAAGATAGCAGAGATCAGTAAAATTTGTACTCCTCCTCTTAGGCAGTCTGATGAAACCCCCATCCAAGCTGCACTTCTTCCTTTGGAAGCTCAAACTGAGCTTCTCTGATCACTCCTCTCTTACCTCTCAGTCTCCATGGTTGTTCCTATCCTGGGACTTATATATTTTTGCCTGATACTTGTCTTGTGGTCTAACATGTAAATTATCTTAGAGAATGTTCCATGTGCATATTGTTGGTATATAATTGTTCATAGTAATCTCTTGTGATCCTTTGTATTTGAGTAGTGTCAGTTGTATCTTCTCTTTTGTTTCTGATATTATTTATTGGGCCCACATTATTTTTTTTTCTTGGTGAGGCTGGTTTAATGGTTATCAATTTTATTTATCTTTTCAATAACCAGCTCAGTTGAGAGAGTGTTCTTTGTTTTTCAGGTGCTTTTTAAGAATGTTGAGAACCAAGAAGTTTTCTCCAACTAAATAATCTTTTCTAAAAGTAGTCATTAAGATTTGCATTTTATAGATAAGTTTATCTTTTAAATTATGATGTTGGCTTTGAAATTTGATATAATTTTCATTGAGTTAGGAAATTATTTAAGGTTGCTAACATATCTAATGATATTTGGAAATATCTCTGGTCAACAACAAAGTCACCATTAATTTAATAAATGAATTAAAAAGAGAATAATCATGGGTTTTGCAGAAGAGTTTCATTCATGTGTTGTGTTTCAAGTTTCATTTAAGAGTTTTCATTCATGAGTTTCATTCATGAGTTGAGCCAGTTGGTTCACTTCCTTCATCTTCAATTACTCACTTCTAAAATGAAGGTAAGAAAATGGTGAAAAGTTATTAACTTTTTAAGGTGTCGAACATGATGCATAGCAGTTAGGAGACTTTCAGTAAACTCCAGTTCTGTCCATTTGTCTTACCCAACCCAACCTCCATGTCCTTTCTTTTTTTTTTTTCTAACATCTTTATTGGAGTATAATTGCATTACAATGGTGTGTTAGTTTCTGCTGTATAACAAAGAGAATCAGCTATACATATACATATATCCCCATATCTCCTCCCTCATGCGTCTCCCTCCCACCCTCCCTATCACACCCATCTACATGGACACAAAGCACCAAGCTGATCTCCCTGTGCTATATGGCTGCTTCGCACTAGCTATCTATTTTACATTTGGTTGTGTGTATATGTCAGTGCCACTCTCTCACTTTGTCCCATCTTACCCTTGCCCCTCCCCATGTCCTCAAGTCTATTCTTTACCTCTGAGTCTTTATTCCTGACCAGCTCCTAGGTTCTTCAGAACCTTTTTTTTTTTTAGATTCCATATATATGTGTTAGCATACGGTATTTGTTTTTCTCTTCCTGACTTACTTCACTCTGTATGACAGTCTCTAGGTCCATCCACCTCACTACAAATAACTCAATTTCATTTCGTTTTAAGGCTGAATAATAGTCCATTGTATATATGAGCCACATCTTCTTTATCCATTCATCTGTTGATGGACACTTAGGTTGCTTCCGTGTCCTGGCTTTGTAAATAGAGCTGCAATGAACATTGTGGTACATGAATCTTTTTGAATTATGGTTTTCTCAGGGTATATGCCCAGGGCTGGGATGGCTGGTTCATCTGGTACTTCTATTTTTAGTTTTTTAAGGAACCTCCATACTGTTCTCCATAGCGGCTGTATCAATTTACATTCCCACCAACAGTGCAAGAGGGTTCCTTTTTCTCCACACCCTCTCCAGCATTTAATGTTTATAGACTTTTTGATGATGGCCATTCTACCTGTGTGAGGTGATACCTCATTGTAGTTTTGATTTGTATTTCTCTAATGATTAATGATGTTGAGCATCCTTTCATGTGTTTGTTGGCAATCTGTATATCTTCTTTGGAGAAATGTCTGTTTAGGTCCTCTGTCCATTTTTGGATTGGGTTGTTGGTTTTTTAGATATTGAGCTGCATGAGCTACTTGTATATTTTGGAGATCAATCCTTTGTCTGTTTATTCATTTGCAAATATTTTCTCCCATTCTGAAGGTTGTCTTTTCATGTTGTTTATGGTTTCCTTTGCTGTGCAAAAGCTTTTAAGTTTCATTAGGTCACATTTGTTTCTTTTTATTTTTATTTCCATTTCTCTAGGAGATGGGTCAAAAAGAATCTTGCTGTGATTTATGTCACAGAGTGTTCTGCCTATGCTTTCCTCTAACAATTTTACAGTGTCTGGCCTTACATTTAGGTCTTTAATCCACTTTGAGTTTATTTTTGTGTATGGTGTTAGGGAGTGTTCTAATTTCATTCTTTTACATATAGCTGTCCAGTTTTCCCAGCACCACTTATTGAAGAGGCTGTCTTTTCTCCATTGTATATTCTTGGCTCCTTTATCAAAGATAAGGTGACCATATGTGTGTAGGTTTATCTCTGGGCTTTCTATCCTGTTCCTTTGATCTATATTTCTGTTTTTGTGCCAGTACCATACTCTCTTGATTACTGTAGCTTTGTAGTATAGTTTGAAGTCAGGGAGCCTGATTCCTCCAGCTCCGTTTTTCTTTATCAAGGTTGCTTTGGCTATTTGGGTTCTTTTGTATTTCCATACAGATTGTGAAATTTTTTGTTCTAGCTCTATAAAAACTGCCATTGGTAGTTTGATAGGGATTACATTGAATCTGTAGAGTGCTTTGGGTGGCAGAGTCATTTTCACAATGTTGATTCTTCCAATCCAAGAACATGGTATATCTCTCCATTTGGTTTTTTCACCTTTAATTTCTTTCATCAGTGTCTTATAGTTTTCTGCATACAGATCTTTTGTCTCCTTAGGTAGGTTTATTCCTAGGTATTTTATTCTTTTTGTTGCAGTGATAAATGGGAGATTTTCCTTAATTTCTCTTTCAGATTTTTCATCATTAGTGTATAGGAATGCAAGAGATTTCTGTGCATTAATTTTATATCCTCCTACATTACCAAATTCATTGATTAGGTCTAGTAGTTTTCTGGTAGCATCTTTAGAATTCTCTATGTATAGTATCATCTCATCTGCAAACAGTGACAGCTTTACTTCTTTTCCTATTTGTATTCCTTTTATTTCTTTTTATTCTCTGATTGCTGTGACTAAAACTTCCAAAATTATGTTGAATAATAGTTGTTAGAGTGGCCAACCTTGTTTTGTTCCTGATCTTAGAGGAAATGGTTTGAGTTTCTCACCATTGAAAACGATGTTGGCTTTGGGTTTGTCATATATGGCCTTTATTTTGTTGAGGTAAGGTCCCTCTCTTGAGTTGAATTTTGTCAAAAACTTTTTCTGCATCTATTGAGATGATTATATGCTTTTTCTCCTTCAGTGTGTTAATATGGTTTATCACATTGATTGATTTGTATATATTGAAGAATTCTTGCATTCTTGGGATAAACCCCACCTGGTCATTGTGTATGATCCTTTTAATGTGCTGTTGGGCTCTGTTTGCTAGTATTTTATTGAGGATTTTTGCGTCTATGTTTATCAGTAATATTGCCCTGTACTTCTCTTTCTTTGTGACATCTTTGTCTGGTTTTGGTATCAGGGTGATGGTGGCCTCGTAAAAAGAGTTTGGGAGTGTTCCTCCCTCTGCTCTATTTTGGAAGAGTTTGAGAAGGTTAGGTGTTGGCTCTTCTATAATGTTTGGTAGAATTCTCTTGTGAAGCCATCTGGCCCTGGGCTTTTGTGTTTTGGAAGATTTTTAATCACAGTCTCAATTTCAGGCTTGTGATTGGTCTGTTTATATTTTCTATTTCTTCCTGGATCAGTCTCAGAAGGTTGTGCTTTTCTAAGAATTTGTCCATTTATTCCAGGAGGTCCATTTTATTGGCATATAATTGGTGGTAGTAATCTTTCATGATCCTTTGTATTTCTGCAATGTCAGTTGTTACTTCTCCTTTTTCATTTCTAATTCTATTGATTCGACTCTTCTCCCTTTTTTTTTCGATGAGTCTGGCTAGTGGTTTATCAATTTTGTTTATCTTCTCAATGAACCAGCTTTTAGCTTTATTGATCTTTGCTATTGTCTCCTTCATTTCTTTTTCATTTATTTCTGATCTGATCTTTATTATTTCTTTCCTTCTGCAAACTTTGGGATTTTTCTGTTCTTCTTTCTCTCATTGCTTTAGGTGTAAGGTTAGGATTTTTATTTTAGATGATTCTTGTTTCCTAGGTAGGATTGTATTACTATAAACTTCCGTCTTAGAACTGCTTTTGCTGCATCCCATAGGTTTTGGTTCATCATTGTCATTTGTTTCTAGGTATTTTTTGATTTTTTCTTTGATTTCTTCAGTGATCCATTGGTTATTTAGTATCATGTTGTTTAGCCACCATGTGTTTGTATTTTTTTACAGTTTTTTTCCTTTAATTGATATCTAGTCTCATAGCGTTGTGATCAGAAAAGATACTTCAGTTTTCTTAAATTTACCAGTGCTTGATTGGTGACCCAAGATATGATCAATCTTGGAGAATGTTCTATGAGCACTTGAGAAGAAAGTTTATTCTGTTGTTTTTCAGTGGAGTGTCCTGTAAATATCAATTAAATCCATATTGATTAATGTATCATTTAATGCTTGTGTTTCCTTATTTATTTTCATTTTGGATGATCTGTCTATTGGTGAAAGTGGGGTGTTAAAGTCCCCTACTATGATTGTGTTACTGTCGATTTCCCCTTTTATGGGTGTTAGCATTTGCCTTATGTATTCATGTGCTACTATGTTTGGTGCATAAATATTTTCAATTGTTATATCTTCTTTTTGGACTGACCCCTTGATCATTATGTAGTGTCCTTCTTTGTCTCTTGTAATAGTCTTTATTTTATGATCTATTTTGTCTGTTATGAGAATTGCTAGTCCAGCTTTCTTTTGATTTCCATTTGCATGGAATATCTTTTTCCATCCCCTCACTTTCACTCTGTATGTGTCCCTAGGTCTGAAGTCAGTCTCTTGTTGACAGCATATATAGGTCTTGTTTTTGTATCCATTCAGCCAGTGTATGTCTTTTGGTTGGAGCATTTAATCCATTTACATTTAAGGTAGTTATCAATATGTATGTTCCTAATAACATTTTCTTAATTGTTTTGGGTTTTTTATTGTAAATCTTTTCCTTCTCTTGTGTTTCCTGCCTAGAGAAGTTCCTTTAGCATTTGTTGTAAAGCTGTTTCTTAGTGCTAAATTCTCTTAGCTTTTGCTTGTCTGTAAAGGTTTTAATTTCTCTGTGGAATCTGAATGAGAGCCTTGCTGGGAAGAGAGTAATCTTGATTGTAGCTTTTTCCCTTTCATCACTTTAAATATGACCTGCCACACCCTTCTGGCTTGCAGAGTTTCTGCTGAAACATCAGCTGTTAACCTTATGGGGATTCTGTTGTTTGTTATTTGTTGCTTTTACCTTGCTGCCTTTAATTTTCTTCATATTTAATTTTTGATTAATGTGTGTCATGGCATGTTCCTCTTTGAATTTATCCTGTATGGGACTCTCTGTGCTTCCTGGACTTGATTGACTATTTCCTTTCCCATATTAGGGAAGTGTTCAAGTATAATCTCTTCAAATATTTTCTCAGTGCCTTTTTTTTTTTTTTTCTCTTCTTCTTCTGGGACCCTTTTTCAAATGTTGGTGCATTTAATGTTGTCCCAGAGGTCTCTGAAACTGTCCTTAGTTCTTTTCATTCTTTTGTCTTTATTCTGCTCTGTGGTAGTTATTTCCACTCTTTTACCTTCCTTGGCTCTCACACTCAGAGGCTCAGGCCTTACACCTGTCTGGAGCACCAATACCACCCTGTCAACCACATGGCTCAGAAGAAAAAGGAGAAGAAAAGAAAGAAAGGAAGAGAGAAAAAAAATTAAGTTATTAAAATAAAAAATAAACAAGTATTATTAAAAGTCTTTTTAGGGCTTCCCTGGTGGTGCAGTGGTTGAGAGTCCACCTGCCGATGCAGGGGATACAGGTTCGTGCCCTGGTCCGGGAGGATCCCACATGCCGCAGAGTGGCTGGGACTGTGAGCTATGGCCGCTGAGCCTGCGCATCCGGAGCCTGTGCTCTGCAATGGGAGAGGCCACAACAGTGAGAGGCCCACGTACTGAAAAAAAAAAAAAAAAAAAAAAAAAGAACAACAACAAGAAGTCTTTTTAAAGTAATAAAATAAAGAATGAAAGAAGATTGCAACCAAACCTGAAAACAAATCCACCAATGATAAAAAAAAAAGCACTAAAAACAAACAAAAAACGGACAGACAGAACCCTAGGACAAATGGCAAAAGCAAAGTTATACAGACAAAATCACACAAAGAAGCATACACATACACACTCACAAAAAGAGAAAAAGGGGAAAAAATACATATAAAAAAAGGAAGTGAGTAACCAAATCAATAAACAAATCTACTAATGATAATAAGCTTTAAATACTAAACTGAGATAAACATAAAACCAGAAACAAATTAGATGCAGAAAGCAAACCCAAAGTCTACAGTGGCTCCCAAAATCCACCGCCTCAATTTTGGTATGAATCTTTGTCTATTCAGGCATCCCACAGATGCGGGGTGCATCATGCTGACTGTGGATGTTTAATCTGCTGTTCCTGAGGCTGCTGGGAGAAATTTCCCTTTCTCTTCTCTGTTCGCCTAGATCCTGGGGTTCAGCTTTGGATTTGGCCCCGCCTTTGCCTGTAGGTCGCCTGAGGGCATCTGTTCTTCACTGACAGGACGGGGTTAAAGTAGCAGCTGATAAGGGGGCTCTGGCTCACTCAGGCCAGGGTAACGGAGGGGTACGGTTGTTATAATTGGAATGCGACATGAGCCTGCAGTGGTAGAGGCCAGTGTGACATTGCAACAGCCTGAGGCGCACCGTGTGTTCTCCCGGGGAAGTTTCCCTGGATCACGGAACCTGGCAGTGGCGGGCTGCACAGGCTCCCGGGTGGGGAGGTATGGATAGTGACCTGTGTTTGCACACAGGCTTCTTGGTGGCTGCAGCAGCAGCATTAGCATTTCATGCCCATCTCTGGTGTCCCCACTGATAGCCGCAGCTCGTGCCTGTCTCTGGAGCTCGTTTAGGCAGTGCTCTGAATCTCCTCTCCTCATGCACCCCGAAACAATGGTCTCTCTTCTCTTAGGCAGTTCCAGACTTTTCCCCATACTCCCTCCTGGCTAGCTGTGGCACACTCTCCCCCTTCATGCTGTGTTCATGCAGCCAACCCCAGTCCTCTCCCTGGGATCTGACCTCCGAAGCCCGAACCTCAGCTCCCAGCCCCAACCCACCCCTACAGGTGAGAAGAGAAGCCTCTCAGGTTGGTGAGTGCTGGTTGGCACTGATCCTCTGTACAGGTATCTCTCCACTTTTCCCTGTGCTCCCCTGTTGCTGAGCTCTCCTCTGTGGCTCCGACGCTTCCCCCCCCCCCCACCGCCTGTCTCTGCCAGTGAAGGGGCTTCCTTGTGTGTGGAAAGTTTTCCTCCTTCACAACTCCCTCCCAGAGGTGCAGGTCCTGTCCCTATTCTTGTCTCTGTTTTTTCTTTTTTCTTTTGCTCTACCCAGGTATGTGGGGCGTTTCTTGCCTTTTCGAAAGTCTGAGGTCTTCTGCCAGCATTCAGTAGGTGTTCTGTAGAAGTTGTTCCACATGTAGATGTATTTTTGATGTATTTGTGGGGAGGAAGGTGATCTCCATGTCTTACTCCTCCACCATCTTGAAGGTCCCCCCCCTCCATGTCCTTTCCATCGTTAATGTTTTCCTCCCTTAAATACATGAATCAAAAAAAAAAATCACATTTTTGTTAGATAGCCAAACAGATGATTTTTTTTAGCAGATATCTTGGCAAGATCACAAACACTATTTTTTCTTCTTATCAGCCAAGATTATCACAACAAAATGGAAAGAAGTAAAAAACAAAAAACACAACAACAAAACAAATAAACAAAAAGGCCACTTATCCTTAGGAATTCAAGTTTTCAAACCTTCCTATGAGGTTTGTGAATATTTTGTGTACACTCATCATGTGCTTATCATACTCAAAAATAATCCCTCAGATGACTCCCCCACCTCCGAGAAAAATAAGAGCTCATCTCTTTTGTATTTCTAGCTAGTATTCCTAATCTTCCCATAAGGAACACAGAGGAGAAATGGTGCGCAAACACACACACACACACACACACACACACACGTATGGATGTGTAAATATTATACAGAAAAATGAACTCCCTTCCAAAAGGGCAAGTTTTCACATTCAATTTCTGTAAAAGTATAGTGTTATTTTCTTATGTTTATTTTTATATTATTAATTACTTCATGAACACAAAGCAGTGTGTAAGACATGCTTTCCATTTTTCTTTGGCAACTTCTTATTTTTCATAATTCATCTTGCCTTGTGTTGTGGGATGGGTGGGAAAAGTACCCCCTTCCTCCTTTTAGGATATTTGTTTATTGAAATAGGCTTTTCTATTTTTAAAATGGATTTGAGGAGCTTGCAGATTAGTCAGGTATGTATTCTTCTTGTATCAATTAAACCCAAGGACAAAGGATTCTGTATAATGTGCCATCACTATGATCACTGACCCCATAAAAGGGAACTGAATTATCTAGACGGATTAAGGAATTTTAATATTTTCACCTGGAGTCATTTAATTTTTTTGAAGTTCTGTCATGAATTCACTTCCTCTGCAGTAGCGTTGACTATCCACTGAATGCATTTTTGTGACAGGGCACGTGAGAGTTGACAATAATATAAGATCTCCACTCATGATATATTTGCAGTTTAATAGAAAAGTGAAAAATGGTTAATGTGCATGTAAAGGGAAAATACAAAAAGTGTAATCTCTCAGCAGATAATGCTATTTTTAAACATACAAATTAGTATAGTCACCTTGAAAAGCTTTTATCATAATGTTTCCATTGAAAAAAATATTTTGGAAACCTCATAAGCTATGTGAGGACATCTGTTTAGTAACTTTAATAATGTATTTTATTGTGTTAAGAACACAATATGATATCTACCATCAGTGCTAACATCTACGTTGTTAGATATAGGTACAATACTGTACAACAGCTCTCTAGAGCTTATTCTTACTAAACTGAAACTTTATTTCCATTGATTAGTAACTTCCTATATTTCTTCCCCCTAGTCCCTGGCAACCATCATTCCACTCTTTGCTTCTACGAATTTGACTATTTTAGATACGTCATATAAGTAGAATCATGTGGTATTTGTCTTTCTGTGACTGGTTTATTTCACTTAGCATAATGTCTTCAGAGTTCATCCATGCTTTGGCATGTTGCAGAATTTCCTTCTTTTTTAAGGCTGAATAGTATCCCGTTGTATGTATATACTACATTTTCTTTTTACATTCATCTGTTGCTGATGGATATTTAGATAGCTTCCACATTTTGGCCTATGTGAATAATGCTGCAGTGAGTGTGGAAGTGCTAATATCTCTTCAAGATAGTGATTTCAGTTCTTTTGGATAAATACCCAGAAGTGGCATTGCTGGATAACATGGCAGTTTTATTTTTAATTTTTGAGCACACTCCATACTGTTTTTCATAGTGTTCGCACCATTTTACATTGCTACGAACAGTGTGCAAGTGTTCCAATTTCTCCATATCCACACTAACACCGATCATTTGTTTATTGATAATAGCTCTCCTAACAGGTGTGAGATGATATCTCAGTGGACTTAAGAGTCCAAAACTGATAAGTCAGATACCAGTTCTCTGCATAACCCCAAAGAATTTGGGGAATTAGACACATAGATCAACTCCTTCCCTCTCTAGGGGGAAGCTGAGAATTGTGGGTTTTGTTTGTTTTATTCATTCAGCCTGTGATACAAGGGAAGTCTCCATCTCCACATTCACCTGGTTTGCTAGACTGTGCTAGGCCCATCAGAGCTCTAAGATTAGCAAGACAGAAGCCAGTCCTCTGGGGAACCCTTTCAGAAAAGTTGGGTCTCTGGATGAATGAATCAACCTCTTCTCTCCGCTGGGAGAACTGGGAGCTAAGGGGTCTCCTCCTGATTTGATGGTGCTACACCTGAGGCAGAGACTACCATGAAAAGATGTCCTGAACTCCCTACCAGCTTCAGTTAGTCTGGTTTTGCATTCACCTTTGGTGTGGGAGCCTTTCAATTAGTTTATGGGTTTTCAAAAAGGGAATTTGTCTGTGAATTGTTACTGATTTGGTGTGTTTAAGGGGGGAAGAATGGTGGAGGGCTTCCTTCTTGCCATCTTGCTGATGTCACTCCCTATTTACTTTTTATTTATAACTTATCCAATTATGCAGCTTGACCACCCATATTATTTAGCAGAATTACGTTCAAATGACTCTGGGTGCCTCCAAATCTCCAATATACTATCAAAAAATGTTTATGCCAACAATGTCTTCATAAAGTAAGATGCAGTATCGTTAAGATGTCAGTTCTCACCATTTTCCTCTGTAGATTCAATGGACTCCCAATAAAAAACCTCACCCACTTAAAAAAATAGGTATTGACAACTTGATTCCAAAATTAATATGGAAAGACAAAAGAACTATAAAAATCACAATAGTTTTGTAAAAAGGACAAATTGGAATATCCACACTTATTCAATATCAAGGCTTACTCTAAACCTACAAAATCAAGACAGTATGGTGCTGGTTAAAGTGTAGACACTCGATCAACTCAGAATAGGGTGCTCATAAATAAAGCCTCACGATGTAGTAAAAAGATCTGTGATAAGTGCAAAGGCAACTTGAAGGAAAAGAGTAATCTTTTTCAACATGTGATGCTGGAGCACTAGCTGGAATTTGAACATTCCTAGGCATAATAATGACCCTCGACCCATACCTCACACTTTAGACAAATATTAACTTAAAATGAATCATAGATATAAATGAAAACATAAAACTGTAACTTCTAAAAGAATACATATGAAAAATATCTCCATCGTCTTGAGTTAGTTAAGGACTTTGAGATGTAACAACAAAAGCATGATTCAAAAAAAAAATGGTAAATTGAACTTTGTCAACATTAAAAACTTTTGTTCAATGAAAAACACTGAAAAAATATTTTAAAATGCCACAAACTAGGAGAAAATGTTCGCCTGTAACATTTCTTAAAGAGTTTTTATTGAGAATATATTAAAAACAATAAAAAGGGGGAAAAGTTTAATCATACACTTCACCAATGATGATATATGGATGAGAAATAAATAAGAAAAGAGGCTCAATATCATTACCTGTTAGGGAAATGTGAACTCAAACTGTAGTGAATGCCGCTACACAACTATTGGAGTGGCAAAACAAAAATAAAAACAAAAAAAGAAAGCTCATAATAATAAGTAAGATAAGGTCAAGGAAATTTGTAAGAATGCTGAGCAAAGAGATCAAGAGTCAGAAACTGTGAGATAAAAGTTGAGACATGAAAAATGTTTACAGCACTCCATATCTGTTTGATAAGATGTCCAATAAATGGAGTCAGAGGTAGATAAGGGAGAATAATCCAAAAGGTGATAGAAGGAAATTTCCTTTGGGTGAATGGAATATTCAAATTGAAAGGGCCTATCAAGGGATGAATATGGTTAAAGGAGAAAGACTCCACACCTAGGCATATCCTGCTAATGTTTCAGAATTCTAAAGGTGAAGAATAAGTATCAAGAACTTACAGAAAAGGATAACATAATATCTACAAAGAAAATGAGCAGCAGTCTCAAGTTAGGAAAGGTCTGTTTACTTATGCCATGGTACATGAGCATGTAGCTCTCTTACATTGCTCTTGTCTCTTCTACCCCTCTTCCCCAAATTGTTAAAACACTGTTTGTAATCCAAACGCAGTGTACATTAATATCACTGTCCAAATGTTTCAGTGCCAAGCTTGCTTGTACATTCTGATCACACTTCCTTATGTGGGTAGACTTTTTTCATATTTAATTTCCATTTGCCTTTTTCTCTTTCAGTATCTTTATATGTTCCTCAAATATTTAGGTTGCTCTATCATATCAATTATTTTTCTGGTTCCCTTTATATAGGGAGATGATCATATATAGGGAGACCTCTCTGCCATTGTGTTCCAATATGTGCTGCTTATTTCAATACTAGCTGCACTGTGTCAGACTAACAGTGATGGATTCATTCTTACGTGAAGCCCAAGTTTTCCAATTTCTATGTTTACATCCTTATCTTTTGTTGCATTCCCTCATGAAACTTCCTTAGAAAGTACCCGTAGAGGTAAAATTGCTATGCCATTATGTGCTTGGAGGTGCCTCTACTATACTTCCTTATTTTATTATACACCCAAGAACTCAGTAGCTTTCTAGGTCGAAGATATTTTTTCCTCAAAATGCTAAGGCAATGTTCATTTTTAAAAAGTAGCCAGTACTGCTTCTGAGTAGTCTTCTTATTATGTCTTTTTGTATCTCATCTCTTGCTTCCTTTTTGGGCTTTTGGATCATCTCTTAACTCTAATCTTCAGAAATTTTCTGTAATATGATGCATGTCTATTTTCATTCATTTTGCTGGGCACTTGATATATCCATTCAATCTTTAGACCCATGTACATTTAAAAATGTTTGATTATTTGATTCTTGCTCTCTAGAATTTTTATCAGTCAAATAATGGACCTCAGTTTAATCCTCTGCATTTAAAAAAATATTTTGTTTATTTTATAAAATTTGTCCTATTCCCTGCTTCTTGAGAAGATTCTTCAAATTTTTATTTAAATTGTGTATCTAAATTCTAAAATTCTTCTATTATTCTCTGATTATTGTTTTCCTTAGCATTTTATAGTTGTTCTATGATTAAACAAGAGGTCAACACAACATTTTTAAGTGGAACTCAGTGGTTTTACACACATACATGTTAAGAAAATATATGTAAGGGGACAGAAATCACGTGAATATGGAACAGATTAAATATGTAGTACTAGACATCAACACAGGAGCACTATGTAGCCATTAGAAAAATTAATGTAGATCTTTATGTACTAACATGCACAATCATTATTCTACAAATATTTATTGAACATATTTATTAGGCACTGTTCTAGGCTCTGAGAATATAGCTGTGAACAAAATAAACAAAATCCCTGACCTTTACTTCAAATAGTCATAAATTACGTAAAAATTAAACCTGGAAGAGGGTTTAGAATGATAGAAGAATGATCATGGAAGTCCACTCTGATAACATTTAAACAAATGTACAATTGAAATGAGGTTTTAAGCAATGTGTATATCTGGTCCAATTTATGGAAAATATTGATGTATGTAAATTTCTGTTTATTTACATTTATATTTGTGGTCAAATAAAAATAACTTGAATTATGCACACTAAATATTGGTGATTGGGAAGTGAAAAGAGGAAATGATTTTTACTAAGATTCTCTTAGTAATAATCAGTATTCATTTCTTATATAATTTATAAAACACAATAGAAATAAATATGTAAATACTTCAAAGCAAAAAAAACAAAGTTTTAAACACATTTACTTTTCTGCTATCTTTAAAGGACACATTACATTTAAAGTATCTTTATAATATTTGATTGCTATTGTGGACTCAGAATTTATATCAATCTTTACCAAAAAATACCAGCCCAAATTTCATCCAAATTTTAATGTGTAAATTGTTGATATCTTTAATTTTTATTTTTGGCTCTAAAGTAGATATATTCTTATTTCATCCTGGCCTGAATGAGGGAACATCTCATTAACCACAGTATTCTAGTTATCATGTAATATACATATTATGAGTTACCCTAATTCCATCTTCATAAATGAGCACAGATAAAGAAAATTACAAAACCTCTTGATCTTGCCACCCCACACCAAGGACTGCCTGCCTTTTTCTTGAAAGTTACCTGAGCTGGAGGCTCTACAATGTGTACTGCTAATAATTCGTTCATGTTTTAAAAAATCTTTTCTAGAGTAAGTTCACATTAATATTGATTTAAGTTCTTTGTAAAAAATGTTTTATTGAGGTATAATTCATATATGTTACTATTCACCCATTTATAGTGTACAGTTAGTGGTTTTCAGTATATTCACAGATATGTGCAACCATAGCCACAGTCAATTTTAAAACATTTTCATCACCTCAGAAAAAAACTCTGTCTACTTTAGGTTATCAAGTTCCTAATCCCTATCCCTTTTTCAATCCCAAGCAAACACTAATTTATTTTATGACTCTGTATCTCTGTAAATTTGTTGATTCTAAACATTTCATGTAGTGGAATTATACAATGTGTGGTCTTTTGTGAATGGCTGTTTTACTTAGCTTATTTTCAAGGTTCATTCATGTTGCAGCATGTCTCTGTATTTCATTCATCTTTCTGGCTGAATGATATTCCATTCTATGAATATACCATATTTTGATTATCCATGAATTAGGCAATGAACATTTGGGCTGTTTCCACATTTTGGCTGCTATTAATAATGCTGCTACAAACATCTGTGTGAAAGTTTTATGTGAAGTTATGTTTTCATTTCTCTTGGATATACACCTTAGAGTAGAAATGCTGGGTCATATTGCTGGGATATTATGTCTTCAAATATGTTCTCTGCCCCTTTCTCTCTTCTCTTTCTGAGACCCCTGTAATGAGAATGTTAGAATGCTTAATGTTGTTTCAGATGTCTTTTAAACTGTCCTCATTGGTTTTTTTTTTTTCCTTTTTTCTGTTCAGCTTGAGTGATTTTCACTGCTCTGTCTTCCAGCTGGTTAATCCATTCCTCTGTATCATCTAATCTACTGTTGATTCCTTCCAGTGTATTTTTTATTTCAGTTATTATATTCTTTAGCTCTGTTTGGTTCTTCTTTATATTTTCTTTTTGTTAAACTTCTCACTGTGTTTATTCATTCTTCTCCTGAGTTCTTTGAGTATCATTATGATCAGTAACCTGAACTCTTTATTGGGTAGATTGCTTATCTCCACTTTACTCAGTTCTTCTGGGGTTTTGTCTTATTCCTTCATTTGGAATGTATTCCTTTGTTGCTTCATTTTGCCTCATTTTCTGTGTTTATTTCTATGTATTATGTAGGTGAGTTATGTTTCCTGATCTTGGAGAAGCAGCCTTATGTAGGAGACTTTCTTTGGGGCCCAGCAGTGCCCTCTGCTGTGGTTACCAGAGCTATATGCTCTAGAAATGCCCTATATATGGGTTGCCTAGGTCCTTCTGCTGTATCGGGATCCCCAACTATTTGGGCACATGGGTAGGCATGGCTGGCCCCTGGCCTGGTTGGTTGCCAGGCCTTGCCTAGTGTGGAGGATGCCAGCCACTGGTGGGCGGGGCTAAGTCCTGGCACAGATGGCTGCATCTCCCACTGAGTCCTGGTCCTGTTACCTGCTGGCTGGTGGATGAAGCCAGGTCCTGGGGCTAGTACTGACCCACTGGTGAGTGGGGCCAAATCTGTGGCAGCTGGCTGAGGGGCTCATGGTGTCCCATAGCTGGTGTCACCTGGCGGGGCTCAGGCCTAAGGGGTTGCAGGACTGGTGCTCACTCACTGGTGTGTGTGGCTGGGTTCCAGGGCTAGTGCTGACTCATTAGTGGGCGGAGCTGGGTCTTAGTGTCTCTGGCTGCAAGACCCAGGGGTCCTGCAGCTGGTGTCTGCACCCTGGTGGGTAGGGTGAGGCCTGGGGCCATCTGGAGAGCAGAGCTGTGCCCCGGGGTACTGTGAGGCTCAGGGGTGCCTATTGTAGCTATTCTGTTGGTGGGCGAGTCTGTGTCCCTGCACAGTTAGCTGCTTGGCCAGAACTGGTTGCAACAGGCTGGTGGGTGAGTCTGGGTCCTGGTACTGATAAGCTAGAGGGAGGATTCCAGTATGGTACTTGCCAGCACCAGTGTCCTTGTTGTAGAATAAGCTCCCCAGAATCTATGTCCGCAGGGTGAGTTGCAGTTGCCTACTGCCTCTTTGAGAGGCACTCCAAGATCAGCAAGTGGGTCTCATCCAGGCTCTTTCAAATTACTGCTTCTGCCCTGTATTTTAGAGCATGTGAGATTTTGTGTGTACCCTTTAAGAGTGGAGTTTTTGTTTCCTATAGCTTTCTGGCTCTCCCAAAAGCAAGTCCCAGTGGCCTTCAAAGCCAAACATTCTAAGAGCACTTTTTCCTTGTGCAGGATCCCTGGGCTGGGAGTTTGGTCTGGGGTTTGGGCCCCTTGCTCCTTGGGCAGAACTTCTGCAATTATGATTATTCTCTCACTTGTGGGTTGCCTACCTGGGGGTGTGGATCCTTACTATACACCATCTCTGCCCTTCCTACCCCACTCATTGTGGGTTTTTTTCTTTATGTTTTTAATTGTAGAAGATCTTTTCTATTAGTACTGATGTTTTTCTCATTGATGGTTGCTCTGTAAAGAGTTGTAATTTTGGTGTGCCCATGGGAGGAGATGAGCTCACGGTCTTTCTATTCTGCCCTATTGGCCATTCCCTATATACTTTCTCTTTCTTGATAGTGCCCTTTGGAGCACTTTTTAATTTTGATGAAGTCTAATTTATTTATTTTTGGTTGCTTGTGCTTTTGGTATCATATCTACGAATCCATTGCCAAATTCAAGTTTATAAAGATTTTCCCATAAACTTTCTATTAAGAATTTTATAGTTTCATCTCTTACATTTTGGTCTTTGATCCATCTTGTGTAAATTTTTGTATATGGTGAGAGGTAGAGGTACAACTTCATTCCTCTGCATGTGACTTTCCTGTTCCAGCACCATTTATTGAAAAGACTGTTCATTTCCCATTGAATGATCTTGGCACCTTTGTCAAAAATCAATTGGCTATAGTTTTATTTCAATTACAGAATTGTCATGTGTTTCTTTTTTAGTTTCAGTCTTTTTATTGATATGCTCTATTTGATATGACATTGTCCTCATATCTTACTTTACTTTTTCATCATGATTTTCTTTGAACATATTTACAATGGATGCTTTGAAGCTTTTCTCTATTAAATCTGACAGCTGTATTCTTTCACAGGCAGTTTCTGCTTTTTTTTCTGATGTATGAGTCATATGTTCCTGTTTCCATAGTGGTTGTGCCATTTTATATCCCCCCCAACAGTGCACAAGGGTTCCCTTTTCTCCACATTGTTGCCAACAATTGTTATTTTTTGCCTTTTTGAGAATCACCATTCTGACAGGTGTGAAGTGATATCTCATTGTGGCTTTGATTTGCATTTCCTTAATGATTAGTGATGTTGGGCATTTTTTCATGTGCCTGTTGGCCATCTGTATGTCTTCTTTGGGGAAGTGTCTGTTCAGGTCCTCTGCCCATTTTTTAATCAGGGTTTTTTTTTTTTTTGATACTCAAGTTGTATAAATTCTTTATATATTTTGGATATTAACCACATACCAGATACATATTATTTGCAAACATCTTCTTTCATTCAGTAGGTTGCCTTTTTGTTTTGTTTGTTTCCTTTTCATGAAGAACCTTTTTAGTTTGATATAGTACCATTTGTTTATTTTTGCTTTTGTTTCCCTTGCCTAAGGAGACAGATCTGTAAAATTATTAGTAAGAGCAATGTCAAAGAGCCTATATTTTCTTCTGGGAGTTTTATGATTTCAGGTCTACATTCAAGTCCTTAATCCAGTATGAATTTATTTTTGTGTTGGTGTAAGACAGTCATTCTTTTGCATGAAGAGACTCTTTTCTCCATTGTATATTTTTGCCTCCTTTGTCATATATCAAATTGACCATATATGCATGAGTTTATTTCTAGGTTCTCTATTCTGTTTCGCTGATCTAAGTGTCTGGGTTTTTTTGCCAATATCATAGAATTTTGATTACTGTAGCTTTGTAGTTTGGTTTGAAATCAGAGGGCATGATACCTCCATCTTTGTTCTTCTTTCTCAATATATTTTTGTCTATGTGAGGTTTTTGTTTTTTCACACAAATTTTAGGATTATTTGTTCCAATTCTATGAAAAATGCCATTAGTTTTTTGATAGGTATTGCACTGAATTTATAGATTGCTTTGGTTAGTATGGCTATTTTGACAATATTAATTCTTCCAATCTATGAATATGGTATGTTTTTTTACTTACTTGTGTTGTCTTCAGTTTCTTTCATCATTCTCTTATAGTTTTCAGAGCACAAGTCTTTTATCACCTTGGTTAAATTTATTCCTAGTTTTTTAAAATTTATTTTTGATGCAACTTATTTTTTAAAAAATTCTCTTTCTCATAGTTCATTGTTAATGTATAGAAACACAATACATTTTTGTATATTAATTTTGTATCCTGCAACTTTACTGAATTCATTTATTAGTTCTAACAGTTTTTGTGTGTGTGTGTGTGTGTGTGTGTGTGTCTGTGTGTATGTGGAGTCTTTAGCTTTCTATATTTGGAGTCATGTCATCTGCAATTAGTGATGGTTTTCCTTCTTCCTTTCCAATTTGAATTCCAGTTATTTATTTATTTATTGCCTAATTGCTGTGGCCAGGACTTCCAATATTCTGTTGAATAAAAGTGGCTGTGGTGGGCATCCTTGCTTGTTTCTGATCTTAAAACACTTTTCATCATTGAGTATGATGTTAACTGTGTTTTTCATACATAGCTTTGATTATGTTGAGGTACTTACTCTCTATACCACTTTGTTGAGAGTTTGTGTAATAAATGGATATTGGCTCTTGTCAAATGATTTTTATGCATGTTGAGATAATCATATGATTTTTATCTTTTGCTCTGTTAATGTTGTGTGTCACGTTCATTGATTTTCAGAAGTTGAATCTTTCTTGCATTCCTGGAATAACCTATACGTGATTGTGGTGTATGATCCTTTTAATGTGTTTTTGAATTCAGTTTGTTAATATTTTGTTGAGAATTTTTGCATCTGTATTTATCAGGGATATTGGATTGTCATTTTGTGTGTGTGTGTTTTGTGGTGTGTTTATCTGGTTTTGGTATAGGAATAATGTTGGCCTTGCAAAATGTATTGGAAAGTGTTTCTTCCTTCCCAATTTTTGGGGGCTTTTTTATGAAGGATATGTATTAACTCCTCTTTAAAGTTTTAATTGAATTCACTTGTGAAGCCATCTGGTTCTGGACTTTTGTTTGTTGGAAGTTTTTGATTACTGATTCAATTTCATTACTAGTAACTAGCCTATTCAGATGTTTTATTTTTTCCATGATTCAGTCTGGAAGTTTGTGTGAGTCTATAATTTATCCATTTCTTCTAGGCTGTCCAATTTGTTGGCATATAACTGTTCACTGTAGTCTCTTATGTTCCTTTGTATTCTGCAGTTTCAGTTGTAAGTTCTCTTTCATTTCTGATTGTGTTTATTTGGGCCCTCTTTTTTTACTTGATGAGCTTGCTAAAGGTTTATCAATTTTGTTTATCTTCAGAGAAGTAGTTCTTAGTTTCATTGATTTTTTTCTATTGTTTCCTACTCTCTATTTCAATTATTTATGCTCTGAAATTCAATATGTCCTTTTTAAAGTGTTAACTTTGGGCTTTGTTTGTTCTTTATCTAGTTATTTAGGTATAAGTTTAGGTTGTTTATTTGAATTTGTTCTTGTTTCTTGAGGTAGGCCTGTATCATTATGATCTTCTCTCTCAGAACTGCTTTTGCTGCATTTTGGATTGTTGTGTTTCTAACTTTATTTCTCTCAAGGTATTTTTGATTCCTCTTTGATTTCTTTATTGACCCTTTGGTTATTTGTTAACTTGCCGCTTAACTTTCATGTTTTTGTTGTTTTTTTTCTACTTTTCTTCTTGTAATCCATTTCTAGTTTCATATTGCTGAGGTTGGAAAAGAAGCTTGATATGAATCAAGCTTTTTAAAATTATTGAGCCATGTTTTGTGGCCTAAAACATGCTCTATCCTGGAGAATTTTCATGTGCACTTGAAAAGAACGTGTATTCTACTGTTTGGGGGTGGAATGTTCTATGTACATCTATTAAGTCCTTTTGATATAATGGGTTGTTTAAGGCCAATGTTTCCTGAATGACTTTCTGTATGGATGATATACCTATTGATATAAATGGGGGGTTAAAGTGCCCTACGTACTACTGTCAATTTCTTCCTTTCTCTCTGTCAATATTTGCTTTATCTATTTAGGTCCTCCTATGTTGGTTGCATAAATGTTAACAAACATTCTACAGGCATATGTCTGACATATTGCAGCTTTGTTTCTAGACTACCACAATAAAGTAAATATCATAATAAAGCAACAAAAGATTTTCTTGGTTTCCCAGTGCATCTAAATGTTTAACTATATTACAGTCTATTAAATGTGCAATAGCATTATATGTAAAGAAAACCAATGCACATATCTTTATTAAAAATACTTTATTGATAAAAACTGCAAATCATTATGGGAGTCTACAACAAGTTGTAATATTTCTGCTGGTGGAGGGTCTTCCCTCAATGTTAATGGCAGCTGACTCATCAAGGTGGAGGTTGCTGAAGGTTGGGATGACTGTGGTAGTTTCTTAAAAGAAGGCAGCAATGGGGTTTGCCACATTGATTCTTTCTTTCATGAATGAGTTCTCTGTAGCATGCAATCTTTTTGATATCATTTTATCCACATGGAACTTCCTTCAAAATTGGAGTCAATAATCTCAATCCCTACCTCTGCTTTTTCAACTAAGTTTATGTAATATTCTAAATCCTTTGTTATCATGTCAACAGTCTTCAGAGTATCTTCACCAGTATTAGATTCCAACCAAGAAACCACTTTTTTGTTCATAAATAAGAAGAAACTCCTTATCTAGCAAAGTTTATTTACAGCAAATATAAATGAACAAATATAATGAACAAGTTTGAAATATTGTGAGAATTACCAGAATGTTACATAGAAACATTAAATGAGCAAATGCTATTGGAAAAATGGTGCCCATAGACTTGCTTAACGCAGAGGTACCAAAAGTCTTCAGTTTATAAAAAACATAATATTTGTTAGGTGCAACAAAATGAAGAACAGTAAGATGAGGATTTGCTTATATCTCTTGTTGGATTGACCCCTTTATCATTATGTAATGCGCTTCTTGTCTTTTATTACGCTCTTTTTTCTCAAGTTTATTTTATCTGATTTAATTATTACTATCCCAGCTTTTTGTTTCCATTTCCATGGAAAATCTTTTTTCATCCCTTTCATTGAGTCTACGTGTGTCTCTAGATCTGAAATGAGTCTCTTGTAGGCATGATATGGAAGAGTCATTTAAAAAAACATCTATTCAGCCACCCTATGTCTTTTGATTGGGGAATTTGGTCCATTAACATTTAAATTAAGTATTGATATGTATGTACTTATTGCCATTTTGTTAATTTTTTTTTTCTGGTTACTTTTGTAGTTTTTCTCTTGTTTCTTTTTTTCCTCCTGTTCTCTTCCCTTATGGCTTGATGATTTTCTGTAGTGTTATATTTGGGTCTCTTTCTCTTTATATTTTGTGTATCTGTTATAGATTTTGGGATTGTGGTTACCAGAAGGTTCATGTATAACAATCTATATTTAAAGCAGTCTATTTTAACTTGTAAGTTACTGAAATTCAAATGCAATCTAAAACTACTACATTTTTACTCCCCTTACCCAATGTTTTTTATTTTTTATGTCATATGTTGCATCTTTTTATGTTTTGTATCCATTAACTACTTATTGTAGTTATAGTTGCTTTCACTGCTTTTGTTTTTCAACATTCACACTAGTGTTATAATTGGTTGATCTGCTACCTTTACTATGTATTTGCTTTTACCAGTGAGATTTTTTCCTTGCATATATTTTCTTTTTCTTTTTTTTTTTTTCTATTTATAATCTTTTCTTGTTTTAGTTAAAGAAGTTCCTTCCTGTATGGCCAGTTAGTAGTGATGAGCTTTATTAGTTTTTATTTATTTATTTATTTTTGGCTATGTTGGGTCTTCGTTTCTGTGTGAGGGCTTTCTCTAGATGTGGCAAGCAGGGCCACTCTTCATCACGGTGCACGGGCCTCTCACTATCGCGGCCTCACTTGTTGTGGAGCACAGGCTCCAGACGCGCAGGCTCAGTAGTTGTGGCTCACAGGCCTAGTTGCTCCACGGCATGTGGGATCTTCCCAGGCCAGGGCTCGAACCCATGTTCCCTCCATTGACAGGCAGATTCTCAACCACTGCGCCACCATGGAAGCCCGAGCTTTATTAGTTTTTGCTTGCCTGTTATCTCTCCTCCAATTCTGAATGAAAAACTTGCTGAATAGAGTATTCTTGGTTTCAAGTTGTTTCCTTTCAGCACTTTGAATGTATTATGCCACTCCCTTCTGTCCTGCCATATGTCTGCTGACAAGTTTGCTGATAGCTTTGTGGGGTTCCCTTATATAACTTTTATTTTTACACCTCTGGTTGCTTTTAAGAGTCTCTCTTTATCTTTAACTTCTGACATTTTAATTGTAATGTGTCTTGGTGTGGATCTTTTTGGGTTCATCTTGTTTGGAACTCTCTTTGCTTTCTGGACCTGGCTCTCTGTTTCCTTTCCCAGTTTAGGGAAGTTTTCAGACATTATTTCTTCAAATAAGTTTTATGCCCCCTTCTCTTCTTCTTTTTCTTTGATCTCTATACATTGAATGTTGTCCCATAGGTCCCTTAACCTACCCTCATTTTTAAAAATTCTGTTTTTCTTTTTGCTGTTCCAATTTTGTGATTTCCACTACCCTGTCTTCTGGATTTCTGATCTTTTATTTTGTATCATCTAATCTGTTGTTGATTTCCTCTAGTGAATTTTTCAATTCAGTTATTGTATTCTACAGCTCTCATTGGTTCTTTCTTATTTTTTCCTCCTTTTTGTTGATGTTCTCACTATGTTTATTGATTTGTTCTCCAGAGTTCAATGAGCTTCTTTATGACCATAACTTTTGATTCATCTGGTAGATTGTTTACCTCCATATCATTGAGGTCTTTTTCTGAAGTTATTTTCTTGTTCTTTCATTTTGAACATATTTCTCTCTTTCCTCATTTTGTTTGGCTCTGTGTGTTTGTTTCTATAATTTAGGCAAAGTGCTATTTCTTTCTTTATTGAAGGAATGGCTTTCTGTAGTGACTTTTCTTTTCTTGTTCAACCCTGTCCTAGCTCTTGGTTGTCTCTTGAATCTTTGTGATTTTCTGTACTGCTCATTTTATTCTTGACATGTCCCTGTTGTTGAGGGTGTGCTGAGACCTGTCAGTGTTTCAAGGGGAGAAACATCATTTAGCACCTGTTTTCAGGCTGATTGGATGACAGACCTTCAGGCAGCAGTTTTTAAATTATGCAGATATATACATTTCTGTGGGGCTGCAGTCAATCCCTGATGACTTCCAAACCTGGGAATCTGGAATTGTTCCCTTGGTGACAGTTGCAAAAATCTGTCTGTCTGAAGAGAGTATAAACTCCTTTCTTGGAAGTCTTGTGATCTGTTTCAAGGCCAAGGGGGTGCACAAGGGTGGTATCTTCCTGCTTATGTTCCCCAAGAGTGCCTCCTTAGCCTCTAGATATGTCAGAAACCTGAAGTTTATCCCCCAAGGTGAAACTCCGGGCTAAGTAGATAGACCTTTTTTTGCAGGAAGTCGGGAGTTGTGTTTGTCTTCTCTCTGTGGAGTTTCTGCACTGTGATGGCTTGCCAATAACTGTCTTTCTAATTGTTATAGTCCCATGGAGCTCAGGATCACCAGTCCTCTTGGCCACCAGGGTCAGGCAGTCAAAGAGTATCCCTTGTGCGGATTGTATGTACCCATTTTCTTTAGCTAGGCAGTTTGAGAGTGTAGGGACAAGGCTTGCTCTCTTGCTTCAGGAAATCACTGGGAAAATGACTTGGCTGTGTGTACCTGTGGACTTCAGCAGTACAGCCTGATAGTGCTTTGCCTACGCCTGCATGTCAGCTTTTCATTCAGAACAGGAGAATGCCACGACGACTTTCATTTGCCAGCCCCAACCAGAAGACCAGAGAGTATTCAGTTGACTTTTGGCAGGGAGAGGGATAATGCCAAGGCTGCTCATACTTGCCAGTCCCAGCTAGAGGGTGGGAGAGTGTCACAGTGGCCCACACTTGCAGACTTCAGCTAGGGAGAAGGAGAATGCCTCAACCATTCATGCCAGGCCACCCCAATCAGGGAGGAAGGGAATGCTGCAACTGGCAGAACTCTCTGTCTTCAGCAACACAGCCTCAATTACTTGCCCCCGTGTCCAAGACTTTCAGCCTGTGCTAGCAGGTTAAGTGGGGAGCACAACAACGTTGTATGTCATTGCTTCCATCCCCAGAGAATGCTTCCATGATCTCCTGCCACTCCAAACAATGCTTTTAGATTCACAAACAACTTTCCCTCACGTAGAGACTTGGAAGTTTTCAGACTGCTGGTTATTGGAGTGAATGAGAACACCCATGATCCCTTTAAGATGGAAGCTTAGTTTTTTATAGTTTTGGGGAACCTCAGAGCTCAGCCCCATTGGTTTTCTAAGCTAGATGTTTTCAGGGTTCACTTCTCTGTTTTAGATTCCAGGGATTGGAGTGCCTGGTGTGGGGAGCCAGTTCCTCACTCCTCCAATAGAAGAATCCATCTAGTGAGAACCCTCTCTATTGTGTGGCAATATGCTGGGGATGGAGTTTTTGGTGAGAGAGTTTCTTTGCCTCTCCTACTTGTTTCAGTGTGGCCCTTTTTATCCTTTGTTGCAGGGCAGGTGTTCAGGTAGTTCTCAGGTTCTTTCCAGAGGGAATTGACCCATATGTAGCTGTATTTTTGTTGTGTCTGTGGGAGGAAATAAGTTCCGGCTCTTCCTATGCCACCATCCAGAACGACTTCCAGTTGCCTTCTCATTTTGACTGCAACTAAAAGCCTCTTCTTTCCAAAGAATTCATAATCTCAATCAGAGCCTTAGGAAAAACTGTATTCATTATAGAGGGAATAAAATATGGGAAGGAGGACTGTATTTTGTATTGCAACATATGCTTTATATCTAAAAATCACTTTCAGGTATTTTTGTATATATTTATGGCCTCAAGTTTTTATTAGGTTAAAAGTAAAATGGTAGCTATATTGGTAATGCACGTATTTCCTTTTGAAGTATCTAAAATATCTAGACTCATAAGATTAATTGGAAATATATACCCAAAATAATAAAACATAAGTTACCCACAAATTAAGTATTATGTTAATATTTGGAACATCCAACAAAATTGTCTGCAAGAGTAATACCAGTGGCATTAATACCTAATATAATGTTTTTACTCTCTTAGGTGTTTAAGTTGGTTAGCAATAACATTCAAACTAAATGTACAGTATTTATTGGTGTTACTGGTTTTAAGTATGTGTGAATTGTCCATAATCCTATAGTATGTTTATTGAGGAAAAAATGGAAGCAGGGCACCCCTCCCTATCAGAAAAGAGTTGGAACTTTCACCATTTTCCACTGGTAATGAGACCACTCTTAACATGATGTCAGTGGAGACTATGTGGATAGTCAGAAGTCACCCTTCTGCTCATTAGCAACAAGGAATCCCTGATCTTCAGGGTCAACAGTGGCCAAGTGGGGAACTTGGCCTTCCAAATTCACCTGGCAGTAAAGAACTGGTGTCCTCACTTTCCCTGCATGTACTGTGTCAGAAAATACTAGTTAAAACAGAAGATTTAAACAAGACCCAAAGTCTCATAACATAATATGAAAATGAAAATGTCTATATTTCAATTTAAAAAATAACTTATCATTCCAAGAACCAGACAGATTTCAAACTGAATGAGAAAAGGCAAGCAGTAGTTGTCAACAGTGACAAGACAGAGATTTTAGAAATAACTAATGAAGATTTTAATGCAGTCATTATGAAAAACTTCAATAAGCAAACACATTTGAAACAAAAAAGATCGTAGAAAACTTCAGCAACGAAATAGAAAGTCTCAACAAAGAAGCTGATGCTGTGAAAAATCAAATGGGAATTTTAGAACTGCAAAGTCCAATAACTGAATGGTCTCAATTGTAAAATAAATGGGACAGAGAATGGAAATTACTAATTTAACAACAGAGAGAAAATGTACTGAATTTTTAAAAATGATTAAAAAATTAAAAATATTTGTGGGACCACAACACAAGATCTAACATTCATGTCTTTGAGTCCTGGAAAGAGAGGAGGTAGAGTGCAGGGCCAAAACGATACTTGAGGAAATAACGGCTGAAAAATGTCCAAATTTGTCAAGAGATGTAAAAAGATTCAAGAGGCTGAGAAAATTCCAGAAAGTATTAACCCAAATAAATCCATGCAAAACATACTAAAATTAAATTCCTGAAAACTATGGACAAAAGAAAATACCTTGATAAATGCAGAGAAAATTGCCACTTTAGCTATAGGGTAGGCAATTCAAATGATAATCGGTTTCTCTTGAGAAATCACAGAGTCCAGAAAGGTGTAGCACATTTTTCAGTTGCTGGAAAAAAAAAAAAAAACTCTGCCAACATAGATCCTAAACCCAATGAAAGCATTTTTCAGGAATGAATGAGAAATCTGAACATTTTTTGATTTAAAAAAAAAAAAGAAAAAACAGACCTATTTGTTGCCAACAGACCTAATGGCTAAAGGATTTTCTGTAAATATAAAGGAAATGATAAGAGAAAAAATTTTGGAAGGAAAAAAGAACTTGATCAGCAAAATGTCGGTAAGTCCAATAGACTTTCCTTCTCTTGGGTTTTCTATATTATGTTTGAAGGTTGAAGCAAAAATTATGAAGCTCTGTTGTGTCACTAGAAATGTATGTAGAGGAAATATTAATAGCAATTATATTACAAATGGGGGAGAGAAAGAGACAGAAAAAGTGATAAGGTTTCTATACTTCACTCAAACTGGTCAATGAAAACACCAGTAGGCTATGGTAAATCATGTATATATAATGTAATACCTAGTATGATCACTAAAAATTGTATATGAAGAGATACTCAGAAACACTGTGTATAATTAAAATGGAGTCCTAAAAAATGTTCATATAACCTAGAGGATAGTAGGAAAAAGTGAACATTAAATGAAAGCAGAGAGGGACTTCCCTAGTGGCACAGCGGTTAAGAATCCGCCTGCCAATGCAGGGGACATGGGTTCGATCCCTGGTCCAGGAAGACCCCACATGCCACAGAACAACTAAGCCCATGTGCCACAACTACTGAGCCTATGCTCTAGAGCCTGCTAGCCACAACTACTGAGTCCATGTGCCACAACTACTGAAGCCTGCGTGCCTAGAGCCTGTGCTCCTCAACAAGAGAAGCCATCGCAATGAGAAGCCCATGAACCTCAATGAAGAGTAGCCCCCACTCGACGCAACTAGAGAAAGCCCACATGCAGCAACAAAGACCCAATGCAGCCCAAAATAAGTAAGTAAATAAATAAATGAAAACAGAGAAAACAAATAAAATGGCAGGCAACATTAACATATCAATAATTAGATTAGATTTGAATGGTCTTAATATACCAGTTTAAAGATGTTGGCAGGGTGGATTAAAAATGTGACTGAACTATATGCCTTCTATAAGAAACCCACTTCAGATATAGTGATATAGGTAGGTTGAAAGTAAAACCGTGGAAAAATTATATAAACATTAATCAGAGGAAAGCATCAGTAACTATATTAGTATAAAATAAAGCCTACTTCAGAGCAAAGTTACCAGAGATAGAGACATTATATAATGATGAAAGAGTCAATCTACAAAGAAGATGTAACAGTTGTAAATATGTATGTATCAAACAACAGAGCCACAAATATGTGAAATAAAAGCAGACAGGATTAAAAGAAGAAAAAGGCAAATTCACAATTATCATTGGAAACTTCAACACCCCTTTCTTAGCATTTGATAGAACAACTTGACTCAAAGAATTATACAGAACAACTGAAAAATATCAACTAACAAGATCTAATTAATATTTATCGAACACTGCACCTAACAACAGCAGAATACACATTTTTTCAAGTGCTCACAGAACACATACCAAGATAGAGCATGTACAGGACCATAAAACAAACTTCAGCTAATTTCAAAGAATTGTTATCCTATTCTTGGTTCTCTGCCCACAGTAGAAAAAAAACTAGAAATCAGTGTCAGAAAGATGAAATCCCCAAATGTTTGGAAAGTAAACAATATACTTCTAAATAATCTGTGGGAAAAAGAGGAAATCTTAAAGGAAATTAAAAAGATAAAGAACTGAATGAAAATGAATATACAATATATCAAAATTTGCAAGACCAAGCTAAAGCTGTGCTGAGAGGGAAATTTATAGCTCTAAATGCACACATTAGAAAAGAGGAAAAGGCTCAAATTAATAATCTAAGATGCTGTCTCAAGAACATAGAAATTGAAGCGCAAACTAAAACTGAAGTTAGCAGAAGGAAGGAAATAATGGACAAAAGAGTAGAAATCAATGTAATTAAAAACATAAAAAACAATAGAGAAAAGCAATGAAATAACACTTACTTTTTGAAAACAATAGTACAATTGATAAATCTCTAACAAGGCTTACAAAGAAAGAAGAGAGAAGATGCAAATTACCAGTGTCAGGAATAAAAGAGGGGATCACTACAGACTGTAGACATCAAAAGAATAAAAAGAAAATAGTACAAACAACTCTATGTATATAAACTTGGCAAATTAGATGGCCCAAATCCTCTAAAAGCACAAATTACCGTAACTCACCATTATGAAATAGATCATTTAAATTGCCTTATAACTGTTAAGGAATTTAATTTGAAAACTACCAAAAAAGAAATCTTCAAGCCCAGATGGTTTCGTTACAGAAATCTACCAAATGTTTAAAAAGAAGTGAAACAAATTCTATATAATGTCTTTCAGAAAATAGAAGAAAGACTTCCCAGCTAATTTTTAGACACTACAATATTACCTTGATATCAAAACCAGGCAAAGACAGTACAAAAAATGAAAACTACTGACTAATATTCCTCATACATATACTTGTAAAAATCTTTGACAAAATATTAGCAAATAGAATCTGAAGATTGTTTATCACATCTATGCTATGTTTATTCCAGGGATAAAAGGCTGGTTTCACTCTGGAAAATAGCTTGTTAGATTTGTTGTTAAACAAAATATGCAATTACCATATGACCCAGCATCTATATTTCCACGCATGTATCCCAGAGAAATAAAGACACACATTTACACAAAAATCTGTACATGAAAAATTTTAAAAGCTTTATTCATAATTGCCAAAATTGGAAAAAAAACACATATCTTTCAATGGGTGAATGATCATCTACACTATTAAATACTATTTTAGAATAAAAAGGAGCAGACTACTGATACATGCAACAGCTTGGTTGATTCTTCCAAGAATTATGGTGAGTGAAAAAGCTAATCCCAAAGAGTTACATACTTCATGATTCTATTTATATAACATTTAAATGACAGAATTATAGAAATGGAGAGCACATTAATGTTTGCCACAGGTTAAGGAGAAAGTGGCTGTGGGAAGAAGGTGGGGGGGGCTATAAAAAGCAACAGGAGGGTTCCTTGTGGTGATGGAAACCTTCTGTGTCTTGACTGTATCATTGTCAATATGCTGGTTGTGATAGTGTATTATGGTTTTGCAAGATGCTTTTTGAGGTGGAGGGGAGCTGCGTAAAGTGTACGTTGGATCTCTGTATGATTTTTTACAATTGTATGTGCATCTACAATTATCTTAAAATTAAATGCTATTTTGAAAAAAAAGCATAAATCTTAGTTAAGTCTGATTGGATTTTGTAATTTAAAAAAAAACCCTTAAATTATGCCTACTGTCATCTTCTGAGTAGAGAAAAGTATAGAACCAAAAGAATACAAAGGATATACTGTGCTTGAGTACTGTGATTAGATGAGTGAGTGTCATAATTATTCACAACTATAAGAAATAAAGTTTGATTTGCATAGTTTCCGGTGTTTAAGGATGTGAAAAACATATACTTATGCGTATTAAACAGTATAAGAGAGCTTTTCATTTCTTTATACCTCTTAGGCATCTAGCATAGATATTAGCAGTAAAATAAAACAAGATTGTAAGCAATCACAATTAAGATATTTAAAAATAAGACTGGTTATTATAAGTTAGGACAAATTAAAATTGAGTCGTTTTTAACAGAATATATTTATTGATCTTAGTTTTTTAGAGGGATAGCTCTTTTTCTTTTTAACATCTGAGTGTGCTTTTAAATTAAAAATAGTACCCATCTGTGTTTTGGCCTTGCAAAATGCTAAGGGACTTGAGTGTGAAAGCCTAGAATGGATTTACTACCTCATTTGCTGCTGGCAGTAGTGAGAGGAGGAGGTAATAAAAATATACCTGCATAGCCGTTCTGGGGCATATGATTCTGAGGAAGAAACTGGCATGTGGCACCTTTTGCTACATGCGAAAGATATATAAATGGGAACATTTATGCAATTAGACTGAGGGCTATGACAGAGTCACAGATATGTGTGCATATGTCTGTGTGCAAACCAAGAATGCACCTTGTGATGTTCCAAATGCCTCAAAAAAAAGTGCAGAACCAATTCTTATGTCTGGCTCCCCATGCACTTGCTTACAGTCTTCATCACACTAGCACAAGAGAGGAATAGTCAGAAACGTCACCAGAAGTAAATAAGAACCCTACCTATGTTTCTAGTATTCACTGCAGGGTAGGGGAAAGGCAGTGTTGGATTATTCTGTTGAAGGAAAATGTTCCCTCCACCACCAACCAGCACCACACATACAGTATAATCACACATATACTTCTATGTATTAATGCACTAAAATATTGTGAAAAATTATAGAACAATGGCATGCAATAAATATTAATTATTTTTATATATGCTTATCTTTAACTGCCCAGTATTATTTGACTTTCCAGTCTTTTCATGACCTCTAGCTTAATTTCACGAAGGCCTCGTGAATTACAGATGCAAATTAAGAATTACCCACGGGTCTACTGAATCTTTGAAAGCTGTATTCGTCAGGTTGCAGCTGAAATAGTGCTGCATTAAAACAATTCAAAACTCAGTGGTTCACCGTGACAAGCATTTATTTCCTTCTCATGGGTGTGCAAGCAGGCTATAGCTCTGCTAGTTTTGGTTGGGATTAGCTGAATGAAGTCAGCTTCTGGCTGACATTTGTTTTTTAGTTTTATTAATTACTAAGAAATAAGCGTTAAAATCTTTCCCTATAACTGAAGATCTTCCTATTTATTTTTTAACTTCTGACTTTAAATTATCAAGAGCTTACAGATTTAGAATACCTTTGTGAAAGATCCCTTATTACTTTGAAAATAGTTTTTATATCTAATAATGTTTATGTCTCAGTGTCTCCTGTGTCTAATATTAGCACAGTCGTACTAGCTTTTATTTGGTTAATGTTTTCATGCAATACATTTTTGCATTATTGTAACTTTTTTGTGTTAAATTTATGCTGTGTCTCATATGCAATACAAAGTTGTATTTAATTTGAGAATTTAATTCATTCACATATAATTGGACATATATTTGGAGTTAAATCTGTTATCATACTGTTTCCTCTGCTACTTCTATATTGTGTTGCTGTATTTTTCTTTTCCCACTTTTAGGATTAATCAATTATTCTTTAAAATTCTGTATTTCTTCTCTATTGACATTGTAGTTATGCATTCTTTTATAATTCTTTCAATGCTTACGCATTAGATTACAACATACATCCTTGACTTATTTAAACTTAAAATAAATTGGAGCATTTACAACTTTACTGACAACACAAGAACCTTTACAACACAGGTCTATTTATTTGCCTACAACTTTTGTGCTTTGGGGGCACATATTCTAATTCTACATAATATTTTTTTTTTTTTCCGGTACGCGGGCCTCTCACTGTTGTGGCCTCTCCCGTTGCGGAGCACAGTCTCCGGACGCGCAGGCTCAGCGGCCATGGCTCACGGGCCCAGCCCCTCCGCGGCATGTGGGATCTTCCCAGACCGGGGCACGAACCCGCGTCCCCTGCATCGGCAGGCGACTCTCAACCACTGCGCCACCAGGGAAGCCCCTACATAAATTTTTAATCCCACAAAATTAACGTTACTGTTTAATATAGTCAACATTTACTTATATTTAACCATATATATACCATTAAAAATCTGAATTCAGTTTTTTTGTACTTCCATTGGGCATCATTTATCTCCTTCCAGAAGAATTCAGTTTGTGCCTTGAGTAAGTCTTTTAGTAAGATTCAGCAGGTGAGGGATTCTTTCAGTTTTTCTTTTTTCTCAATAGCATCTTCATGTGGCCTCATTTTTGAAGAACATTGCCACTGCATATAGAATTCTAGTTTGGCAGTTGCTTTCATTCAGCACCTTAAAGACACTTTTTTTATTTTTCTGGTTTCCATCATTTTTGTGGAAAGTAAGCTGTGAGTTTCTTGTTACTCTGTGAAGGCAATGCACCTGTTTTTACTTTCTGGTTGCTTGTAAAATTTTCTTGTGTCTTTAGTTTTAAGTAGTCTGACTCTGCTTTGTCTAGGCATGCTTTTCTTTGTACTTTTCTTTGTTATGATTCATTGAGCTACTGTAAGTGTCTTGTTTTTCTTCAATTTTGGAAGATTTTTGGCCAGTGTTGTTTCAACTATTGTTTTTACCCCATTCATTCTTTTCTCTTCTTTTGGAACTCCTTTTTATTTTAAATTTAATTTAATGTTTTTAATAGATCCTTATTGGAGTATAATTGCTTCAAAATACTGTGTTAGTTTCTGTTGCACAGCGAAGCGAATCAGCCATATACCTTCACATGTCCCCATATCCCCTCCCTCTTGAGCCTCCCTCCCATCTTCCCTATCTCAACCCTCTAGGTCATCACAAAGCACAGATGGCCAAGAGGCACATTAAAAGATACTCAACATCACTAATTATTGGAACTCCTTTTTTAGGTATTTTAGAGCTTCTCACATGGCTCCCAAGTCTATTACCTTCTTTTGGTTAATTGGTCATACTCTTCTATCTCTGTGCTTCAGTCTGGATATAATCTGTTGAATCAATCAATTAACTCTTTCATCTGCTACATTTCATTGTTTTAAAACCTGTATACTACATTCTCCAGTTATAGTAATTTAAGTTCTAAAATTCAGATTTGATAGTCTTGTTATGAGTCCTCTGGCACAATTTTCTACCATGTAATTTGGTTCAGTTGACATATTAATTATAAGTAAGCCCAAGTTGTAACTTTTAATATTTAGGCTACTTGAAGTTTATTTTTATGGTGTCCCAACCTCCCTTTGTTCCATGTTACTTGGTCACATGTTTCTAACAGCTGGTATGTGTGTGATATTTTATTAAGTGTCAGACTTTTAAAATTTTAGTGATAAAAGTTTATTTTTATGTTATTTGCTATGTTACTGAATGCTATTTATCAATTTAAGTGAGACATTCTGTTATTAGTTTATTACTAATTTTAAAAATTATTACTATATTAAATTTCATCAAATATTTATTTCTCATTCAGATAACTTATAATTTTTATTTCATCTCTAGTGATTCACATTAATAAATTCTTATGTTTTAATTAGATAAATTACATACTATAAAATTCAACCTTTTAAAGTATACAGTTGAGTGGTTTTCAGTATATTCACAATAATTTACAACCATCATCACTATTGAGTTCAAGAACATTTTTATCAGCTCAGAAAGCACATACCCTTTCACTCTGTGCCAGCTCCCCTCCCAACCTTCACCATGACATCTACTTTCCATCTGTATGGATTTGCTTATTCTGGACATTTCAAGTAAATAGAATCATACAACTGTGGCCTTCTGTGACTGGCTTCCTTCATTTAACATAATGTTTTCAAGATTCACCCATGTTGTATCAATACTTTATTCCTTTTTTAAAAAAATTCTTTTTCATATTCTTTTCCAGTATGGTTTATTACAGGATATTGAATATAGTTTCCTGTGCTATACAGTAGGACCTTGTTGTTTATCCATTCTATATATAATAGTTTGCATCTGCTAATCCCAAACTCCCAATCCATGCCTCCCCTACCTCCCCTCCCCTTTGGAAACCACAAATCTGTTCTTTATGTCTGTGAGTCTGTTTCTGTTTTGTAGATAAGTTAATTCGTGTCATATTTTATATTCCATATATAAGTGATATCATATGGCATTTGTCTCTCTTTCTAACTTACTTCACTTAGTGTGTTATTTTATTTGCTGAATAATAGTTCATTTTGTGGATGTACTATATTTTATTTGTCCATTAATTAGTAAAGGACATTTGAGTTACTTCCACATTTTGGCTGTTATGAATAATATTGCCATAATATTCATGTATAAGTAATTTATTTTTTAAATTAAGACTTTACTTTTTTAATGCAGTTTGTTTCACAACAAAATTGAATTAAAGGTACAGATATTTCTCATATACTTGCTGCCCCCCATACATGCATGGCCTCCCCCATTATCAATATCACTCACTAGAATGGTACATTTTTTACCAAGGATAAACCCATATTGACACATCATAATCATCCAAAGTCCACAGTTTCACTTAGGGTTCACTCTTGGTGTTGTACATTCTATGGGTTTGGACAAATGTACAGTGACATCTCATGTATAAGTTTTTGTGTGGATATATATACATACATATATATATATATATTTCTCTTGGTTATGTAGTGAGGAGTGAAATCGATGAGTCACATATTAACTCTATGTTTAATTTTTTGAGGTACTGCCAAACATTTAAAAAGTGGCTGCATTATGTTACATTTTCAGCAGAAATGTGTGAGAGTTCTAATATTTTCACAATCTTATCAACACTTGTTATTGCTTGTCTTTTGATTATAGCCATTCTAGTGGGTGTGAGGTGGTATCATGTTGTGGTTTTGAATTATATTTCCTTGATGATTGATGATGGTGAGAACCATTTCATGTGTTTATTGGCCATTTGTTTATCTTTTATTACTATTCAAATCCTTAGAACATTTTTATTGAATAATTGGGTTATTTGTGGTTTATTGTTGAATCATGAGAGTCTTTTGTATCTTTGTTCTAAACATAAGTCCCTTATCAGATTTAAGACTTAAAAATAATTTTTCTCATTCTGTGGGTTACGTTTTCAATTTCTTGATAGTGTCCTTTGGAGCACAAAAGATTTTAATTTCGATAACATCCAGCTTACTTTTTTTTTCCTTTGGTTGCTTGTGCTTTGGCATTACATCTAAGAAACAACTACTTATTCAAGGCCACAAATATTTACCATGACGTTTTATTCTAAAAATTTTATAGTTATAACTTATACATTTAGGTCTTTGATTCATTTTGATTTTAATTTTTATATATAGTTTGAGGTAGGGATCCAATTTAATTCCTTTGCTTGTGGCATTCCTGTTGTTCTATCATCATTTATTCAAAAGACCGTTTTTCCACATTGAATGATCTTGGCATGCTAGTAAAACATCAAGTGACCAAAATGTCTAGGATTATTTCTGAACTCTAAATCCTGCTCCACTGACCTATATGTAATTGTTTGGCCAGTGCCACACATCCTCATTGCCATAGCTTTTTGTAATGTTTGAAATCAGAAGTGAGAATCCTCCTACTGTTCTTTTTCAAGTGTTCTGTCTATTCTGGTCCCTTGAAATTTCACATAAATGTTAAAATAAGCTGGTCAATTTCTATAAAGAAATAAGCTGGTATTCTGTGAGGGAGTGCATTGAAGTTGTAGACCAGCTTGGGAAGTATTGGTACATTAATAGTATTAAGTCATTCTCATCCAACACAGGATGTCTTTTGACTTATTTAGGTCCTCTTTTAATTTCTTTCAATGATGTTTTGTAGTTTTCAGAACACAAGTCTTACATTTCTTTTAAAAATTTATTCCTAAGTATTTTATTATTTTCAGTATATTTTACATGGATTTTACATTAATTTCACTTTCAGACTAGTCGTTACAAGTATAAAAATTCAATTAATTTTGGTATATTTATCTTGTATCCTATGATTTTATTGAACTCATTTATTAGCTCTATTAGTTTTTTACTAGATTCCTTAGGAGTTTCTATATTATAAGTCATATCATCTGCAAATAGAGACAGTTTTATTTTGTCCCTTTTAATCGGGATGCCTTTTAATTATTTTTCTTGCTAATTGTGTTGCCCAGGACCTACAGTATAATGCTGAATAAAAGCGGTGAGAGTGGACACCTTTATCTTTTCTTGATCATAGTGAAAATACTTGGGTCTTTTACCACTAAGCATGATGTTAGTTTTGTTTTGTTGTTGTTTGTTTGTTTTGTTTTTGTAGAGGTGCATTATCTGATTGAGGAAGTTCCCTCAGTTCCTAGTTTCTTGAGTGTTTGTTTTTTCTTTTGTTTATAAAAGTATGTTTGATATTGTCAAATGTTTTTTCTGCATCTCTTCACTGATCTTACAGAATGAGTTGGGAAGTATTTTCTCTTTTTACTTTTTATGAGAGTTTGTAAAGGATTTGTGCTCCCTTGAAATACTTTTTTATTTTTAGTAATGTCCATTCTTTTGTTCCTGATTCTAGTAATTTGATTCTTTGCTCTTTTTCTCTTGGACAGTCTAGCTACAACTTCACCATTTTTGTTGGCCTTTTCATAGAACCATCTTTTGGGTTTGTATATTTTCTCTAATGCTTTTTTTTCTATTCTCCATTTCACTTGTTTCCACTCCAATCTTTATTATTTCTTTCCTTTTGCATACTATGGGCATAATTTGCTTCTCTACTTCTAATTTCTTAAGGTAGAAGATTATTTCTTATCTTTCTTTTTTTCTTTTATTACTATAGGTGTTTACAGCTATAAATTTCCCTCTATGCTCTCATTTATTGCATCCCATAAGTGTTGGTATGCTGTGTTTTTGTTTCATTAATCTCAAGGTATTTTATAATTTCCTGTGTGATTTCTTATTAGCTCATTGGTCATTTAGCACTATGTGTTTAATTTTAATGTATTTGTAACTCACAAATTTCCTTCTGTCATTTATTTCTAATATCATTTGTTGTGGTTGGAGACTATATTTTGTATGATTTCAGTCCTTTTAAATTTATTAAGACTTGTTTTGCGGGCTAATATGTAGTCTATCCTAGAGAATGTTCCATGTGCACTTAAGAAGGATTTGTTTTCTGCTCCTGTGTGGAGTGTTCTATACATACCTCCTTGATTTAGTTGGTTTATAGTGTTGGTGATGTGTTCGTTTTTCGTTTTGGAGCTTCTGTGTAGTTGTTCTATCTATTATTGAGAGTGAACCATTGAATTGTTCACCTATCCCAGTTGATTTTTCTATTTTTCCTTTAATTCTGTGAGTTAATGTTTTATGTATTCTTTGGGCTCTATTTTAGGTGCATATTTGTTTATAATTGTTCTGTCTTCTTGATGAATTTACCCTTATTATTATTATAAATTAACAATTTACCATAATAATATTTTAGTAAAAATTTTTGTCCTAAAGTCAATTTTATCTGATATTGGTTTAGCCACTCCAGCTCTCTCTTGCTTACTGTTTGCATGGTATATCTTTTTTCATCCTTTTAGTTTCAAACTTTTTCTTTCAATTTATGTTGAAAGTAAACTTGTATTTTTTCATAATCCATTGTGCCATTGTTCATCTTTTATTGGGAGGATTAATCCATTTATATTTCATGTAATTACTGATAAGATAGGATTTATATCTGTCATTTTCCTATGTTTTAATGTCATACATATTTTTCTTCTATTCCTTCATTACTACTTTCTTTTGTGTTAAATAGACATTTCTGGTGTACCATTTTTATTCCCTTGTCATTTTGTTTCATTACTTTTGAGCTGTTTAACAAAACTGAAGAAAAACTACATTTTTTTTTTTTGGAATTTGGAATTTACAAATAATATTTTGATGTATAGTAATCTGTCAGATTGATAGCCACTCAAATTTAATAATATACAAAACCTTTTGTGAAATAGCAGAAAATTTTTATATTGGTCTTTACCCCTAGTTCCTGACACAGAGCTTCTAAAACCCTTGTAATTTCCTAAGCAATAAGAACGCTAGGAGCATCTTTTCTTCTAATATTTGCTCTTTGACCCTGGTTCCTGACACTAAGCTCCTAAATTCCTTGGAATTTCCTGATTGATAGGGATGTCTTTTGTTCTGATGGCAAAAGGCAGCTCTGGGTGGGCTCCTGGATGGCTCCTGTATAGGGCTCATCACCACAAACTCAAAGCCATGCTTAGAAACTTGGGATTTTTAGTCCCTCACCCCATTCTCCAGAGAGAGGATAGGGGCTGGAAATGGAGTTAATGATTGATCATGCCTTCATGATGAAGGCTCCATAAAAATCCCAAAATATATGGGGTTCAGAGAGCTTTCAGGGTGGTGAACATGGAGGTGGTGGGAAAATGGCATACCCACATAAGGCATAGAAACTCTGTCTCTTCCCACATATCTTGCTCTACACATGTCTTTCATCTGGAGGTTCATCTGTATCCTTTAATATCTCCCTTTATATTAAACTGATAAAACAGGAAGTACTTTTCCTGGTTCCGTGAGCCATTCTAGTAAATTAATGGAACCTGACAAGGGGGTCGTGGGATCCTTTGATTTATAGCTGATTTTCAGAAGCATAGGTGACAAACAGGCTTTGGAATTGGCATCTTAAGGGGGTAAGGTAGTCGTGTGGAACTGAGCCCTTACCCTATGGGATCTGATGCTATCCCTAGGTAGGTAACATCAGATTTGAGTTAAATTGTAGGACACACAACTGGTGTTGCAAAATTGCTTGGTGTGGATAAAACCCCCACATGCCTGGTGTTAGAAGTGTTGTGAGTGTGATAGTGTGAGAATAAGAAGAAATACACAGGAGGAGTTGTGTAGGTTTTCTTTACACCTTTGCTCTATGAGCTCCATTCCCTCCCAACTCCTTTGTGCTCTTATTGTCATATAAACTAAATTCTTATCCATTGTATGTTACCAACACCAATTTATAATTATTGCTTTATGCAGTAGTCTTTTAAATTAGGGAGGAGAAAAGAGTTACAAACATAAATACATTTATACTTTAAAAAAAAAAATTTACCTATATAGTTACCTTTACTGGTGCTCTTTATTTCTTCTTATTATCTAGTGACCTTTATTTCAGCCTGAAGGACACCCTTTAGTACTTATGGTAGAGCAGGTATGCTACTAATGAACTCTCTCAGTTTTTGTTTTTCTGGGAATGTTTTGATTTCTCCTTTATCTTTAAAGGACAGTTTTGCCTGATGTAGAATTCTTGGTCAACAGTCTTTTTCTTTCAGTCTTTTGACTTTATTTTCCCATTGCCTTCTGACCTTCATGGGTTCTGATGAGAAATTAGCTTATTATCTTATTTAGGATCAGTTGCATATGATGAATTGCTTCTCTACCTATTTGCAAGATTCTCACTAGTTGACTATAAACTGCTTAGTCATGATGTGTCTAGGTTTGGGTTTATTTGAGTTTATCCTACTTTGAGTTCATTGAGACTTTTGTCTCAATGCAGATTAATGTTTACATCAAATTTTGGACATATTCATTAATTATTTCTTCAATATTCATTTGTCCTCTTCCTCTCTCTCCTTCTAGAGTTTGGTATGCTTGATGGTGTTCCATGAGTCTCTGAAGCTCTGTTGATTTTGTTTACTATTTTTTCTTTTGTTCCTTTGACTGGATAATAAATTAAGCTATCTCCCAGTTAACTGATCCTTTCCTGTACCAGCTGAAGTCTGTTGTTGAGCTCCTCTAGTGAAATTTTCATTTCTTTCATTTCTGTTTCATCTATTTATTGATATCCTCTATTTGGTGATGTGTTATTCTCATATATTCCTCTGTTTCTTAAGATATGTTCTCCAGTTTTTTGAACATATTTGGAAAAGCTGATTTAAAGCCTTTGTCAAATAATTCCAACTTCTGGGCTTCCTCAGGGACAGTTTTTGGCTTTTTTTTTTTTCCTGCACATGGGCCATATTTTCTTGTTTCTTTCCATGCCATATAGTTTTATTTATTTTTCTTTTTATTGAAAACAGGAAACTGAAAATCACATTATTTTTCTTACCAGGGTTATTGTTTTTGCTTTTTGTTGTAGTTTGTTTGTTTAGTGACTTTTCTGAACTAATTTGGTAAAGTTTGTATTCTTTGTCATGTGTGGTTACTAAGGCTTCTGCTCAGTTAGCTTAGTGGTCAGATAATGATGGCATAGAGATTTCTTAGACACCTGGAACCAAGAATTCTGCCAATGTTTGTCAAGGGGCTCTATGTATGTATTAGTGAAGGCCTTTAACACTCAGCCAGGGAGTTTAAAACTGTGCCTTAGCCTGCACTTCCTGCTTGTGCAGATCATCAAGGATAGCTTGTAGTGAGAGTGTGGTGTCTTTTCACATCTTTCCTGAACTAGTTCATAGCCCTGGGAATGCATAAAACCCTACATGCATGACATTCTAGATTATCAGAGATACATCAGAGCTTTTCCAAATCTCCTATTAACATCTTACGCTTCTTTCTTTTAAGCTTTTTGGTGAGCCTATTGTGTGCAATCTGTAGGTCATTTTAAGTAAAGAAAGCCTTGCAAGTGAGATATTCCAAGGAAATAACAGACCAGTCAAATAATAAAAATTCTCTGTGAATGGGGCTTTGAAAGAGCTCCAAACCTTTTCTGGCCCCCTCTAGTGATTACTAAGCTATCAATTTTTACTGTGACTGCAGGCTGTTGCTTTTCAAAGATACTACAAAGCTTAAGGGGTAGGAAAGATGGGAATAGGGCAAATTTAATACTGTAAAATTGCTTACAGAGAGTCAGCTGTTTTTCTTGAATAAATGCTCCCTGATTTTCTGTAAGTCTTTGTTTAATTTGGAGAATGCTGAAGTTTATTCTGATTTTTTTTTGCCAATGCCTTTATTGTTTTTGTGAAGTAGAGAATGTTTTTGAGGTTCTTGCTCCACCATTTTCATTGCTGTCACTTCTAATAAATTCTTAATATTATGCCATCACCAAATTCCTCGACTGATCTCAATGTATAGCCTATATATATTGCGGCATTTAGGTTCTAAAATATTTCATTTAGAATTTATGGATTCTCTCTTACACTGTCCTTATCTGATATTGGCATCACAGTTTCTAATTTTAAGTGGAGATAATAACCAAATAATACTTTAAATTTAGGCATTGTCTTGTGTCAATATGCATTCAGCCTAGTTGTCTGTCTACAAACATGTGCAATTAAACCAGTTGTTCTGAACAATGATCTTTAGTTCTGTAACAACGAAGTCTTTATGAATACCTTTATTAAGGGAAGTATGAAGAATGGACTGTTAGACTTCTGAATAATTTTTATTAGATGTTGACATAAATATTTTCCAGCTAATTTTACCACTCCGTGTTCAAACATTTCACTTGATCAACATTTTACTGGGTTCAGTTACGATTACTGTTCCAGTATACATAAAGCTCATCAGCACCCATGGCTAAGCCTCTAAGAATACTTAAAAGTACTGAGTAGTACTTCATATTAAATATGTTTTCTAGATCTGAACATTCCAAACTCCAGTCTCAACCCTTTGAATTACCACAAAACCATCTTTTTGAAAAAATATATACCTTTATAATATGTGTACAATAAAATTATATAGTTTGACCTAACAATTTTATATCACATCATTTGAAAATGCACTGGGGAAGCATATTAGTAAGATGGGGTGTCCCTGGTATTTATCCATTGATTCACAAATTAATTCATTCATTTTTTCCCTCTCTCAACAAAATACTCAATGTTGGCCATGTACCACACATTGCATGGGCCAATGATGATATAAGGATGAATAACACACACTCTCTTTCTCTTCAGGGACTCCACATACTCCTGTCTGAGGAGACAGGTACATAAACAAAATCTTGTAATGCTTTGGAATAAGTGCCATACTTTGGGTAACTAAATAAGTTGATTTTCCCAGAGCAGTCCTAGATTATACTTGTTATACTTATATAATTATTAATAGCAACATCTCTGAATTTAATTAAAGATACAATTTCAATGATAAAATATTCTACATATCTATAATATCCAAAATGTGATGAAAGCAAAATTGAGGGGAAGTTGGAAAAGTATAACCTTTATTTTCTAGTTTTTTCCCTCTGTCTGTTTCTCTGCGTACTTACTAAATGTTGCTCCTCTTGCTACAACATCTTAGGCCAGGCTGCTTCAGTAATTTCTTATTAACCAACTGTCTTTGGACTTTATTTTCTCTTCCTTGAAGGTCTGGGATTCATCAAAGTCAGGATTTAATAACACAGGCTCAGGCCAGACATACTGTGAGAACATGTTTCGTTTGTTACTTGGCTCTGCCAATGCACATAAATCTATCCTGACTTAAGACTGCTTTGTATCAGAGGCATGCATCCACAAAGGAGTCTCAGATCATTCTAATAGGACCTCAGCTGAGATCATCAGATACATCTGCCAGTGGGTACTTGGTTCTCATCCAGACCTAGGTTCCTGAAATAAAATTCTCAACACCAAAATCTCTATGCTTATGAGATTTTAATTTTTAATATAACCCATGAAATGTATAAATTTTTGTCTGTGTTTTTTTTTTTACTTTTAATTGCTGTAATTCAGAGAAAATAAAAGAACCACTTGTAAACTATTTTTTAATCTTTCAATAAAATCAGAAGATATCCTTAAAAGTTAGGGACTGAATAGGGCATTATAAACCAGGACTCTTAGACTAAAATCTGTCAGAGGAAGCAGATAGGGACAATAATTTTAGGGGTTGGAACACCTCCCATAATATGCATGAAATATTTATGTTAATGCTTTGAATTATTTCTTGGATTAAGAATTACTGTTACTCACTTTGTGCATTTTATTTTTTTATTATTCTAAATTGTGTATATTTGATTTTGAATAGGTAATACATACACATGGTGGAAAATCCAAACATTACGTAAAAATATTGAGCAAACAGTCTTCCATTCATCTTTGATCCCAGCCAAGTAATTCTCCCTACTATAGGCAAACAATATTTCTGTCTCTTAAATATTTTTCCAAAAATATGTTATGCATGTACAATCAAATATATACATACATAGTTTTGTAATTTTCTTATGGTTTCTTCAAATACTACTATGGTTTTATTTATTTAATTCTTATTTATATGTTTACGTGTAAATGTTTGCTTTATTTGGAATTTAATCTGGATAAAATTATTGTTTCCATGTAGATTTTTAACATAGTATATTAAATAATCCAACTTTGTTCTTTTAATGTAGATACCTAATTTATCATATTCCTGTCTGTTTTTATATGTTTCTACAGTTTTTCATTCCATTCCTTTGATGCATCTCTATTTTATAAGAATAAAACCAACATTATTACTTAATATTTGTAATATGTTTATATATCTGCTTAAGCTAATTATTTCTCAATAGTCTTCCTTTTCTTGTGTTCTCGACTATTCTTGTTTGTTTCCATATGACCTTGGCATCACCTTGCATATGCTTTTGGCATTTTAATTGTGATTGTGTCAAATTTAAAGATAATCTTATGTAAAGCTTTTATTTTTATGGTGTTGAACCTTCCCATTGAAAAAACAATGTTGTGAGTTTCCATTAGTCTTACCTTCAGTCTCTCAGGAAAAATTTCAAGCTTAATCCACAAAGGTCTTATATATATCTTAATTCATTTATTCCTAATATACTTCAACATTTTTTACCTATTGAAAATGGACATTTATTTTATTGTATCTTTTAAACTGTTGCAGTCTTAATACATGACTGTTATAGATTTCTGTGCATTAAGTTAATATCTATGCATATTATGGAATAATTTTTGTTATCGATTTTCAGTTATAGTTCCCCTTTTTCGATATAAAATTTTGGTGACTGAAAGTAAAGATAATTCCATACCATTCTCTTTTCCTGGCTTTGTAATTGCAATATTAGTACTCTAAGAACAATGCTAAGTAATAGTAGTGACAATGGACATCTTACCTTGCTTCTGAATTTTTGGGGAATGTTTTCAGTGTTTCCCCATATGCATATGCTGTCTTTGGAGTTAACATAATCCATGTTGATAATCATGGATTCATGATTATTAATAATCATGTTAATAAAAATCCTGTTTTATTAAGATTTTTGAAATCAAGAATGGATGATTAATATTACTGATTTCTGTTAATGATCTATGGGAATTTTCCTGTTTGAACTATTAATACGTTTAATTATGTAAGTAGATTTCCTTTTTCTTTCTAACCATTTTTGTACTTCTAGAAAAAAAATCCCACTTGGTTTTGTATTTGTTTTTTTATTGTGCTGGTTTCTGTTTGTTAATAATATACTTAGAATTTATTACCAATTGTCATGTGGTATTTGTCTACATTATTTTGTCTTGCAATATTTGTTGCTATTGCTGTTGTTTTTAAATTATCCTCACTTCACATGAAGAGTCAGGAGCTTTCTCTTTCTGTGCATTGGAAATTTAAACAGCTTTAACATGTCTGGTCTTGAAACATGTTGTAGATCTCTTCTTTTTTTTTTTAAACATCTTTACTGGAGTATAATTGCTTTACAATGGTGTGTTAGTTTCTGCTTTATAACTAAGTGAATCAGTTATATATATACATATGTTCCCATATCTCTTCCCTCTTGCATCTCCCTCCCTCCCACCCTCCCTATCCCACCCCTCTAGGCGGTCACAAACTACCAAGCTGATCTTCCTCTGCTATGCGGCTGCTTTCCACTAGCTATCTGTTTTACGTTTGGTAGTGTTTATATGTCCATGCCACTCTCTCACTTTGTCCTAGCTTACCCTTCCCCCTCCCCATATCCTCAAGTCCATTCTCTAGTAGGTCTGTGTCTTTATTCCTGTCTTACCCTTAGGTTCTTCATGACTTTTTCTTTCTCTTAGATTCCATATATATGTGTTAGCATACGGTACTTGTTTTTCTCTTTCTGACTTACTTCATTCTGTATGACAGACTCTGGGTCCATCCACCTCACTACAGATATCTCAATTTCGTTTCCTTTTATGGCTGAGTAATATTCCATTGTATATATTTGCCACATCTGCTTTATCCATTCATCCAATGATGGACACTTAGGTTGGTTCCATGTCCTGGCTATTGTAAATAGAGCTGCAATGAACATTTTGGTACGTGACTCTTTTTGAATTATGGTTTTCTCAGGGTATATGCCCAGTAGTGGGATTGCTGGGTCATATGGTAGTTATATTTGTGGTTTTTTAAGGAACCTCCATACTGTTCTCCATAGTGGCTGCACCAATTCACATTCCCACCAGCAGTACAAGAGTGTTCCCTTTTCTCCACACCCTCTCCAGCATTTATTGTTTCTAGATTTTTTGATGATGGCCATTCTGACTGGTGTGAGATGATATCTCATTGTAGTTTTGATTTGCATTTCTCTAATGATTAATGATGTTGAGCATTCTTTCATGTGTTTGTTGGCAATCTGTATATCTTCTTTGGAGAAATGTCTATTTAGGTCTTCTGCCCATTTTTGGATTGGGTTGTTTGTTTTTTTGTCATTGAGCTGCATGAGCTGCTTGTAAATCTTGGAGATTAATCCTTTGTCAGTTGCTTCATTTGCAAATATTTTCTCCCATTCTGAGAGTTGTCTTTTGGTCTTGTTTATGGTTTCCTTTGCTGTGCAAAAGCTTTAAAGTGTCATTAGGTCCCATTTGTTTATTTTTGTTTTTATTTCTATTTCTCTAGGAGGTGGGTCAAAAAGGATCTTGCTGTGATTTATGTCATAGAGTGTTCTGCCTATGTTTTCCTCTAAGACTTTGATAGTGTCTGGCCTTACATTTAGGTCTTTAATCCATTTTGAGTTTATTTTTGTGTATGGTGTTAGGGAGTGTTCTAATTTCATACTTTTAGATGCACCTGTCCAGTTTTCCCAGCACCACTTATCGAAGAGGCTGTCTTTTCTCCACTGTGTATTCTTCCCTCCTTTATCAAAGATAAGGTGACCATATGTACGTGGGTTTATCTCTGGGCTTTCTATCCTGTTCCATTGATCTATATTTCTGTTTTTGTTCCAGTACCATACTGTCTTGATTACTGTAGCTTTGTAGTATAGTCTGAAGTCAGGCAGCCTGATTCCTCCAGCTCCGTTTTTCTTTCTCAATATTGCTTTGGCTGTTCAGGGTCTTTTGTGTTTCCATACAAATTGTGAAATTTTTTGTTCTAGTTCTGTGAAAAATGCCCGTGGTAGTTTGATAGGGATTGCTTTGAATCTGTAGATTGCCCTGGGTAGTAGAGTCATTTTCACAATGTTGATTCTTCCAATCCAAGAACATGGTATATGTCTCCATCTATTTGTATCATCTTTAATTTTTTTCATCAGTGTCTTATAATTTTCTGCATACAGGTCTTTTGTCTCCTTAGGTAGGTTTATTCCTAGATATTTTATTCTTTTTGTTGCAATGGTAAATGGGAGTGTTTTCTTAATTTCACTTTCAGATAGATCTCTTCTTAAAACTTTCTTAGCCTCATGCTTTTTGGGGAGTAGCTGTTTGACACATTTTTCTTTTCTATGATTGTCTTTTCTGACTTTCTGTTTCTTTAGAGTAAGTTTGATAGATATAAATATTTCACTAAGGCCCCATAACTATGCTTATAAATTCTATCAAATATGTAAGGATGAAAAATACCAGTAATAGACCATCCCAGAAATTAGGAATGGTGTGAACACTTCCCAACTCTTTTTATATAGATATACAAAATATTGTGCATTTAGGTCATCTGTTTTCATAGTTTTTTTTTTAATATCTGCTCTGTTATAGACTGACATTAGTGATTTAAAGTATTTTTCCTATTTATTATTTGCTTATCACTTATTTTTAACACCTATAATTTTATACTTTATGACTGTTGATGCTCTGTTATTTGGTAACCATGTCTGCTACTTCTTCATCATAAATTCTACCCTTAATTTGTTGCAAGTGCCTTTCTATGATTACTTAATGGCTTTCAAATGAATGTATCTTTATCTGATATGAAGGGCATACCCCCTGTCCTTTTTTGTTTGCATTTTACTAACATTTCTTTGCAAATCCTTTTATTTACTTTCCCAAATCACTTTGCTTTAGATTGTGTCTTTAAAAATGATATAAACAGTATTTTTTATTTGTAAGGTAATGCAAGTGCCTTTTTCTTTTAATAAGTGAATATAAGCCATTTTCATTTATTCACATAGCATATGTGTTTCAGTTATCTTAAATTATTTTCAGATAGCTGTTGATAGTTTGTAAAAATCTGATTTGGTTCTTACTCTGTTTTGTTTTTTAACATATATTTCCTTTGATATATTTATTTTTGCCATAGTGGTTTTTTTTGTAACTATAATGTCATATAATCCCCTACAGGGTCTATTTCTTTAGCAATATTTATTAATTATCTATGATACCACATACCTTGTTTGCCCCTCCAGATCCACTTTCCATATTTTTACTTGCTCTTTGGTCCAGAGTCTGACCCTATGGATTATATAAGTAAATTCCATGACCTCTGTCTTCTGGTTGAGCTCAGACAATGATGAACCCTGGCAAGAAATAGGATGGAGGAAGGAGAGAATGGCTGTGTCCCTTGACCTACCATCACTGTCCCTCTTATGGTGACTGATTTTAAATAATACTCTGTACTGCTTCCCTCATTCTTTCTGGGCTAGGTTTAGGAACCCTGGTTCTTACTCTATTCCTTGTTATTTCATTAAACCCACACTTCGTAAATTATTCCTTTGCAGATAAACCTACCTCAAACTTTCCTATTTTCAGTATGTCATCTCTTTCCAGCTGGGCCCCTTGAGTGATATGCCTATTATAAGCAATGATAAAATTAGCATAATTCCTTTTCTCTTTTTTCCCTCACTCTACCCCAATGCCAGATTTTAACTAATAATGATTTTTTTTCTCAGTGTCTATCATTGTGCTATTAACTATGCTTACAGTTCTGTTACTTGAATAGTCACCTGTAACTTATAAACTCTGATTCCTGGTGTAGAAAATGAAGAACTCTGCACATTTATGCTACCACTCACTTTTCACACACCTTCCACCCCAAATGTTTGTTAGTTGTGTTTTCTGCATAGTCAGGGCATATGATTACCTACTGTTTTAATAAACTAATCACTTTATTTTATTATCTTGCCATTCTATTAAATACATTTAATGCTTACTGCCAGATGTTTTACCCTAGTTTTATGATTATCTTTTGGTTGGCTGGAGTTCCACCTCCAGTACTTTTCTTAAATTACTGCTTAGAAAGGTTGCCAGATAAAATTTTAAATGTCTAGTTAAACTTTGAACTTCAGATAAACAACAGTGTTTTTTTTTAGTCGAAGTATGTCCCAAGACATTTAGTGTATGTCCCAAGACATTTTTATTGCTAAATCTGGCAACCTTATGTCTGGCATATAGCTACTGAGTAACATTTTTAGTAAGTGTTAGCTATTTGTATAATTTGGAATCTGTGAAAATTATAAGCCTATATTTTGATGACAGTTATTCAGGTTCACTTTTTCCTGGAACACAGGATATACTTTCAACATATTATATGACATTATTTTTTTAATATTGTTTTCTTAAATTGTATCCTTGTAGAGTAGTAGATTAAAGATGGCTATAGATCCTTTGCCACACCTCACCAAAACTGAGTGATGGGAGTATCATCTTTCCCTTTAAATCTGGGCTGGCACTATATCTGGTTTTGACTAACAGAATGTGATGGGACTGATGCTGTACAACTTCTGCTTTTACCCATCTTAGAAATGGTGAAAGTCATTTCTAAGCCAGCCACCAGAAATAGGTCAGACTACCTTGGGATGAAGCCTGAATTAGCCATGTAGAAAGATAGGCCAAGAATAAGAGTCAAATGTATTTGGAACTTCTAATTCAGCTAAGACACTAGCCAACTTCATTTGACAGGACAGAGAGCTAAAGAACTGTCCAGCACAGTCCCTCCTCTCTCATGAATCTAAGCAAATAAAATAGTTCCTGTTTTAAGCCACTATATTATGGGGTAGTTTGTTATATAACAATGAAATTATTATCTTGGATTCTTTTAAAAATTTGGGTACTTGGTTTTATAAATGTATCATCTTTTTTCTCTATTCTATATACATTATTTTCCATTTAATTATTTTAAGCCTTATTTATGTTATTGTTCTATTTTGTTTATATTATTTTTCAAATTTTCTATAATTTATGATAATATTTTTAGATTGTCTCTTTCTTCTTGCAGTCCTTTCAGATTTACCTTAATTTCTATAATGGTTATATTTTGTGTTTGTCTTATACTTCTATCCTGAACATTGAATTTTCATTGTTAAGCTCTGCTTGCTGTTGGCAGTCACTTCCCTGAACTTATGCACGTCGTGAGCTTGTGCTTTGTTTCAGAGAAGCATTGGTTTGCTTGATTTTTTTTTTTTAACTCAGGATGAAATATGGCCACAGTTTTCATCTTCTTCTAGACTTCCCTCCTTTTCTTGTAGTAGAGTTGTGCAGATTTTCTGCTACTTCCTTTTTGATTAATCATTTAAATCAGGTGAGTGTTTTTTCCCTTATATCAGGTATTTCCTAAACGTTTGTTCAAAGGAAGGGTAGCTTACTGGAATTTTCTTTATTTCCAAGGGTTTTGTGTGTAAGATTATTTGGTCTTTACTTCTTGCCACCTAAAGGTTATGGGTAGTTTGGGGATATTTCTCAATGCAATGGCTTCCTTCTCCCTTGAAGCCACTGAGGCAGACAACTTCATTAAAACATGGCTAGTCTATCTGACTTTTACTTAGCCCTATTTTCTGTGATTCTCACAGTTTAATCATCCAGGAAAATTTCAGATTGCAGCATATGTGCCCTTTTTCTGCTCTTACAAAGAGAGATTTTTGTTTTTACTATTTTTGTGTGGCCTCTCCCATTGCGGAGCACAGGCTCCGGACGCACAGGCTCAGCGGCCATGGCTCACGGGCCCAGCCGCTCCGTGGCATGTGTGATCTTCCCGGACCGGGGCACGAACTCGTGTCCCCTGCATCGACAGGCGGACTCTCAACCACTGCGCCACGAGGGAAGCCCACAAAGAGAGATTTTATGGTTTATGCCTTAGGATGTGCCTTTCAGCTGTGAGAAGTATAGGGTGCTGATTTCTCTGTTATCATTAGCTTCAGTGTGTGCTCTTCTTGTTCTCCCAAGAACACGTCTGCCTATTTCTATTGCATGTGGCAGAACTTTCTCCTCTATGAGGCTTTGAGTTTTTTATCTGTGTCCCTTACACATAGCTAATGGAGTGTGTAATTGCAATTAAAAAAAAATTCTTATTATTACCTTTGGATAATTCCAAAAAGAGAACTAGAGACTGTCAAGTGTTTTATCATTATCTTCAAATGGTAACCGCCATAGAAACTTTAAAGGTTGTCGTTTCATATCTGTTTTTATTTAGTGATATATCCAAGATGTAAAGGTGGACGTAAAGTGTAAAGTAGATGAATAATTTAAAATATAATAAAGTTAACACTGTTTATCAAACATCAGCATGAGAAAGACAAGAAAGTAACTAGTACGGAAGTTCCATGCGGCTCCTCCATGAACAGATCCCTCTCCATCCTCCCACTGCTTTTCTTCATTGGTATACCATATACGTCATGTTTCAAGACAATATTTTTGAAATTTTGCCTGTTCCTTTCACTTTGTATGAGTGAATATATAGGACATACTCTTCTGTGGCTTGTATTTTTTATGCTTTGTTATACCTCTGAGAATCACCCATGATGACATGTGCATCTGTGGATCATTCCTTTTTATTGCTGCATTGTATTTCTTTGTAGGAATGCACAGCAATGTACCTATTATACTGTTGATAGGCATAGGATTATTTCCCCTTTTAGCTGTTAAGAATAGTGCAGATATGAACATATTTCCTGTACCACATAAACATATTTGTCCAAGGAATGTACATAGGTATGGAATTTTTAAATGAAGATTAAGCTCATCTTCATATTTATAAGATAATTCCAAATAAATTTCTAAAGATATTACACCAATTTATATTATTATAGAGAGTGAATGAGAGTTCATATTGTCCTACAACTTGAGTAGTCTGTATCCTTATCCACATTTGTTTACTTATTGCCAATATATTGACTATCGTTGTGATTTTAATTCACATTTACCTGATACTTAATGAGGTAGATGATTGCTTTTATATATATATAACCATTTTTTTCTTTAAAATACATTTTGTGTGTGTCTATTTTCTGTTTTGTTTTTTTTTGTTGTTTTTATTTTTTTAACATCTTTATTAGAGTATAATTGCTTTACAATGGTGTACCAGTTTCTGCTTCATAACAGAATGAATCAGTTATGCATATACATATGTCCCCATATCTCTTCCCTCTTACATCTCCCTCCCTCCCACTCCCTCCCTATCCCACCCCTCTAGGTGGTCACAAACCACTGAGCTGATCTCCCTGTGCTATGCGGCTGCTTCCCACTAGCTATTTTACGTTTGGTAGTGTATATATGTCCATGCCACTCTCTCACTTTGTCCCAGATTACCCTTCCCCATCCCCATATCCTCAAGTCCATTCTCTAGTAGGTCTGCATCTTTATTCCCGTCTTGCCCATAGGTTCTTTGGACCATTTTCTTTTTTTTTTTTATTTTTTTTTAGATTCCATATATATGTGTTAGCATACAGTATTTGTTTTCTCTTTCTGATTTACTTCACTCTGTATAACAGTCTCTAGGTCCATCCACCTCACTACAAATAACTCAGTTTCAGTCCTTTTTATGGCTGAGTAATATTCCATTGTATATATATACCACATCTTATTTATCCATTCATCTGTTGATGGACACTTAGGTTGCTCCCATGTCCTGGCTATTGTAAATAGACCTGCAATGAACATTTTGGTACATGACTCTTTTTGAATTATGGTTTTCTCAGGGTATATGCCCAGTAGTGGGATTACTGGGTTGTTTGGTAGTTCTATTTTTAGTTTTTTAAGGAACCCCCATACTGTTCTCCATAGTGGCTGTATCAATTTACATTCCCACCAACAGTGGAAAAGGGTTCCCTTTGCTCCATACCCTCTCCAGCATTTATTCTTTGTAGATTTTTTGATGAAGCCATTCTGACTGGTGTGAGATGATATCCCACTGTAGTTTTGATTTGCATTTCTCTAATGATTAATGATGTTGAGCATTCTTTCATGTGTTTGTTGGCAATCTGTATATCTTCTTTGGAGAAATGTCTATTTAGGTCTTCTGCCCATTTTTGGATTGGGTTCTTTGTTTTTTTGATATTGAGCTGGATGACTTGCTTGTATGTTTTGGAGATTAATCCTTTGTCAGTTGCTTCATTTGCAAATATTTTCTCCCATTCTGAGGGTTGTCTTTTGGTCTTGTTTATGGTTTCCTTTGCTGTGCAAAAGCTTTAAAGTGTCATTAGGTCCCATTTGTTTATTTTGTTTTTATTTCCATTTCTCTAGGAGGTGGGTCAAAAAGGATCTTGCTGTGATTTATGTCATAAAGTGTTCTGCCTATGTTTTCCTCTAAGACTTTGATAGTGTCTGGCCTTACATTTAGGTCTTTAATCCATTTTGAGCTTATTTTTGTGTATGGTGTTAGGGAGTGATCTAATCTCATACTTTTACATGTACCTGTCCAGTTTTCCCAGCACCACTTATTGAAGAGGCTGTCCTTTCTCCACTGTACATTCCTGCCTCCTTTATCAAAGATAAGGTGACCATATGTGCGTGGGTTTATCTCTGGGCTTTCTGTCCTGTTCCATTGATCTGAATTTCTGTTTTTGTGCCAGTACCATACTGTATCGATTACTGTAGCTTTGTAGTATAGTCTGAAGTCAGGCAGCCTGATTCCTCCATCTCCATTTGTCTTTCTCAAGATTGCTTTGGCTTTTCGGGGTCTTTTGTGTTTCCATATGAATTGTGAAATTTTTTGTTCTAGTTCTGTGAAAAATGCTGGTGGTAGTTTGATAGGGATTGCATTGAATGTGTAGATTGCTTTGGGTAGTAGAGTCATTTTCACAATGTTGATTCTTCCAATCCAAGAACATGGTATATGTCTCCATCTATTTGTATCTTCTTTAATTTCTTTCATCAGTGTCTTATAATTTTCTGCATACAGGTCTTTTGTCTCCTTAGGTAGGTTTATCACAGTTTCAATTTCAATGCTTGTGACTGGTCTGTTCATATTTTCTATTTCTTCCTGGTTCAGTCTCAGAAGGTTGTGCATTTCTAAGAATTTGCACATTTCTTCCTGGTTGTCCATTTTATTGGCATATAGTTGCTTGTAGTAATCTCTCATGATCCTTTGTATTTCTGCACTGACTGTCTTTACTTCTCCTTTTTCATTTGTAATTCTATTGATTTGTGTCTTCTCCCTTTTTTTCTTGATAAGTTTGGCTAATGGTTTATCAGTTTTGTTTATCTTCTCAAAGAACCAGCTTTTAGTTTTATTGATCTTTGCTATCGTTTCCTTCATTTCTTTTTCATTTATTTCTCATCTGATCTTTATGATTTCTTTCCTTCCACTAACCTGGGGTTTTTTTTGTTCTTCTTTCTCTAATTGCTTTAGGTGTAAGGTTAGGTTGTTTATTTGATATGTTTCTTGTTTCTGAGGTAGAACTGTATTGCTATAAACTTCCCTCTTGGAACTGCTTTTGTTGCATACCATAGGTTTTGGGTCTTCGTGTTTTCATTGTCATTTGTTTCTAGGTATTTTTAAATTTCCTCTTTGATTTCTTCAGTGATCTTTTGGTTATTAAGTAGTATATTGTTTAGTCTCCATGTGTTCGTATTTTTTACAGATGTTTTCCTATAATTGATTTCTAGTCTCATAGCGTTGTGGTTAGAAAAAGTACTTGATATGATTTCAATTTTCTTAAATTTACCAAGGCTTGATTTGTGACCCAAGATATGATCTATCCTGGAGAATATTCCACAAGCAATTTAGAAGAAAGTGTATTCTGTTGTTTCTGGATGCAGTGTCCTATAAATGTCAAGTTTGTCCATCTTCTCTAATGTATCATTTAAAGCTTGTGCTTCCTTATTTATTTTCATTTTTGTTCATCTGTCCATTGGTGAAAGTGGCGTGTTAAAGTCCCCTACTATGATTGTGTTACTGTTGATTTCTCCTTTTATGGCTGTTAGTATTTGCCTTGTTTATTGAGGTGCTCCTATGTTGGGTGCATAGATATTTACACTTGTTATATCTTCTTCTTGGATTGATCCCTTGATCATTATGTAGTGTCCTTCTTTGTCTCCTGTAACATTCTTTATATTAAAGTCTATTTTGTCTGATATTAGAATTGCTATTCCAGCTTTCTTTTGATTTCCATTTGCATGGAATATCTTTTTCCATCCCCTCACTTTCAGTCTGTATGTGTCCCTATGTCGGAAGTGAGTCTCTTGTAGACAGCATATATACAGGTCTAGTTTTTGTATCCATTCAGCCAGCCTATGACTTTTGGTTGGAACATTTAATCCATTTACATTTAAGGTAATTATCGATATGTATGTTCCTATTACCATTTTCTTAATTGTTTTGGGTTTATTATTGTAGGTCTTTTCCTTCTCTTGGGTTTTCTGCCTAGAGATGTTGCTTTAGCATTTGTTGTAAGGCTGGTTTGGTGTTGCTGAATTCTCTTAGCTTTTGATTGTCTGTAAGCTTTTAATTTCTCCGTCAAATCTTAATGAGATTCTTGTTGGGTAGAGTAATCTTGGTTGTAGGTTTTTCTCTTTTGTCACTTTAAATATGTCCTGCCCCTCCCTTCTGCCTTGCAGAATTTCTGTTGAAAGTTCAGCTGTTAACTTTATGGGGATTCCCTTATGTGTTACTTGTTTTTTTTCCCTTGCTGCTTTTCATATTTGTTCTTTGTATTTAATTTTTGATACTTTGGTTAGTATGTGTCTTGGCATGTTTCTCCATGGATTTATGCTGTATGGGACACTCTGTGCTTCCTGGACTTGATTAACTATTTCCTTTCACATATTAGGGAAGCATTCAACTGTAATCTCTTCAAATATTTTTTCAGTCCCTTTTTTTTCTATTCTTGTGGGACCCCTACAATTCGAATGTTGGTGGGTTTAATGTTGTCCCAGAGGTCTCTGAGACTGTCCTGAATTCTTTTCATTCTTTTTTCTTTATTCTGCTCTGCAGTAGTTATTTCCACTCTTTTCTCTTCCAGGTCATTTATCCATTCTTCTGCCTCAGTTATTCTGCTATTGATCCTGTCTAGAGAATTTCGTATTTCATTTATTGTGTTGTTCATCACTGTTTCTTACTCTTTACTGCTTCTAGGTCCTTGTTAAACGTTTCTTATATTTTCTCCATTCTATTTTCAAGATTTTGGATCATTTTTACTATCATTATTGCGAATTCTTTTTCAGGCAGATTGCCTATTTCCTCTTCATTTGTTAGGTCTGGTGGATTTTTGCTTTGCTCCTTCATTTGCTGTGTGTTTCTCTGTCTTCTCATTTTGCTTATCTTACTGTGTTTGGGGTCTCCTTTTCTCAGGCTGCAGGTTCGTAATTTCCGTCGTTTTTGGTGTCTGTCCCCAGTGGCTAAGCTTGGTTCATTGGGTTGTGTAGGCTTCCTGGTGGAGGGGACTAGTGCCTGTGTTCTGGTGGATGAGGCTGCATCTTGTCTTTCTGGTGGGCTGGTCCATGTATGGTGTTGTGTTTTGGGTTGTCTGTGGCCTTATTTTGATTTTAGGCAGGCTTTGTGCTAATGTATGGGGTTGTGTTCCTGTCTTGCTAGTTGTTTGGCATAGGGTGTCCTGCACTGTAGCTTGCTGGTCGTTGCATGAAGCTGGGTCTTGGCATTCAGATGGAGATCTCTGGGCGATATTCGCCATTTGATATTATGTGGAGCTGGGAGGTCTCTTGTAGACCAGTGTCCTGAACTTGCCTCTCCTGCCTCAGTGGCACAGCCGTGGCTCCTGGCTGGAGCACCAAGAGCCTGTCCTGCACATGGCTCAGAATAAAAGGGAGAAAAAAAGAAAGAATGATAGAAGAAGATAGAATAAAATAAAGTAAAATAAAATAAAGTTATTAAAATAAAAAATAATTATTACAAAAAAAATTTTTAAGTAATAAAAAAAAAGTGGACAGCAGAACCCTAGGACAAATGGTAGAAGCAAAGCTATACAGATAGAATCACACACAGAAGCACACACATACACACAGAAAGAGAAAATGGGAAAAAAAAAAAATATATATATCGTTGCTTCCAGAGTCCACCTCCTCAGTTTGGGGATGACTTGTTGTCTATTCAGATATTCCTCAGATGCAGGGTGCATCAAGTTGATTGTGGAGATTTAATCCGCTGCTACTGAGGCTTCTGGGAGAAATTTCCATTTCTCTTCTTTGTTCGCGCAGCTCCCGGGGTTCAGCTTTGGATTTGGACCCGCCTCTGCGTGTAGGTCGCCTGAGGGCGTCTGTTCTTCACTCAGACAGGAGGGGGTTAAAGGAGCCGCTGGTTCGGGGGCTCTGGCACACTCAGGCTGGGGGGAGGGAGAGGTATGGATGCGGGGCGAGCCTGCGGCGGCAGAGGCCAGCATGACGTTGCACCAGCCTGATGCGCGCCGTGCGTCCTCCCAGGGAAATTGTCCCTGGATCATGGGACCCTGGTAGTGGCGGGCTGCACAGGCTTCTGGGAGCGGAGGTGTGGATAGTGACCTGTGCTTGCACACAGGCTTCTTGGTGGCTGCAGCAGCAGCCTTAGCGTGTCATGCCCGTCTCTGGGGTCCACGCTGATAGCCGTGGCTCGTGCCTGTCTCTGGAGCTCCTTTAAACGGCACTCTTAATCCCCTCTCCTCGTGCACCAGGAAGCAAAGAGGCAAGAAAAAAGCTCTTGTCTCTTCGGCAGCTCTAGACTTTTTCCCGGACTCCCTCTCGGCTAGCTGTGGCGCGCTAGCCCCCTTCAGGCTGTGTTCACGCAGCCAACCCCAGTCCTCTCCCTGGGATCCAACCGAAGCCCAAATCCTGAGACTTAGCTCCCAGCCCCTGCCCACCCTGGCGTGGGAGCGGACAAGCCTCTCGTGCTGGTGAGTGCTGGTCGGCACCGATCCTCTGTGCAGGAATCTCTCCGCTTTGCACTCCGCATCCCTGTTGTGCTGCGCTCTCCTCCGTGGCTCCGAAGCTCCCCCCTCCGCCACCAGCGTTCTCCACCGACGAAGGGGCTTCCTAGTGTGTGGAAACCTTTCCTCCTTCACAGCTCCCTCCCACTGGTGTAGGTCCCGTACGTATTCTTTGTCTCTGTTTTTTATTTTTTCTTTTACCCTACCCAGGTATGTGGGGAGTTTCTTGACTTTTGGGAGGTCTGATGTCTTCTGCCAGCGTTCAGTAGGTGTTCTGTAGGAGTTGTTCCACATATAGATGTATTTCTGATGTATTTGTGGTGAGGAAGGTGAGCTCCGTGTCTCACTCTTCCGCCATCTTGAAGCTCCTCCTGTGTATCTTAAGTGTCTTTTTCATTCCCCCTCCTTTCAGCTTCCTAAAATACATTTTTATATTTTCTCTTTTTAATCTTTCTTACTTCCATGTAAAATTCCTGTGTATATTCTGCCAACTAATATATTGTAGATTATATGATTTCTAAAAATGTTCTCCCAATTTGTGGTTTACCTCTTTATATTCATTATGATTTATTTTAGTGAAGAACTATTTTTAAATTTAATATGGTCAAATTTAGCAATATTTTTCATTTTTAATCTTTTAAAAGACATCTTTCTCTCCCCTAAAAGCTTAAAGATATCTTATAATGACATCCAAAGGCTTTATTGTTTCTCCTTCCATTATTATTTCAACCACTTGGAATTCATCTACTTTATGAGTTGAGGTGAAGGTTTAGTTAGTTAATATTTTTCTACAAAGATAACTAATTTTTCCTGGCAATAAGTATTGAAGAATCAACATTTTCTGAGTTATCATCAATTATTTTTCTGTTTTTTTAATCAAATTTCCATATAAATTTGAGTCTATTTCTGAAACCTCTTTGATGCTTCTTTGGCCAATTTGTCTATTGTGTATTAGTAACACAGTGTCTTAAAAACTGCTGTTAGAACATGCTTGACACCTTTTCATCTTTAGGTATATATTGCTAATAATTGGCCCTTATCAATGTAAATTTTAAAATTATGTTTTAAGTTTAATTTTTAAAGAGCCTATTGGGATTGCATCTATTTTATAGGTCAATTTAGGAAAAACTGATAATTTTTTGATGAGTGTTGGATCACTAAACATGGCATTTAACTCCATTTGTTCATCTCTCCTTTAATATCCTTCTCAAAATTTTTATAATTCTCTCTAATGTATTTGTTGAATGCTTTTTTTTTTCAAATTCATTTTTTAATGTTTAACATTTTTACAAACTGAGTATATCTATATATATCTCAGATCAAGAAACAGAACATTACCCCAGAAGATGCATTAATATTCCCTTCCGTTAATTAAGGTAACTGCCATTTTGGTTTCTAACAGCATATTTAATTTTGCCTATTTCTGTACTTTATATAAATGTAATCATGCATTATATACTCTTATGTGTCTGCATCCTTTGCTTAATATTATGTGTATACTAATGATTCATATTGCTGCAAATTGTTAAAATTAATTTATTTTCAGTACTGTAGGATATTTTATTTTGTGAATATACCACACTTATTTTATCCATCCTATGCTTTGTAGACATTTGTGCAGTTTAAAATTTGAGGCTATTACCAAATGTACTGCTATGAACATTCTAGTCCATGGCTTTTGATTTAAAAAGCTACGATTTTCTGTTTTCTATATATCTGCTATGATGTAAGAATGAATTTTAAAAGTCCTAAGGTTTGTATATTTCCAGATTTATTCTGTATTTTAAACTATCAAATGGTTGTATCAATTTGTACCCCACATCATCAGTGTAAGAGAGTTCTGACTTCTTCACACCTTCATTGTATCTACGCCTGGTGTGTGTGTGTGTGTGTGTGTGTGTCTGTGTCTGTGTCTGTGTCTCATTTTGGCTAATTTGGTTCATACATATTTATATCCCAGTCTGATTTTAATTAGCATTTCCCTTACGATAAATGAAGGTGACCGGAAGTCAGAGGTTGTAAGGACCCTCGTTATATATACATCAGATTTTCAGGGTAGAGACCAGAGTAGAGAGGGTTGAAAAGTGAATCTGGAGGGGCAAGTAGAAGATGTATGGCACAAGATGTTTAGTAAGTGGTTGGGATATTATTCTGGAGCTTAGAGAAGTGGTCAGGACTAAAAATACAAATTTGCTAAGTATCAGTATATTGATTGTGTTTGAATCCATAGAGCTCAATGCAGTGTTAGTTTGTGATTATAGACAGAGAAAACTAAGAGACCAAGGAGATCATTCTTCTGCTAATATTAATGTGCAGAGTTCTGGGACAAGAGACATTGAAAATCAAAAACAAAAACAAAAAATTGACAGTGAGGTATGGCTAAACCCAGAAGGTTGAGTCCTGGAATCCAAGTAAAGAAATTGTTTCAAGAAAGGAATGACTAAATATGTCAAATAATTTTGATAAAGTAAATAGATTGAAGCCTAAAAATTGACCATTGTATATGGTAAGATGGAGTCATTTTGAGTATGACAAGAATTGTTTCAGTGGAGTAGTAGCAAAGCAAGGCTAAATGGCATGTGAATTAAGTGAAGAGAGTAGGCATATATGGACAATTTGGGGACCTATTAAAATAAATGGGAACAAAAAATGTAGCCTCAATTGGAAAAGGACCTAACATAAAGAGGATTATTTTTAGATAGAAATATTTTGGTATGTTTGTATTTTTTTTAACATCTTTATTGGAGTATAATTGCTTTACAATGGTGTGTTAGTTTTTGCTGTATAACAAAGTGAATCAGCTATACGTATACATATATCCCTATATCTCCTCCCTCTTGCGTCTCCCTTCCACTCTCCCCATCCCACCCCTCTAGGTGGACACAAAGCACCGAGCTGATCTCCCTGTGCTATGTGGCTGCTTCCCACTAGCTAGCTATTTTACATTTGGGGAGTGGGAAGGGTAAGCTGGCTATGTTTGTATTTTGATTAAAAAAATTATTATGTGGGTAAACATTGGTTATGCAGAAGTTAGAGGGTAATTGAGGGAGCAAAGAACTTAAGCAGGCACTAGAGACTGAGAGAGTGGTATACAGTCCATAGAGAGAGAGGTTGGCATTAGATAAAATCAAGAGTGGCTTATATATTAAAGCAGGAAGGAAGATTATATGAGCAACAAGTACACGTAGGTGGGTGGGCTTGTTGGTGGGATGCTGAGGTTACTTAATTTTGGTTGGTTCTGTATTTTACATGATATAAGAAGTGAAGTCATCAACCTAGAACAAAGGATAGGGACAGAATATTGCATAGTTGAGAGAAGAAAAAGAGCAAGTATAGTGAAGGATCTAAGGGAATACATCATTGTAAAGCACACTTTGATGGAAAGAAAAGAATCACTGGTTTGAAAAATGGTTTGGGATATTACCCAATGACCTGGGAGAAAAAAGGTAAGAGAACTTGGTTAGCCAGAAGTTGGGCTGGAGAAATGAAAATGGTGAAAATGGGAAAATGGAATATTAAAATTACCATGTAAACTATGTTAATCACTTCACCTACCTTGACTTTACAAACGGCAAATAGTTATACTAGAGAAGAAGTTAGTGTTTTGACAACTTTTGGAGAGTCTGCACTATGTGATATTTACTAATAGTATTCTATCATTCTCTGAAGTATCTGGATGTAGTATAGAGATTTATGACATTTTATTTGTATCAATAGTTCATTTATTTCCAGATATTTATTAGCTGTTCTCACTTGCTGTTATTGTTTTCTGAGAAAATGCCTACTTAGCTCAGACAGCTGAGTAAGATTAATATAAAGACCTGTTTATGATGTCTGTTTATGAAAAACAAGGGAGAGACAACTATAATTAAGAGTAAATTCTGTATTGGTGGAGATTGAGAGAAGTCAAGGTGCATCTCAGACATAGTGTTCAAAATGCAATGGATTAGTCAAGTTGGGGAAAACTAAGAAAGATAGGTTCAGCCACCCTGTCCCAAAAGGAAGGGAGAGAGTCAAGGTTTAAGAAAAGTCAAAAGATACCCATTTGGAAGTCAGTGTTATTAGTATTGGCATAATAATGTGGAGATAGGCTTGGAAGTTTCCTATGATGTCCTCTAACTGTGGCTAAAGATGGTTAGGGGTGGACTAACTGCAGAACAGAAGATAGCTCCAAGATTGGGAGAAGGGGTTGGTAGGAAGTTAAACTGTTATCTAAGCAGAAGACACAAGATGGTGGCTTTTCAACTGAATATGACCCACTGATGGACTTGGTTGTCCTGAATAGGGTTTTAAATAAACAGAATTAGTTTCCAACGTCCAAGATCTTTGAGATTTTACATAAAAATCTGGACTTACAGTTTCTTTAAAAAATGGAAAACTGTAGGAAACCTATACTTGAATTTCTGCAGGGGAAAAGATACTCTGTTTTAGATAAATATTTCTGAACTAGTAATTTGTCTGACCCTTATTAATATGGGTGGACTAAAATGGTGTTAGGCTTCAGTAATAGTGTAACTTCCTACCAAACCTTTCTCCCAATCTTGGAGCCATCCTCTGTTCTGCAGTTTTTGATCCCTTATGATCTTTATCCCCAATTAGAGGACATTACATGGAACGTCCAAAGCCTATCTTCACATTATTACTCCATTACTAATAAAGGTATAAAAAGAGATGAGGAGTCACTGTTTCATATATTTCCCATAAAATTAACTATATATATGTGTGTGTATATATATATATATATATATATATTTGAAAGAAAGAAGCTAATTATGGCCTTGGGTCAGAGTCTGGACATGAAGTAACAATCTGCTTCATTATGGTCTGCTATCCTTGTGAGTCACAGAACAATACAGCGGGTAGAGGAGAAGGGTATAGAAATGTGAAAGGAAGATACGCAAATAATGGATTTTCTTAGGTCCACATGACATAAAAATGGTAGCCATACAGTAACATAGCTGATTCATAAAGATTATATCATGAAGAGGTGTTTGCATTGAAGATGAGTATCTGCTCTGAGCACAGCTTTATTACTGGAATGCTGTCATTCTCTTTGGTCTAGTAAATTCAATAATTTCTACCAATTCTTCCTCAGCCTTCTGAAATTTTCATGCGATGGAACTAACAGTGGGCATGCAAATGCAAAAGCTCTTCTGTTCTAGCACAACCCCGGTGAACAAGTAAGAGAGAATAAATGCAGTTAACTCCAAATACATTTAGGAAATCTTTAAAGGGCAATGTCTCCTACCATTGCATCTAGTTTGAAGTAGCAGTACATTAGGTCATAATTGGAAGCTCTTTTTTGAAATCTGTTCACTTGGGAAATGTTCTAAACATGATGCAGAAAGATTTCCATGAAAACAGTTCCAAGAAATAGTGATTATTGTTGGCTCTACTGGACAAAGGACTCTGAGATCACCTAATATCTGTTGTTATGTAACTTGGTCAGGCCATTTACTCTCTGGGTGCCTCACTTTCCTTGTCTACAAGTGAGTGATAATATTTTCTCTAGCTAGCAAATAGAGTTGCAAGTAAAATTTGAGATTCTAATAATGTACATAAAAGGTTTTTAAATAACATAAGTTATTCTATGAATAAGGCTGATAATTTGTTATGCCTGAATTTTTGTATTATACATAAACTTAATAGGAAGTAAAATAATGGGAAATACATTCCAAGTATTTTTTTAAAGATATACAGTAAAATTTGTAGATCTTAAGTGTACAGTTGGATAAATGTTGACAAATGTATGCACTCCTTTTTTACTGAAGTATAGTTGATGTACAATATTATGTTAGTTTCAAGTGGATAACATAGTGATCTGACAAGCGAATACATTACAAAAGGATCATCATGACAAGTTCAGTAACCATCTGTCACCATACAAAATAATTACAGTATTATTGACTGTATTTTTTACATTGTGTGTTACATCTCCATGACTTATTTATTTTACAACTGGAAGTTTGTATCTCTTAATCCTCTTCACCTATTTTGCCCAACCTCCCCCACCATCCCCTGTGGTAATCACCAGCTTGTTCTCTGTATCTATGAGTCTGTTTCTATTTTGTTTATTTGTTCATTTCTTTTGGTTTTTAGATTCCACATATAAGTGAAATCATACGGTATTTGCCTTTCTCTGTTTGACTTATTTCACTTAGCATAATACTGTCTGTGTCCTTCCATGCTGTTGCAAATGGCAAGAGTTCATTCTTTTTTATGACTGTGTACTACTCCATTATATGTATATATATCTCACATTTTCTTTATCCATTCATCTGTTGAGGGACACTTAAGTTGCTTCCATATCTTGACTACTGTAAATAATGCTTCTGTGAACATTGGGGTGCATGTATCTTTTTGAATTAGCGTTTTCTTTTCCTTTGGTTGTATTTCAGGAGTGGAGTTGCTGGATCACATGGTAGCTCTATTTTTAGTTTTTTGAGGAGCCTCCGTACTGTTTCCCATAATGGCTGCGCAAATTTACATTCCCAATGACAGTGCATGTGGGTTCCCTTTCCTACACATCCTTGTCAACACTTGTTGTTTATTGTTTTTGATGATAGCCATTCTGATAAGTGTGAGGTTTGGTTTTAATTTGCATTTTACTGAATGGGAGAAAATATTCACAAATGATATATCAAATAAGGGGTTAATATTCAAATTACATAAAAAACCACACAACTCAATGTAAAACACACACACACCCCTTTAACTAATGTTTCTATCATGCTAGAAAATTCCCTAAGACCTGGGAAATCCATTCCCAGTTATGCATCCAAGAAAAATAAAGCATCTATCCACAAAAATATGTGTACAGTAATTTTAAGTAAGCATTATTCATAATAGCTAAGAACTATAAATAATTAAATGTCCAATAACAGGGGAATGTACAAACAAATCATGGCATATTCATGAAATAAAATGCCATTCAGTAACAAAGAGGAACTAAACATCAATACTTGCAACAACGTGAATGACTCCCTTAAACATTGAAAGAAGCCAAACACAAAGAAATGATTCCGTATGATTATGTCTTGAGATTCTAAAAATCAAATAATGATGTTCAACCCTCTACAGCAAAGAGATTAATACATGGGAATAAATGCTATGATCTCAGAAAGAAATGGAGGAGGTATCTGAGCATATGTAATTCTGCTTATTTTCTTCTCTAAACATAAGGACCTTCTTCCCTGTTTTAATGTGTTGAATATTATGACTTTGGATATTTTTTTTGGATGAAAATTATTGACATGTTTGTGATTATAAGAGATAAGAAAATTGTGTTAAATAGTCAATACTCCTTGAAAGCAAAACACAAATAATCCCCAAATAAAATGAATAATTCAACTCAGATCTTCCTGTTTTTTTGAAGTGTAAACCATATGTAATATAAAATCTATTATTGAGTGGCTGCTACATGAGTTTTGAATAAAAATAATTTATAGGGATTGTCATTATACAATATTCACCATAAATATACCAACAAGGGTCTCAGGATTGGCTTCCATATATACATCCTTTCATTATGACATGGTGCAGATTTTGTCAGAATTTATTTGGCACAGTGTCTGGGATTTCTTGGTAATTTTTATGGATTGTGACATGACAGTATATGTGGGTGAAATTAACGCTATTTACTGTTTACTTGATAGATTAATAACCCCTCTGTAACTTTTATGCTCCATTTTATGCTGAAAATTCATGAAGACTCTCTGACAAGATGCTCATACTGATAGGGCATTTATTAAAAATGTTATGATATAAGTAAAAGATAATTGTGCTGTCTTCACGTTTAAAAAAGTTTGCAGTTGCATTTGCACAACTTTGTGGCTAGTTTAAGAAGTTGATGCTGTTACCTGACATACAAACATTTTGCTTCTTGGTCATAATTTGGTTAATTGACTGAGCTCTGTCTTGTTCACTGGAGATCACAGATACTTCATATGCGAAGAGATACGAAATGAAGATCACACATTTTAAGGTATGCAAAGTATCATCTAAGAATTATTTTCTTTGAGAACCTTACATACATTGTGCACTGCTTCTTAAGTCATAACCTGCTTCTTGCTCTGTTCCTCATGCTTTTTTGATTTTTATTACGATTATATTTTATTTTTCCATGCTACACTTAGCAGAAGTGAAAATAAATATTGATGGTGTTAGCTGACAACATGGCTCTTAGTTTTCGCTGTGGAGACTTCAAAAATAGGAGAAATCTTATGCTGAAATGAAAGGAATATTTTGTTATAGTATTTGAATACTCTCAGAAGATTTTTATAAAAAGGACAAACATCTCTAATTATCTGTATCTATGCAGAATTGCTTTCTGAGGAATTATTTATATATAGATACATCTGAAAGAAATCTTTTATGGAATCTGTCCTTAAAAAACCTTCAGTTATTTTAGACATGTTTGTCTGGCTCTCTTCCAGAGATAAGCTTTCTTTTAGAGTAAGTGTAAATCTGATTGTAAACCTATACCTTCAAAGAAACCAAAGTAGTCTGTTTCTGCCTTTGTCTTCGGTGCCCTTTCTGTAAATGCCCAGTATTTCGAGGTAAAAAACACATGAAGAAAATATCTTTAGGAACTTCTTTCATTATTTTCAAATCTCTTCCACTGATATTTCAGTGATCACTTAGAGGTTCATTATCTCATAGATTTTTTTGATCTTGCTATTGATACTTATATGTAAACTTTTTCTCATTCAAAAAGCTTTGTTATATGGTTCTGTTTTCTCTATACAAGCCAAGGTACCAAAAGAAGGACTGACTTTTCTTACTATTACTCCTATTAACCCAGTTGAAGAATCTGAATCCTGTCTCTACAACCTTGAGCTCAATGGATTTAGAGATCCTAAAGCCCAAGGGAAGAATGTTATTACCAAACACTACCATGGTTCAAGGGATTTGGATGTTGCAGCCATTACTGGCCATTTTAGTTTCTTTATAATGGCAAACCAACATTCAGAGAATTTACTGTTCAGAGTGATCGATCATGATTACTTTGGGGAAATGTGAAAGAACATTCTAATCAGAAGGAATAGTAAGTACAAAAGTTAGAGTGTTAACAGAGAAATTTGAGAAATGGAAAGAAGATCAGGGTGGTTGAAGTGGAGTGGATGAAGTGAGAATGGGAAAAGTTGGGGTTAGAGAAGGAGGCAATGACATGAGCATGTGGCACCTTCTAAGCCGTGGCGAGAAGTTAGGATTTTATTCTGAGTGAGATGGGAAATGATTAGTACAGGTTTTTGAGCAGAGGAGTTACACCATTTGACTTATATTTTAAAAGAACCATTTTGCCTTCTATGGGATGAATAGAAGGCAGGGAGACAAAAGGACAAATCTGAGAGACTAGTTAAGAAGTTATAGCAATAGTTCAAAGAAGAGATCATGGTGACCTGGTCTGGGAGTCTAGGGTTTCAATGGTAGAGGTAGCAAAATGTGACCAGATTCTAGAGGTATTTTGAAGACTGAACCAATGAGATTTGATGATAGGTAGGTTATTTCTTATATATATCTGAAAACAAATGTTTATAAAAGTTAACCAGAAACAAAGGAATGAAAAGTACAACATTAAGAATGTTTGCAATATTCTACTTTTTCCTTTGTACAGATGGCTCACATGTGCTCCTTTTAACCTTGTGCTGTAGTGATTAGGATTCTGCACTTTCACTGCTTTGGCCTGGGTTCAATCCCTGGTCGGGGAACTGAGATCCCATAAGCCATGTGGCACAACCAAAATTAAAAAATAAATAGATAAATAAATAAAATTATTCTTTAAAGCTTATGTAAATATTATCTTTTTGTATGTCATAAACCTTATGTAAATATTATGTGTATTTTCATATGTATAAAATAGCACATTGAATTTGATATTTTAAAAGTTGAGTATCTTCCCCATGATTTTCAAGTTAGTATGTAGCCCTAGCAAGATTGAGGAAAGTAGAAAGTAGATGTGGAGGGCAAAAAGAAATTATCTAGCACATCTCACTCTGGTCCCTTTATTGTACACTCATCCTTAATTCATTCTGATAAAAATTTACATACCCAACACTGGGGGCATACAAAGTCACAACAATTACTGTATCATCATGGAATGATATCAGTTTAGTCATACTTCCATCTAAAACTGAAAATCTTAGCTGAAACATTTGTAGACTGGAAAAATCAAGGAACATAAAACATTAAACATAAACCATAACTGCTGCTACATAGACCATTGCTACCATTTCTGTAGCTGGTGAGAGGTACTCCTCCTCCACAACAATACCTATACTCTTCCAAAACTCATTCCATATTGCCCATCCCATCTGCCAGAATATCACCTGAACAGTGATACTTACCTGCTGGGTGACAGAGCACTTCACTCCAGCAGGACCTGAGTTCTTGATGGTCTTGTCTTTACTGGGTTGCTGCAGTTTCCCATTTATTTTGACTATTGAGAAAAGGAATACTATGAATTCCCTGGGATCCAAACAGTATTCCTTGTGTTCACTACGTAGCATCAATACAGTTGGCTTAGTAATCATGATCAATCACTCTGAACAGTAAATTCTCTGAATGTTGGTTTGCCATTATAAAGAAACTAAAATGGCCAGTAATGGCTGCAACATCCAAATCCCTTGAACCATGGTAGTGTTTGGTAATAACATTCTTCCCTTGGGCTTTAGGATCTCTAAATCCATTGAGCTCAAGGTTGTAGAGACAGGATTCAGATTCTTCAATTGGGTTAATAGGAGTAATAGGAAGAAAAGTCAGTCCTTCTTTTGGTACCTTGGCTTGTATGGAGAAAATAGAGCCATATTTTGGCTCCTATCTTAAATGGTACATTGTAAAACAGCACCATGAACCCATGGAGTTATCTATGTGCTGGTGCTATGGGTGAAGTTTCAGTAGTACAGTCATTTCCCTCTTTCATCAAACCAAAGGCTCAAACAATGGGATATGCTTTAAAAAATGATGAATTCTACAGATATGAACCTGTTGCTTTTTTTTTCCTTAAAAATCCATCCTTCAGCTAATATATCATTAGTGAGAGAAGTCAAAGCATAACCAGTTTTCAATCAACCTTTGTATATCCAACTTCTAAAATTAAATGTGCTATGCTATTTGCCCCAAGATGTGTTTTTACCACTTTAGTTAATAGTGCACATGGTCTGTGTAACTAGTAATAACATGTAACAACAGCAAATTTGTCCTAAGTCTATTGCTTTACAACTTAAATAATTTGTCCCAAGTGCATTAGCATGAAAGCCACTAAAGGAGGAAGCTTTAAGTCAATTCCTTTAAAATCCTTAGTTATTAAGTAACTAAGAGAGTTTTTTTTTTTGAGAAAGATTAAGAAGGAAAATTGGATCATACATCTAATTCAGCACAGGAACTGAATCTCAATGTTCTAGACCACATCAATGATGCTTGCCCTCAGTTTCAAGGCATCTTAGAAGTTGAGTTCCTCTATCTTCTTTTGCTATTCTCTTTTCGAGTCTAAGTAGACCCTAGTATTATTAATGCAGGTTTTGACTGCAATGACAATAATGAGAGCCTTTCCTGTCCATGGTGGGATTATCTGGATGGCATTCTTTATACTCTTCTATAAATGTCCTTTTGTTGATAACGAGCATTAAAAAATGACAGTATTTTCCTGGAGTGATTTGCAGAATCATATTGCAGGCATCAAACATATGAAGAAATGCCAGTGAAAAATTTAGGAAACTAACCCACACCAAGCTAGGGTGCTGTATAAATTGAAGTAGGTGTATCATAAATAAATAATATCACAACATACAGAGGTGAAGGAGGTGTTACTTCGATCTTCCTGTTTTATAGGTTTCACAAGGACAAAAATATAATGTAAACATATTTACAAATCCCCACTTCAAGGGTTGTAGATAAATTACAGACCCTCAGTTAAATTTTAATTCCAGATAAACAACAAATATATTTTTTAGTATAAATATTTTCAAACTATCTCTTTGGGACATACTTATACTAAAAAAGATATTTTTATTGGAAATTCACATTTAACTGTGTCGCCTACATTTTTATCTGCAAAACCGGGCAAGTCTGTGTCCCTTCTACCAAGTTTTCCTAGGAAAATTCTCTTTATGATCTGCTGAACCCTTGGGATTTTATTGTTCTGATTGGGGTATTGGGTAAGAAGAGACTAGATAATTAGTAAAAGAGGATACCTTCATTCTAGAGTAGAAAGAATGGGAGAATCCTTTCTGAAGGACAAAATAGTTGTGAGAAGGGGGTGGGGTGGAGTAAGAGGAGTGGGGTAGAGATAGAGAGTAATGGTGAGAAGAAGAGAGTTTGGGGAGTAGGTGCCATATTATGAGAGAGATTTAGACTAGAATTAGACAGATATAATTTTTGGAAAGTTTTGCTCTTTTTTTATATAATATAATTTCTCTTTCGGCATCTCCCCAATAGGCTTCAAGAACTACATTATGCTACTAGGCTGTTGTTTTTCTGTTTGTTGTTTTGTTTTTCTGGTGTGAGGGTAAGTTGTTGGTTTTAGTTTCTTTAAGTTTTGATATCTGGCTGGCATTGGCCAACTGATGGCCCAGTTTAATTTAGGTTATATCAAAGTTCAGTGCACATTGATCATTCTCAAAGCATGGGGACTGTCTTGTCAAAAAGCAAAAATGCTTTCATGCAGCTTTCAATAAAATTGGAAAATAGTAATTTAATATTGACTGAAGGGTTTGGAGTGGTTTGTGAAGTAAGGAAAAAGCTTTTTCTAAATCGTAGCCAAAAAGTAGACAAGTGTCAATTTCCAAATTTAGGAAGTCATTTCAGTGAAAGAGTCTTGCTGGGGTGTGTTTTGTCTAGTTCTTACAGACATACTTGGCAGTTCAGTAGTTCTGCTTCAGGGATTCCCATTAAGTTCTTGAGTTACAGACCCATGTCTGGCTGCCCTGAATTATAACTGCAAAATGAGCTGTAGTTAACAATGTCATTTAGTTCCCCATTAGCATTTATATCACTGCAATAGAGTTTTGAATTCCTGCCTTTGTGAGGACACTTGAAGTTTCAAATCAGATTGTAAACTAAGAAATGATCAATAGTAGGGCCATTTTTCAGGCTACCCGAATAAAGCAACATTCCTTTTTGGCTTGAAAAAAAGTAGAATTTGTGAAGATGAAGAATATATGGATTTAACACTGAGGCCCAGTTTTAAAAGAGAGAGGAAAAAGTATCAAGAATAATATGATAAACATTCATATACCACATATCCACAGTTTTTTGAAAAGATTGACATTGCTGCTTTAGATCTAAGGTTTTTGAAAAAAGGTATAAAGTAGATACATGTATAATGCTGAACTAACTTTGGCTACCATTTCCTCAAGGGCCACTACCATAAAGGTTTTGGTGTGTATCCTTCCAACCTATGTTTTGCTCCTATATGTAATTAGTAAATTGGATAACCATGAATATGTGGGATTTAATCATGAAGCCACTTCATATGTCTCCCCTATTCCTTTATACTGACACTATGGGTGTTTACTCTTCCCAAGTAATAGGCAAAATTCAAGTAGTCTGTGACATTTCTAACTGCCCTTAGCTAATAAAGAATCATATGGTTATTTAGAGGCACTAAATACTGTCTCAATTTGGTAATTAACTTTTCAGGTCTGGGATCATTAGAATTTTATGTAATAGTCAAAACTCTAAACTTGATTTAATGCTGAAACTTCTTTCCACCTCTGTCTTGGGCCAAGTACATGAGTAAAGTCTAAGGTTGAGATGGGGCACATATGGTCTGCTTCTCTCCCTCTGCCTTGAATTTCTACAGGGCTTTCCTTGGCTTTTTAATCTTGTGTCTGAGGCCTCCAGAGTTGATGGAGGTTGGGTAGCTAGGAGATGTAGGTAGATGAAGAAATTTCTGACTTACTATGTCATTCAAGGTCCTGGCAGGAAACAGGTGGCACATCCAAAAGGGATGATTACTAAGAGTTTAATGAAGAGAGTGTTTTAAAAGGAAAGGTGAAACACCCCATGGTTAGGAAGAGTGAAAAGCCACCACCATACCTGAGGTCACCCATCAACAGCTTAGGCTCGAGGTGGAGGAATACAAACACTGCCAAGCCACAGCCCAAGCAGGGAGGGAGCTAAGAGAATAAATAAACCAAGTTCTCTTTCATCCCACTTGCCCCAAACCCCCAAATATCCTGTGGGGTTTTTCCACTGGCTGAAATCAACCAACAGCTAAAGACTTGACGTAACTCTTATGGGTAAGCCTTCAGGAATATAAAGAAGGAGCAGATCTGTAAGGCTAAATCTTCCTCTTTGAGTACTTTGATGGGTCTTCAAATATTTTCTCTTTTCTTTCCTTCACCCCCACCTAATTTGTGGGGAACTCCCATCTATATTTCCTACATTAGGGAGAATGTATTCTGATTAAAGTTTGTTGCTGTTTCTTTCTTAAATGCCTGGCTATCTAGCTATATGTCAGCTTTCCAATTCTAAATAAGTTTATTCCTCCAGGAATGTTCTCTCTTCCACATGACCGACATCTAGTCCAAAGGAATCACTCATGCATTCTTGGCCCTGAAGGACATTGAGAGTGCATATTAAAATGGAAAAGCACTTTACCTTCAATGCAACCTTCACATCAGGAGGTCCACTAATCTCCATTCCTTTATGAATTTTCAGACTAGATTCAGAAACTGATCCCAATCTTTAGTGACACGTTAGTCTTTTTGAGTGTTTAACTTAAAGACCTACTCTGTTATCTCATACTGTCCTGTTCTTGCCTTATGGTTTCCATTTCATTTTTAAAATTGTGTTTGAACATTTAGAAGAGCCTTAGTCTAAATGTTACTTTTAAATAATCTAGTAGTTCTGGTTTAGAACTATCTAGTATTTCACAAACGGTGGATTGTGATTTTTTTATTATGAATTAAAATTCACTGATACTTTCCATGGAGTGCCCAAGTAATAAAAGTGACTTAAAGAGCTGACTTCATATTTGCCGCTATCAGGCCTAATATATTTTATTGATTACAGACTATTTCTATGTTAAATGTTTGTCTTGAGATTCCTCCACAGCACAAGGATTGTGTGTTTTGGCTCACACATGGATGTGGCACAGGAAGGACCTTCAGTGCTGTTGCCGTGTACTTTATTTCTACCTATGGCTCCAGAAAGATGGCAAACTTCCTTGCTTCCTTTATGGGTCAGTAGGTAGAGTTTTCCTACTCTTTATTTTTTGTATAGAGAAATGCTTTGGGATATTCTGGTTTTAATCATGTACAGCAGGTGTTTAGCTTGAGCGCCTCTGTTATATGGAATTTAATTCTCTTCTAAATCATCGGTAAAACATTTTGGGTACCTAGATATTTTTCTTTTTGGTTTCAAGCTTAGCTCTATAATGTAAATATTTTTCTATATTTTATCTGACATTTCTATATGTTTGGTATATATGTGTGGTGGTGACATATCTGCTTAGTCTGACTTACTGACTGGACATAAATTTGGTTCAAAAAGGAATTTTTGTGAGAAATGGGCATTTTCATTTCTATGTAATTTTAGCACATGTAATTTCAGTAATGTAATACAGGCAACATAGCATAATTTCTAACTCAGTTTAATCCATTACATAATCACTCTAAAATTTATAAAGCTAGTACAGATGTAGATCAAGGAAGGAACTTTTTATTCACATGTAAGTATGGAAGAAGTCACAAAATGTCATATTTCTAGATGTATTATATTTTATAATTATATTTTACTGTAAAAACTGATTGAAAAAATCAATTATTTCCATTGCCCATAACAAAAATTAAAAATAAGGAAAACCATGACAGTTCATATTTTGTTTTGTTGTAAGATAATTATTTAGTTCTTTCAAAAATTGAGAGATGTAGTGAAACTTTTATGTACAATATTTGTTTTTTCTCACCTATTTGGTTATGTAATTTCAAATGCATGAGGCATCAAGTCTCGCAAATGGATAAGCAGGGAAGTCTGCCAGGAATTTAAAAAGATTATGATACATTTGGAAACTACTTGTGGATCATCATCTAATATTTCAAAATTCAAATTAATCATTAGGCTTGGGAAAATAAATATAAAAGTAAGAACTCCATAATGACTATGGAAGTGTAATTGAATAGAGAATTTATTCATTAAGGTTATAAATCCCATTACTGGTTTAAATGCTTTTTATACCACTAACATTAAAGTCAAATAAAGACTGGGTTGCTATGTATTAGACCTGAAAATGCATATTACACTAATTTTGGTCTAAAGCCTGTGGGTAAGATCATTTAAGTCATTACACAGGAATAAACCAGGTATTCATGGTGTTGAACATAAAGATTTACATCATTTTCCCATCCATGTCTTGATTAACATCTCAGTTTTGGAGAGAGCTTAGTAAAATATCAATGAGAATTAGGTTGTTATAGGGAAGTAATATAATGGTTCACTGTTTACAAGAAATGGGAACATGGCTTCAATTACCAAATGTGACTTTTTTCTCTGCCTTAAGGTCACATGAGGCTTTACTTGATAAAATATTAAGATATAAAAACAAACTATTTTTTCTTCACAGCTTTCTGCTTTATATTTATGGTCATAGCTTTTTGAAATTAAAGGCAATGTCTGATAATTAATATGCCATGTTAGGATGATAATCAAACAATTGTATTTGCATCCATTAATTCTTTAGTACAAATTATTTTTCTGAGACGTGAAGGGAAATTTTCCTTTTGGGGTGTGTGTGTGAGGAAATGGGTAGATGGTACTTAGGATGAAGAAGATAGAATTGTCATGGTGTAGATTTTCTTCTCTCTCATGAAACAGACCTCTAGATTAGAGGTAAATAAATGAGCATGATCAAGCTTAGTTCTTATTTTGTCACTTTCTGCTATATCTTCAAACCATTTTTTTTATTACTCTACAAAATCTCAGCAAAATCAGTCTTTCTAGATTTGCCTTCTGTGTTGCACAACTTTTTTAGTGATCTTTTAGTAATCTTATTAGTTGACTGTTCATTTTTTTTCAGTGAAATGGAAACAACCACTAACCTTGGTTTCATTGACTGCCTACTATCTTGAAGTTTACTTTTCTTACTCCAAATTCTCATACTCTGTCTTTAACTTTCAATTTAACTGTTGATTAAAGACCCAATCTAAATCAACAATGAGATATTAACATTTTTTGTATGTAATTAACCACTCTTTTAGACTACAGGAGAAAAATATGATTATTTTAATAGATTCAGGGAAATAATTTGATAAGTTTCAACAATATTTATGATGAAAACATTCAGAAAACTAGTAATACAGGCAATAATCTTTAACTTGATACAAGCCAAACACATATCTCTCTTAAAACTGATAAATCAGTCTAAAAATTAGTAAAAATATAGAACAGTACTATTTAATAAAAACATAATATAAAGCTCGTATGTAGTGTGAATCAATAATTTAAATTACTCATGTATAAAATGTTCTGGTAGCCATATTTAAAAAGTAGAATGAAGCAGATGAAATTGAGTAATTCCCTTCTAAATAACTCGAGTCAAAAAATTCTCCAGAAAAAATATAAAATACTTCAGACTGAGTGATAATGAGAACATCACATATCAAAATCTGTTGGGTTCAGTTAGATCAGAGTCAAGAGCTATAACACCTAAATATAACCCTCATCCTTGGTTAGATTTCATTTTAAAAAGTGGGGGTATATTGTGGAAGAAGTCCTTTTTTTCTCTGTGAACTTGATTTTTCCATCAACTTCATGTCCTGAAAATAGAAGAGATTCTCTTCAAATTTAATTCAACCTTTAAGTAAACCAACTGTTTGTACTTCCGGAATCACACCCAAAAAATCTTGAATTTTTTTCTTGCTCATCAAGATAAGTTTAGATTATTTCTCTTTTATTATAAGTTTAAGAATTGTTGACTACTTAAGAGACTACCCTTTTATTCAAATTAAAGATAGATGGAACTATATTTTCAGAAAAGTTTTTGGTAAATATCACTTATATGTTAATCTTACATGTGAGTTGTTTATATTTTAATTATAATTACTACTCCATTATAATATCAACATTTATTGGAGCATTATATGTATGATTTATCAATAGAAAGTGCAAAGATAATTTTTGGTTTGATTAGCTATTTACTATAGATAAATGACAAATGTAAAAGCAACTTCATTTTTGCTTTAAAAATGATTAGTTTTAAAAATACAATAATGAAAATACCACATATCATAACTACGGGATGCACTGAAACAGTATGCATTTATAGAACACAATTTATAACATAAAACATTTCTATTAAAAAGAATAAAGGATAAAATTTATTAATTACATGTCTTGCCTAAGAAAGTAAAAAATGGGTGCAAACCTAAAATAAATGATGAGAAGGAATATAAAAGTAAGAGGAGAAATCAATCAGGTATAAAGCAAGAGATTCAAGAGAAGATTGTTAAGAGACAAAAGTTGTGTTTTGGCAAAGACTAAAAGACAAAACTTAATTGAGATGTCTTTTTTTAACCAGAGGAGACACACACAATATTAGGAAAGATAAGAGGAACATAAGCAGATGAATTGCAGATTTAAAATATATAATAAAAACATCATTATAATTTTATTCACATAAATTTAAATACCTAAAAACAATAAATAATAAACAGATACGGATAGATCTTTGGAAAAGATTATTGAATGAAAAAAGTATTAAAAATGTGAGATTTATAGCACAACTTCATTTAGTTACATTAGAAACATACACCTGAAACACCATTTTATATTTTATAAGATTATACACATTATTTATTTTTCTAAATTACCTTTATTGAGTTATAATTCATAAACAATACAAATCACTGATTTTAAGTGTACAGTTTGTACTGTACTGTGACCTCTAGAAATTGTTCAACTTATAATTCTTTGCCTTTGCCTAGCTTCTTGAAGTCTCACCATATGTAAACAATTTATGGTCTGGAACAGACTCAGGGGATTCAATTCACCAATTTCTGAAGCTATCGCTGCTGATCTCCCATCTCTCTTCTACTCCACCACACCCCATAAATTCCAGCTACCTTAGTCTCTCCACCCACTTCTAATCTCTGTCTTCTCAACCCTGTATGACTGTATGACTGACATTTTCTGCTTGAGCTCCCTCTCTTTCTTTCACAGACTGGAATGGTCCTCCATGTAGAAAACAAGGATGATCTTAGAACTCACTTCATTTGTTTCTTTCTCTCAGGAATCTCTGCCCTGCATTAATTATAGTCAAATAATGTTATTTAGTATATTTTTATGTCATTTCTAATTGTTTATGGCATGAGGGCAAGGCAGTTATTCCTCACAGCAAAAGCAGAAGTTCTATATATGTACATTGTTAAGGATCTTTGTGAAATATAACCTGGTAAGTGACTGGTAGCATTGTGCTTTGGGGTTAAAGAGTTAAAAAGTAAGGGAGAGGCCTTGCCTAAGTTAATGATAAATTTTCTATGAACTAAGAAGTATGTGTTAATAAACTCAATAAGTATATCCAAGGTACATAAAGAAAGTTAAATTTAAAACATAGATGTATTCTGACAGAACTCACAGTAAGTGCTCACTAAACTATATGGTTCCCTAATTGTTGGAGTGTTTTACAAGGTGGATTAATAAGTATTCAAAGCTGTGGCAGCAGACTTCACTGGGGCTGGGGGGTAACTGGGGAATTGGCGATGGGTTAAAGGAAGGTGGAAAGGCACAGTTTTGTATGAGAGGAATGCTTGGATATACAAATACTGAGCTCAAAGGCCAATTTTTTTTTTTTCGGTACGCGGGCCCCTCACCGCTGCAGCCCCTCCCGCCGCGGAGCACAGGCTCCAGACGCGCAGGCTCATCGGCCATGGCTCAGGGGCCCAGCCGCTCCGCGGCATGTGGGATCCTCCCGGACCGGGGCACGAAACCGCGTCCCCTGCATCGGCAGGCGGACTCTCAACCACTGCGCCACCAGGGAAGACCCCCAAAGGCCAATTTTGATACAGAAACATTGTTCCTCCTTATGTGAGAAGCTACCCTGAGGAAATTCCTAGTTGAAGCCCCAGAGGTTCATTTGACAAGAGAATGGCATCTTGCCCTAGCACAATGAATGAAGGTGTCTCTACAGGAGATTTAAGGGGCAGAGGCAATTCCAGAAATAACCCCCAAAATATTCCTGCATGCAGGCCTAAGGAACTGGGCTGGCTTGAGTTGTGAATGCCATTCCTGTGTAGATGACATAGGCAATATCCACAATAGGTCAAGAGGCTGAGTTGGTTATAGGTGGGTCCCAACCCAAGAGCCCAGAGCAGCTGGAGGTATATGGATTTTCTTGGAAGGCTGGTTGACTTGGTCACCTTTTCCTGGAGTGTTTGTTCCTAGGACACAGTTGTGCCCGTCATTGCTGAGACAAAGACCTGGTTACACAAGATGAGCTTTCTATCTTTATTCTACCTGGTGTGCTGACCCCATCCAATGCCCTAGGATGGCTTCTTGGTGTCTTATTTTCCTTGAATGTTCTTTAGTGTTGTCCTTCAAAGATCTGAATATTTAGAGAAATATGATGAAGTTGTCTCTGAAGGGAAGCCTGGTATCTCCATATAGTGCTGCAATTCCAGACCCACCTTGGCTGTCTGGACCTGGATACACTACTTTGCTGGCTCCAGAACAAGGCCATTTCCACCATTGATAGTGTGGTTTCCAGGTAACAGTAGCTAAAGCACTGCTTTTTGTTTATCAAATTAGCAAAGCTTTTTTAAAAGTGTAATATCAATTTTTGATAAGGATCAATTGATATAATCATTCTCATAAACTGCTTGCATAAAAATAAATGGGTTAAAGTTTTCTGGAAAGAAATTTGTCAGTTTGAATTAAGAGTACTTAAAATAGTCATATTATTTATCAGATATTTCATTATCAAGGAATCTACCCTAAAGAAGTAGAAACTTTGTCATAGATGATTTTTCAAACTGTTTATTGAAGCATAATTGTTAATAGTAAAATTATGAACAAATCAATTACCCAAAAATAATAGAATGATTAAATTATTTACGATAAATTCTTTTGAAGTGATACTGGTTGGGTATTACAGTGGCATTTTTCAGAGCTACCTAATATATTAGGAAAATGCTCATGCCATAATATGGATACTAACCACATATGATTTGATTTCATTCTTGTAGAAATGCTTACACATAGATAATTGTGGAAGGCAATGCACTAAAATATCAACAATGGTTACTGCTTTCTGTTACTTCTGAGAAAATCATTATTTTGGTCTCTGTACTTCTTTTTAAATTATTTTTGATGACCATATAATATATACTAAAAATAATTTCATGGGACTTTATGTACATTTTTTGCAGTTTCCTGGGAGTCTGTAATTGTGTCAGAATAGTTATCTTACCTCCAAATGGTAGAGATAGCACTGACCTCAAAGGAATTTGTGAAAAATAAACAACATGTAAGGTTCATTGTACAATGCTTGGCACATGATTTGAGTTCAATAAAAGTTGGCTATCATTAACTTTAACAGCTGATTGATATATAATGAAACTAAAAGAATATACAAGTAATAATAAAAAAGGGATTGAGATACTGTATCAAATTGTTGCTTTCAGCAATCACTACAGTAGTGTATGCTAAGGAAAACACAGAGATAATTAGTTCTGAGGCCAGTAAAAGCAAATACAGAATGATTAAGTAAAGACAAAGCAATAGAACAAGTAACCAAGTGTAAAAATATTTTATTCACCTAGTAAAGTAGAAATAGTGTTAGCAAGGAAAAATAAAAACAAGACTGAGAGATAGTGAGATCTAATACTGTTGAAATATGTATAATGCTCAACTGGGATGTTTTATCAGATGGTTTTCAGTGTCTGTTTTTTATACCTTTACTCTCATTACAGAAAACATCCCCCTGAAAGTAGATTTATAACCAAAATTATGTCCTTTTCCAATCTATGCCCCATAGAAATCTTGTTCTGATTAAAAGTAAAAAACAATGAAGAATATCGAATAAATGTTTTTGCTGGTTATTATCCGTGTAGCCTTCACTCTCTAAGATGTGAAGACATGTAATTATGTGTCATTGGCATTGCTAGTGAAGAAAGGAAGTCTGAACTCTTAGCCATTTGATAACTGAAGAAAAAAATGATGGAACATCTGGGGATCATAGAATCTTTGTGGGACTCAATGGAATAGTGACCCAGTGAGTAAACTTAAAGTAACAGTATTCACATGTCTGGTAAATTAGAGACCAATCTTCTAGTGCTATGAGAAGAATAGGAAACATTTGTTGAGGGCTGATTTTGGGGCATGCTCTATTCTAAGAACTCATTCAACTCTCAACAACTTTAGAAAGTAGTTGCTAGTATCCTTCCCCATTTCATAGATAAATAAATTGAATCAGAAAGAGATCAAATAACTTTTCTACATACAGGCCATACAGGAGAGGATTTAAAACCACATCACTAAACTGCAGGCTCTAGGCTTGCTCATTTATACCTCTATTCTCTACTGCTAGAGATTTAAGGAAGACAAACTGAAGATAAACATAGCATTTGCCAATTTTAATAATTAGTTTTGAGTTAATTGTATAAGCAGGAAACTCCCCAGCCATGGAATAACATGGATCGACTGGAATAAACTTTAAGAACTTCTTATAGAAAACACTCTACCAAAGTTTGAAGCAATCAAAAAACTTTCTGAGGAGAAACTGTGACCTGAAAAAAGAATTAAGTAATTTAAGAACTGTAAAAGTATGTGATGTGTTTCCTCACTCCTAAGTTTTTATATTCCATGTGTGAAGAAAACAAGTAGACTTCAAGCTCTTGCTATGACAGAAAAGCTTGTATCAGATTAACTTTCTAACTGTTGGAACAGGATGTGTAGGTGGGATACAAAAACTGGAAAAAATAACTTTAGAAATTAAAAAAAAAAAAAAAACTATTGAAAGACAGTGGAGAGGCAACCAATGCAGGCAGTGCTTCAGGGTCTATGATCCTTTAGAGGAAAAAAAGCACAGTAGGAGAGTTGCATTTTTATCCCAGCTTTATCTTCTAAGGGGATTTTCCAAACTGTGCTGCTAGGGAAAGGAAATTGGTAGAATTAACTGACTGAGAAGACAGAGTTCAGGTCTGTTGGTACTTTATAGGCTAAATTCTGGACAGGAGAGTCCAGTGAAGACACTCAAAAATCTGCCTATACACTCCCATGAGTCTTTGGCCAGTACTTAAACTATGTGTATATAGGGTAAGTCACCTTAGAATTCAGTAAAATATGACATCTAGAATGTTGAAAAACTTAGCAGAGATTTTAGCATCTGTGTTGTGCTGTGGAGACAGAGGTTGGAATTCAAGCATTTTAAAGGTGGAGAAGACTTCATAAACACCTTGGGCTTTCAAGTGAGTCTCCAGAAAGGCCACATCCTAAGAGTAAGGGACCCACCAAAGAAATAAGATTCATAGCTTGAGAGTAAGGGAAAATCTGAAGAAGAGCAGTCCTGAGGAAGCCTGACACCATGCCCCCATACGATCACAGTGCTCTGCCAAGTCTTTCTGCCTGTCAAAAAAAACTTAACCCTCCTTGGAGGGAGATAGTATCATTAAGAGCCTTTATGATTTTTTAAAACTTGTTTTATGGAGGTGTAACTTAGATACTATAGATTGATTGTATAAAAGACATTAAGTGTACAGCTTAGTAAATATCTTCATATATTTACACTTTTGTAATTACCACTCATTTCAACATATAGAACATTTCTAGAACGCTGGAAGGTTCTCTCGTTTCTAGAACCTGGAAGGTTCTCTCATCTCTCAGGGGTATTCAGTATCCTTATATCACCATCACTTAGTGTTGCTTGTTCTAAAATTAATATAAGTGGAGTCATTTGTATGTTTAATGCCCAACTCCTTTCACTCAACATAATAACTATGAGATTCATCTATATTGTTCTGTGTATCTGTGGTTTCTTTTTATTGCTTTATAGTATGCCATTATATGAATATTCCACAATTTATTAATTTAATCTGTTGATAGAAATTAAGGTTGTTTCCAGCTTAGGGCTATTATGAAATATTCTTGTATACACTGTTGGGGGAACTTATACACTCATTTTTCTTGTGAATATGACTAGGAGTGGTATAACTTTAGCAGATATTGCCAAAGTATTTTTCAGAGTGCTGGTAAATATTTACACTCCTAACAATGATTGTTGAGAGTTGCAGTTACTCCACATTTTTTCTGACAGTATTGTGACTCTTTGGAATCTGAGTCTTCAGGGGAAATATGTAGTGGTATCACACTGTGGTTTTAACTTGCGTTTCCTTTGTAGGTAAAAATGTTGTGCACATTTTCCTATTCTTGCTGACCATTTGATTCCCTCTTATGAAGTCCCTGTTCAAGACTTGCCCTTTTTCATTGGGTGTTTTTTTAAAAATATTATTTGCAGGAGCGATTTATATACTCCAGTCATATCTTTTGTTGGATATGTGAACTGCAATATCTTCTCCCTGTCTGTGAACTATCTTTTCACTTAGTTAATGGTGTCTTTTGATTGATAAACATCTTTAATTTTCATAAAATCAAAGGATTATTTATATTCTTTTTAATTAGTGGTTTTGGGTATTGTTTAAGAAATCTTTTGCCTACACCAAAGATGTGAAAATATTGTCCTGTTGCCTTCTAGAAGCTTTATTGTTTACCAATCACATGTAGGCCTATGATCCATTTTGAATCAACTTGTACATATCCTATGAGCATGTAAGGTAGGAGTCTATGTTGTTCTTCTTTTTTTTTAAACTAATAAATAGGCAATTGTCCCAGTATAATTTATTGAAAAGACATCCTTTCCTCCAGTGAATTAGAGCTCAAACCATTGATGACTATACATTTGCAGGTCCATTACTAGATTGTCTATTCTGTTACACTGGTCTATTTTTCTATGTATATGCCAAACTAGGCTCTCTTAATTACTCTAGTTTTAGAATAAGTCTTGAAATCTAATAATGTAGTTCCTCCAACTTTGTTATTCATCATCAAGATGTCTTGGCTATTCTAGGTTCTTTCTACTTAGGTATAAGTTTTAGAATCAGCTTTTCAATTTTCCCCCCAAATATTCTGTGTTTGCAGAGGCTTTGAAGATAAATTTGAAGGAGAATTTTGATACTAATCATAAGGGATTTTCTAATCCTTTAAAATTGGGCTATTAAATTGTTTTTGAGCAATGATTCATAGTTTCTGGTGTATAATTCTTGCACTTACTGTATTATATTTACTCCTAGACAAACTAGTGTAGATGAAACATTTTTAAAAATTTCCTTTTATAATTGTTAGCTGCTGGTACAGAGAATTATTATTTTTTGAATATTGACATATCCTGCAACTTTGCTAAATTAATTAATTCCAACAGTTTAAATTCTTCTGGATAATTTTTCTTACATACCTGATCATGTCATCTGCAAATAAAGTTTATTAATTTACAATATTTATATTTTTATGCATTTTAAAACTTTATTTTGTGTTAATTATACATGCACATACAGTTGTAAGAAAAAATACAGTACAATTCTATATGCCCTTCACCCAGTTTGCCCCCACAGTTAAATCTTGCATAGCTATAGTACAATATCGTAGCCAGGAAATTGATATTGATACAACCCATCAATCTTAGTCAGATTTTAACAGTTTCATAGGTGCTTCTTTGTATATGTGTGTGTGTGTCTGTGTGTCTGTGTGTTTTGTTCTGTGATATTTTATCATAACGTGTGACCACATTCACATTCAAGATACAGAAGAGTTCCATTACAAGGATACCTTGTGCTACCCTTTTACAGCCACAGTTGCCTCCCCGCTGACTGCAACCCCTTGCCTGCCCTCAGCTCTGGCAACCACTAATCTGGTTTTGATTTCTATAATTTTATCATTTCAAGAATATTATGTAAATGGCATGACACCTTTGAGACTATTTTTTTTCCTCCCAGCATAATGACCTTGAGATTCATCCATCATACAATATTCAAGTTGTATCAAAGTTTATTCCTTCTTCTTTCTTATACTCCATGGTATGGATGTATCACGTTTTGTTTAACCAGTTACCCATTGAAAGACAAACGGCTTATTTCCAGTTTGGGCCTAACATGAATAAAGCTGCTGTGAACATTCATGTACAAGTTCCTGTGTAAACATGTTTCTAGTTCTCAGGGATAAATGCCCAGCAATGCCATCACAGAGTCATGGTAAGCTCATGTTTAATTTTTTAAGAAACTGCCAAACAATTTTCCAGAGTATCAGTTGACATTTCCATCATCAGTATATGAGTGATCCAGTTTCTCCACATCCTTGACGGCATTTGGTGTTGAGGTTTATTCTACTTTGGGTTGTTCAACTTCTTGAATCTATAGATTTATATGTTTCACCAAATTTGGGAAGTTTTCAACCACTATTTCCTTGAACAACTTTTCATTTCCACTCTCACTCTTCCCTTCTTACAAGGTTCTAATTATACCAGTGCTAATTCTTTTGTTATAGTCCTACAGGTTCCTGAGGTACTGGGTTTGTTGTTGTTTTATTTTTCAGTCTATTTTCCATTTTTGTTCAGATTGGGTAAATTCTATTGATGTGTTAATTTTACTGATTCTATCTTCTGTCATCTGCGCTCTACTATTGAGCATATCAAGCAGGTTTTTGATTTCAGTTTTGTATTTTTCAGTTCTATAATTTCCAGTTAGTCCCTTTTCATAACTGCTATTTATTTGTTGATATTTTCTATGTTTTTATTTGTTTTAAGAAGATTCACAATTTCTTCTTCAAGCCTTTTTTATGGTGGATGCTTTAAAATCCTTCTCAGATAATTTCAACATATGATTTATCTTAGTGTTGACATCTGGTATATATTTTTATTCAGGGTGTGATTTTCCTTGTTCTTTCAAAGGTGAGTGATTTTTTATTGTACCCTAGATATTTTGGATATTATATCATGAAACTTCAGATACTATGTAATCTTCTTATTGTAGTAGGTAGTCCTCCCATTTGAGGTGTACCTCTGGGGCAGGTAGATGTGTCCGTTCAGCTTCGGGCCAGGCCCTGCCAAAGCCACCCTAGCAAAAGTGGAGTGCCAACTCACACTGCATTATTGCAGACAAATCCAGTTTCTCCTATGCCCTACTGATACCTTCTAGGGGAAACTGGGGTACCAATTTGTACCTCCTTGTTGCCTCCAAGAGGGGATTTAGGCTCAGCTTCCTGCTGGGCCCCACTGACACCAGTAGAGGGGAACAGAGGAAGCAGAGTGCCAACTAGCCCTTCCTGTCCCCAACAACCTCATCCTGCCTCCTTAATGCTAGGTGAGATGGGGACTCAGTTGCCCCACTGGGCCCCACTGTTACTGGGAGATGGCCAGCATTCATGTCAATTAACCTTACTTTTCACAGCCTCATTCAATCTCATTGCTGCTGGGTGTGTGTGAAGGTTCAGCTCCCCGTGGGGCACTGGTAAGAGCAGGGGTGAGGAAGACTTAGAATATTGACTAGTCCTGACTCACACTGCCTTGTACAGTCTCAATGCTGTGGAAGGGGTGGAGGCTTAGCTTATGGCTGGACTCCCCTGACACTACCATGGTGGAGTAATTTTAGCACCACCTACTTCCAGGTGGAAGATCAGGGAGTTGGAGCATTGCCATCTGCTTAAGACATACAGAGGACAGAAGATCAGCTCCAGACTCAGAACGATGATACCGCTTTATCAGGGAATTGGAGTGCTGCCAGCTTTGGCCAGTTTGGGGCCGAAAGGTTAGCTCCCAGCTTGGCTACACCCGTACCACTGGGGAGGAGAATTGGAGAGCTGCTGCCTGGTTTCTGCTGGGCAGGGGTAGGGCTGGTAGAAGATTAGTTTCCTGTTCAGCCTCTGAATTCTTACAGTGAGTGGTACACTTTTTGCTGCTGGTGTTTGACCAGAGTAGGGTATTGCCAATAAGGATTTTTGTTGTAAGGCCATGGATTTCTGGTCCTTGGACTAAGTGGAACAGGCTTTTCTTGGAGCTTTTTTGTTTTTTTTTTCTGTTTGTGCCTGTTGCAGGTCTTGGGTTTGAAGGCTTCTGCAGCACCCTGCTGGGATGTAATGTCAACCAGTAAGGAAGCCAGGGAACTCACTGTCCTGCCATTCCTCAGGTCCCAAGGTCCCTAGGCAGTTTGCCTTCTTTCCACCTTTCTGAGCCTTCTGGTGCTTGTCTGCTGTGTTATGTCCAGAGTTTTCAGTTATGAGGCAATGCCTGGGAACAATGGGGCTATTTCATCTTAGCCAAAACCAGAAGTCTTTTTTATGGCTTTTTTGTACTGGCCAAGACCTCAAGTACAATATGTGAAACAAATCAAGATAGTTGCATTCTTGTTTTGTTCCTGAATCAGGGTAAACTTTTCAGTATTATTAGTATGCTCTTTTGATAGGTATTTTTGTCTGATTAAGGAAATGTCCTTATATCCCTAGTTTGCCAAGAGTTTTTAGGATAAATTAAATTTTATCTAATGCTTTTTTTTTTGCTGTAATTGAAAGAACAATATGCTTTTTCTCCTTTGTTTTGCTGAAGAGGTGAATTATATTGATTGATTTTCAAAGGTTAAGTCAAACTTGCATTTTTGAAAAAAAACACATTTTGTCATCATGTGTTATCCTTTTAATTTAGTGTTGGATTTAATCTAAAATTTCATTAATAAGGACTTTTTCTTTTACGGTGGAAGAGAGATTACCTTCTTGAATTTATTCATTGGATTCTTAATTTTATATCTGTTATTTTTTCAGTTATAAGAGTTTTATTTTCTTTCAAATCTAACTCCCTTCATATTGTTACTAATTCTCTTCCAAAATTTTCAATTTACTTCCTATATTAAACTATGTGAGTTTGTAATTCCAATATCCTGACCCCCTGTTGTTCTGTTTATTTTGTCTGTTTCTTCCTTTAGTTTTCATTTATATAGTCTCTCTTTTTTTTTAATTAGAGTTATGATGTCAGGGAGATATGGTTTCATATCCTCCTGGTTTTTGTCATTTACTGACTCTGTGATTATGAATAATAAACAAGACTTAGTTTTCCTAATGTAATATGGGAATAAAATCACTTTTCTCGTGGGATTGAAGTGAATAATAAGTGAGATAACTGTAAGAGTGGCCAATATTCTTTAGTCTTTCTGGACAGATTTGTTCCTTTTATAATTTTCTTTCACCTTTTGTAATTTTTTATTTCTGTAGAAGGCAGGAGGAGAAATATTTTTCCTTGACTACCTCATTTTTTATTTATTTTAATAATATAAATCAGATATGGTGTCTCCCTTCTTACAAAACAAATTTTAAATACTATGGCCCCTGTTCGGGGCACATAATGATAAAAAATAATAGCTATTTTTTGAGCACCTTACTACTTGCCAAACAAGAGTATACACAATTTTCATGAATTCTTACAGAATTCACGTGAGGTAGGTGCTAACAACATTCACATTTTATGGACAGAAAGAGACATGAAGTACCTTGCACAAGGGCCTTGAGCCAGAATCCAAGCCCAAGGAATCTGACTCTAGTCCAGATAGCACACTTACCTACTTCTTTGTTTCTCACCTACACATTTTAATTAAGAGGCAGTGTGTTGTAGTGGTTAAAACACAGACTCTGCAGTCACGTTGCCTCAGTTTGACTCCTGATTCTATTACTTATGGTGTGAGACAACAGGCAAGTTGCTGAAAACTGAGTTTTCTTATATATAGTAATTTGTATTATGATCTATATTAAGTGTTGGGCCATTCATGTAGTCTTATCTCCTGTAGGCTTGATCATTTTGATTGTGTAACTAACATTATATTTGGAAATTTATTTTTAGAAATGATTTGAGGATTAGATTAATGTCATAATCCTACATGGAGGACTCATCTTTACTTCTTCTAAGTATCTGGGGACACCAGAAATCTGATATGATTTAATCAATTCCCAGGAATTGAGAATATTTGAGGCTTTTTTTCAAGGTCTCTATGAGAGCCAATCTAGTTCTATTTCCAGGTCACTCTTTTCCTAGGTTGCAGCTTTTTAGAGTCCCAATCCAAAGTATTAGAATTACCAAGATTTCCATGTTTTTTGAATCCTGAACTCCAAAGATTTATTCCCTGCCCCAAGATGTTTTCAGAAGTGCTTCTGACATTCTCAGCATGTCAAACGCTACCAGCAGAAAAGCTGCTCCAAGTGTTGTTTTACCTCTTTGGATTTCTAACTTCAATTATATGTAGTATCAGTAAAATGTCTTCATTTTATTAGTGCTCAAGGATATTTATATACCTTTATATCTTTCTGTCTATCAGATTGTTCTAGTTGTCCTTGGTGGGAAGATTGATCTAGTTGCTTTATCTACTATTAAAAAGCAAATATGATTTTCACATTTAGATTCAAATGATTAATAATTCTTTGAATGCCAAGTTTATGATTTTGATTTTTTTCATTTTACTTATCTTTATCTCCTACAATGAATAGGTATTACATGTGTAATATGAAATATTTATTTAAAAATATAAATTGTAAAAGATCAGGATGGGAGAGATCATGTTTGATAGTAGGTCATATGAAAGATGGAAGAAAATATAAAGTCACAGAATTCATGAATCATAGGCAATATAAAAAACTACAGCTAGATTTACCTGCTTTCCATATGCTGCAGTGTGGTGGTCTTAGGAGTACTCAATTTAACTCAACCAAAAAAACTTTTAGTGGATCATTGATGAATTGTGATGTATCCAGAGGAGAGCAGAAAAATCTTGAGTTTTCAGTTGCAGTGAGGAAGAGTTGGATAAACAGGGGAAGTTTAACTGAGACAATATATGATTAAGAAGAAATATAACTATCTTCAAATATTTGAAAATATATTATGCTGGAGAAAGAGTTTATTTAGTGCATGTTGCTTTAAAAGGCAAAAATAGGGAGTTAAATAAAAATAGGAAGGGAAGTTTTCCAAATAATCAGAAAGTTTACCAATGCTATATATATATAGTATGGAGAGCTTTGCAAAACAACATTATCCGCCCCTGGAAGTGGCAGAAACTAATGGGTTGATGGCTACTTCTCAAGCTTCCCTTAAATGAGTGTATCCATTACAAATCAAATATATTGTAAAATTTTATGTTTCTAGTGTTGTTCTAGAAACAGCATGTAGGATGTATTATAGAGGTAGCAGCTTAATATCAAATAAACAAGGCAACGTAAAAACTAAATGGTGTCTTACTTGGACATGACTTGACAGTGGGTTTGGCAAGGACATGGAAACCAGAAGGATTTCCTGAAAAATTATCAAATTATTTGGTGGTTTACTATATGCAGAAGATAAAGTAGAATAATCAAATATTACTTTTTAATGTGCATTAATTCTAGGAAGAATGTAGGATTAAGTGGAATGAATAATGTGAAAAAATCACATTATAAATTGTAAAATATTTTAAAATATTTGTTATTACATAAGTTTTTGTATAGATTTTTGCTTCCTGACTTCTACAACTACTTCTTTTCTTGAGAAGCAGTCATTTGTTCTATAAAATTTTCTACCTCTATAATCTGTCCTGCTGAAAAATTGCAACAACCCATGTGTGAATAATAGAAATTTTTCATTATTTCTGCCTAACTCAGTTTTTAGCTTTCCCAATTTAAGGGATGTTCAGGCTGATTATCCAACCTGGAAAGGCAGATTATTGCTGACATAATAGTATTACTTTAGTATAGAATTTTTTTTTAAATGGTGCAATACTTCTTATATCTGATAAAAATAGTTATTTTTCATTATTCTTCTACTATTTGCATGACTGTGTACAAAAAAATCGAGTTATACCAAGAAACAAGGTCATTTAACCTTATATAGTTTTCTTTATGTAGTTGTTGGTAGGCAGAATAATAGCTAACCCAAGATGTCTAGATCTTAATCCCCAGAGCCTGTGAATATTTACCTTACTTGGCAAAAGGAACTTTAGATGTGTGATTAAGTTAAGAACCCCGATATGAGGAGATTATCTTGGATTATACAGGCCCAGTCTAATCATGTGAGTCCTTAAAAGCAGAGAGCCTTTCCAGGCTGGAGTCCGAGAGAAATGTAACTACCAAGGAGTGGTTTTGAAGATGGAGGAAGCGGGCATAAGCCAAGGAATATGTGTGGCCTCTAGAAGCTGGGAAAGGGAAAGGAAGCTCCCCAAGGGCTTCCAGAAAGGAGTACAGAACTGCCAACACCTTGATTTTAGCCCAGTGAGACCTGCATCAGGTTTCTGACCTAAAGAAATGGAAAGTGACGTCTGCATTGTTTTAAACTACTAAGTTGGTAGCCACAGCAGGCATAGAAAACTAATACTTCCATGATCTCATGTTTGCTACAACCATGGATTTTCTTACTCATCTTATTTGGATGTAAACAGAAAGAAACAAATGCTGAGTCCAATTACCACTGACTTGAACAGACAGAGTTTTTTTTCTCATGTTAACAAGAAATCCAGAGTTAGGTAGCCCAAGGCAGGTGCTGCTGCTCATCCTGACCCAGACTCAGTTTAGCTTGTTGCTCTGTCATTCTTAGCAGATGTTTTTCACTCTTATTTTTGTAAGATGGCTGCCACTTCTCTAGGCATCTCATCCTCACCCCAAGAAGGAAGAAGATGAAGAGATGAGTGAGCAGGTAGCAAAATGACATCTTCGCAGAGCTTTTCCAGAAGGCCCTCTCAGCCTTTTCAGATTTATGTCATGGCCCAGGTAAATTCATATGGATACCCTAGTTGCAAGGTAGTTTAGAACTTGGAATTCTTAGCCGGGTACATTTGGTACCCTGAACAAATTTGGGATACTCTTAGTACAGAACAAGTAGAGTGGGTTAGAACTTATCATTGCCTTTTACTTCCATTACTACACATTTTAGGGAGTGCAGAGCCTACTACTGGAATCGAAAGAGTGTTCCTGTATCCTAAAAAAGTAACTATGAGCAAATTGTATAAAGGGTTGAAACACGCAATCCCTGATTTGGAGACATGGATGATAGGAATTAAGAGGTAGAGAAGAATTACTTGGGAAAGGGATCTATGATTAAGAAGATTGCTTCATCAGCATATTTATCTACCCAACTTCTATTTTTTCCTTCCATTTGTTCTTCCTAGCTTTTCATTATATCAATATTCCAAGACTTAAGTTTAAGACTTATCTTTCTGTTATTCTCTATAAAACTCTTCTACTGATAATTTCAAATACCTATAGGTTGTTTTTTAGTGTATTTCTACAAGATAACTTGGCCAAGTAAAAGGTATATCCTTTCACTTTTTCCCCCTATTCCCTAAATAAAATTTAGCAAACTAGGCTTGCACACCAAATCCAGCTCATCATCTAGTTTTCTAAATAAAATTTTATTGGGACACTTATTTACATATTTCTTATGGTGGCTTTTGTGCTACAATGGAAGGTTTTGATAGTTGCAACAGAGACATATGTCTCACAGAGCTGAAAATATGTACTATCTGGTGCTACAGGTAGTATTTGCCAACACTTGCCCTCAATTAAGGATAATTATTTTATGATATGGGGTTGAAGTGGGTAAAGGAAGTATCAGTACAAATTGGATTCCAACCACTATAAAATGCTTTTCCCTGCCTTGGGAGTTTATCTCCTATCTTCTTGTAACACTTCAATTAGGAGTATTACATCATTTAAGTTTTGTAAAAACACCTTGGTACTTTTGTTTCTCCCTCTTATCTAGCATTAATAGACCAACAAATGAATACCCAGAATTTTTCATCTTGAATATCAACTGTACATGAAAGGGAAAACAATCTGAGACAAAGGAGTAGAGGTTATTTGATTCTGTTTATTACAGTAAAAATCCATGTAAATATCTTGCCTAATCCTGGAATTTCTGTAACTCCAGACCTCCAGAGTAAATAGTTAAGTCCAAAATATTCTTCCAATTAAAGTCATATTAACAAGAGAATTAAAGCATAATGTGGTATGTGCCATAAGGTGTATAAAGTACTTGTAGAGGACAAAGAGAGAATTTCTCAGGTGAAACTGAGTTGCGTAGTGAAGGATGAGTGGAATTTTACCAAGGAGACAACACAAGGAAAGGAATCTTAGGTTGGGGGAAGAGAACATTTAATAAATACCGTGTTGGAAACTTAAATGAATGTTATTTTGTATTAGTTTTCTAATGGCTGCCATATGAAAGTACAACAGACTGGGTGGCTTAGGCAACAGGAATTTATCCTTTCACAGTTCTTCAGATCAGGGTGTTGGCAGGATTAGTTTCTTTCGAAAACAGTCTTCTTGGCTTGTAGTCAGCCATCTTATCTATCTTCTGTATCTTTTCAAGGTCTCCACTCTATATGTGTCTGTGTCCTAATTTCCCTTTCTCATAAAGACACTAGTCATACTGGGTTAAGGCCTACCTTAATTATTTAATTTTAATTACCTTTTTAAAGTCCCCATTTCTGTGTGCAGTCACATTCTCAGGTGCTCAGGGTTAGAACATCAACATATGAATTTGGGGGTGATAAATTCAGTTCATAGCATATGTATTCATAGATTCAGAAGTATTTTGATTCAACCGTAGGATAAAATGATACACCAGGAGGAATGGTAAAATATGTGACTATAAAGGTAGTCAAAACCCAAATTTGGATAATGCCGTAGTAAAGACTTTGGAATTATTTTGTAAATAATGATGAATCAAAGGCTGATGTTAAACAGAGAAATGTCGTGATCAGAATTACATTTTAGAAAAAATAAGTCTTTATGGTAGTGGAGAAAGTTGTAAAGTGGGTGAGATTAGAAGCAAGAAGACCAGGAGGATAGTTTCTGCAATAGTCCATGCCATTGAAGATGGAGATCCAAATAAAGGCAGTGGAGTATTATACAGAAGGGAAAGGGCATATTTCTGGGCTAATTTATCTTTCCTAACCCCTTGAAATTAGGGTGGAGAGAGAAAGCAGAAGCTTGGGCTGCTGGGTTGGCAGTGGCTCTCTTTGTGGAGATAGGAATGGAAAAGGTGATTTCAGTTTGGAATGTTTTACTTTGAGGTACTTGTGATGATTAATTTTGTGTGTCAATTTGACTGGTCCACAGACCCAGATATTTGGTTAGAGATTATTCTGGGTGTGTCTGTGAGGGTGTTTCTGGATGATATTAATCTTTGAATCAGTAGATAACTAAAGCAGATAGTCCTCCCCAGTGTAGGCAGGTCTCATCCAATCCACTGAAGGCCCGAACAGGACAAAATGCTGAGCAAAAGAGAATTCACTACCTTTTCCTGATGGTCTTGATAGTGGGACATTGGTCTTCTCCTGCTTTCAGGCTCAGACTAGAATTTACACTATTGGCTTTCCCATAATCAGGCCTGCAGATTACAGATCTTGGGGTTTCTCAGCCTCCATAACTGCATGAGCCAATTCTTTATTATCTCTCTCTCTGTCTGTCTATCTATCTATCCATCTACCTATCTTCCTATTGATTCCTTGTCTCTGGAGAACTCAGTCTAATACAGTAAGTACTCATCATCCAGTAAGGCACTGGAAAAAACCCTTGAAGCAGCTAAAGATATAGGTAAATTAGAGAAGAGATTTGTGAATCATTAATGTTTAATGATTAATTAAACAATGATTTATTAATTAGAGAAGAAGTTTGTGAATCATTAATGTTTATAAGAGTTAACTAAAGCAACAGTTGAGAAACTAAAAATCACCATTCAATAATAAATTTCAAATGCAACTTTGTATGTGGCCCTGTGCTTTTCTTCAGAACTCCTCAGGCTGTGCCTTGATCTTTGCTGTTTTCACAACTTCCCTTGAGCTGGGAACTATCTTAGATCCCCTCAGAACTTAGTGCTATGAAAATGTGATAGTTTCATTTACTCTTTTCTAATTCATGAAATTATAAAACCTTTGATTAGCTGTCATCATCAGGGATAAACCTCTCATCTCCTGATTAAATTAAAACAAAACATTCAAATTGGTTTCTTTGCTTTACAACTACCCCTTCTCCAATCCTTCAAATACACAGCCACCCCATATACTTCCTAAACTTTTAGTTTGTTTCATTGCTCCATCCGGATTCCTTAGCCTGGTATTGAAAATGCCATGGTCTGGATGGAGTCTAGTCCTGTGACTCCATCCTCCTCCATCCCTCTACACATGCTCAGCCCACCTCTCCATTCTTAGGTCCAATTTGTATTTATCCAACTCTTTGTTTTGCTCTTTAAAGCAGGAATGGCCAAGACCTACCTCTTCCATAAAAGCCTCCCTGATTGCCCCAGCAATGGTTTTCTCTCTGAATTATCTATGACATTTATTTTGGTCAAAGATAATTTCCTTCTTTATATATTAGCTTGAACTGCCATTACAAAATACCATAGTCTGAGTGGCTTAAACAACAGAAATTTGTTGCTTATAGTTCTGGAAGCTAGAAAGTCCAAGAACAAGGAGCTGACTGGTTTAATTCCTACTTAGAGCTCTCTTCCTGGCTTGCATAAGGCCTCTTTCTTGCTGTGTACTCACATGACCTTTCCTTGGTGTGTGTGCATGGAGAGAGCTTTCTCTGTTTATCTTCTTATAAGCCACCAATCCTATCAGATTAGGATCTCACCCTCGTGACCTCATTTAACCTTATATACCTCCTAAAAGCCCTATCTGCAAATATAGTCCCATTGGAGGTTAGGACTTTAACATGATTTTTGAGTAGACACAATTTAGTTGATGGCATGTAGTTACTTAACTGAGTTATATCTGTATATATCTTATCTCTTTAACTAGACTTGAATTCCTCTAAGGAAGAGTCCCTGATTTATATTTGCTTCTGTCTTTATTCAGTGTATCCCACCTGGTTAGGCATCTAGTCACAAATACATATTTGATGAAACAGTGGCACTGGATGACTTCTCTTAATATATACAGTATCTTAATGTCCCTTCCTATGTTGCTGACTCTCATCTTCCTATGGTGGTCCAGGTTTAGGTTTCCAGGTAGTGTATATTTATTCCTCATATAGTTTAGCTTGACAAATGACTAACATTAAGAATTAAGAATTAAATCCCATCCAGTCCTAAATTTTCTCCTTAGGATGGGCATAACTTTTCATACACTAATCCCTCTATCCTTTTTTGGCCAGTGACAAATAAATCCCATCTCTTATTTCCATCAGTTCTCCCATCTCCCTCTTTCTTCTCTCCTCTCCCTCTTTCTTTCTCCCTCCTCTGCTCTCTCTTTAGTTTTCATTTTTTAAAGGGGTGTGAGAAGATCATGAGGAAAAGTCAACTTTTCCCTTAACTGTGAACAAGGTCTTAAATTTTAAAAAAGAGAAGTGTAAGGATGATCCTAGACAAATATTGAATTTTCTTTTTATGCATTAATGCACACTTTTTTGATCATTTGTATCTTGTAATCTATCAAATCAAAGCCTGTGGGTGGACTCTAATCCATGAATTATTGACAGCAGCACCAGTAGTGTGTCCTCTGAGACTCTTACAGTCTATTTTGTAAAAGCCTAAGTGGGTTTTTTTAATGTGTGGTTCAATAGTGGTTTGCTATGCCAAATAAGTTTAGAGTCAGCCTCTACTTAGGAACAACATAAAAGTTCATTTAGCTTATAATTAGTGAGGGAATGATAGTCTAAATTAGTGATATCTGAATTTATACTATTTAAAGAAAATATTTTTTATAAATATATTTATATTCTCACCAAATCAGATTTTCTAATTTGATTTTGAAATACTAGCAGACTTTTAGGATCTTGATGTAACTTCTTTAGGAATATATTCACCAATGATTTCAGTACATAAAGTAAGGAATGGCCCCAAATGGTAATAGGATCTTTGGAGGCTAATGTTTGTAGACTTGAATTTTTGCTTTTTATTTTAACAACTCTACAGTGACTCTTCACTCCTGAATTGCCCATTTTCACATTGTTACCCCTCATTTATCCCACTAATGTCCTTCCCAACTTTAGTGTTTTGTACCCTACCACACACCCACATAAACAAGTCCCTGAGAATTAACAAAACATGGTTTTTAAAAGTCTGACCGATAGGCTGTATATGAGTTTATACATCATATAGTATTTCTTTGTGTATGACTTTATTAATGTCTTAATGCTGCTGTGAGAAGAGATTACGTATGGAAATTTTTTTCATAATCTTAAATACAGAAACAATATTTCAGAAGAGTTAAAAGCACATGAGTCAGTATCAGACAGACCTGTCTCTAAGCCCTGTCTGTGCCCTTGGGCAAGTTGCTTTTAACTGTTTAAGCTATGGTATGTTAGTCTGTAAAACATAACAAGGGTGTGCTCACCTGCTGTGTCTATTGTGATAATTAAATTTCATAATGCAAGTACAGTGGTGGCTCATATTAAACATTCAATAAAAGTCAGCCATTCTTAATATAGATTGACACCAGTACATTCTCTCCAAGTCACCGATACAAATCTCTTCTCTGTAATCCTGTCTTTAAAATAATTGATACATATATGAATATTAGCAAAAATGAAAATATCAAGCTCTTATCAGGGAACATCCTGACATTTTAATGAATAAATGAACGTTACTTGTTATTCTTTATTTACTTATATTTTATTAATTGTTCGCAAATGTTCTTGCTTAAGAACCTTGAAAAAGAACCTAAATTGATGGGAACTATGATAACATTTTGTTTTAGTGCATGTTTTTGATAGTAAACCCCTTCTAAAAGTGGACTTATGTCCAGTCTGGCTCCATATTATAATACATTCCAAATTAGTGGCATCCAAGTAGAGATTTTTTACCTTATTTTATTTCATGAGATATTATTGCCACGACTGATTTGGAATGTCAGTTCTGCTTAGTAGCTCTGCCTTTGATAGCAAAAAATGCTTTTCAAAGATGAGACCTAGAAAGCCTTCTTGTCTTCATTTCCATTTTCCAGGACAACCCAAGCTTTTATGAGGCTAGGAAAAGCTTAAAAGATTCTCACTTGTCCACTGCGTCCTTTGTAATATAAACCAAATTAATCCTAAGGAAAAGAGCATCTCTCTTTAATAATATGAAGCTGTTGGAATGATAACAGTCTAGTCTGTGAATACCCACATGTCTCCATTGGACATTTACTCCATACTCAGGCTGTGTAATATGCTTTCTACACCAAGGGCAGAAGTGAGCTCAGCAAGGGGTCAGGAGGAACCTCTTCGGTGTGGCAGTCAAGAAAGAGTCTCAGATACATGTGAGGACCCGTTATTTCCTGGAGTTAAGACATACATTGCTGTAAAGGGCTTTCCTATGTACCCCCTTTTCTTGACTCTACTCAAAGAAATGAATGCTGTAATTATTAAAGAAATTAGAAGGTCCTAGAAAAGAAATTTGTTTAGTAGACTCCAGTTCAGGGTCTATACTGCCACATTTCACAGTTCCAACACACGTCTGGGATGGGAGATCTTGTGAATATCTGGTGGGAAAGACAATGGGAAACGTAACCCATGAGAAATGAATCTTGACTTCCCTCGCCAGAGTTCCTCACTACAAGTGTGCCTCTAGCTCTATAAGCATGCTGCATGCTGACATCTGTTTCTGAGCTGGCAAATTCTAGGTCCTCCTGAGTTAGGGAAAATAGGACCACTGTATGCCCACTGAGTTACCCCAATATTGATTTGTACCAGAGCTAAGGATTTTAAGTGGCAAGATACCTCATGTGAGCCCAGAATATAGGACATATTTTTAAAACTATTTTATTGAGGTATGAGTGACATACAAAAAACATATTTAATGTATATGACAGTGATTTTGGAGGTAAGTATACGTCCATGAAACTGTTAACACAATTTATGCCATAAACATATCTGTCACCACCAAAGGTTTCTTCCTGTCTTATTTGTTTATTATTATTATTATTGTGATAAGAACACTTAAGATCTCCCCTCTTAGCAAAATTTTACATATACCATGAAGTATTATTAACTATAGGCACTAAACTATACAATAGATCTCTAGGACTTATTTATCTTTCATAACTGAAAGTTTACACCCTTTGAGTTTCTTTGATATCTGATTTAAATTATTTCAGAATCTCAACTTCTATTCAATTTAATAAATATTCACAGAAGATGTGTCAAGAGCAGGGACCTGTGCTGAGGATTGTGAAGGATATAGAGTTGAAGAAGGCAGCTTTTGCTTTCCCTCCTATGAACTCAAAAATCATGAGCAATCAAATAGAGAAGTACAAAATTCCATATATATACAGGCAACTTCTGGCCCCATATTCAAGCTTTAATAATATCTAATCATGAGTGCTTCCTAGTTGAGCCTCTGACATAAGATACAGTCACAAACACTTGGCCTAATAGTCTGTTTTACACTTAATATTGTCTACCCATTAAAGGACTAATGTAAAATATATATATTTTTTGTCTACAAGGCCTTCTAGTTAACTGAAGACTGCTTTAGTATCACTGTAGATTATGAGACACAGAGCTACTTCCTGTCTAGTAAACTCAAGTATAAACTATTGTTTGAGCATCAGGCTTTCCTTCAATTTGTATGTGACATGCTAGCCTTGACAGCATGATGCAATTAGATGCTTAAAATATCATTTCCTAAAAATGTATTTGATTTGCAATTAAACATTTGTTAAAATATAACATGATAGCTAAAATATAAGCAGAGAGAATGGTCCTGATGAATCAGAAATGTTGTTAAAGTTACAAACGTCACTAGAATGACAATGTGTTCTTTGTTTAAATAAATAGGAGACAGAGGGGAGATTCTCAAGAACACTGGTTAAAGTTCATCCCATGAATCAACTAAGTACAACCTAAAAACTGCTTTCCTTACTTAGAGTTTGAAACGGGAAATTCACCAGGGAGTATTTAAATAAATATATTACTAATAGTTTCTGAGGAAATTCATGTGGAAAATAAGAACTTGCAAAAGTTTATGGTAAAACGTCAGATGAATGTTGTCAGATTAAGTCTGCAGAAAGGTCAGTGTCACCTAGAATTTCACCCATTGCTGTCCATTTCTCCACTGTGGTCCTTACCACACCCACCCCAGGAGTTAACTGAATCCTATTTATGGCAACCTCTGCTTAGAATTAAATAAGTATTTGTGATTGAACAAATAAATTTGGAATTGTCTGGCAAAGGGTTCTATTGTGTAACTACTTCCAGAAATAATATGAAAGCGATTTCTTAAAAGTAAAAAATCATCCATGATGCATCATAGGACTATTATAATAGTGAAAAGACAAGCCCTTCCCTTCAATTATTGGACAAATATTCCTTCCCCTCCCATAAAGCCCAATAGCATCTCATACTCAGACTGTGCAGTGGGGCCTCATGGTTAGAATCTCTGGAGTCAAGAAAGTCTGTGTTCAAATTCCTACTTTGGACACAGCCTATCTGCTTGACCCTAGTCATGTTATCCAGTCACTGTATGCCTCAGTCTCCCGGCTTATGTAAAGAGAGAGTAATTATTATATCCACCTCATCCGAGCATTGAGAAAGATATAATGTGATCATGTACATGAAGCCCTCGGCATAGTTTCTGACATGGAAAACCCTCAATAAGTGTGTATAGACATATATCATACCTAGAGTTGACTTGTTCACTTTCTCTTTGTCCTGACATCCTCATTTTGGTGAATTAATATCAATATCCTTCTGAGTGCTAAGGCTCAAAACCGTAAGCATCATCATCTCCTTAATTTGCATTGAAACAGCCTATCCTTTTTCAGCCCATCGGTTGCTGAAATCTGGTATCTCTTTCACCCACCATGTTGTCTTTTGAATAGCTCCCTTTTGTTCCATCCATTCTCACTACAATTATGGATTACTTCTCATCTAGGTTAATGTGATGGCAGCCCCACAAAGGAGGCCCCTATCTCTTCTCATTCTAATTCTCCCTATGTAGAACTTCCAGATCAATCCTCTTAAAGTTTTATTTTGACAGGGATGAATATTTATAACAAACTGAATATGATTATTTTTCATTCATTCATCTAATGAATATTGATTGATCAAATGTTATAATCCAGGCAATGTTTTAATCACTAGGGATATAGTAATAAATAACATAAATAAGTCCCTACCCTCAGGAAGCTTAAATTCTGGTGAACACACTAGTTCTACAAATAATAATAATTAAAAAATAACATATTTCTATAAAATAGTAAACTCCAGTGAATGCTTATTATTATTAATCACTTTGTTATATGCCTAAATATTGCCAACCATAATGATACATATTTCATATATATTGCCTGTAAACTTTAGACATCCCTGAAAATTAGATGTGATTCTCATTCTACAAATGAGAGAACTGAGGCTCAGACAGATTAAGTAACTTGCTTAGCATCATACAATTAGTGGGAATCAGATCTGTTATGTGACTCTAAGTCTATATGATAGCAAAATCAAGCAATTTTCATTACAAGTGACCTTTCTTCTATGACTTAATAAGTGGCTAAATAATTCATTTAATGTTAACTAAGACACCCATCAGCCCTCACTCAGCCCTTTTTTTCTAACTTTATTGATTACTTCTTCAGTTCTTATATCCTACCTTCAAGCCATAATAGGGCCACAAACCACATTTCACTTTCTGCCCTCTGTACAATGTCACCTCGAGTTCCCTAGACCTAAGATGTTTTCTCTGTCTCTGTCTCCCTCCCTCTACCCCTTACCTTTCACTCCTAGTTTCTAAGATCCAAGAAGCCAGTAAGCTTTCTAGATCTCCCCACCATAATTGAAGTGTCCCTAACATAGAACCCATTGAATTTTTGACACTTGTATATGACATTAACTTTAAGCTACCTTTTATTATAATAAAAATTCAAATTCTATAGAACATGAATAAATCTTTTATTATCTTCAGTCAACTAGCTTCACTCACTGATGTCTGTCTCACTGTGTGTGATACAGTGTTTATAATAATGCTTTGCATATTATATGAATCCAGTATAGTGAATAGAAATTTGGGGGAGGAAACAAATGATCCTTTAATTTGCATGAGGAGGTGACTGCCAACCACTCCATATTTAGATGGGCCTAGTTGTTGAAAGCTTTAAAATCTATAAAGGATTAATAATTATGGCTGAATTATAGTAAGTAAATGCAAAAAGACACATTAGCTTAATTGAGTTAGAGGAAAAATGATGTAAAAAATGATAAGTGATTGTATGGATTGTTAAAATGATGTGTCAGATATTGGCCTGAATCCAACTTTTTCCTTTTTTCAGCAGCTTCTTGCCCAGGGTCTGATTATTATGGGATTTTCAAAGACTTCCTAAATAAAGACTACTAGTATTTTAGGACTTATCTTTGGATACACCCTTGGGATAATTCCAAAGGCACAGGGAATGTTTAAATTGAAGGGGCAAAAAAAGAAATTGGCTTTTCATAACCTTACTCTACAGATTCATATGTTTTAAGATAGTGGGAATTTTTAAGAATACTTTTTTCTGACACAGTGAGACAGGAAAGCCTTAGGTCAGAAACATCAGCTTTACAAAAAATGCCTTGAGGGAGGCCCAAATGTATTATCTAGAGGCCTTTCACCTCTTCCTCTAGCCCTGGTGCCTGTCACAGTACCATCAATCCATTTCTAGCATTTTACTTAGCTATGAACTTCTTAGAGTGACAAGAGAGTGATTCATAATATATAGTAAGGCTTCCAGGAAGCTTTTTAACTTTAAGCTACAGGGCAAGTGAATCAGCCTTTTGCTTTATCACAGGAACTACTTATCTTTAATCTTTCAATTAAAGGTCAAAAAATGAAAGAAGACACTCTGGTCATCTATTATGGAATTTTGTTCCCATTGTCAGAGAATCTGTTCTTTTGTAGTTGTCCCTCAACCTGTTCAAGATTTGTGCTTTTCTCCCCCTGTTTCTGATTTAAAATGTGAGAAATTTTCTCAGGAGGTCTGGAAATCTTTGTGAATTACCAAAAAAAAAAAGACATAGAGAATTATAATCACTTTCAAAAAGAGGCAAAAAAAATCATGCCTCCCATGGTAAGCATAATGTTTGTTTAAAGCCTTTGCCAAAAAAGATTAAAAGCAAAAATTTATGAGCTAAAATATCTTTTAGGAAATTGAAATCCTGCTTCTAATGTCTTAGTCCGTGTCTGCCTAACTAAGTAAAGAGGAGGTTAAATAAGTTTATGCAATAAAAACAAAAACAGTTAATTATTACAATGTGCCAGGCCTTTCATGAATTGGTGTATTTAATCCCCAAAGCAGCTCTATGAGATAGCTTTGCTATGTTCCTAACTGACAAGTGAGAACTCTGAAGTGCAGTAAATTGCCCAAGGTCAAAGAGATAGGAAGGGACAGAGTAGAGGCTTGCTTCCATGAAGTATGGTTTCAGAGCCCATGCTCTTAACCACTGTACATTATCATTCTGTAATGCAGGAAAGTTCAGACTCCTAGCATTAAGAATGGGTTTGGAATCTGAAATATTTTAGTGATTCCTGTACTCTTCATTTGCTCTATATATGCTACAGTAAGATACTTCTATGAACATATTATTCTTAATCTTTAAAAAATCATTCAGGAACTATCAAATATATCCCTTAATCCAAAATCAATTTATATTAAATATCTCATGACCTATTATGGATATTCAACAAATGTTCAACAAATTGTTCGGTGAATGTGTGAAACTACAGTTTATTTAACGAACTTCTACTATCGCTCTTCATGTGTAAGTCACTGTGCTAGGTGCTTCTACACACACTATCTTATCTAAACCTCAAAATGCCCCTGAGAGGTATGTATACGCCAACTTGTTCTGAAGTTGAGGTCACAGATGTCTAAGAGACTGAATAACTCACTCTAGGTCAACAGAATGAAAGGAATAGAAGTCCCATCTTGAAATCTGTTAATCTCTGAGGCTCAAAAGTTTACCAGCAATCCAGTAGCATAAATCACCTTAAAATTAAAAAAATATCTGCTATGCTAAAATACAATTCATTTATGCTTGATGTAGAGTGTTGGGAAAATTCTTTAAGGGCTAGCCTTCCAAATAACAAAGCACAAGTTCTAGCAAAGATTCATTAATGGATTATATTAACACACTTGTGTCTGGTGGATTTAAAACCATCCAGGTATCATAGTAATAACATGTTAATAGTATTCCAGATACTTCTATTTCTAGGGACTTCTAGCTTCCCAGAATCCTGAGCCTCAACTCTTAGCAACTGAAAGTCTTAAGAATGTGTAGTACAATTCCTCTACATCTCAATTCATTTGTATATAATTAAAAGTTATTATAATTGCCTTGTGTAAACCTTAAGGAATTATAGGATTCCTAATTAAAACAAAGATGTTAAAAAAAAGAAAAAAATCTAGAACTTACAGATGGGGGAAAGAGTGGGATGTAAAGTTTTATAGTTCTATGTTCAGGGAAGTTATGCTACATATCACTAGAAATCTAATAAAATGAAATGGACCAATGTCTCCCAACAAAATTCCCCCATGTGTTTGAGTTCAAGAGGGATAAATATAATCCCTAAGCAAGCCCTATTGATGAATCTGACTGACATCATTACGGCTACTACATTAATATTGCAGGGTACTTAGGTCAAATTTTTCTCCAACTAATATTTTATTCACAAACTGCAGTAATAACGAAACCAGCATATTTGCTGGCTTGTAAGGCAAGAGCCAGTTTTTGGTTGTGAAAACACTGGCTGAGAATCAAACTTAATGAACTTAGTCATCTGCAAATGTAACCCTATGATATGGCTGGTTCATGGATACCTATGTAGAAGGACATTTACCTGAATAAAGTTCTAATAGTTCTGTGATCAAAATATCAATAGAAGAATGGTGACTTAGACAAAGGGAAACCTTTAGATTCTTCAGCTTCTGTTGAACAGTATCCAAATGATGGAATTAGCAACTTCTTTGGCATATCTACTACTCTAGAGGCAGGGTATATATCAGGTGGTCAGAGTTTGATGCCACTATTCATTAGGGTTTTCTTTTTTCCCCCAATTTTATTTTCTGTTCTAAGAACGCTTAACATAAGATCTGCCCTCCAAATAATTTTTTTAGCTTACAATATATGTTTGTTGACTATAAGGGCAATGTTGCACAGCAGATCTCTAGACCGTATTCATCTTACTTAACTGAAACTTTATGCCTCTTGACTAGAAACTACCTGTATACCCCTCCTCCTAGCCCCTGGCAACTACCATTCCACTCTGCTTCTATGATTTTGACTGTTTTAGATACTCATATATGTGGAATCATACAGTATTTGCCTTTCCGTGATTGATTTATTTCACTTAGCATAATGTCCTCAAGTTTCATCGATGTTGTGCTGTATCACAGAATTTCCTTCTTTTTGAAGGCTGAAAAGTATTCTATTGTGTGTGTGTATGTGTGTGTATGGTGTGTGTGTATATCGATAAGGAAATATGGAACTAATAACCACATTTTCTTTATCCATTCATCAGTTGATAAACATCACGTTGTTTCCACATCTTGGCTGTGCTTTTGGTGATATATTCATGAAATTGTTGCCAAGACCAATATCAAGGATATTTTTCCTTATGTTTTCTTCTAGAAGTTTTACAGTTTTGGACATTTGGTTCAGTTTGAGTTGACTTTTTGTACATGGTATAAGATATGGTTCCAAACATTATTTTTCATGTGGATATCAAGTTTTCCTGACATAATTTGTTAAAGATACTGTCCTTTCCCTTTCGTGTATTCTTGGTACCCTTTTTGAAGATCAGGTGACTGTAAATACATGGATTTATTTCTGGATTCTTCATTCTGTTCAATTGGTCTATATGTCTGTATGCCAGTACCACACTGTTCTTTTTTTTTTTTTTTTAATTGAAGTAGTTCTCATGTCTCCTAGATTGTAATTCTTCATTTTCTTATTAAGTGATTCAAGGAAGACTCCTGGGATCCTTCTCAAATCTGATACAAGCATTAAGCAGTTTAAAGTTTACTCCAAGGTAGATTTTTTTCTCCTGTCCAAGTTATTTAAAAGTTTTAAAATAAATTTTTAATTCAAGTATAGTTGATTTACAATGTTGTGTAGTTTTAGGTGTATAGTAAAGTGATTCATATATATATATATCTATATATATATATCTCTATATATATATATCTATATATATATACATACATATGTATATATATATACACACACACATACAAATATATATACATATATATATTATTTTTCAGATTCTTTCCCATATAGGTTATTACAGAATATTGAGTATAGTTCCCTGTGCTGTACAATAGCTCCTTGTTGATTATCTATTTTATATATAGTAATCTGTATATGTTAATCCCACCTCCTAAGTTATCCCTCCCCCACCTCTCCCCTTTGGTAACCGTAAGTTTGTTTTCTATGTCTGTGGGTTTATTTCTGTTTTGTAAATAAGTTTATTTGTATCATTCTTTTTTTAGATTCCACATATAAGCAATGTCATATGGTATCTGTCTTTGTCTGACCTATTTCACTTAGTATGATAATCTCTAAGTCCCTCCATGTTGCTGCAAATGGCATTCTTTCTTTCTTTTTTTATGGCTGAATAATATTCCATTGTCTGTATGTACCATATCTTTATCCATTCATCTGTCAATAGACATTTAGGTTGCTTCCATGTCTTGGTTATTGTAAATAGTGCTGCATTGAACATTGGTGTGAATGTATCTTTTTGAATTATACTTTTCTTCAGATATGTGTCCAGGAGTGGGATGGAAGGATCATATGGTAGCTCTATTTTCAGTATTTTAAGGAACCTCCATCCTGTTCTCCATAGTGACTGTACCAATTTACATTCCCACCAACTGTGTAGGAGAGTCCTTTTTCTCCACATCCTCTCCAGCATTTACTATTACAGACTTTCTGATGATGGCCATTCTGACCAGCGTGAAGTGATACCTCATTATAGTTTTGATTTGCATTTTTCTAATAATTAGTGACATGGAGCATCTTTTCGTGTGCCTGTTGACTATATATGTCTTCTTTGGAGAAATGCCTATTTAGATCTTCTGCCCATTTTTTCATTGGGTTGTTTGTTTTTTTTTTTGATATTGAGCTATAAGAGCTGTTTGTATTTTGGAGACTGGAGGTTAATCCCTTGTCAGTCACACTGTTGGCAAATATTTTCTCCCATTCTGTAGGTTGTACCATACTGTTTTTTTGTTTGTTTGTTTGTTTTGCGGTACTCAGGCCTGTCACTGTTGTGGCCTCTCCCGTTGCGGAGCACAGGCTCCAGACACAGGCTCAGTGGCCATGGCTCATGGGCCCAGCCGCTCCACAGCATGTGGGATCTTCCCAGACCAGGGCACGAACCTGTGTCCCCTGCATCGGCAGGTGGACTCTCAACCACTGCACCACCAGGGAAGCCCCCCATACTGTTTTGATTACTGTAGTTTAGTAATATATTTGAAATCAGGATGTGTAATGCCTCCAACTTTGTTTTTCTCACTATTAATATGACTATTCATGGTCTTTTGTGTCTCCATATGTGTTGTAGAATTATTTTTTTCTATTTCTCTAAATATTGCCATTGGGATTTTACATTGAATCTGTAGATTGATTTGGGTAATATGGACATTTTAATATTATTAAGTCTTCTGATCTAGAACATAGAATGTTTTTACATTTGTTTTTGTCTTCCTTAATTTCTTTAGTCAGTGTTTTGTAGTTTTTAGTATGCAAGTGTTTCACCTCTTTGTTTATTCCTATTCATTTTATTATTTTTGATGCCTTTGAAAGTGATATTGCTTTTCTAATTTCCTTTTGGGTATTTCATTGTTAGTGTGTAGAAACGCAACTGATGTTTTATATGTTGATTTTGCGTCCTGCAACTTTACTGCATTTGTTTATTAGTTCTAACAGTATTTTTTTTTTTTGAGTCTTCAGGATTTTTCTATATACAAGGTGATGTAGTCTGCAAACAGGGGCAGCTTTACTTCTTTCTTGATTATTTGTATGCCTTTCATTGCTTTTTATTGCCTAAGTGCTCTGGATAGGACTTCTAGTACTCTGTTGAATAAAAGTGACTAGAGTGGACATCCTTGTCTTGTTCCTGATCTTAGAGGAAATGTTTTCAGTTTTGACCATTGAATACAATATAAGAAATTAGTTTTCCAAATATGGCTTTATTATTTTGAAGTAATTTCCTTCTATTTCTAGTTCGTTGAGAAGTTTTATCATGAAAAGGTATTGAGTTTTGTAAAATGCTTTTCTGCATCTATTAGGATAATCATATGACTTTTGTTCTTTATTCTGTTAATGTGGCGTCACATTAATTGATTTTCAAATATTGAACCATCCTTGCATCACAGGGATAAATCCCACTTGGTTATGGCGTATGATCTTTTGAATGTGCTCTTGGATTCTGTTTGCTAGTATTTTGTAGAGGGTTTTTGCATCTATATTCATCAAGGATATTTGTGTGTAGTTTTCTTTTCTCCTGGTGTCTTTGTCTGGCTTTGATATCAGGGTAATGCTAGCCTCATGAAATGAATTTGGAAGTACTCCCTTCTCTTCAATATTTTGGAAGTGTTCGAGAAGGATTAGTGTTATTTCTTCTTTAAATGTTTGGTAGAATTCACTATTGAAACCATCTCATCTTGGGTTTTATTTTTTGGGAGGTTTTTGATTACTAATTCAATCTCCATACCTGTTATAAAATTTTTCAGACTTTTTATTTGTTTATCATCTAGTTTTGGTGGTATTGGAATATCATTGTTCATAGCAGTCTCTTATGATCCTTTTTAATCTGGTGGCATCAGTTCTAATGCCTCTTCATTAATTTCTGATTTTATATATTTGAATTATTTTTTTCTTTTTGAAATAAGCATTCATTAATTTTGTTTATCTTTTTTAAAAAACTCTTGGTTTTGTTATGTTTTTCCTATTTTTTCTAATTTCTACATGATTTATTTCTGCTCTTTTTTTTCTACATCTTTATTGGAGTATAATTGCTTTACAATGTTGTGTTAATTTCTGCTGTACAACAAAGTGAATCAGCTATAGGTATACATATAACCCCATATCCCCTCCCTCTTGAGCCTCCCTCCCACCCTCCCTATCCCACCCCTCTAGGTCATCACAAAGCATTGAGCTGATCTCCCTGTGCTATGCAGCTCTGCTCTGTTATGTATTTATTTATTTATTTTTTTAACATCTTTATTGGGGTATAATTGCTTTACAATGGTGTGTTAGTTTCTGCTTTATAACAATATTTATTTATTTTTTGTTGCTAACTTTGGGTTTCATATGTTCTTTGTTATATAGCTCTTTGAAGTGTAAAGTTAGGTTGTTTATTTGAGATCTTTCTTTTTAATGTGGGTGCTTATTGCTATGAGCTTCCCTCTTAATACTCGTTTTGCTGCATCCCATAAGTTTTGTTTATGTTTCATTTCATTTTCTTTTGTCTTGAAGTATTTTTTAATTTTCCTTTTGATTTCTTCTTTGACCCCATTGTTGTTCCAGAGTGTGCAGTTAATTCCCACATATTTGTGAATTTTTTAGTTTTGCTTTTGCTGCTGATTTCTAGTTTTATTACATTGTGGTTGGAAAATATACTTGATATGATTTAAATATTTTTAAATTTGTTAAGACTTGTTTTGTGACTTTAAATGTGATTGGTCTTTGATGAAGACCCACGTGTACTTGCGAAGTATGTGTATTCTACTCTTATTTGGCCGAATCGTCAGTGTATGGCTGTTAGGTCTATTTGGTCTATAGTGATATTCAAGTCCTTTGTTTCCTTATTGATCTTTTGTCTGGATATTCTCTCCATTATTGAAAGTCAGATATTGAAGTCTCCTACAATTTTATATCACTATCTACTTTTCCCTTCAGTTTTGCCAGTGTTTGATCTATATGTAGGTGCTCTGATGTTGGAATCATATGTATTTATAATTGTTATATCTTCTTGATAAATTGTACTCTTTATCACTATAAAATATTCTTCTTTGTCTATTAAAGTTTTTGAAATAAGTCTATTTTGTCTGATATAAGTATAGCCACACCTGCTCTCTTTTGGTTACCATTTGCAGGAAATATCTTTTTCCATCTCTTCATTCAGCCTATGTGTGCCGTTAACTCTAAAGTGAGTTTCTTGTAGACAACATATAGTTGAGTCCTTTTCTTTTTTTTTTAATCCATTTAGTCACTCTATGTCTTTTGACTGGAGAATTAAAACCGTTTACATTTAAAATAATTATCATTAGGGAAGGATTTTCTATTGAATTTTGTTAGTTGTTTTCTGATAGTTTTGTGTTTCTTTTGTATGTATTTTCCTTTTTATGTTTCTTCCTTTGTGTTTTGTTGAGGTTTTGTATTGATATGCTTTGATTCCTTTCTCCTTTTATTTTTCTTTTGTGGTGAACTTGAAGCTTACATAAAATATCTTATTAACAGTCTACTTAAGCTGATACCAACTTAAGCTCAGTCACCTACAAAAACTGTCTATGCATTAGACAAAGCAGGTGCCTCTCCCAGTCTTCATAAACTGGCCTTTTATGGGTGAAGACCTCCTACCAATCAGCCTGACTCAAGATTCTGGGGGTCTCTACCAAATTTTCCTTTCCTAGGGATAAGCAGGCAGCTGTGTTTTTTTCCATTCATTCTGTGCTGAGTTGAGGTGGAAAGGAGCTGTGGCATGTAGTCCAAACCACCATTCATGTTCTTCCCCAGATGGCTAACTGTGCCATACCCATCAAAGCTCCAAGACTGGCAAGTCACATACCAGTTCTTTGGGCAGACCCAGAGAAATTGGTGTGTTGTATGCATGAATCAACCCTTTCTCTCTCTGGGGAAAGCTAAGAGCTGGGAATTTTCATACACATACTCCATGCTAGCATGAAGGGAAGAATCTGGTGTCTACAAACCAAAGCCACTGTTTCTTTTCTTCTCTAGGTGGCTAGACTGCGCTGGACCCATCAAAGCTTCAAGAATGGCAAAACTTCAAGAATGGCAAAACTTCTTTGAGCACCTCTGGAGAATTTGGAGTTCTAGATACAGGAATCAACTTTTCCCCTCCCTAACGGTAAGCTGAAAATTTGGATTTTTCATTTGCTTATTCTGTGCTAAGAAAGGTGAGGATCTATGGTATCTAACAGCCTGAGCATTTCCCTCTCTGGGGGAAGACTGTGGCTAGACTGTGCTGGGCTTATCAAAGCTCCAAGATTGGCAAGAAAGAAGGCAGTCCTCTGAGGCACCCCTCAGAAAAGTTGGGGCACTGGATGTGTGTACCTACCCCTTCCGTCCCCTAAGTGAAGATGGGGGCTAGGAAGTATTTTGCTGATCGTATGGTTCTGTGTCTGGGGCAGGGACTCTGGTGATAGGTTTTTCCAGATCTCCCTACTGGCTTTGATGAGTTTCATATTCTCCTGGTGTGCAAAAGCCTTTCAATTAGTTTCTGGATTTTTCACAAATGGAATTTATCTGTGAATTGTTGCTGAATTGCTGTGTTTGTGGGTGAGAGGAGGTGCAGGGCTTCCTACTCTGCTATCTTGCTAATGTTACTACCATTAAGGTTTTCTCCAATTAATTGTTCCAATTCATACATATTGAGGCAATACTGACATATTGCACAAATCCAGGGGGCCATCATTACAATAGAATACAATGTAAATGGTGCCCTCTGTAATTGTAAAATTCCGTTGACCTTCTGTTAGTATATTTTGTAGACTGAATGAAGGCTTGGATTAGGAGGAAGGAAAAGGTCATGAAAAGGGGGAGCTAGGCAGCTACTGAAGTTAAACCTGGTCTATATTAGAGGATTATCTCACTGTGGCTTGAATTGTATTTCCGTGATTACTAAAGATACTGAGCATCTTCTCTTGTGCTCATGAACTATCTGTATATATTCTTTGAAGAAATGCTTATTCAAATCCTTAGCTAATTTTGAAAATTGGCTTATTTTTATTTTATTGTTGAGCTCCTTATATACTTGTTATTGTAAGGGTTCATTATGTATTCTGGAAGTATGTCTGTTATAATATATATGATTTGCAAATACTGTCTTGCTGGTGGCCTTTGCAGTACAAAAGTTTTTAATTTTGCTGAAGTCCAATTTATCTCTTTTTCTTTTGTTGCTTATGAGTTTGATATTACATCTAAGAAACCATCGTCTAAGCTAAGATAACAAATATTTACATTTATGTTTTCTTCTATGAATAGTTTTAGCTTTTATATTTAGGTAAAGATCCATTTGAGTTAATTTTTTGTATATAGTTTGAGGCATTTTGATTTTGCATTTTGATATCCAGTTATACCAGCATAATTTGTTGAAAAGATTTTCCTTTCCCCATTGAATTGACTGTGTCTTTGTCAAAACTCAATTGATTATAAATGTAAAAGTTTATTTTTGAACTCTCAACTCTATTCTGATAATCTATATATCTATCCTTATATGACACTATCTTGATTACTATAGCTTTCTAGTAAGTGTTAAAATTGAGATGTGCGAATCATCCAACTTTTTTTGTTTTTCAAGATTGTCTTGGCTATTCTGGGACCCTTGCATTTCCAGATAAATTTTAAGATCAGTTCGTCAATTTCTGCAAAAAAGCAGAATTTGAGGGTCTTGAAAGAGACTGTTTTCAATATGATTTATTTGTGGAATATTACCATATTTAGAATATTAAGTCTTCTAATTCATGAACATGAGATTTCATTACATTTATTTAGATCTTTTAAAATCACTTTTCTCAGTGTTTTGTAGTTTTCATTGTAAGAGTCTTTTACTTATTTTGTTAGACTTATGCCCAAGTATTTGATATTTTTTGATGCTATCATAAATGAAACTGTATCCTTAAATTTCAGATTGTCTATTACAGTGTATAGAAGTCGATATTTTTTTTTGTTTTTTTGGGGTTTTTTTGGGGGTACACGGGCCTCTCCCTGTTGTGGCCTCTCCTGTTGCGGAGCACAGGCTCCAGACGCGCAGGCTCAGCGGCCATGGCTCACGGGCCCAGCCGCTCCGTGGCATGTGGGATCTTCCTGGACCGGGGCACAAACCCATGTCCCCTGCATCAGTAGGCGGACTCTCAACCACTGTGCCACCAGGGAAGCCCTAGAAGTCGACTTTTGTAGGTTGATCTTGTATCCTGTAACCTGCCAAACTTACTAGTTCTGATAATTTTTTTTTAATTTGTGATTCCTCAGGATTTTCTGTATATGAGATCTTGTCATCTGTGAGTAGGCATAATTTTACTTCTCTTTCCTATCTGGATGCCTTTTTTTCATGTCTAATAGTCTTGGCTAGAACCTCCACCACAATGTTGGATAAAAGTTACTGGAGTAGACATATTTGTCATGTTCTTGATCTTAGCTAAAAAGCAATTGGTCTTTCACCATAGAGTATACTGTTAGATATTGTTTTTTTATAGATACCTTTTATCAGATTTAGGAGGTTCCCTTCTATTTCTAGTTTCTTAAGAGATTTTATTATAAAATGATGTTGTACTTTGTCAAGTGCTCTCTCTATGTTTATTGAGATGATCATGTGTTCTTTTGTCATTTATTCTATTGATATGGTTTATCACATGGTTTGATTTTTGCATATTAAACAATTCTACATTCCTGGGATAAATCCCACTTGGTCATGGAGCATAATGTATTTTATGCTTTACAGGCTTTGGTTTGCTAAAGTTTTATTCATGATCTTTGTGTTTATACTCATAAGAGATATTGCTCTCTGGTTTCTTTTCTTATGTCTTTGTCTGGTTGTGGTACTAACATGACACTGACCTCATAGACTAACTTGTGAACTATTCTCTGGTCTATTTTTTGTTTGCCAACAATATGTGTTAATTTTTTAAACATTTAGTAGAATTTAACAAATAAGTCACCTGGCCGTGGACTTTTCTTTGTAGGAAGTTTTTTTTATTTTTATTTTTAAAATTTTTTTTTTTTTTGCGGTACGCAGGCCTCTCACTGCTGTGGCCTCTCCCGTTGCAGAGCACAGGCTCCGGACGTGCAGGCTCAGCGGCCATGGCTTACAGGCCCAGCCACTCCACGGCATGTGGGATCTTCCCGGACCGGGACACGAACCCGCGTTCCCTGCATTGGCAGGCGGACTCTCAACCACTGTGCTACCAGGAAAGCCCCTGTAGGAAGTTTTTAAATTAATTCAATTTGTTGTTATATGTCTATTCAGATCCTCTAGGAATTTATCCATTTCTTCCAGGAATTTATCCATTCCATCTAAGTTATCTAGTTGGTTGACATATAATTGCTCATAATACTCCTTTATTTTCTAGTGAGAGGATTCAAATAAATAGAATAATTTCAGATATGGATAATTGTTCTGAAATAATTGGCTCCCAGTGCCTATAGAAAAATCTTAACCTTTTTTTTTTTTTTGGTATTTAGGGACCTTCGTTTCCCAATAAGAAATCTTGCTCTGTAGAGCAGGTCTGTGCAATGCTCTTTGGATACCCCATACTGCTTCCTACTTCTCTGTTTATGTCCTTGCAATTCCTCATGCCTTGATTCCCTTTTCTTTTCTCCTTCTTAGTCACCTAAAGACTCCCTCAACTCTGCTCAGTTTAGCAGCCTCTGGGAGATTTTCCTGATTACTACAGCCCTAAGGACTCACTTCAGATCTATACTTGTAGTACTCATTATTGCACTCATTTGGCATTAACACAGGTGTTTTAAGTACTGTTTAGTGTTACCTATGCAAGTTATGGCACTTCAGATAGATTTGATGCATTTTGCAGGAAATAAAAAGTTGATTTTTAAACCTCTTTATAATCTTGGCACTTAATACAGGGATCTAAAAACTGTACTCAATGAATTTAGGGGTATTAATGTAATGAATACAGGAGTAAGTCCTTCATTTTAGTGTAGATTTTATTTCCTAAAGGCAGGTTCTTAAAATTGCCCCTGACTGACTGAGATAAAATATCCCTCAATCTTATCTGATTTGAACTTGTACTCTTGTGAGGTATTCCCCAAAATGTGTTACAAAACTTTTAACTGTCATTGAAAAGGTACACTTTACATCTCCATCTACTGTTTCTTTATGAGTATATTAATGTATATCTTCCAGGACAAGTATAAGGATTAAATGGACCTTTGCATGTAAATTTTTTTTTTCTGTAAAGGAAAGAGGTGTGAAATAAGTGTGGTTACTTATTACCAATAATCTTCTTTTTTTTCCATTGTTTAAATTGAAGTATAGTTGATGTACAATATTATATGTTACAGGTATACAATATAGTGATTCACAATTTTTATTTATTATTATTTTTTTTTGCGGTACACGGGCCTCTCACTGTTGTGGCCTCTCCCGTTGCGGAGCACAGGCTCCGGACGCGCAAGCTCAGCGGCCATGGCTCACGGGCCCAGCCGCTCCGCGGCATGTGAGATCTTCCCGGACTGGGTCACGAACCCGTGTCCCCTGCATCGGCAGGCAGACTCTCAACCACTGCACCACCAGGGAAGCCCTCACAATTTTAAAGATTATACTGCTTTTATAGTTATTTTAAAATATTGGCTATATTCCCTGTGTTGTACAATATATCCCTGTAGATTATTTTATACTTAATAGTTTGTACATCTTATTCTCCTACCCATATACTTCCCCTCCACCCTTCCCTTTCCCCACTGGTAACCACTAGTAAAAACCAAAAGCACTCCACAAACATTAGTGCTGTTGTTAAAGGAGTGAACTGAGGAAAATGTAGACAATATGAATACATTGTGCATTCAGAGAAAATTTTTCTTTAAATGCTTTAAAAGAAACATTTTTGCTCCTCCCCCCAATGGGTTATGGCAGTTTCAGGCAAAGCATTTTTTAAAAACATAGATAGTAGAGGACAAAGGGCTCAGATGATGAAGAGTAGTATACGAAAATTTGAAGAAGTGTCGGGTACATCATACTGTTTTATAAAAGAGATGTAGGGTATATCTATCTGTAGTCATATTCCATCTGTCACTGGGAAATCTATGAGATGTACAAACCAAAGAATGAAGTGATTTACTCTCATTTTAAAAAACGACATTGGCTAGATGTCTGTCATATCCATTACTTCTTTTCCTTTTTCATGTGACCAGTGTTGGCCTATATTTCCAGCTTTCCTTGCAGTTTAGTGTGATCATATGATGGAGCTCTGACCACGGAAATGCACACACTCTCTTTTTCCTTATCTTCCAGGTAGATATAGTGACCCCCAATCATATGCTTGGGCTTTGAAGTTGATCACTGAGGTTGGCATCACTGGGTCTCTGAGTGACTGCAGGAGATCATGTAATATATATTTTGTGCAAAAAAACAAAATTGCAGCAACATGCTGAGAACTCTGAGAACTCTGCAGTAATTAAAACTGTTTATTTCTTTTTTTATTTTAGCCTACTGTTATCCAAACTTATTGATCCATAAAATATTTTGAGATTGTGGAGAGGGGTAATTACATCCATTAACATCTGGTGGAACATACTTTGTGAAATTTTCTCTTAGAGACTTGATTCCTCTAAGGCCATAAACTACTCTTCAGCAAGACAAGCTGCAAAAAGAACGGAGTAAAGAATAAATGTAGGACAGAAACAGTTAGTAGACCTACCTGCTGCTATGAGTTCCAATAAAATCTGAGGACTTTCACGTATAAAATTTAAACTAGGTAAGCAAAAGGAAAGAAAAAGGCAAAAATAAGTTTTTTTTTGTTAACATTGCTAGAACTCAGGTTTTTCTGCTATTCAGAACTCTTAAATTTGAAAAGAACTGACACTAACACATGTATTATTTTTCCCTTTTACTTTTTAAAATTTTACAGGTTTGGGTGTATATAAATTATATCCTATAAATTCACAGTTAGTAAGAGTACACTTAAATTATTTTAAATTAATTTATAGAGTTGTACAACCATCAACACAACCCAGTTTTCGAACACATCCATTACCCCAAGCTGTTTCCTTATGCCCAATTGAAGTCAATATCAGACAACCATGGATCAGCTTTGCCTTTCATGGAGCTTTGATATAAATGTAATCCTGCCATATGTAGATTATTGCATCTGTCTTCTTTTACTTAGCATAATGGTTTTAAGGTCCATTCATATTGTAGCACATATCAATAGCTTGTTCCTTATATACATGAATAATATTCTATTAGATGAATACCGCACATTTTGTTTATCCTTTCACCAATTAATGGACACTGGAATTGTTTCCAGTTTTACTATTATAAATAATTTTACTGTAAACATTTGTACACAAATCTTTGTGTGGACATACATTTATTTTTTTTTTTGAATTCTTTTTTTTATTAGTCATCAATTTTATACACATCGGTGTATACATGTCAATCCCAATTGCCCAATTCATGACACCACCACCCCCACCCCCCACCACTTTCCCCCCTTGGTGTCCATACTTTTGCTCTCTACATCTGTGTCTCAATTTCTACCCTGCAAACTGGTTCATCTGTACCATTTTTCTGGGTTCCACATATATGCGTTAATATACGATATTTGTTTTTCTCTTTCTGACTTACTTCACTCTGTATGACAGCCTCTAGATCCATCCACATCTCTACAAATGACCCAATTTCATTCCTTTTTATGGCTGAGTAATATTCCATTGTATATATATACCACATCTTCTTTATCCATTTGTATGTCGATGGGCATTTAGGTTGCTTCCATGACCTGGCTATTGTAAATAGTGCTGCAGTGAATATTGGGGTGCATGTATCTTTTTGAATTATGGTTTTCTCTGGGTATATGCCCAGTAGTGGGATTGTTGGATCATATGGTAATTCTACTTTTAGTTTTATAAGGAACCTCCATACTGTTCTCCATAGTGGCTGTACCAATTTACATTCCCACCAACAGTGCAAGAGGGTTCCCTTTTCTCCACACCCTCTCCAGCATTTGTTGTTTGTAGATTTTCTGATGATGCCCATTCTAACTAGTGTGAGGTGATACCTCATTGTAGTTTTGATTTGCATTTCTCTAGTAATTAGTGATGTTGAGCAGCTTTTCATGTGCTTCTTGGCCATCTGTATGTCTTCTTTGGAGAAATGTCTGTTTAGGTCTTCTGCCCATTTTTGGATTGAGTTGTTTGGTTTTTTTTAATATTGAGCTGCATGAGCTATTTTTATATTTTGGAGATTGATCCTTTGTCCGTTGATTTGTTTGCAAATATTTTCTCCCATTCTGAGGGTTGTCTTTTTGTCTTGTTTATGGTTTCCTTTGCTGTGCAAAAGCTTTGAAGTTTCATTAGGTCCCATTTGTTTATTTTTGTTTTTATTTCCATTACTTTAGGAGGTGGATCAAAAAAGATATTGCTGTGTTTTATGTCAAAGAGTGTTCTTCCTATGTTATCCTCTAAGAGTTTTATAGTGTCTGGTCTTACATTTAAGTCTGTAATCCATTTTGAGGTTATTTTTGTGTATGGTGTTAGGGAGTGCTCTAATTTCATTCTTTTACATGTAGCTGTCCAGTTTTCCCAACACCACTTACTGAAGAGACTGTCTTTTCTCCATTGTATATCCTTGCCTCCTTTGTCATAGATTAGTTGACCATAGGTGTGTGGGTTTATCTCTGGGCTTTCTATCTTGTTCCATTGATCTATGTTTCTGTTTTTGTGCCAGTACCGTATTGTCTTGATTACTGTAGCTTTGTAGTATAGTCTGAAGTCAGGAAGTCTGATTCCTCCAGCTCCGTTTTTTTCCCTCAAGACTGCTTTGGCTATTCAGGGTCTTTTGTGTCTCCATACAAGTTTTAAGATTTTTTGTTCTAGTTCCATAAAAAATGCCATTGGTAATTTGATAGGGATTGCATTGAATCTGTAGATTGCTTTGGGTAGTATAGTCATTTTCACAATATTGATTCTTCCAATCCAAGAACATGGTATATCTCTCCATCTGTTGGTATCATCTTTAATTTCTTTCATCAGTGTCCTATAGTTGTCTGCATACAGGTCTTTTGTCTCCCTAGGTAGGTGTATTCGTAGGCATTTTATTCTTTTTGTTGCAATCGTAATTGGGAGTGTTTCCTTAATTTCTCTTTCAGATTTTTCATCATTAGTGTATAGGAATGCAAGAGATTTCTCTGCATTAATTTTGTATCCTGCAGTTTTACCAAATTCATTGGACATACGTTTTTATTTATCTTAGGCAGATACATGAGAGTAGGATCTCAGAGTCATAAATTGACAGAGTGTTTTCCAAGGTAGCTTTACCATTTTACATTTCCGTCAGCAATGCAAAGCAAGATTATCCACATTTTCACCAACAACTGTTAGTTTCTGCCTTTTTGATTATAGTTATTCAAGTGGGAACATAGTGATATCTTGTTGGGGTTTTAATTTGTATTTACCTAAAAACTGATAACGATGAGCATCTTTTCATATGCTTATTACGTCTTTATATATCTTATTTGGTAAAATGCCTATGCATATGATTTGACGTTTTTAAAAATTGGTTTTTTGTCCTCTAATTATTGAGTTGTAAGAATTCTTGATGTGGTTTGGATACAAGCCCATTATTGGATGTATGACTGAAAAAATATTTTCTGTAAGCCTGCACTTGCCTTTAATTTTGTTATTGGTGCATTTCGAAACTCTCAAGTTTTTAATTTTGATTAAGTCCAATTTATCAATTATTTCCTTCTTTGTGTTATCACATTTCATAATTCTTTAACCCATTGTCATAAAAATTAACTCCTGTTTTATTCCAGAAGATTTATAATTTTAGCTCTTATCTTTGCTTCTGTACTTCATTTTGAGTCAATATTTCTATGTTGGTGTGGGGTGTCTTCATTCATATTTTTGCATAAGGATATCCATTTGTCCTAGCATCATTGTTGAAAATACTATGTTTCTCCCATTGTATTCCTTCAGAGCATTCATAAAAAAACAAAACAAAATGAAAAATTAATCATAAATATGAGGGTTTAGTTCTGGACTCTCAAGTCCATTCCATTATCTATACGCCCATTATTACAAGGGTACCACAGTGCTTCAATTAATGGATAGCGGGTAGCGTAACTCCTTCAAATTTGCTCTTCTATTTCAAAGTTATTTAAGTTATTTGAGTTCCTTTGCATATATGAACAAATTTTCAGATATACTTGTCTCTATCCAGAAAATAAAAGTCTGATTTTTTTTGATAGGGATTACATTGAATATATAGATAAATTTGGGGAGAATTTCCATGATAATAATGTTGAAACTTCCAATTAATGAACATGAAATATCTCTCAATTTATTTGGATACTCCAGTTTCTCTTTGTGTTGTATAGTTTCCCATGTGTCTTTTGTTAAGTGTTTTCTAAGTATTTAAAACTTCTGTTTAAATGTAATTGCTTTCCTGATTTTATTTTCTAATTATTCATTGGTAGTACATAGAAATACAATTGATTTTCTGTTTTGTAACCTTTCTGAACTCACTTATTAATTCTTTCAGTTTGTTTGGGTGCATGTATGAGTGTTGTTATGTCTGCATTTTCACAAATATGATCAGGTTTCCTGTGAATAGAGTTTTACTCCTTCCTTAAAATCTGAATAGTTTTATATTTTATTTTTGTTTGTTTTATTGCAATGACTGGAACTAAATTATTGAATAAAAGTGGTGAGAGTGGACATGCCCTCATGTCCATATTATGAGGACAGCATTCAGTGTTTCAACATTAAGAAGGATGTTATTTGTATATTTTTCATAGGTGCCCTTGTCAGGTTGAGGAAATTCTCTTTTATTCCTAATTTGTTGAGATATCTTATCATGAATAGTAATTGAATTTTGTTTAATGTATTTTCTGTTGAAAATATGGGGTTTGTCTTTTATACTATTAATATGATATATTAATTGATATTGAATGTTAAACCAACCTTTCATGCCTGGTATAAGTTTCATTTGGTCCTGTTTGATAATCCTTTTAGTGTTGCTGGATTTGTTTAGCTATAATCTCATTAATTTTTTTTTTATTCTATTCATGAGAGATATTGACCTGCAATTTTCTTTTCTTTCTTTTATTTTTTTTTTCAGTTAAAGTATAATTGACCTACAACACTGTGTTAGTTCCAGGTGCAAAACATAGTGATTTGATATTCCTATACATAACAAAATGAACACCATGATGTCTAATTACTGTCTGTCATCATACAAAGTTATTACAATGTTATTGACTATATTCCTCACTCCATACATTTCATACCCATGACTCATTATTTTTTTGTAACTAAAAATTTTTTTTAATTTATTTATTTTTTTATACATCAGGTTCTTATTAGTTATCTATTTTATATGTATTAGCATATATATGTCAATCCCAATCTCCCAATTCATCCCACCACTGGAGTGCAGTAGATTAATGATGACTGCTATTATAAGTCATATGGATGCGGTGGCCTGTGTTAGGAAATATTTAGTGGAGGCTTCTATAGCTCATGGGCTAAAGTTTTTTATTATGATGGGGATGATAGCTATTATGTTTATTTCGAACCTAATTCAGGCTAGTGATCAGTGAGAGCTAGTAATTACGATTGTAGTCCCTAAAATTACGGTTGTTAGGATAATAATAAAGATAACAGGGTTTATTAGTATTGGAAGGATATAAACTAAACATAGCTTGTTTAGCTTATCTTACTGTAGGTTGTAGTGTAATTTGGTAGCACGAAGAACTTTGAATTCTTAAGGGTAGGTTCAATTCCTATGATTCTAGAAATAAGAGAACTTAAACCTCTATTATTTACCCTATCAAAGTAACTCTTTTATCAGACATATTTCTTATGTTTGTGGAGGGATACTTGCTGTTATGATGGGTAGTGAGACATGTCATATACACAAGGCTAGTGTCAGAGGTAAGAAGTTTTTTCAGAGTAAGTGTATTAGTTGATCGTATCGGAATCGAGTGTAGGATGCTCGAATCCATAGGAAAGATGTTGTTAGTAATAGTGTTTTAACAATGAGATTTCTGTATATAGTTCTGATGTGTAGGGGTTGTGGAATGCTCCCAGGAATAGAATAGTTGTGAATATATTTATTATAATGATGTTGGCTTATTCTGCTAAGAAGAATATGGTGAAAGGGCATGCTGCGTATTCTACATTGAAGCTGGATACGAGTTCTGATTCTCCTTCTGTTAAATCAAACGGGGCTCGGTTGTTTTCTGCTAGGGTAGAGATGAATCATATTATAGCTAATGGTCGTGATGGGAAGAATAGCCATAGTTGTTCTTGTGTTGTAGTTAGCGTTGATAGGGTAAAGGATCCATTTATTAAGAGTACTGATAGGAGGATGATTGCTAGTGTTACCGCATATGAAATTGTTTGTGCTACTGCTCGTAGAGCTCCAATTAATGTGTATTTTGAGTTGGAGGCCCAGCCGGATCATAGAATGGAAAGTACGGCTAGGCTTGATATTGCTAGTATGAATAATACCCCTAGGTTTATGTTGATGAGGGGGTATGGTATGGGCAGAGGGATTCATATTGTGAGGGCTGGGGTCAGGGCTCGGATAGGTGCAGTGATGAATACAGTGGTGGAGGATGTGTCTGGTCGCAGGGGTTCCTTAGTGAACAGCTTGATTGCATTGGCAAAGGATTGGAGCAGACCATGAGTGCCTACAATGTTTGGTCCTTTTCAGAGTTGTATGCAGCCTAGGATCTTAGGTTCTACTAGTGTCTGGAATGCTACGGCTAGGAGCATAGGGATGATGAGCATTAAAATGTTAATTATAAACATTTTGTTGGGGAGAGGGTTTGAACCTCTGAGTATAAAGGTTTAAGTTTTACGCAATTGCCAGGTTCTGCCACCCCAACAAAACCCTGGTCTCTGGTAAATTAGTTTGTGCTTGCTTATTAAGTTGAGATTAGATCATTAATTGCTTTGAAGGCGCTTATTTAAAGTGAGCCTTATTTCTCTTGTCCTTTTGTACTGGGAGAAATGCGTAATAGATAGAAACCAAGCAACCCCCCTGCTGCAACTAAAAATTTGAACATGTTAATGTCCTTCACCTATTTCTCTCCTTCCCCTTCCTTTCTTCCCACTGACAGCCACCTGTTCTGTGAATCTATGAATCTGCTTCTGTTTTGTTATATTTGTTCATTTATCCTGTTTTTTAGATTCAACATATAAGTAAAATCTCACTTGTACTTGGCTTTCTCTGTCTGACTTATTTCACTTAGCATAGTACCCTCTTGGTCCATACATGTTGTCACAGATGGCGAGATATCATTCTTTTGTATGGCTGAGCAATATTCCATTATATAGATTTATATACACCAAATCTTCTTTATCCATTGGACTGTTAATGGATGCTTAGTTTGCTTCTATTGATGTATCTTGGCTATTGTAAATAATGCTACCATGAACATAGGGGTGCATATATCTTTTCGAATTAGTGTTTTTGTTTTCTTTGGGCAAATACTCAAAAGTGGAACTCATGGATTGTGTGATAGTTCTATTTTAATTTTTTTGAGGAGCCTCCATAGTGTTTTCCATAGTGGCTGTACTGATTTACATCCCCACCAACAGTGCACGAGGGTCCCTGTTTATCCAGCACCTTACCAACACTTATTTGTTGTCTTTTTGATGATAGCCATTCTGATAGGTATAAAGTGATATCTCATTGTGATTTTGATTTGCATTTCCCTGATGATTAGTGATGTTGAGCATCTTTTCATTTGCCTATTAGCCATCTGTATACCTTTTTAAGAAAAATGTCTATTCAGGCCCTCTACTTATTTTTAATCTTTTTGTTGTTGTAGTTGAGCTGTATGAGTTCTTTGTATATTTTAGATATTAATCTCTTATCAAATATATCATTTGTAAATATCTTCTCCTGTTTAGTAGGTTGTCTTTTTGTTTTGTTGTTAGTTTCCTTCACTGTGCAATAGCTTTGTAGTTTTACATACTTCCATTTGTTTATTTTTGCTTTTGTTTCCCTTGCCTGAGGTGACATATCCAAAAAATATTGCTAAGACCAATGTTAAAGAGCATACTTCCTATGTTTTCTTCTAGGAGATTTATAGTTTCAGGTCTTGCATTTAAGTCTTTAATCCAGTTCGAGTTTATTTTTGTGTATTGTTTGAGAAAATAGTTTAATTTTTTTGCACGTAACTGTCCAGTTTTCCCATCACCATTTATTGAAGAAGCTGTGTTTTCCCCACTGTATAATTTTGTCTCCTTGTTGTAGATTAATTAGTCATATAACTGTGGAATTATTTCTGGGATCTCAATTTTGTTCCATTGAGCTATATGTCTGTTTTTGTGCCAGTACCACACTCTTTTGATTACTGTAGCTTGCAGGTATAGTTTGAAACCAGGGAGCATGATACTTTCAGCTTGTTCTTCTTTCTCAAGATTGTTTTGGCTGTTTGGGGTTGTTTTTATTTCCATAGAAATTTTAAAATTATTTGTTCTAGTTCTGTGAAAAATACCATTGGTATTTTGATAGGGATTGCATTGAATCTGAAGATTGCCTTGGGGAGTATGGTTATTTTAACAACATTAATTCTTCGAGTCCATGTGCATGGTATATTTTTTCATTTGTTTGTGTTGTCTTCAATTTTTTTCACCAATGTCTTATAGTTCTCTGAGTACAGGTCTTTTATATCCTTGGTTAAATTTATTCCTAGATATTTTATTATTTTTGAGGCAGTTGTAAATGGGACTGTTTTCTTAATTCCTCTTTTTGATAGCTTGTTTTTAAGCATATAGAAATGTAACAGATTTTTGTATATTAATTTTGTGTCTTGCAACTTTACTGAATTCATTTATTAGTTGTAGTAGTTTCTTCAGTGGCATCTTTGGGATTTTCTACATATAGTGTCATGCATCTATAAATAGTGACAATTTTACTTCTTTCTTTCCAGTTTGATTTCTTTTATGTCTTTTTGTCGTCTGATTGCTGTGGCTAGAACTTCTAATACTATGTTGAACAAAAGTGACAAGAGTGGGCATCCTTGTCTTCTTCCTGGTCTTAAAGGAAACGCTTTAAGCTTTTCACCATTCGGGAATATTTTAGATATGGGTTTGTCATATATGTCATCTATTATGTTGAGTTATGTTCCCTCTGTACCCACTTTGTTGACAGTTTTTATCATACATTGATTTTGAATTCTGACAAGGGCTTTTTCTGTAACTATTGAGATGATCATATATTTTCATTCTTCAATTTGTTAATGGGATTTATCACATTGATTTTTTTTTTTCAAGTATCAAACCATCCTTGCATCCCTGGGGTAAATCCCACTTGATCATGGTGAATGATCTTTTTAATATATTGTTGAATTTAATTAGCTAATACTTTTTGAGATTTTTTTGCATCTATGTTTGTCAGGGATATTGGCCTGTGATCTTTTTTTTGTGGTGTCTTTTTCAGGTTTTGGTATCAGGGAGATGCTGACCTCATAGAATGAGTTTGGAAAGCATTCCTTTCTCTTCAAATTTTTGAAATAGTTTGACAAATATAGGTGCTAACTCTTCTTTAAATGTTTGGAAGTATTCACCTGTGAAGCCATCTGGTCCTTAACTCTAAATTGTTGGGAGTTTTTTATGATTGATTCAGTTTCATTAATGGTAAATGGTTTGTTGATATTTCCTAATTCTTCCTGATTCAAGCTTGGGAGACTGTACATTTCTAGGTATTTATATATTTCTTGTAGGTCGTCCATTGTATTGAAGTATAACTGTTCATCATAATCTCTTATGATCCTTTGTATTTCTGTGGTGTCAGTTGTAACTTCTTCATTTCTGATTTTATTGATTTCAACCCTCTCTCTTTTTAAATTTTTTTAATTTTTTGATGAGTGTTGCTAAAGGTTTATCAATTTTTGTTTATCTTTTCAAGGAAACAGTTCTTAGTCATTGACCTTTTCTATTTTATTTTAGTCTCTATTTTATTTATTTTGCTCCAATCTTTATTATTTCTTCTTTCTGGTAAGTTTGGGTTTTGTTTGATCTTCTTTTTCTAGTTCCTTTAGGTGTAAGGTTAGGTTGTTTATTTGAGATTTTTCTTTTTTCCTGAGGTACACTTGTACTGCTATAAATGTTTCTCTTAGAACTTCTTTTGCTGTTTCCCATAGATTTTGGGACACTGTATTTTCATTTTCACTTGTTCCAATTATATTTTTTTCATTTCCTCTTTGATTGTTTAGAGTGACTCATCAGTTGTTACTAGCATGTTGTTTAGACTTTATGAGTTTGTGTTTTTGCAGGTTTTTTTTCTTGTAGTTTCCTTTTATCCTCATATCATTGTGGCCAGAAAAAATGTTTGATATGATTTTAATCTTTTTAAATTTATTGAGACTTGTTTTGTGGCCTAGCATGTGACCTATCCTGGAGAATATTCCATGTGCATCTGAAAAGGATGTTTATTCTGCTGCTTTTGTATGGAATGTTATATATATATTTTTTATTATATACATCTAGTTTAATGTATCATTTAATGCCAGTGTTTTCTTATTGATTTTCTGTATGGATGATCTATCCATTGATGTAAGTGGAGTATTAAAGTCCCCTGCTATTATTGTGTTACTGTCAATTTCTCCCTTTATGTTTGTTAATATTTGGTATATGTATTTAGATTATCCTATGTTGGGTACATATATTTATAACTGTTACATCTTCTTGTTGATTTGATCCTTCTATCAGTATGTAATGTCTTTCCTTGTCTCATGTTATAGTGTTTGTTTTAAAGTCTATTTTGTCTGATATACATGTTGCTACCCTTGATTTTTTTCATTTCCAGTTTTATGGAATACCTTTTCACACCCTCGCACTTTCAGTCTGTACATTTCTTTACATCTGAAGTGAGTCTGTTTTAGGCAGCATATATATGGGTTTTATTTTCGTATCCATTCAGCTACTCTGTGTCTTTTGATTGAAGTGTTTAGTCTATTTATATTTAAAGTAATTTTAATAGGTATGTACTTATTGACATTTTGTTGTTTTCTGGTTGTTTTGGTAATTCTTTTTTTGTTCTTCTCATCTTCTTTTGTTATCTTCCCTTGAGATTTGATTACTGTATTTAGAGCTATGTTTGGATTTCATTCTCTTTGTGTGTATCTTTTATAGATATTTGGTTTGTGGTTAACATGAGGTTTATATATAGCAATATATATTATATATATGATTTGTTAAAGTTTCTAAACTCTTAAGTTCAAACACATTCTAACAATCCCCATTTACACTCTCCCCCCACACATTTAATGCTTTGATTTCATATTTTCCATCTTTTTGTTTTGTGTTCCTTAACTTGTGGATATAGATGATCATACTTCTTTTGTCTTTTAACATTCCTAGAAACTTTATAAGTGGTTAATTTATTATCTTTATGGCATATTTGCTCTTACCAATGAGATTTTTCCTTTTATAATTTTTATATTTCTAGTTGTGGTTATTTCCTTTTCACTTAAAGAAGTCCCTTTAGCATTTCTCATAAAGTTGGTTTAGTGGTGCTGATCTCTTAGCTTTTGCTTGTCTGGAAAACTTTCAATCTCTCCTTCAAATCTGAATGTTAGCCTTGCTGGGTATAGTATTTTTAGTTGTAGGGGTTTTTTTTTCCTTTCATCGCTTTAAATATATTGGACCACTCCTCTTTTGCTCAAAAGTCAGCTGACAGTCTTAAGTTAGTTCCCTTGTACCTAACTAGTTGGTTTTTCCTTGCTGCTTTAAAGATTCTACCTTTATCTTTAATTTTTACCATTTTAATTCAGTGTGTCTTGGTGTGGATCTCTTTAGGTTGATTTTGTTTAGGACTATCTGTGATTCCTGGACCTTGATATCTGTTTCTTTTCCTAGGTTAGAGAGGTTTTCAGCTATTATCTCTTTAAATAAGTTCTCAGCCTTTTTCCCTCTGTCTTTTACTTCTGGGACCCCTGTAATGCGAATGTTAGTATGCTTCATGTTGTCCCAGAGGTCTCTTGAGCTGTCCTCAATTTTTTTAACTTTTTTTTTTCTTTTTTCTATTCAGCTTTTGTGATTTCCACCACTCTTGTTTTCCAGTTTGGTGTTTTGTTCCTCTGTTGTGTTGATTCCTTCTAGTGTATTTTTTATCTCAGTTATATTCTTCAATTCTGTTTGGATTTTCTTTATATTGTCTCTTTGTTAAACTTCTCACTGTGTTAATCTTTTCTTCTCCCAATTTCCTTGAACATATTTATGATCATTACCTTGAATTCTTTATTGGGTAGATTGGTTATCTCCACTTCTCTTAGTTCTTTTTCTGGGGTTTTGTTTGTTCCTTCATTCGAAACATATTTCTCTGTGTCCTCACTTTGCCTAATTACCTATGCCTGTTCCTATATATTAGATAGGTTGGTTATATATCCCGATTTTGGAGAAGTGGCCTTATGTAGGATACCTCTTATGGGGTCCAGGAGCACACTCCCCTCTGTTTACCAGAGTTTTATGCTGTAAGAGTGCCCCTATGTGGGCATAATGGAAGTTGTCAGGGCTGGTCCCCAGCCCAGTTGGCTGCCAGGTCCTGCCTTGTTCAGAGACTGCAGGCCTGCTGGTAGTTGGGCCCATTTCCTATGGTGTCAGGCTGTGCAACCTGGGGGTCCTTGGGATAGTGACACCCCTTGGTGGCCTGTGCTGGGTCCTGGGGTGGCTGGATGCATTGCCAGGGGTATCCTGGTGCCCATCCCCAGGTGGCTAGCTGCAGGGTTTGGGGATTCCTAGGGCTGTTGCTCCTCCACTGGTGGACAAGACTGGGTACCCATATGGCTGACTACTCAGCCTGGAGTGTCCCAGTGCTGGTGTCAACCCGTTGGTGGAAAGGTAAGCCCCTGGCAATAATAGCCTATATGGAGGAGTCCAAAATTTTGCTTGCCAGCACCAGTGTCCCCAATGTGGAATGAACTCCCAGAAATGGCTGCTGCCAGAGTCTTGTTTCCAGGGTGATTCCAGTTAGCCTCCTGCCTCTCCTGGAGGCTATCCAAGATCAGCAAGTGTGTCTGTCCCAGGCTTCTTTCACATTACTGCCTCTTGCTGGGTCTTGGAGCATGTGAGATTTTCTGTGAGTCCTTTAGGAGTGGAGTCTCTGTTTCTTCCAGTCCTCTGGCTCTCCCATTTATACACCCTACTAGCTTTCATAGCCAGAAATTCTGGGGATTTTTCTTCCCTGTGAAGGACGCTTGCCTGGGGAGCCTTAATATGGGGCTCAGAACTCTCACTCCTTGGGGACATCTTTGCAATTGTGATTATCTTCCCATTTGTGGGTCCCCTGCCCAGGCGTATGGATCTTGACTATACTGCATCTCTTCTCCTCCTATCCATAACATTGTTTCCTTCTTTGTATATTTAGTTGTGAAAACTCTTTTCTGCTAGCCTTCAGGTTGTTCTCATTGATAGTTGCTCTGTAAATATTTGTAATTTTAGTGTGCCCATGGGAGGAAGTAAGCTCAGTGTCTTCCTACTCTGCCATCTTGGTCAACTTTCTTTTCTTTTCATACATTTCATTTGGTGTCATAGTATTATTGGCCTCTTAGAATATGGCAGAAAGTATTGCCTTCTCTATTTTCTTATAGTTTATGAAATGCTGGTAACATTTATTCTTTAAGTAAATTACAGATTTCATAAGATAAGTTCTCTGGGTCTGAACTTTTTATTGGTAGGGAAAATTTTTATCATGAATTCCATTTCTTTACTGGTTATAGATTTATTCAGTTTCCATTTTCTCTTGAGTCAGTTCCAGCAGTTGTTTCTAGAAATTTGCCCATCTCATCAGAGTTTCCTAATTGGTTGGCATAAATTTGTACACAGTATTCTCCTTTAATCCTTTTAGCTTCTGTAGCTCAGGAATAATGTCTTCCTCTTTCATTACTGTGTTTGGTAATTTGTGGTTTCTTTCTTTTATAAACTGATCAGTCTAGCTAAAGTTTGTCAATTTTTGTTTACTTTTAAGAATCAACTTTTGGATTAATTGACTTTCTCTGTTTTTTTAATTTCAATAATTTCTGCTTTAATCTTTATTATTTCCTTCTTTCTGCTTAATTTTAGTTTACTTTTCTTATATTAGTTTCTTAAGATGTAAACGTAAGTTTTTGTTTAAAGATTGTTCTTCTTTGTTAATATAAGCACTGAAAGACAGATTTTTCCTTAAAAACTGCTTTAGCTGCATCCCAAAATTATACTGTTTTTGTTCAATTCAAATTATTTTCTGATTTTCAGTGGGATTTCATCTTTTATTAATGGATTATTTTTTAACTGAATTATTTGTATGAATTTGATTTAAAAATTAAAGTTACTTTTAAGGAAAAATATTCTCCATTCAGATAATACAATCTATTTTCTGAGCAACTGGTCCATAAAAAGTAAAAAAGCAATTACTATGCTTTTGGTTGTGATGCACAAATCCAGAAATCAAAAGGGCATCCAGGTGGCTATGTTCAATGGTTAGTGTTTTATTTAAATTGCACTGTGTTTAAAATTTTCAGTGTCAACATTTTTAGAAGGTTGCATTCTGCAGACTGTCTTATTTTCCACGTTGCCTATTATATTACACCAAGTTGGCTTCATCTGTTACTGTTGCTTAAATGACCTCTATACTTATATGAGTTTGATACTCCTGACATTGTACTACAGCATCCTGAAAGAGCGAATGCCCCTTTAATAATTGCCAGGGCCACTTCTCTTGAGAGAATTTTTGATTCCCAAATAACTACATACTACTACTTTAACAGCATAGTAGCCATATCCCTTTATTCTAAAATCTAAGTAAATATGGGCTGTTTAGCCTCTTTTTAAAATCCCAAAGGAATATAGTGATTACTTTAAAAGAAGAGGAGCTAAATAAGAGATTTCTCGTGGCTCATAGATGAGCCTTAGAGGATCCTTCTTTTCTACATTTCAGTATCTCTATTTAGTTGCTTCAAAATACAAGTTCTCGGGCTTCCCTGGTGGCGCAGTGGTTGAGAGTCCGCCTGCCGATGTAGGGGACATGGGTTTGTGCCCCGGTCCGGGAAGATCCCACATGCCGCGGAGCAGCTAGGCCCGTGAGCCATGGTCGCAGAGCCTGCGCGTCTGGAGCCTGTGCTCCGCAACGGGAGAGGCCACAGCAGTGAGAGGCCCGCATACCGCAAAAAAAAAAAAAAAAAAAAAAAAAAAAATACAAGTTCTCTGTTCTTCCAAAGAAAATTTTCACTTGTGTTCTCCATCTGTAGGAGATGTATTAGAGAAGCAGCCAGTACTGTGAAGCCTGCTTTAGTCTCTTCCTCCAATCAAATTGATTTACAATACTGAGAAAAATGCACTTTTCCAGTATTGAAATGCTACAATATTTTTAAAGTTTTTGAAATTATAGGACAGCAAAGAGAAGAAAACTCTATTACCAAGAAATAATAAGTATTATTAACACTTTTCTTGGTTGTCGAGGTAAATTTTTCACATAGCAAAATTCACCCATTTCAGATGCATTCTTTTATGAAATTTGACAAATTTATAAGTCATGAAACTACCACTGTGCTCAAGATATAGAATATTTTAATCACTCCAAAGTTTCCTTGCATCCTTTCATGGTCACTTTCATTCCCCTCCCTGAGGCCCTGGCAACCACTGATCCGATTACTGTCACTATAGTTTTGCTTTTTCCAGAATGCCGTATAAACATAACCATAAAGTGTGTAGCCTTTTAGGTCTGGCTTATTTTACTGTGCATAATGCTTTTGAAAGGAATCCATGTTTCTGTGAGAATCAGTAGCTGATTTTTTTTTTATAGCTGAATAGAATTTCATAGTATGGATGTACTACAGTTTATTTACCTGTTTACTAGTCGAAGAACATTGCTTTGTTTCCCATTTTTTGCAATCAGGAACAATGTCTCAGAACGTCCATATGTAAATTTTTGTGTGGATATATGTTTCTGTTCCAAAGTGGCTGTAGCATTTTGCATTCCCATCAGCAATATATGAGCTTTCTAGTTACTCTGCATCCTTGCCACTATTTTGTATAGAAATATTTTTTTTCCTTTAATTTGGGCCCTTCTAATAGATAAGTAGTGATATGTTATTGTTTTAATTTTTATTTCTTTAATGATTAATGATTGTGACAGCATGCTAGCATGTGCTTGTTTGCTATCTTGTATATATCTTCTTCAGTGAAGGTTCTGTCAAAATCTTATGCCTACCTTTCATTCAGTTTTTTGTTTCCTTTATATTGATATTTGAGAGTTCTTTATTCTTGTTTTGCAATATTTGTTCTGTGACTTGTCTTTTTTTTAAACAATGTCTTTCTAAGAACAAAGGTTTTAATCTTGATGAGGTCTAATTTAACAATCTTTTATATTTACGTTTGTGCTCTTTGCATCATGTCTAGGAAGTCTTTGACCAACACAAGGTCACAATGATTCTCTCCCATTTTCTTCCATAAGTTTTATAGTTTTAAGTTTTACAAAAGTTTGTGGTCCACTTTGAGTTAATTTTTTATGTGGTGTGAGGTCAAGGTTTTTAAAAATTTTATTAATTAATTTTTGGCATAAAGATGTCCAATTAATCTAACACCTTTTGTTGAGAAAACTGTCCTTGCTCCATTGAATTATTTTGGATCATTTGTGTAAAATAATCAACCATACATGTTTGGGTCTATTTCTGGACTCCTAACTAGCTTTCAGCTATGAACATATTGTAATGTTAGTAGAGGTACATATGGCTTTACAGAACTAAGGTCACATCACATTTTTGTTTTTAAACTAATATTTATGTTATATTATGAATTATATAATTCATATATTATATATTCATATATTATGAATATATAATATATCATGAATATAACATAAATATTTTATTTCATACTTTTATTAAATTTTATTTGAAAACATGATTTTTTTAATGATAAACATATGTCCATGTAAGAGTTCCATGTTACAGATGAAATAAAATATCAGACTGAGATATTAAGGAGGTAGACTAATTTTTAATTTAAATATACTTTCGTCATCTTAAGTAGGACCAAATGAGAGTTAAATGCTTCTAAGAAAGCATTTAGAAATAATGTTAAAGAGCTAAAGTCTAGCATCAGTAGTATATACATGCAAAATAAAGCCATTTACAATTGAAGATTGTTACAGACAAGTCTGACAGGATTATCAAGATCCACAACTGAAAAAACAAGGACATTCATTAAGTTGTTATAGGATGGCTAGAGTCTCACTTGTTGTTAACAAAAAAGCACCTCATTAGCAACAGCTGCAACAGTGAGCATCAGAGCAAGCAATGCATTTTCAGCCTGTCTTCAGTAATAAGAATACAAGCCACATTATGTGGGCCTCTTGTCAACTTCTAGGAACATTCCTGCCAGCTAGAAAGAGAGGCTGTAGATGTCCAGCAGTCACTTTGCTCACAGCAGAAAAAAAGATGTTTAGCAAAGGCTGGGCTTCAAAGGAAAACCTTTCAGATTTATCAGAATATCAGAAGCATCTCAACTTTACTTGATTTCCTTGTTCAGAATTGTCACTTTCTCCCGCTCTGTGTGTACTTCTGCTGCAAGTGGCATTTTTACTGAACAAAAGGATCAAGCAGTAACACCAATGTGGGGTGACTCCCTGTCCTAAAAGTGCACCTCCAGTACACTTTGATCACAGGCTCTCTACATTAGCATTCTGTGCAGAAGTAAAAGAAAAGCTATTCATACTGCCAAAGAGAAAACTTCCCCAAGGTTTTAATGAATTGCTGTGTTTATTTAACAATTGTCAAGTGTTTCAAATCGCTCTAATAATAGTACAGTACTATGTGTGTTTTATGAGTGACAGTTAAACCTAAATACAGAAGTAAATGTGCCCTTACATAATATGCTACTATACATTTTGGAAATCTGAACACATCTGTAAATTATAGTTAAAATTAACTCAGTGCAACCTTATTTAGAATCACTTGCTTTGATTCTCCAAACATCTTAGAAATTCTTCCCTAAAGCTCCACATTAGTTAAGATGTTGAATGCAGCTTTAGAATGAATGGTAAAGACACTTACAAAGAAAATTAAGTTCACCATAGGGCAAAATAGAACTATATTCATTCAATTACTGTTTTCTTTATTTTAACTCAAAAATGCTTGGGTAATTACCAAGGCTGATGTAGGCACAACTATGTTTTGGGAATCATTGAAAGCCCAAAGGGCAATAAAGGCAGCAAAGAATGGCATTTGAAATGTGGCTTGAGTATCTCTTAAATCAAATTATGGAAACTTGCAAACCAAGGTCTCACTATAGGTAACCAAGGGCATCCATGCAGTATACTTAGAATTGTGTCTCTTCCTGAAAATTCAGTTTGATAATTGCATTAGACATGATTAGAAATGTATTCATGAATTGGAGATTGTTCGAGATTTAGTTATTTGTGTTTTCTTCATCTATAAAACTTCATTTGAAAAGTAATGCAGATCAGAACTTCTACTTTTCACTTGGGAAAGTAGAGATCTGGGAAAAGTGTCACTCCCAAATATGCAAAAGAAAAAAGCTAGACAAACTGCAAGTTCGCCATACTTCTTGAACCTAAAATGGGATACCAACCATAACAAATTAGTCTTAACAGACCACTAATATAATTACACTGAGAGGGGTAGGGATGAACAGAATTCCTATAATTAACTTTGGAAAACAGTATTTGACTGCACATTGTAAGGCTAAAGACAATAAGAACTATAAAAGTACTGTACTCTAGTTAGTAAATAGGTTTCCCTCTTTGAGGAGAAACAAGATATTTTTCTAGTATCGAAGTATTTTCCTCAAGATATTTATTAAATATAAAGGGGAATTTTATGGTGGAGAAACATGGCAAACAATTCAAATATTTCTTGTTACCTCATTCTTTATAAGATCTGCAGAGCACACCATCATATGAAAGAGCATCAATTTATTTAACAATACTTTATTAAAATGTACTTATTTTCAGTTTATATAATTACAAAGAGTGCAGTGATATCAATCTACTTATACATCTTTCACAATCTTTGTGTGAGTATGTCACACATATTCAAAAATGGAACTGATGTGGGTCAAAAGCTATACTCATTCAAAAGTGTATGTTCTCATATGTATTTATGTACCATTTCTGGATTCTCTATCCTCTATGTATATACAGATAGATGATAGGTAAATAGGAGGATAGATAATCAAAATGCCTTTCAAAATGATTTTACATATCACATTCTCAGAGTGCATGAGAGTTTTGTATATTAATATTTCCTAACATTTTATTGATTTCATTGGTGAAAAGTGCTATCAAAAATGTTCAAATTTGTATTTCTTTAATTATATGTCAATTGACTGGTTTTACTTATTTGTTAGGCAATGCTGTTTATTTCCTTTGACCATTTTTTGTATCTGAGTCTTGGTCATTTCAAAAAAGATTTAGAAAAATTAGTCTTTTGTCACATATTTACAATTTATGTATATCTCTCAAATTCATATCTCATATGCATATATGTAGCTTTTATCAGATTTTTTAAATCATATTTTACTCTCCTTAATGAAGCTGAAGTTTTGTTGTATACAAATTTAACATTTTCCTATAATTAAACTTATCAGTTGCTTCCCTTTTGGTTCTAGGATTTATGTTTTTCTTAGAAAGACTTTATATAATTTAAGATCATAAAAATATTCACCTATGGGGCTTCCCTGGTGGCGCAGTGGTTGAGAGTCCGCCTGCCGATGCAGGGGACACGGGTTCGTGCCCCGGTCCGGGAAGATCCCACATGCCGTGGAGCGGCTGGGCCCGTGAGCCATGGCTGCTGAGCCTGCGCGTCCGGAGCCTGTGCTCCACAACGGGAGAGGCCACAAGAGTGAGAGGCCCGCGTACCAAAAAAAAAAAAAAAAAATTCACCTATGGTTTTTCTAGCAATATTATAGTTTTTATTTTTAAATTAAAATCTACTCTCTCCCTAGAATCTGAGTATGAGTAAGATATGGACCCAGATTTATTCATCTGTTTTTCAGACTATTAAAGGTATCCAATTTTTTTCTAGTGAAAAATCCTTACTAGCTGGTATGAATCCTATATCATATATTAATTTCCCGTATGTATTCTGTGCTATTTCCAGAGTTTATATCCTGTTCTGTTTATCTATCCATGTGCCAATACCAAGCTTTTATAAAACCTGTATTATTGAATATAATATCTTTATGACTACTCCTCCTTACACTTCCGCTTATGAAATTCTCTGGTCATTTGTTCGTATTTATTTTTTCAGGTTAACAGTAAAACCATTTTGTTAATGTCCAACTGATTCTTGTAAGAATTTTGATTTTTATTAATTTGATTATAGTCAGAAGTTTGTTTTAGTTTGCTTTTTCGTTTTGAAGTGAAAGTTTACCTTTATACATTTTAATTACCTGAGTATTAACTAAATGTATCTTTATCATAAAATTTTAAAGAATAATTATTCAGAATTTTTTTCTTCATATCCTCCACTAATTCCTCTTTTCTCTCCAAGGGAAACCACAGCAACAGTTTGGTGTCCAAATTTTCATTCTATATTTTTCTTGTTTGAGCTATCTTTGTCAAATTTTGTTAATGTGTTATACTACATTTGAAATAAATTAATATAGAAGATTTACTTTTTCTTCACATTCTCAGACAATTAAATATTATTTAATTTGTTCATCCAGTAAATACTTGAATGCCTAATATATTCTAGGCACCCTTTTAGGTACTAGGAAAATACAGTAATGAATGAAGCAGTATAAAATCTTTTCCTTCATAAAATTATATTTTAGGATTTTGTTTATCATGTGTTCACAAATGATAAACGAACAAGTAAATTATATAAATAAATTATGTCCAGTGCTTATGAGACAACTAAACAGTAAAGGGATTGGTAGTGTGGACATAGGCTGTTCCATTTTAAACAGAGTAGTCAAAGTGGGGTGGTAGGCAGAATGACCCCCAAAGATGTGCACACACTAATCCCTGGAACCTGTGGATATACTATGTTATGTGGAGAAAGGATCTTTGCAGATATGATTAAGTTTATAGACTTCACAATAGGAAGATTATCCTGGGTTATCTGGGTGGTCCGAATTTGATCATATGAGGCCTTTAAAGAAGAGAATTTCTCCAGTTGGAAGTAGAGGAGATGTGGCAGAAGTCAGAGAGATTAGAAGTGTGAGAAGGGAACATACTCTTGTTGGTTTGAAGATGGGGGAGCTAAGGTAATGAGGAATGCAGGTGACCTTATGGAGATGAGAAAGCTGTTTGCTGACAACCAGCAAGAAAGCATAAATCTCAGTCCCACAGTTGCAAGGAACTAAATTCTACCAACCTGAATCATCTTGGAAGCATATTTTTCCCCAGAGACTGGAGGTAATCACCCATATTGGCTGACACCTTGAGTTGGGCCTGGTGAAACCTGGAGGAGAGAAAGCAGCCAAGCCACCTCAGACTTCTGACCTACAGAACTGTGAAGTAAATTCATGTTGTTTTGAGCTGCTAACTTGTGGTAATCTGCTACGCAGCAAAAGAAAACAAATGTAATCTCACTGAGACAGTGACATTTGAACTGAACAGGTGATGGAGTGAGCTATGCATTTATATAGGACAAGGACCTTCCAAGCAGAGGGAATAGCAAGTGACAAGACCCAGAAGCCAGAGGACTTTGCATGTCACAGGAAAGACTAGTATAGTGGTGTAGCTAGAGTAATATGAGCAAGAGGGAGAATGATGGGAGATTAAAATCAGAGAAGTAACAGGAAGTCTGAGAGTTTGGGCCTTCTAGATAATTTTGAGTATTTTTTATTCTGAGTGAGATAGGAAAACTTTGGAAGGAATAATATGTTCTAACTTTTTGAAGAAGAGCATTCTTACTGTTTCATTGAAAAAGGCTGTAGGTGAACAGGTGGATTAAAAGATTTTTCAAAATAAATAAATAAATAAAAGAAGAAGAAGCAAGAACAGAGGTGAGAGGATCGGTGAGGAGGGTAGTGGATAATACGGACAAGAAATGACGGTGGTTTAAACCAGGATGGTATGACGAGAGGAATGATAAAAGGCTAGATATCGGAGAAACTGGATATATTTTGAAGCAGAGCCGATAGGATTTACTGGTGGAATAGATGTGTGGTGTGAGAAAAAGAAGAAAATAAATGATGATGAAGCTTGTTGGCTTGAGCAAATGGAAAATATAGTTTCCATTAGTTGTGATGAAAGCCTGCTCTAATGGAAAAGGCTGGGCTAGGGATAGGGGAAAAATGGAAGGACCAGGCAGGGCCAACTCTGCCACATCTTGCTGACACATCAGGTAAAATGAGGGCTGAGGATTACATAGTCTTGTGATTATACTTGATGTTTAAAGTCATAGAACCTGGCTTAAGTTTGGGGCTTAATCCTTTAGAAACCTTCTCGATTTCTTTTATTCCCAAGTGTATATTCAGCTTTTATATATTTCCTTGAGATCTTTTTGCTAATTTATATTTCCAAGAAAAATGACCTATTTCAACCTTGTGTTCAAATCTATTTGCATTTAATTGTACAAACTATTTTCTTTCGTGGATGTGTGTGTGTGTGTGTGTGTGTGTGTCTGTGTAAAAAACATTTACTCTCTCAGATAATGTTCCACATTTCATAAGCAATTTTATAAGGTTATATTTTCTCCCCACTTTTGTATTAATTAATATGGATGATTTTTCTATTTTATTATTTTTCTTGTATCAGAGGTCCTAATATTAGAACTATTATGTTTACTTCCTTTCTGTTTTATAACTCACTGATTTATATTTATATCTTTAATAATCCCTCCTAGTTCAATTCATTCTTTATTCTTTTCTGTTTATTAGTGGATTCGTATGTTTAAGAGAGATTATTTTCACTGTTGCTGTTTTCTGGGTATTCTACACGTTTGGTTCTGATTTCTGTTTGATTTAAGAATTGGTTAAGAAGCATATAAAAATAAACTATAGAAGGATATTTATATAACATTTAGAATTTATTAAAATGCAGGGTCATTAAAATGTATTCCATTTGTCTTAGAAAAAATGATTAATATCAGGGTGAATATTTATATGGACTATCTACCTTTCCATCTATTTGTATAGCTAATATTAGTAATCATTTTATTCAGGTCCTCTATTTATTTTATGTTCAATTGTCAATGGTATCAAAAATGAGTTAATTACCATTGTGCTGCAATCTATTTCTTCAAGTATTTCTTGCGTGTATGGTTTGTGCAGTTTGATGAAATACCAGTTATAACGTTTTTTTTAGAGTGTATCTTTTTTGTGTGTGACCTGATTTATTTTGATTTTTGCTTACTTTTCCCTTCTATGTTTTGGCCCAATTTTTTAAACTTATAATCATTTTGAGTTCCTTGGTTTTACATACTTGAATACAATACATAAATGAATTGTATTTTTATTTTGTTCTGTTTTGTTTATTTTGATAGAAAGTTCCCATCATGAAAGATTAAAAAATTAACATAATTAAATTTCCTCAAACATCCATTTTCCTTCCTGTCCCATCATTTTTGTTTTTATAGTACCAAAGTTTATAACATTTATATTTTGTTTTTACTCATTTTTCCCATAGATCTAGACTTAAATTATTTTAAAAACCTTGGCTATGTCCTTAAATTGGGCTTCAGTGCTCACTGCAGTTCATTCATACCGACAATAGATTTTCTGTTTCTGAGATTTTTATTTTTATTCATCTGTTAGCTTTTCAGATTACTGTTTTTAAGTTTTGTTTTTAAAGCCTGGTTCATGGGTGGTAGGTTTACTGATAGCTTCTAATCACATTACATCTTAATGTTAACCTCAAGTGTAAAGAACAAATTATTGGAAATAATGTTATTTGACATATTATTTTCTTTAAAATATTGTAAATATTCTTCTATTGTTTTCTGGTACCAAAATTTACTATGAAACAATAAGGAATTAGCCTAATGTTTCCCCTATGGAGATGATCTGCTAATTCTGTCTTTATTTCCTTGGGACTCTTTCTTTAAACTTGAATTCAGTAAATTCATCACAATATTATTGGATTAATAGTCTTAATCATTTGTTTTCTATTCCTTTTGAAATTACTATTCAATTTTTCATTTATTTTACTTATCATACAGGAACTTATTTCTTATTTTATTGTTCTGTTTTGTCGAGAATATTAGTAATGCATATGCTGGACGTCCTTTGTCTTCCATCGTTTTATCATATGCTTTCTAAGCATTGTATATCATTGCTCCTTTTTATTTTAGATTTTGATAATTTTCCTCAAGAAAATCTTTTAAGTCATAGACTTTGTTTTCAGCAATACCTGTACATACTGTGTTTCACTGATTCAAATATGTTTAGTGAACACTGTCATGTACTGCCCTAATCTCCACCCATCAACTTCAGAAATAAAGCACTCATTCCTCCAGCTATTGGGAATTGCTCTCAGCTTAAGAGAGGTTTCCAACCTCTGTGGAAGCATTCAGTAACTAGAAATGTCAAATTATAAAAGGCTGATCCCTCCTGCCAATTTGGTACAACTCTGTAGGGCTATTCCAATTCCTGAGTCACCATGAGATCAGTGCATACCTTTATTGTGACTGCATAATAGCCAAACTTCTCACTCTACCCAATATTGCTTTTTTCACTTCCCAATAGATGTTGATTCCGAAAGCACTCCACAACAAATTTCAGTCTTCTGTGTCTTATATCTCGGGAACATGTTTATCTTCAAATTTTATCCTATGGAAATGACAGAAATCACCTGGCTAAAAGTTGAGGTGCCATCTCTGAAATTCACAGGTCTTTTGTTTAATTTTTTGTTCTTCTTTGATATGTTGAATGAAATAAGGAGATAATAGCTGATTGCTACTTCTCCCATTTATTTTTTTCATGTTTATAAAATTTAAGAGGATACTGGGATTTTTTAAATAAATACGATTAAGCTGTGCTTTTCTTTCTTTAACATTGTGTCCCCTGTTGATCTTCCCTCTAGAATCATGCGCACTAGAAGCTGTCAAATATTCTAATGGGTTTCCTACCCACCCTCCCCCTAATTTTTCCAAGGAAAGGATTAAAAATTAGGTGCTCTAAGTCCCATACATATCTTTTAGGGAACTACACATGCTATTCAAACTATGAAACATTGTATTGAGTTTTAGAATCTACCTTTATTTAATCCAAATTGCATAATATTTGATAGGCATTTCTGACAAAATATGGTTTGAGGTTTGTAGTCCTTTTTTTTAACATCTTTATTAGGGTATAATTGCTTTACAATGGTCTGTTAGTTTCTGCTTTATAACAAAGTGAATCAGTTATACATATACATATGATCCCATATCTCTTCCCTCTTGTGTCTCCCTCCCTCCCACCCTCCCTATTCCACCCCTGTAGTCATTTTTAATCTCACTGTAGCTAGAATTTTCAACTCACTTTTTTCTTAAGCATTTATTTTACTTAGGGAGAATAATTAAATAAACATGACTTTACTCCATCAGGTATTATTGAACATTATTGTTTTTCGCTGTTTTAAGCTATTGTCCATTATGTGATATTTTGCAGAAAATAATAAAGAATTCCTGTGACTTTTGTCTTAGAAGATATTAGATTCTTCCTTCTCTAATTATTCACATTTTAATATACCTTAAAATTAATTTTGTTGAAATATTTAAAATCTGTTATTGTTTGTACCATCAAATCATAATCTGAATTTGGGAATGTGTTTTTTGGGGTTTTTTTTTTGAATTTTATTTTATTTATTTTTTTATACAGCAGATTCTTACTAGTCATCAATTTTATACACACCAGTGTATACATGTCAATCCCAATTGCCCAATTCATCACACAACCACCCCCCCCACTTTCCCCCCTTGGTGTCCATACATTTGTTCTCTACATCTGTGTCTCAATTTCTGACCTACAAACCGGTTCATCTGTACCATTTTTCTAGGTTCCACATATATTTGTTAATGTACAATATTTCTTTTTCTATTTCTGACTTACTTCACTCTGTATGACAGTCTCTAGATCCATCCACGTCTCAACAAATGACCCAATTTCGTTCCCTTTTATGGCTGAGTAATATTCCATTGTATATATGTACCACAGCTTCTTTATCCATTCGTCTGTCAATGGACATTTAGGTTGCATCCATGACCTGGCTATTGTAAATAGTGCTGCAGTGAACATTAGGGTGCATGTGTCTTTATGAATTGTGGTTTTCTCTGGGTATATGCCCAGTAGTGGGATTGCTGGGTCACATGGTAATTCTATTTTTAGTTTTTTAAGGAACCTCCATACTGTTCTTCATAGTGGCTGTAACAATTTACATTCCCACCAACAGTGCAAGAGGGTTCTCTTTTCTCCACACCCTCTCTAGCATTTGTTGTTTGTAGATTTTCTGATGATGCCCATTCTAACTGGTGTGAGGTGATACCTCATTGTAGTTTTGATTTGCATTTCTCTAATAATTAGTGATGTTGAGCAGCTTTTCATGTGCTTCTTGGCCATCTGTATGTCTTCTTGGAGAAATGTCTATTTAGGTCTTCTGCCCATTTTTGGATTGGGTTGTTTTTTTTTTAATATTGAGCTATTTATGTATTTTGGAGATTGATCCTTTGTCCGTTGATTTGTTTGCAAATATTTTCTCCCATTCTGAGGGTTGTCTTTTTGTCTTGTTTATGGTTTCCTTTGCTGTGCAAAAGCTTTGAAGTTTCATTAGGTCCCATTTGTTTATTTTTGTTTTCATTTCCATTACTTTAGGAGGTGGATCAAAAAAGATATTGCTGTGATTGATGTCATAGAGTGTTCTTCCTATGGTTTCCTGTAAGAGTTTTATAGTGTCCAGTCTTACATTTAGGTCTCTAATCCATGTTGAGTTTAATTTTGTGTGTGGTGTTAGGGAGTGTTCTAATTTCATTCTTTTCCATGTAGCTGTCCAGTTTTCCCAGCACCACTTATTGAAGACACTGTGTTTTCTCCATTGTATATCCTTGCCTTCTTTGTCGTAGATTAGTTGACCATAGGTGTGTGGGTTTATCTCTGGGCTTTCTATCTTGTTCCATTGATCTATGTTTTTGTTTTTGTGCCAGTACCATATTGTCCTGATTACTGTAGCTTTGTAGTATAGTCTGAAGTCAGGGAGTCTGATTCCTCCAGCTCCGTTATTTTCCCTCAAGACTGCTTTGGCTATTTGGGGTCTTTTGTGTCTCCATACAAATTTTAAGATTTTTTTGTTCTAGTTCCATAAAAAAATGCCATTGGTAATTTGATAGGGATTGCATTGAATCTGTAGATTGCTTTGGGTAGTATAGTCATTTTCACAGTATTGATTCTTCCAATCCAAGAACATGGTATATCTCTCCATCTGTTGGTATCATCTTTAATTTCTTTCGTCAGTGTCTTATAGTTTGCTGCATACAGGTCTTTTGTCTCCTTAGGTAGGTTTATTCCTAAGTATTTTATTCTTTTTGTTGCAGTGGTGAATGGGATTGTTTCCTTGATTTCTCTTTCTGATCTTTCATTGTTACTGTATAGGAATAGAAGAGATTTCTGTGCATTAATTTTGTATCCTGAAACTTTACCGAATTCATTGATTAGCTCAAGTAGTTTTCTGGTATCATCTTTAGAGTTCTCTATGTATAGTATCATGTCGTCTGCAAACAGTGACAGTTTTACTTCTTCTTTTCCAATTTGTATTCCTTTTATTTCTTTTTCTTCTCTGAATGCCGTGGCTAGGACTTCCAAAACTATGTTGAATAATAGTTGTGAGAGTGGACATCCTTGTTTTGTTCCTGATCTTAGAGGAAATGCTTTCAGTTTTTCACCATTGAGAATGATGTTTGCTGTGGGTTTGTCATATATGACCTTTATTATGTTGAGGTAGGTTCCCTCTATGCCCACTTTCTGGAGAGTTTTTATCATAAATTGGTGTTGAATTTTGTCAGTAGCTTTTCTGCATCTATTGAGATGATCATATGTTTTTTTTTGTTTTTGTTTTTGTTTTTTGCTGTACTCGGGCCTCTCACTGCTGTGGCCCCTCCCATTGCGGAGCACAGACTCTGGACGCCCAGGCCCAGCGGCCATGGCTCACGGGCCCAGCCGCTCTGTGGCATGTGGGATCCCCCCGGACTGGGGCACAAACCCGTGTCCCCTGCATCGACAAGTGGACTCTCAACCACTGCGCCACCAGGGAAGCCCGATCATATGGTTTTTATTCTTCAATTTGTTGATATGGTGTATCACATTGACTGATTTGTGTATATTGAAGAGTCCTTGGCATCCCTGGGATAAATCCCACTTGATCATGGTGTATAATCCTTTTAATGTGTTGTTAGATTCTGTTGGCTATTATTTTGTTGAGGATTTTTGCATCTATATTCATCACTGGTCTCTAATTTTCGTTTTTTATAGTATCTTTGTCTGGTTTTGGTATCAGGGTGATGGTGGCCTCATAGAATGAGTTTGGGAGTTTTCCTTCTTCCGCAGTTTTTGGAAGAGTTTGAGAAGGATGGGTGTTAGCTCTTCTCTAAATGTTTGGTGAAATTCACCTGTGAAGCCATCTGGTCCTGGACTTCTATTTCTTGGAAGATTTTTAATCACAGTTTCAATTTCGTTAATTGTGATCGGTCTGTTCATGTTTTCTATTTTTTCCTGGTTCAGTCTTGGAAGGTTATACGTTTCTAAGAATTTGTCCATTTCTTCCAGGTTGCCCATTTTATTGGCATAGAGTTGCTTGTAGTCATCTCTTAGGATGCTTTGTATTTCTGCGGTGTCTGTTGTAACTTCTCCTCTTTCATTTCTAATTTTATTGATTTCGGTCCTCTCCTTCGTTTTCTTGATGAGTCTGGCTAATGGTTTATCAATTTTGTTTATCTTTTCAAAGAACCAGCTTTTACTTTTATTGATCTTAGCTATTGTTTTCTTTGTTTCTATTTATTTCTGCTCTGATCTTTATGATTTGTTTCCTTCTGCTAACTTTGGGGTTTTTTTGTTCTTCTTTCTCTGTTTCCTTTAGGTGTAAGGTTAGGTTGTTTATTTGAGATTTTTCTTGTTTCTTGAGGTAGACTTGTGTAGCTATAAACTTCCCTCTTAGAATTGCTTTTGCTGTACCCCATAGGTTTTGGATCGTCATATTTTCATTGTCATTTGTCTCTAGGTATTTTTTGATTTCCTCTTTGATTTCCTCAGTGATCTCTTTGTTATTTAGTAACGTGTTGTGTAGCCTCCATGTGTTTGTGCTTTTTACGTTTTTTCCTGTGTAGTTCATTTGTAATCTCATAGCGTTGTGGTCAGAAAACATGCTTGATATGATTTCAGTTTTCTTAAATTTACTGAGGCTTGATTTGTGACCCAAGATGTGATCTATCCTGGAGAGTGTTCCGTGCTCACTTGAGAAGAAAGTGTAACCTGCTGTTTTTGGTCAGAATGTCCTATAAATATCAATGAAATCTATCTGGTCTATTGTGTCATTTAAAACATCTGTTTCCTTATTTATTTTCATTTTGGATGATTGGTGTAAGTGAGGTGTTAAAAGTCCCCCACTATTATTGTGTTACTGTCGATTTTCTCTTTTACAGCTGTTAGCAGGTGCCTTATGTATTGAAGTGCTCCTATATTGGGTGCCTAAATATTTACAATTGTTATATCTTCTTCTTGGATTGATCCCTTGATCATTATGTAGTGTCCCTCTTTGACGCCTGTAATAGTCTTTATTTTAAAGTCTATTTTGTCTGATATGAGAATTGCTACTCCAGCTTTGTTTTGATTTCCATTTGCATGGAATATCTTTTTCCATCCCCTCACTTTCAGTCTGTATGTGTCCCTAGGTCTGAAGTTGGTCTCTTGTCGACAGCATATATATGGGTCTTGTTTTTGTATCCATTCAGCAAGCCTGTGTCTTTTGGTTGGAGCATTTAATCCATTCACATTTAAGGTAATTATCGATATGTATGTTCCTATTACCATTTTTTTAACTGTTCTGGATTTGGTTTTGTAGGTCCTTTTCTTCTCTTGTGCTTCCCACTTAGAGAAGTTCCTTTAGCATTTGTTGTAGAGCTGGTTTGGTGGTGCTGAATTCTCTTAGCTTTTGCTTGTCTGTAAAGCTTTTGATTTCTCCATTCAATCTGAATGAGATCCTTGCTGGGTAGAGTAATCTTGGTTGTAGTTTCTTCCCTTTCATCACTTTAAGTATATCATGCCACTCCCTTCTGGCTTGGAGAGTTTCTGCTGAGAAATCAGCTGTTAACCTTATGGGAGTTCCCTTGTATGTTATGTGTCCCTTTTCCTTGCTGTTTTCAATAATTTTTCTTTGTCTTTAATTTTTACCAATTTGATTACTATGTGTCTCGGCATGTTTCTCCTTGGGTTTATCCTGTATGGGACTCTCTGCACTTCCTGGACTTGGGTGGCTATTTCCTTTCCCATGTTAGGGAAGTTTTCAACTATAATCTCTTCAACTATTTTCTCGGGTCCTTTCTCTCTGTATTCTCCTTCTGGGACCCCTATAATGTGAATGTTGTTGCATTTAATGTTGTCCCAGAGGTCTCTTAGGCTGTCTTCATTTCTTTTTATTCTCTTTTCTTGATTCTGTTCCACAGCAGTGAATTCCACCATTCTGTCTTCCAGGTCACTTATCCGTTCTTCTGCCTCAGTTATTCTGCTATTTATTCCTTCTAGTGTAGTTTTCATTTCAGTTATTGTATTGTTCATCTCTGTTTGTTTGTTCTTTAATTCTTCTAGATCTTTGTTAAACATTTCTTGCATCTTCTCGATTTTGCCTCCATTCTTTTTCCGAGGTCCTGGATCGCCTTCACTATCATTATTCTGAATCCTTTTTCTGGAAGGTTGCCTATCTCTGCTTCATTTAGTTGTTTTTCTGGGGTTTTATCTTGTTCCTTCATCTGGTACATAGCCCTCTGCCTTTTCATCTTGTCTATCTTTCTGTGAATGTGGTTTTTGTTCCACAGGCTGCAGTTTTGTAGTTTTTCTTGCTTCAGCAGTCTGCCCTCTCAAGAATGTGTTTTTTTCTCTCCAAATTACTCAATTCTGATACTTTACAAGGTAAGAACATACAAAGGTATTTTTATATTTTGGAGTCATTAATAGCAACATTTACTGAAAAATAAACTGAGACTTCACAGGTGTTGTTTAAAGACCTGAAAAAAAATGTAAGCATTTGTTGAAATTATTTTTGCTAAATATAATTTATATTTTGGGCTGTGCACTTAGGCATGTCTTGATGGTTCCTTAGTTATAGAATAGTCTAATGTTCCATCAGATGCCTCATTGGAACTTGCCTTCTCATTCAATGCCTGCTTCACAATATTCTTTGATCCTGACATATTCACGGAATTCTATGGAAACAGCTGGTCCATGCTGTGGCATAGGGCAGCCATTTGGAGTTTGATTTTACATCCAGTTCCCATGAGAAATGTCCCTTTGAATTGAACTTTAGGAAATCTTTGTATATTTAATGGGGGAAATTATCAAGCCCCTTCAAGTTCCCTCCAGGAAATCATTATATGCTCAAAGGATTAAGTAATACCAACTTTTCATCTCATCGCTTACGTTTAGAAATCTGGAAAGACCCTAATCTAGTGAAGTGAGGGGTGTTCTGCTGAGACCATTACTTAATCTATTTTTTTCTCCTTCTCTTGATGCCGAGGCTGATTGTATATGTGATCTCATGCAAATGAGTGTGAATCCAGTGAACTTCCTGCTACATGTTCAATTATTTATACATCGATTAATTTGTTTCTTGAGCAAGTATTTACTGAGTGTCTGCTTTCTGTAAAACACTTGGCTGGGTCCTCAGTATTAGTCCTTAATAATATTAGTCTCCAAGGATCTAATATTTCAGCAGTCAAGTATCCCAACATTATAATTCAAAGAAATGCATGTTACAGGAAAATAATGGGCACCGTAGTTTCATGTTTGGTATCATCCACCTTCTGCAAATGCTTTGTCAATAAAGAAACAATGATTATATTTTCAAGCAAATAATTACTTCCTCAAGGCTGACACTTCTTGAATTCTTCTACAGGCAGTGAAGACGACTTAGAGGAAGAATACATTCAAGAAGCAAAAGTCATCTCAGTTGTTAGTGGAATGAAATCATTGGCCAGGATATTGGTAGCAATTCCCAGGTGTCTCTGCTAGCTCTGCAGGAAGATATTTTCCTTTAGCATTGATAGATCAAAGAAAAGTACAGCTTTAGCAAATTATTTAACCACTGTCTCATGGCATCCTGATTAGAAGCTACCAGGATAGAATCATCAGTATATAGATAGCCTGGAGTGATTAATATCAGCACTTTTCTTTTTCCTATCAAAGACCCAAACATGAAACTGAGTTAATGAATAAAAAATAGCAGTACTCATTTAGCACTTTATAATGTTTCATTTATATTTTCATTCACCTAATCATTTATTCATTCAGTGAGTATGGATGGGTTGGGCATTTATTTATTTCATTAGATACACTGAATAGTAATAGAAACTGAAGCTCAGGACTTAAAATTTAATTATTCTAAGTTATACAGCTATAGGTAGTAAAGCTATTATTTAAATTAGGTCTGTCTAATCCAAAGCCTTGTGATCAAAATCTATATATTCTAGAGCCTTGGAGTGAAACTCTATATTATATAGCTACAATTATAATTCTGAGATTTGCTGTTATTTCATAAAGAAGTCTTGATTTGAAAACCTAGATCTAAATTCACAAAGTCACATGCATACAGGGCCAGTGGTGATATAGGTTTGTAAAGAATGACGGATAGAATACCAGGCCCTCTTGAACTATCTTTTGGGTTCAAGAATGTTTCTCTTTCCCTTCACCTGTACTGTAGGACAACAAGGCAAGTATAACATTGAAGGGTTCCCTGACAGGGAGGCAATAGAGAGGAATGGGCTGTGCAAAATGGATATGTTTGCTGGCACAGGGGAGCATCCATCATCCCTTCAGCCCTTTGGAATCATAACAAAATGAGGGGCTAATGTTGCCAGATCATCTGATTTTTCCACAGAGGACAGAAATAGGTGTTATAATGTGAAATCTTCTGATTTCAGAGGCAGTATGGCCCAAGGCAGGCTTAGCGCCTGAGACTCCGCGTTTGAATCCTGGCTCTGCCACTTACTAGTCTGTGACTCTCCTGTTACTCAGCTGCTCCATGCCTCAGTGTTCTAAACTGAAAATGTAGTTCAATAAAGTGCTGTCTTGAAGGCTATGAAGACCACACCATGATTGTTATTCTGGGAGGTGTGCATCATTGTAGTACTGCGTACCTCATAGGATTTTGTGAGGACTAAATAAGTTAAATTCATGTAAAACCCTACATAATAAGCACTTAATAAATGTCAGAAACCATTATTTTTATTATTTAATTATTAACAATTAAGTATTTTTTAAGTTAAAAAACTGTGCAGGCTAAACAAAAATATTCAATTTGCAACTTTTGATTAAGTCTTACGGAAATTCTTTTATTCTTGCCACTGCATACATAGTTTATATAAGTACCCACCAGGCAGTTGGTAGTCTCTGGATTAAGCTTTTATAATTTAAATTTTTAAAAAAGCTTCTCATAAGTATGATACCTATATTTTTTACAATATAACATTTTTCTCCACTTGAGCATGTTTTCACTATAAAAATAGAGCTCTTAATTTAACAAAACAAAACATAACTATTATTTAAGTAACAGTGGTCTTTATTGGACTATAAATGAAACTGGACACAGATAGTAATGGAGGATCAAGAGAAGCTCACTCACATGAGAAATGAGAAGCTCTTGGAGCAATGCACCCTGGGTGTATAAGTATTTGAGAAGGCAGTGGGTATGTGTATAGTTCATATTAGCTTCTTGGTCCAGCCACCTTTGGGTTCATAACTAAGTTCCATAAAAATTAGAGTGTTTATAAGCGAAAAGGGTTTATTTATAAGCAGAAGGGTCTCTGTAAAATGTTGATCTTAAGCAAGAGCATTCACAGTGCATTCTAATGTAGTTAAGAACCAAAGGAGAGAGAAGCAGTCTTCTCCATTTTGCAAAAGAACACCATGGAGGTTTATCATCTTGGTGGTGCCAATGACTGGGCTGTGGAAGGAGATTATAGCATCTGGTGGACTACAAGGTACTCAGTGATGACTGACAAGAGATGATAGGAACTTGGCAAAATAGTGGTACCCAGATGATGCCAAGCAAGTCAGCATCTGTGCATAATAAAAAAGGATCTATTTCTGAGTATACCTGACACTTCTTGAGTTCTTCTACAGGCAGTGAAGATGACTTTGCTAGGGATCTGGGAGTCCTTTGCAAGTGGGGCAAGTAGGAACAAGATTAGAACCATTGCTATTAATGTGACTTTATCCTTACTTTCAGGCTGTTTAGACCTGAGGAAACTTGGGCTATGCTTGTGACCTACCTTATATTGTAAATATAAATTTTTTTAAAATAAATATTATATATTTAAAGAAACAGAAAATCAGGGCATAATTAAAAGACAAATCACCATGTGCAATTGCATACCTCTTTTGTAAGCAGTTAATATTTATAAATTGATTGTTTCCTACATTTTTAACTCTTTCTGTCACTTATAATACTTTACCTATGTTAAGCTCTAGATTGATATCACACAATTTAATGTTTGTATTGACCGTTTCTAAGTTTCTTACATGGTATCTATGTGAAATTCCTGCCTCCCATTCGTAAAGCCAACAGAATCAGTTCAAGAAAGCTTTTTTAAAATTTTGTCTCTAAAAAAGAATTCTACATGTCCATTTTTCCAGTTGTGTAGAACAATTGTCCAGTGTAATTTCCCTTCACTGTACCTTTTTAATCATGAGTTTTTTATTGTTTACAGCTAACCATTTCTGTACTTGGACTAGCTTTCTGTTCTGTGAATCCAGAGCTACAGATAATTTAAATTACAGATAATTGTTTGTTATACACATTGGCTACCGCCTGTCTGCTCCCTTAAGCAATTGTATGTTCTCTCTGGCATTGTTTCTTGAAATGTGGTGCTCAGACCACCTGCATGGAATCACTTGAGTTGCTTGTTAAAAATGCAACTTTCTGAACCTATCACAGGCCTCATAAATGAAGTTCCTTTTGGCTTTGTACATTAAAATTTGCAAAGCACTGCTATTGGTTTCACTTTGAAGATTCTGCTTCTCCTTTTTAAAAAGGGATTTTTCCTCTTTTGAAAATATGCAACTTAAATTAGCCAATACATTTTGATTCCAAAAGATACAATGTTACAATCCAGCAGAAATTTGCAAGAAGGTCATGTTGGTAATACAATAGCAAAAGGAAGATTAATAAGAATGCAAAAAAAAAAATCAGTATTAATAAAGTGCCTTGAGGGTTCGGCAGAGAGAGACACCAGCACATATTGGAGAAAAATAACCAAGGATTTGTGAAGGAGGCAGCTTTGACATGGGACTTGAGATGACTTGGAAATTTAGAGGTGGACATAAGGAGAGTCTACCAGGAAAGCAGCAGAGCAAAGGCACAGATATGGAAAGATGATGGTGATAATAATAACTCATAATTCATCTAGCTGAAGATAAAATACACTCATACATTTGTAGGTGACAGTTGAAATGGTACTGTGGAGAGTCTTGAAGGCCATACTGAATAGATGGTATTTATTTGGCACCTCCTGAATGTCTGCAACATTTTAAGTAGGCTGTAGATTTAAGGTAGGAAGTCACACATTCATGCATTGTAAGATAACATTTCTGATTTAATTTTTACAAAGTCTAATTAGAAGTAAGGTGGTCACACAGAGGAGAGAGTTACAGTAAATCTCAATGCAATTGCTTGGTCTCCAGAGAACCTAAGTGGGGTGGAAGCATGAGCACACAGCATATGGATGACACTCTGTTTATAAGATCAGGTCTTGCAAGTCCTGACAAGTTCAATTCTTACTATGTCACAGTCATTTTCTACTTTGGCATTGCAGCATGATTTGTAAAGAAATTACACAATCAGTGTGTTTCCATTGAATAGTATTGAGAAATAGCAGATTTTCTTTTGGACTAAAGTCAGTGCCAGTAAGACCATATTTTCATCCAGGGTATATGAGAGGATTGTTTCATAAAGAGAAAGCACAGGTAGGGCACAGGATGTCTGACGAATATCTCTGCCTACCACCTTCCAACATACTGGAAAATCAATTTCTTTGTAGTCTATTTCCTAACACATTTAGTATCTTCTTATCTTGGATTTCTGATCCTGACTTTGGTCAACATTCTATAATAGAGTCATTTCCCTTTAATGTATTATCTTATGAGATATCTGGAAACAGTGGAACCTACAGGGAACAGGTTAAGAGGAACAGAGAAACCAGTCAGGTCAGCCTTCCCTGGAAGACAATGATGCACTCCAGAGAGGCTGGGATGAGGGCTTCAGAATGTACATTAGACTCTAAAGAGACAAACGTTGACCAGCAGAGAGGGAAGCGTTCAAAGAAACCTGAAAAAACTGGCCATCACTCAAGAGTATGGTCAGTCTTTGGGGGATAGCTACAGAATCCTATAAGAGTATCTGGGACACGAAAGTCACAAAGAGCTCAAATACAGGTGTCAGCATAAGAGCCTTGTTTTTAAGCTTAGCTGGAATTTGCACATATGAAGTTCTATTCTGGAATATAGCCAATATTTTATACTAACTATAAGTGGAATATAACCTTTAAAAATTTAGGTCACTATATCATACATCTAAAACTTATATAATATTGTACATCAACCATACCCCAATTAAAAAAAAAAAGAAGTTCTATTCTGGGTTCCTGACTTGTGCTTTCACAGATAAAAGGTAATATGGGCCTGAGTTAGAGTGGAAATTTAAAAATAATTGATAAAAATGAGTCTATAGAATTCATCCTCCAATTGGGTATATATATGTTCAGGGGACAGAAGGGAAAGTAGTGGAACTTGTACACGTTGATTTTGAATATTCTTTAGGGAAGTTGGGGACTGGGAAAGAGATTTGGACTAGAGATATATACTTGTAATAGAAATCTCTAAATTGTAAAATACACTAAAACCTGTCATCTTCTGTTTTTAAAAAAGTCAAAATGTAGTACTGACTGCAAGTCAATATACATAACCTAAATATAACCACATTTGCAGCATAATTATTCTATGAGTAGTCCATAACATAGGATATTTGTCCTTTTTTCTAAAACTAAAATCACATACAGTGATTCCCCCTTGCTGGAATACTATACTTGAAGGCAGTGTGAAATACTGCTGGAATGCACATCTTAATGGCTGAGAGATGTCATCTTGGCCTGTATACCTAGTCACAGTAAATGAATTTGCTGTCTGTCTCACAGCTACATCTTTTTTCATGTTTCCCTCATAAAGTAAGAGAGCAATATGTATAAACTTCCCTCGACAGCAGGTCTCTCATAGGATTCCTCACGAACTGATGTATTTGACAGAATCGACCACCTTAGTGAAGTCCACATACACAATTGACCGATGGCAACAATCTACCCTTCACTTCTCCCACTGCTGTCTAAGGGAAGTGACTACAATGCACGCAGTTCCCTGGCTGCCGTGAAGCTACCCCTGCCTGGCCAATGTAAGCCATTGACATGGATGATTTAATACTTTACTGAAAACTATGTGTGAATGTGTCAGGTAACACGCATTATATGGAGACAGGCTTTTCAATCTACATGGATAACTCCTCGGTATACTTGGGATAGGCAGGAAGTTCTCCTGTAGGAACTGCCAAACATAAACTCACCTTTAAGTAAAAACATGTGAGTTTTAAGATGGAGATCAGAGTTTTCATCTGTAGTGAATGAAAGCAAGCTCTTACAGAGGGAAGTCTTGCTTTTCACACTAGAATTATCACCCAATTCTTTATGAGCAATTCTTTACTAGAATCACCAGTTTGTAGCAGTAGTTCCTGTCATGTATTCATACATTTATTCATTTACTCATTTTATTGATTAATAAGTCAACAAATATCTTTTGAATATTTATGATAGCCCAGGCATTCTTTGAAGTATTTATATACATGGATGTACAAGATCATATTTTCTGTCCTCAAAGAACTTAAAATATAGTGAATAAAGTGAAAAAGTAATCCAGAACTTTCCATCAGTAACTACCAAAAACTATAGCTATGGTAGTAACTACCATATGGAAGTGTTCATATTGGAAGTACATCTTATTCAGACTACCTACAAGGAGGTGTGAAGAAGGATTTCTAGAGGAGTTGAGATTTAAGCTACTAAGTGAAGAATGAGTAGTAGCTGATCAGTCAAAGAAAACAAGGGCTTTCTAGATAAGAAACTGCACAAAGGCAATAAAGATTGAAAAAGCAGAAACTTGGGAGCAGAAACTTATTTGATATGTCTAGAACATAAGAGTATGCCCAGAGATGAGACTAGGGAGGCAAACTGAGACAAGGTCGTAAAAACAGTTCTGTATTAGCTGGGAGGTATGACACTTTCTCCCCTGAAGGTTATAGGTGCCAACTGAAAGGAACTGTGGTTTGTTATAGTGTCTGCTTAGCAAACTGGAGCTATATTTCAGAGAATTTGCTTCCCTGTATGCTTTGAGATTAGTGTTACCTACAAGAGAAATCTGTGTAAGATTTAAGGGCAGAAGTGAAGTAACAGTCACTGTACTGCAAGTCAGTATGGGAGCTAGACACTACCATAGCTTGTTCACACTGCTGCTTATATGTGGAGACTCATCTTGTTGGCAGAGTCATGGCTCCTTCACCTCCCACCATATCTCCTTCTTCAGTTTCGGTGAGTCCTAAGCCAGAACGTGTGCAGGTATATGTGAAGGATAATGGCTTCTTCTGCAGGTCACATGTGTTGTCAAGGTTTAAATCAGTGAGAGACAGATGTGAGTTCCAGTTTGGCCTTGTGCAGTACATTCTAGCTGTCCTTGTGGGCTTGTTTTTCTCACTCGCCTTCCAGTTTTTCTTCCTGACTGCCAATCCTTTGACCTACAGTGACTTCAGCTCACCACACATTGCATAAGCAACAACCTTCCACAGACCTCTTTACCCATTTCCGCAATAGTGTAGGGTCTAATCTCTATAATAAATCTATTATTCCTTATCACTTATGGTTCTGGTTTCCTGAGCTGTAGGAAAAATCCCTAGCTGATACCAAGGCTATTTATCAAGGAAATGATATAAGATTTTCACATTAGCATGACATCGATAATATGGAAAATGGATTAGATATAGAATAATTATTTACATATTCTAAATAGCAGAATCTTTACTTTTCAAAGGAAATATTATTTGAAACCTTTGATAGAGAGGGATATACTTGCTTGAAATAGGGATGAGGAACTTAGGACCTGATTGTTCTGCCTCCCTTCACCCCTCCCTCTTCAGTGCAGGAAATAGCCAATGTTTGGAGAACGTGGTTTAACAAACGTCTGCATTAGAAATACTCCTATAGTCATTCTGGTGAGAAATGAAGTAGTTCAGAATTAAAATTTGGAGTTGAGCATGGAGTATATGGGGCATAGTTAGATATGTAGGCGTTAAAGTTAAAACTGCTTTGTGTGAGTGGTATGGAAAAGGCAGAAATCTGGGATGTTTTAAGGCCAGTGGATTGATTGATGGTATAATTTCTTGAGAAGTTACCGCAAATGAACATGTTTATTTGAGACCATTGAAGAGTTTTTGGCTTGTTCAAGTCATGATGAGCTCCAGTCTTTGGGCTGGAGCTCAAGAGAGAGGTCTTCTGTAGAGACGTGGTTTTAAATTATTGCAAAGGTGAGTCCGTTCTAGATTAGGAAGAATAGGTTGAGAACAGCTACGAACCAAAAATATAGATTCTGAGAAATAGCAACATATGAGGAGTAAGAGGGAGGTAAGGGTTGCCTTAGGAATGAATAAGAGAAAAGCTCATGAGGCAGTGAATACTCTGTGAATGAAAAGTATAAGAGATAAGATAAAGAAAGGAATGTGGGGTCAAGGATGTGATATTTTTGAAGGTGGCAACTTGAGGGGAAAGAGTAATTTGAGAGTAATTTATTGCATACTAATCTCTGAGCCGTTCATTGTTTTCATTGAATTCTATCTCATTACTTTCATCTACAAATATCTTTCCTCCAAGATCTGTCCTGTCATCTTAAATAGCAGAAAATTCTCTCTTTATAACTACAAAGCATCATGTTATATTCAACCTTCTAAAAGCATTAAGTATTCAATCTTTTCTTCTCCTCTAGCTCACATATTAGCCCTGCCCTTAAGTTTTACCACTTACTAGAAGTGAAATCAGACTCCTGAATGTTCACAGCTCTTGAAATTTCTGTACTTAACCATTGAAATTCAGGACTGTGGTTCCCCTCCCTTTCTAACCTTTGCTCCTGGTTTTGATGTTTTCCTTCATTGAATTTGTATGAAGGCACAGTTTTAAAGGAAACAGCCATAAGTAGCACATTAATTTTTCTTTGGAGCACAATGATAGATGCCCTTTCTACCAGTACCAGTACTAAAATTGGGTTAGAGATTAGTTTCCAGTTATAGATGAGTATAAAATTGATAACTTCTCACCTTTGGTTGATGCATGGTGATGAATTTTGTGATAATGTATTTAAGAAAACACTGAGGAAGACATGGACTTCTGGAATTTCTCTAATAATCATTTCCTGAATGTCAGGGATCTGAATTCAATTGTTTTTTAAATCCTTTGTCCACAAGATTTCTTTTGGGTATTTTGTTTGCATTTGAAGGAATAACTACAAGAACAGAATAAATGAAAAAAGAGACAAAAGAAAGAAAAAAAGGTGTGAAAACATGTTTCAATATTACAATGTTGATCAATTCTGATAGGATACATAATGCTATTAAAGGTCCTTACTGAAAAAAAAAAACGAATAGGAAAAATTAATAGTTTTAAGGTTTCACAATCAGTTAATAAAAATGTACAAAGCCCTATGCTTGGAACCCAGGTTTGTATGGCTCTGATGATGGCTCTGAACCTATACAGTGCCCTGAAATTTTAGTTCTTCAGTAATCGGTGCTCAGAGACTCAGCCACAGACAGGAGCAGTATGCCGTTTTGGTTTTCACAGCAGGCATGATTGCCTTGGTGCTTTCTAACCCAGGCAGATATTTATCCTGCTGCAGATACCCTTCTTCCATCTGTAGCTGAGTGGTTTCAGAAATCCCCGTGAGAATTGTTGGCCACTGCATTTGTGGATGTCAGTAATTAAGCTATGTACTCCAGCTGCAAGCTGTTGGACAACGTGAGTAGTAGAAGGGCATAGCTCTGCTGCAAAGCCTGGTCATATGAGAACAGAAAGGTCAATGCCCCCTGGTTGGTTTTTCCATGCCCTGGGGACCTTGGCTTATTCTGGGTTCACCCCATGATTTTCTCATCAGTCTTGTATGATTTTTACAAGAAGGTGGTATTTGCTACAAGCCACCTGGCCTGTAAGTTGCTTTTAGGCTTTTATAGTGTCTATACACAAAGAACAACTGTTCTGTATATCTGCTATCAGTGTTTCATGCCACAGAATTATACTGGGCATAGTGCTGATTCTATTATGGGCCTGCGCTTTGTTTTATAGCTTGTCCCTGACCTGGACTGGGATTGGTCTCATGTCACTCATAATTCATTTTCATGGTTTCTATCAAAATCATTTCTGTCTGTACTCTTTGGAATAGAGGACATTTGTTATACATTTAAAAAATTTTACTCTGTTTAATCATTGAAGTATAACTATAGGAGTGAGAGCTTTCTGTAAAGTATCCTCTGTGATTATTTCACAATGTATAAGCTTCCACGTATCGTTTGCTAGGTGGTCTTAGGTATTTTTTGATAATGTACTTTTCAGTCACAATTGGAATATACTGATGATTGGATTCGCAATCAGTGCTGATTGTGTCTTATCATCATTGTATCTCCAACACCTAGCATGCATCTGCATGTTTGCATATAGTAGATGTTAAACAATGTACGCTGAATGAATGAAGGAGTCCATTGATTGAATATTCCTGTTTTCGTAACGACTTTACAAGTAGGGCCCAATTTCTCGTCCTTTCATTTTGATATGCAAACTCCTTCCTTCATTTATTCAACACAACATGTATTGTTCATTTACTATATGCCAGTCACTTTCCTCAAAGGGATCACAGCTGTGGTGCCTGTGTGTGTATATTTGTGTGTGTGACAGATAGAGAGATATTGAGAATATATATGAGATTTGGGTGGATTGTAAACAGACATGTAAACAGGCAATCACAACCAGTGTGTAAATTAAGGACAGGTGCAGAGCAGCACGGACAAAACGTCAAATCAAAACCCAGACCTATGGATGCCTTCCTGAAAGAGATGATTATTTTACTAGGCTTTTTTTTTTTTTTTTTTTTTAAAGGGTGAGGTATCTAGAACAAGGCATGTGGAGAGGAGAAAGGAATTACTGGCAGAGCCAGCAACACACAGAGGTGTGAGCAAGCATGTAAGTAGTGAGGTATGGCTGCTGGAGGGAGGTGTTGAGTGAGGCACTGCCAATTCTTAACACCTCTGATACCACTGTATTCTAAGCCAGTATCACTTCCTTGCTTATAGTAACTAGCTTCCTACATGTCTCCCTGATTCTACTTTTCTAATAGTCTTTTCATACTGCCTGAGAGACCTTTTTAAAATGCAAATCATGTCACTCCTTTGCTCAAAACTCTAAGCAGCTGACCATCTCATTGGAATGAAATCAGACATCTTCAAAATGGCCTACAACTCTCTTTGGCTCCTGGCTTCTCCCTCTGCTATTGCTTCCTGTCAGTCTTCTCATACTCACTCATTTCCAGCCATACTCAGAATTCCTGTTGTCTCTTGAGGGGCACTGAACACTCTCCCAACTCAGGATTTTGGTATTTTTTGTTCCCTCTTCTTAAAACATTCTTTTCTCCAAATATCCTCAAGACCCTCTTTCATGCTCAGGTGTCAGAGAAGTGTTCCCTGACTACATTATCTAAAATTGTACCCACCCTCTCTTCTCTTACTCACCTTTGTTTTCTTTGAAAGCCTAATAGCGTATCATTATCTGGCATTGTACTCAGTATATATTTGTGTATTGTCCATCCCTGCCCTACTAGAATACGTGCTACCTGAGGATGGGGACGTTGTCTGCTTTGCTTACCATCTTAGACCTGATTCCTAGAACAGTGTTTGACATATAATAGATCCTTAACACATATTTGTTGGATTAATACACACATGAATGAATGGGAATTTAACTTTTTAAAGAAGCTCTCTTCCTACATGATTATTTTTATTATTATTTTTTTTTTTTTGCGGTACACGGCTTCTCACTGTGGTGGCCTCTCCCGTTCCGGAGCACAGGCTCCGGACACGCAGGCTCAGCAGCCGTGGCTCACAGGCCCAGCTGCTCCGCAGCATGTGGGATCTTCCCGGACCAGGGCATGAACCCGTGTCCCCTGCATCAGCAGTCGGACTCTCAACCACTGCGCCACCAGGGAAGCCCTCTCCTACATGATTATTATACACTCTAAAGACATTGGATTTTATCCTAAAGGTAATGAGGAGTGATTGAAGAATTCTAAGCAGGGAGTGACATGACCAAACTTGTATTTTAGAAAGATCATCTATCATCCAGAAGGAGGATGGATAGAAGGCTTTTGGAGTAATTCAGGCAAGAAATCACAAAAATTGAACAAAAAATGTGAAAATGATGAAAGAGAGGATGAAACACTGTAAAGAAGTACTCAGCTGATGCAATCCACAGGTCGCCCTTAAATCAGAAGTGTGCATTGTGTAAGAGGAGGAAACGTAGAGTGACCAGTTTGCCCAGGATTCTCCTAGTTTTAATACTGAAAGTTCTGCATCCTGAGAAAACCCTCAGAGCTGGTTAAAACAGACTGCTTGGTCACTCTAAAAAGTCAAAGATGCTTACAGAACACAATCTTTTCCTCCATCCCATCTACATTTAAGTAGTAGCAATGATTCCCACATGGGTTATTGTGTTCTCTTAAGAATCACTTCAAATCTCATGTTCCCCTAAATATTCTTCACCTTTACCTCCCTTTCCACCCCCATCCCCAACTGCCCCACAGCCTTATATCAACTCCCTCTTATGAAGGACCACAGTGTCTGTTAATCTCTTCTAGAACAAGTGATCTAATCTGCTTAGTGTAATATATTCATTGACCACATTGCACGTTTACCTTTTAGACTCAAAGCTTATGTAGTGTAATGACCATGCTTTATTCATCCTGTTATCCTTGCCAAACCATGTAGTACAGCTATGAATCCATGTCTGTTGAAGGAGCTGACGCAGGTATGTGTGTATGCTACAAATTTGGGTAAACAGAAGGTGAAGGCTGACTGTTGATCTTTGCTTGGAAAAATGGGTGTGATCACATACTAGTGGCAACCTAGAAACATTAATCAAAGACAAGCTGGCCACCATCTTTGAAGGAGGGAGTAGAGAATACAACAGTTATTGCTCACAAGCATGATTCTCAGGACATCTAGTCACATGAAGACTGCTTTGTGTGCCATCTTGGGCCCATTTACTCTAAGTTTCCAAAAGAGGAGGAGGACAACTAATGTGAAATTGGTGTCAGAGTCTTTAGATAAACAGGAATACATATTTTAAGGCTATGTATATATGGAGCAAAACGCCACATGTAAATTTAGAGTTTTGACCATCACTATGTTGGCCAGAAATTTGAGCCAGAATTTATAAAAATAAAATCCCTGTAGAATTACTTTTTACATGATGCTGCATTCTTAGCAAACATCACATTAACACTGAATATTTCCTCATGATCTCTAGCATTCTGATGCAGTGTTATATGTGCACATCTCAATCTCATATTTCTTCAGACCCTAGTTATGTTTAGGACTTAGTATTAGTCCCTTGTAGTTAGATACAAGCCTCTATATTTGTGCCTGTGTGTAATACGTGGAAATCAACTGAGAACTTGTGTTTTGTTTCCAAAACAAAGGCCAGAGTGGTGGGAACCACCTCTTATGGCTTGAACAGTCATATAACAACAGTCCTCTTGTTAAAACACCTCACATAGAATAAGAATCGTATTGGAACTTTAGATCCAACCTCTCAAAACTCACAGGCAAAGGATGTAAATAGCATATTTTTCTTGACTATTTTTTGGTGTGGGGACTTCTTATTTCCTTTGTTATTTGTTAAATGCTTTGACATCAGGTGACTAGATATAGCTTCCTTAAAGAAGCCAATAGAGTCCACTGCTTCAAGCAAGGCTAGTCTCCTCTTCTTTGATACCAGGTTCTCCCAAAACTAGTCTTCTAATATTTTCATTCTCTATCTTCTGAAATGAGAAAGAATTATCAGTTTTTCTAATTATTTATTTGCATTATAACAACAGTCTGAACAGAGGTTGTGAAATCCCAGTGTCCCTGAGGCTTTCTCCTGGGAGGATATAACCTCAAGAACTATGGGGAAAAATTCTCAAGAATATCCTTCAGAGTTATACTGAATTGCTTGATATAGCAGTAGGTTGGATTCGATCAACAGTAAAACAAGTTTTCCCATTTATGATAAAAAACTCTTCAGAAGGTGGGCATAGAGGGAACAACCTCAACATAATAAAGGCCATATACGACAAACTCACAGCAAACATCATTCTCAATGGTGAAAAACTGAAAACATTTCCTCTAAGATCAGGAACAAAACAAGGATGTCCACTCTCACCACTATTATTCAGCATAGTTTTGGAAGTCCTAGCCATGGCAATCAGAGAAGAAAAAGAGATAAAAGGAATACAAATTGGAAAAGAAGAAGTAAAACTGTCACTGTTTGCAGATGAAATGATACAATACATAGAGAATCCTAAACATGCCACCAGAAAACTACTAGAGCTAGTCAATGAATTTGGTAAAGTTGCAGTATACAAAATTAATGCACAGAAATCTCTTGCATTCCTATACACTAACAATGAAAGATCAGAAAGAGAAATCAAGGAAACAATCCCATTCACCACTGCAACAAAAAGCATAAAATACCTAGGAATAAACCTACCTAAGGAGGTAAAAGACCTGTACTCAGAAAACTATAAGACACTGACGAAAGAAATCAAAGATGACACAAACAGATGGAAAGATATACCATGTTCTTGGATTGTAAGAATGAATATTGTGAAAATGACTATACTACCCAAAGCAATCTACAGATTCAATGCAATCCCTATCAAATTACCAATGGCATTTTTCACAGAACTAGAACAGAAAAATCTTAAAATTTGTATGGAAACACAAAAGACCCCAAATAGCCAAAGCAATCTTGAGGGAAGTAAACGGAGCTGGAGGAATCAGGCTCCCTGACTTCAGACTATACTACAAAGCTACAGTAATCAAGACAGTATGATACTGGCACAAAAACAGAAATATAGATCAATGGAACAGGATAGAAAGCCCAGAGATAAACCCACACACCTATGGTCAACTAGTCTATGACAAAAGAGGCAAAGATGTAAAATGGGTAAAAGACAGCCTCTTCAATAAGTGGTGCTGGAAAACTGGACAGCTACATGGAAAAGAATGAAATTAGAACACTCCCTAACACCATACACAAAAATAAACTCAAAATGGATTAAAGACCTAAATGTAAGACTGAACACTATAAAACTCTTAGAGGAAAACATAGGAGGAACGCTCTTTGACATACATCACAGCAATATCTTTTTTGACCCATTTCCTAGAGTAATGGAAATGAAAACAAAAATAAACAAATGGAACCTAATGAAACTTAAAACCTTTTGCACAGCAAAGGAAACTATAAACAAGACAACCCTCACTCAGAATGGGAGAAAATATTTGCAAACGAATCAATGGACAAAGGATTAATCTCCAAGATATATAAACAGCTCATGCAGCTCAATATTAAAAAAACAAACAACCCAATCCAAAAATGGGCAGAAGACCTAAATAGACATTTCTCTAAAGAAGACATACAGATGGCCAAGAGGTACGTGGAAAGCTGCTCAACCTCATGAATTCTTAGAGAAGTGCAATCAAAACTACAACGAAGTATCACCTCACACCAGTTAGAATGGGCAGCATCAGAAAATCTACAAACAACAAATACTGGAGTGGGTGTGGAGAAAAGGGAACTCTCTTGCACTGTTGGTGGGAATGTAAATTGATACAGCCACTATGGAGAACAGTATGGAGGTTCCTTAAAAAATTAAAAATAGAATTACCATATAACCCAGCAATCCCACTACTGGGCATATACCCAGAGAAAACCATAATTCGAAAAGACACATGCACCCCAATGTTCATTGCAGCACTATTTACAATAGCCAGGTCATGGAAGCAACCTAAATGCCCATTGATAGACAAATGGATAAAGAAGATGTTGTACATATATATAATGGAACATTACCCAGCCATAAAAAGGAACAAAACTGGGTCATTTGTAGAGACATGGATGGACCTAGATACTGTTGTACAGAGTGAAGTAAGTCAGAAAAAGAAAAACAAATATCGTATATTAACGCATATATGTGGAATCTAGAAAAATGGTACAGATGAACTGGTTTGCAGGAGAGAAATAGAGACACACATGTAGAGAACAAACATATGGACACCAAGTGGGGAAAGCGGTGGGGTTGGGGGATGAATGGGGAGATTGGGATTGACATGTATACACTAATATGTATAAAATAGATAACTTATAAGAACCTGCTGTATAAAAAAAATTAAATTTAAATTTAAAAATAAAACGAAAAACAGTAAACCAAGTTCCATGCATTAGAATATCACGTGATCAGGACACTAATAGGTATGGGATGATTCTTCAGGGCTATACTTGTCCCAATTTCAATTCTAAAAATCGTCTAAATATTCAAATAAGCATCTTTAAGGTTAAACCATGAAGACCAGTGTTACCTCTTAATCCAAATGGTTTCCTTCTTGAACATAGAAAACATTACTTTTCTTTTTATATATTTCAAGTTTTCTTATACTTTATGATAGTCTTTTCACTTGAGGCAGAATGATATAAGGATGTAATAATGTGTTTTAAAGATATGTAGATTTTAAAAAAAAAGGAAATATGAGAATTTCAGTACTGGACCAGAGTCCTAGTGACACTAAACACTCTTCATACTCATGCCAAATCTAGAATTTGTAATACAGATTTATAGTCATGTTTACCAACACCTTTCCAGTTTGGAAAAAGATGAATGTACTAAATGGTCTTTGAGCCCAAGGATTCAATGATTAAATGACAATGTTTTAGTGCAGTGCTTTTTGGAAAGATGATGTAGTGGCCTCAGCAGGAGTCTCTGCATGACCAGGCAGGCTGGCTTGGAGTTTGCATCACACTGAGAAAGGTAAGGAAAGGTCTGCCACTTTTGGCTTAAGCATCCCTTGTCTCCACTTTAAAGCTGGGCATTTTTTAGCTGTTTTGAGAGCCTCAAACATGAAGCAGTGGCACACATAATACTGTAATCACTGAAGATCTTTCACAGTGATGACAATTCCTTGCCTGTGCAGACAGCTTTATAATCCACAAAGTTCTTTTAAGGTCATTATATCCTTTGCACTTTGCTGTAGGGCTAGATAAATATCTCCATTCCCATTTTGTTAATGGGAAACTGAATCTAAGAGCAATTATCTTGAAACACAATAAACATTCAGTTATTTAGCATGAGTATGGAATGTGTCATACTTGACGATATTCTGTTTAGTAATTATATAATAGGTCAGGTATTCCCAATTTTCAAAATATATTAACGTATATAGGAAAAGTATAATTTAAACCTCATTGGTAAAAATGGGAGGCTAAATGTACAAAATACCTCCCTACCTCCAAAAAAAAGAGTGTATTGAGTATCTTTAGGACACTGTGCTACACACAATGTTGACATATAGGGTTCTAAAAGGTCTAGGTTGTGATAAAACAATGATAAAATCTTTGCTTTTATTTGTAATTTTATAAAATTGACATTTCTTTACAAATGTCAATAAGAGATTTTCCTAAAATAATAGAATAATGCTTAAGGAAACTGGTGACTTCATGAGAGCGTTCAAGTAGCGAATGGTGTGGAAAGTTCAGTGGGAAATGCCTCTTCCAAAGAGAGCATTGGTTCTTCACACAGGGCAGTTTGATTGGGCAGGACTTCTACAGAATAGTGCTGACTCTCCAATTCTGTGCAGAGAAAAGCTATAATAAAATGGCTGATCTTTAAAACACTTAGCTGTGGGCAGAGTTCTCAGACTGTTTTGCCTACATTATCCCCAATCTGATCTCTTATAACCACACACAAATTTCTGTCAAGGTGATGTCTCAAATTTCTAATTCAGTCAATAGACACTTATTGAATCTTACTATGTGCAGAGCAGTACATAACTGTTAAAATAGTGTGCCAAAGGAACTTGACTTTTCTTTTCCATGTGTTCATTTTTCCCTCCTGGGAACAGAAACTTAGTTCTATGTGAAAAATCTACTTATATAGCTCTAAGGTATGTAATACATTCAATTACTAATTTTCAGTTTCCTCAGTGAAATGATCATGGGCCAATCTTAGGTATTAAAGGTAAATATTAATTACATAGTAGCTGAATTTTTGATTTTGGCCTACAGGATATGAAAAGAATCTAGAGAAATCCATATACCATATACAAAAAATGTCAATCCAATGTTTCGAGATATTTACAATCTGTCTAAGAAAATGTTTAGGGTGAAAATACCTGAGACACTTCAAGAAGTTTTAGAATTGGAGGGAAAGGTAGGATGCTAAAAACAATGCTGTCTTGAAGGCAATGTGAAAATGTAACTCTTCTATAATTACCTAATTACATTTTACAGCTTTTTTTCCAGATTGATTCAAGGTTCCTTTGTTTTGCCAAGCATGGAGATGAATTATAGGATTTGCCAAGGGAAGCTCTTACATACAATTGTTTCAGAAACACAAGCTTCCACCTTCCTTCCAGCTTGAGGAAGCTGGGTGTGGTAGAGAGAATCAAACCATTTAAAATACACTTTTACAGGAGTTTCTTTCTACTAGTTATCTCCCTCATTCTTCTGTTTACTTGAAGCTGGGCATTATTTTCAGGAGATGCAACAAAATATTGTTATTTTATTTCTGTGTGTGTGTTTGCTGATTCACTAACAGCTTTAAAGAAAACTGTGTATTCTCAGAGACTCCCTTTCTCCGCTGAGCACTTAGCAATATTTTCATCATTCAAAAACAGACCTCAGGGCTTCCCTCGTGGCGCAGTGGTTGAGAGCCTGCCTGCCGATGCAGGGGACACGGGTTCGTGCCCCGGTCTGGGAAGATCCCACATGCCGTGGAGCGGCTGGGCCCGTGAGCCATGGCCGCTGAGCCTGCGCGTCCGGAGCCTGTGCTCTGCAACGGGAGAGGCCACAACAGTGAGAGGCCCGTGTACCGCTAAAAAAAAAAACAACTCAATATTAATTATCTCCTCTGTGAAGATCTTCTGGAATGTTCTCCAATGTTCCAAGTCACTGTCTTACCAGGCTCCCATTGGTAGAGATGGATTTTGTATCTATCTCTACCAAGGCTAATTCATTATATTGTGCATACAAGACTGTCTCCTCTCATGAACTGGGAGGCCCTAGAGGAGGAGAACCACTAGAGCAGTTACCTCCTACATACTGGCTAGACAAATAGAGGAGAACAGACTATCTACATATTAGTTCATTGCATATATGTTCTTATTTCTCCCTTAAGCTTGGCTTTCTCTCCATAGGCCCTGTTTCCTATGTTGCACGTGGTTTATCACATGCATCAAGAGATTAGGAACATTAAGCAGGTGACAGATATCAACAATGAGCTGGGGATTTATTGTAATCAACCAATATGCTCAGCCTTGTAATTGCTCAGAGCTTTTTGCTCTATAATTATGTGGTTGCCTCAGTGTAGCCATTCAATGATGTCATAATTAGTGGGTAATTAACTAAAGCATTTGCTGAGATGCTGCAGAGCATGAAACATGTGTGCAGGTTGATAACATGAGGATTGATAAACTACTTAGTCAACAGTTTTCTAAAACCACTTTAGCAGATCCTTTCAAACCTCAGCAATTGTAAACCCCTTTCCAGCTTGCAGACTCTATTCCACAGTTGTTTTGTGTGCCATCTCAAATGTGGAATGGGGCCATCTAAGCCCTGCCTTATTGCCTCTCCCACTGTACCCACACTTCCACACATGCCCTCTCCCACTTCCACAACACCTTAATCTTCATAGCAATTGCCAGTTAGCAAAGAGATTGCATGTTGTCACTTTATTTGATGTGTGAGGTGGATCCTGCAGAGGATTGGCTTCAACTTTGAGGTGGAAAAAGCTTGGAGGGCTTAAGCCACCTGCCTTAGTTTAAATACCTTAGTTTAAAAATCTATTGGTAAAACATACCTGTTTCAAACCTGAGCCTCTTCCGACTCAATACTGAGTAGTCTACAGTGTAGTTTGTATAAAAGCAGGAATATCAAAAGCCGAAGAGGAGGCAGTACAGAGTGCATTTGGGAGGGGGAAAAAAAAAAACGTAGAATAAAAGGTCAGAGTAACAGCAAATGTTGAAGGAAAGTGATACAGAATGCTGTTGATACCTTAAAAGTGCACCCAAACTCTAAACACTAATCGATACATAAACACAAGTTGGCTGCTGTCACACCCTCTTATGCACGAGCTTCCCCCTCTGTAAGAAGATAAAACTAGTAGTACCTAAATCATAAGTCGGCTTGGAAAATTAACCAACTGAGATAATGCAGGTTAAGCTCTTAGTGTCAGATACACAGTAACCACCAATGATTGAGAGCTGGTGGATGGCGGGGAGGGGAGGAAGAGAGAGGAGAGAAAGGAGGGAGAGAGAGGGAGACAGAGGATATGAAACAGGAATCTAAGGTGTTTGAGAGGGGAAATGGGTTCTGCATACCCAGCATTGCCCAGGGGAAGAATGAGTGACTGGAGTCATGGGTTGCTCCTGCTTGTCCAGACTGAGCTCATTGAATGCTGAATCCAATGGCTAAGCCCGCTTGTTCTGATTGCATCCTTTAAAAGCAATCGTCTGTTTATAATTTGGTTTCCCTCGGAGCCAGGGAGGTGCTGCTTTCCAAACACCAGCACATACATCTCAATCTGGAACCACTGTAAGTGTAAAAAAGTATCATTTTGGATTGTGCACTATCATAGTAGTAAGTGGTTTTGTAACTTACCCTTTATGAGCCTCCTTTTCTTCTTTGTCTCACTTCCATGCTCCTCTGATGGTATTTCTTTTACTTTCTAAGTAAACTGGTTACCCTGGAATACTTGTCTAAGGGTCTGCCCCTGGGACAACTCAAACTATTACAATCACCATGTTTCTCCCTGTCTCTCTGCCTCTCATCTTGGCCTTTCTCTCTTAGGTTGCTTTTCATGGTGGGAGGCATGACCACCAGCAGGACTAGTGTCATGTACATATAGGTCATGATGCATGGGAAGAAGAGAGCCATCCGTTCAACTCTAGTTCTGAAAAGTCTTGGGAAGAGCTGTTGTCTGTCATGAACAAGGGAGGTGTAGTGCTTTGCTTTTCCTGACCTGAGTGACAAACCCAGACAGGAAGGGCAGGGTACTATGACTAGTGGCCTGTCAAATTCAGAGAGTGAATGAGCAGCAACCCCCAAAAGGAAGGAAAAGAGAATCGCTATTATTACCAAGAGAACTAAGCAGTGTGCTCAGCAGATAAAAACAATAGATGTCCATATAGATATATAAAAAGTAGCACCACTCACCAAATATAAATTGGCAGTAACGATATCATGTCAGTCCTCCAAAAATGAAGAGAAGTAACTGTCAAGATAGTATGCCCAGTTCCACTGTACCCCTTGCTAGATGCGTCCTCAAACCCTGGCTCCCAGTTTCAGTTCTCCTCAGCTCAACCTTAGAGCATCAGCATGAAGCGCAGCCAAGCAGTCAGTCTTCATGTCTGCCTAATCCACCAGGTGCCACTAGTGAAGGGGCACTGGACTAGAGTTAGCAGAACTGGTTATTAGCCCCTGGTGATCCTGAAGCTTTGACTTTACCTCTTTAGGGCTCAACCTCCTGTTTGTGAAGGTGTTTCAACTAGAAATGCCTGTGTACCAGAATCAAAATTACACTATTGCAGACCAGATAAGAGACAATCTTCTTTGCGTCATCATTCTCATTAAGATTGAATAGTGTTCATTAATACTAGTTTTAAAAGGTTGGCAATTGCTCATAATTGAACACAAAGTAAATCCTCTCAATAGTAGGTTTAATTATAGTTTCCAATAATAGTTTTAATCACAGTTTCTCAATAATAGTTTTATTGGATAATTGGTTTCACTGTTGCCTGTCTTCCTGACTCTGTCTTCCCTACTGTAGTCAGAGTGATCTGTGTAAAAAAACTAAAACTAAAACAAACAAAAACGTAAAAGCAAATCAGTCATCATGTCATTTTCCTACTGAAACATGCTATTGCTCTTTGGTTTCAGGATAGAAAATAACCTTGTTAGCTTGTAATAAAAAAATAGTAATAACAGATAAATAAAACCTTCACAATTTGACCCAAGCTACCTCTCCAGACTTCCACATGCTCTTCACACTGCTTCCCCTAATGTTAACATGTTTCATAACCACTATGCATTTATCACAACTAAGACATTAATATTTGTAGAATACTATTAACTACAGACTTTATTCAGATTTTGCCAGTTTCTTTTCATTAATGTCCTTTGTGTTCTAGGATCCAATCCAGAATACCACATAATGCATTTAGGTATCCTGTCTCCTTAGTCTCCATTTGGACAGTTTCGTGATCTTTCCTTGTCTGTCATGACCTTGACTCTTTTGAAGTGTACTGGGAAGGTATTTTATATCCTTTTTTTTCTCTTTTGTCTTATAGTATTTTGGCAAAACATGGTTTTCCAAAGGTAATTAGGTCTTCTTTTTTTCTTCCCATCTCCTTCAGTGAGGTTATGTCACACATTTGAAGAATAGACACGTTTAAAAAGTCTGTATCCTATCCTGAGTTCTCCCAACACCTTAGGCAATACTTTAAAAAATTGCATATGGTAAAAGTAACTCAGTGATGTGCAGTTCTGTGTATTTTGATAATTACATGGAGTCATATATCCATCACCACAGTATCATACAGAATTATTCTACCATTCTAAAAATTCCTGAGCGACCCCTTGGTACTCAAACTACCACTACCTTAAACCCATGGCAACAAACTGATCTGTTTGCCATCCCTATAATTCTGCCTTTTCCAGAATTTCTTACAAATGGAATCATACAATATCAACACCTTGAAGTCTGGCTTCTTTCTCTAAGCAAAATGCATTGAAGATCCACCCATGTTGGTGCATGAATCAATAGTCTGTTCTTTTTTATTTTAAAGCATTAGTCCATTAGATGGATGCACCATGGTTTGCTTAACCATTCATCTGTTGAAGGACATGTGAGTTGTTTTCAGTTTTTGGCTCTTATGAATAAAGGTGCTAGAAACATTGGTGTAGAAGTTTTTGTGCTAACATAAATCTTCAATTCATGTGGGTAAATTTCTAAGAATAGAGATGATCAATCATATGGTAAGCATATTACTAACTTTATAAGAAACTGGAAAACTATTTTCCAAAGTGGTTGTGATATTCTGCATTTCAAATAGCAGTGGATGGGAATTTCTTTTGCTCTATATCCTCCCTACCACTTAAAAATTTCAGTTAATTTATCTTAGCCATTCTAATAGGTATAGAGGTATAGTTTAAAAAAAAAACTTGCAATTCCCTAATAACCAATGATCAGCTTATTCTTTCATATGTTTATTTTATAGTTATAAATCTTCTTTGGCGATGAGACAATTCAGATTTACTATTTTTATTGGGTTGTTTTGTTGTTGTTAAGTTTTAAGTATTCTTTCCATTTTCTAGATATACATCCTTTAGAAGATGAGTAATTTAGAAATATTTTCCTGGTGTCTGTGCCTTATCATTTTGTTCTCTTAAAAATGTCTTTCACGGATCAAAATTTTTGGCAAAGCCTAATTTACTAATATGTTCTTTTATGAATCATACTTTTGAGGTCATCTCTTAAAACTCCTAATCAAACTCAAGGTCATGTAGATTTTCTCTTATTTTCTTCTAGAAGAGTTTTTAGTATTACATTTTACACTTAAGGCTATAATACATATTGAATTAATATTGGTACAAGGTGTGAGGCATATCTCAGGGTTTATTGTTTTGTAAATTGTGTCCAATTATTTTAGTATCATTATGTGAAAAGGTTATTCTGTCTTCACTGAACTGTCTTTATACTTTTGTAAAAAGTCAGTTCACTGTATTTGTTTAGATCTACTTTTGAGCTCTCTATTCTGTATTTTCTTTTTGACATTAATCACCTTTATTTCAATTTTAACAATGTTTATCACCACTGAAGAAATTTTAGATTCACTTTTAATACTTTGATGTCTGCTAACCAAAGTGGAAGTCTGCTGGCATTTTCAATACCAAGGGATAAATTTTTCTAAGACTCAGTTCCTTTTTTTTTAAATTTAATTTATTTTTTTATACAGCAGGTTCTTATTAGTCATCCATTTTATACATCAGTGTATACATGTCAATCCCAATCTCCCAATTCTTCACACCCCCATCCCCTGCCGCTTTCCCCCCTTGGTGTCCACTCTGTATGACAGTCTCTAGATATATCCACGTCTCTACAACTGACCCAATTTCGTTCCATTTTATGGCTGAGTAATGTTCCATTGTGTATATGTACCACAGCTTCTTTATCCATTCGTCTGTCAATGGACATCTAGGTTGCTTCCATGACCTGGCTATTGTAAATAGTGCTGCAGTGAACATTGAGGTGCATGTGTCTTTTTCAATTATGGTTTTCTCTGGGTATATGCCCAGTAGTGGGATTGCTGGGTCATATAGTAATTCTATTTTTAGTTTTTTAAGGAACCTCCATACTGTTCTCCATAGTGGCTGTATCAATTTACATTCCCACCAACAGTGCAAGACGGTTCCCTTTTCTCCACACCCTCTCCAGCATTTGTTGTTTGTTTGTAGATTTTCTGATGATACCCATTCTAACCGGTGTGAGGTGATAGCTCATTGTAGTTTTGATTTGCATTTCTCTAATAATTAGTGATGTTGAGCAGCTTTTCATGTGCTTCTTGGCCATCTGTATGTCTTCTTTAGAGAAATGTCTATTTAGATCTTCTGCCCATTTTTTGATTGGATTGTTTGGTTTTTTTTAATATTGAGCTGTATGAGCTGTTTATATATTTTGCAGATTAATCCTTAGTCCATTGATTTGTTTGCAAATACTTTCTCCCATTCTGAGGGTTGTCTTTTCAACTTGTTTATGGTTTCCTTTGCTGTGCAAAAGCTTTGAAGTTTCATTAGGTCCCATTTGTTTATTTTTATTTCCATTACTTTAGGAGATGGATCAAAAAATATCCTGCTGTGATTTATGTCAAAGAGTGTTCTTCCTATGTTTTCCTCTAAGAGTTTTATAGTGCTCCGTCTTACATTTAGGTCTCTAATCCATTTTGAGTTTATTTTTGTGTATGGTGTTAGGGAGTGTTCTAATTTCATTCTTTTACATGTAGCTGTCCAGTTTTCCCAACACCACTTATTGAAGAGACTGTCTTTTCTCCATTGTATATATATCCTTGCCTCCTTTGTCATAGATTAGTTGACCATAGGTGCGTTGGCTTATCTCTGGGCTTTCTATCCTGTTCCATTGATCTATATTTCTGATTTTGTGCCACTACCAAGATTGTCTTGATGACCGTAGCCTTGTAATATAGTCTGAACTCAAGGAGTCTGATTCCTTCAGCTCCATTTTTTTCCCTCAAGACTGCTTTGGCTATTCATGGTCTTTTGTTTCTCCGTACAAATTTTAAAATTTTTTGTTCTATTTCTGTAAAAAATGCCATTGGTAATTTGATAGGGATTGCATTGAATCTGTAAATTGCTTTGGATAGTATAGTCATTTTCACAATATTGATTCTTCCAGTCGAAGAACATGGTATATCTCTCCATCTGTTGGTATCATCTTTAATTTCTTTCATCAGTGTCTCATAGTTTTCTGCATACAGGTCTTTAGTCTCTGTAAGTAGGTTTATTCCTAGGTATTTTATTCTTTTTTTTTTTGCAGTGGTAAATGGCAGTGTTTCCTTAATTTTTCCTTCAGATTTTTCATAATTAGTGTATAGGAATATAAGCGATTTCTGTGCATTAATTTTGTATCCTGCAACTTTACCAAATTCATTGACTAGCTCTAGTAGTTTTCTGGTGGCGTTATTAGGATTCTGTATGTATAGTATCATGTCATCTGGAAACAGTGACAGTTTTACTTCTTCTTTTCCAATTTGTATTCCTTTAATTTATTTTTCTTTAATTGCTGTGGCTAGGACTACAAAGCTATGTTGAATAATAGTGATGAGAGTGGACATCCTTGTCTTGTTCCTGACCTTAGAGGAAATGCTTTCAGTTTTTCACCATTGAGAAGATGTTTGTTGTGAGTTTGTCGTATATGGCCTTTATTATGTTGAGATAGGTTCCCTCTATGCCCACTTTCTGGAGAGTTTTTATCATAAATTGGTGTTGAATTTTGTCAGAAGCTTTTTCTGCATCTATTGAGATGATCATATGGTTTTTATTCTTCAATTTGTTAATATGGTGTATCACATTGATTGATTTGTGTATATTGAAGAATCCTTTCATCCCTGGGATAAATCCCCCTTGATCATGGTGTATGATCCTTTTAATGTGTTGTTGGATTCTGTTTGCTAGTATTTTGTTGAGGACTTTTGTATCTATAATCATCAGTGATATTGGTCTGTAATTTTCTTTTTTTGTGGTATTGGTATCAGGGTGATGGTGGCTTCATAGAATGAGTTTGGGAGTTTTCCTTCCTCTGCAATTTTTTGGAAGAGTTTAGAAGGATGGGTGTTAGCTGTTCTCTAAATGTTTGATAGAATTCACCTATGAATCCCTCTGGTCCTGGACTCTGTTGGAAGATTTTTAATCACAGGTTCAATTTCATTGCTTGTGATTGGTCTGTTCATATTTTCTATTTCTTCCTGGTTCAGTCTTGGAAGGTTATACGTTTCTAAGAATTTGTCCATTTCTTCCAGGTTGTCCATTTTATTGGCATAGAGTTGCTTGTAGTAGTCTCTTAGGATGCTTTGTATTTTTGTGGTGTCTGTTGTAACTTCTCCTTTTTCATTTCTAATTTTATTGGTTTGGAGTCCTCTCCCTCTTTTCCTTGATGAGCCTGGCTAGTGGTTTATCAATTTTGTTTATCTTCTCAAAGAACCAGCTTTTAGTTTTATTGATCTTAGCTATTGTTTTCTGTTTTTCTATTTCATTTTTTTCTGTTCTGGCCTTGATGATTTCTTTCCTTCTGCTATTTTGGGTTTTGTTTGTTCTTCTTTCTCTAGTTCCCCTGGGTTAAGGATAGATTGTTTATTTGAGATTTTTCTTGTTTCTTGAGGTAGGCTTGTATAGCTATAAACCTCCCTCTTAGAACTGCTTTTGCTGCATCCCATAGGTTTCGGATCATCATGTTTCCATTGTCATTTGTCTGTAGGTATTTTCTGATTTCATCTTTGATTTCTTCAGTGATCTCTTGATTATTTAGTAACCTATTTTTTAGCCTCCATGTGTTAGTGTTTTTACGCTTTTTTCCCTGTAATTTATTTCTAATCTCATAGCGTTGTGGTCAGAAAAGATGCTTGATATGATTTCAATTTTCCTAAATTTACTGAGGCTTGATTTGTGACCCAAGATATAATCTATCGTGGAGAATGTTCCATGCGCCCTTGAGGAGAAAGTGTAATCTGGTGTTTTTGGATGGAATGTCCTATAAATATCAGTTAAAGCTATCTGGTCTATTGTGTCATTTAAAGCTTGTGTTTCCTTGTTAATTATCTGTCTGGATGATCTGTCCATTGGTGTAAATGAAGTGTTAAAGTCTCCCATTATTATTGTGTTACTGTCGATTTTCTCTTTTACAGCTGTTAGCAGCTGCCTTATGTATTGAGGTGCTCCTGTGTTGGGTGCATATATATTTATAATTGCTGTATCTTCCTCTTGGATTGATCCCTTGATCATTATGTAGTGTCCTTCCTTGTCTTTCGTAACATTCTGTATTTTGGGTTTTTTTGCGGTATGCGGGCCTCTCACTGTTGTGGCCTCTCTTGTTGCGGAGCACAGGCTCCAGACGCACAGGCTCAGTGGTCATGGCTCATGGGCCCCACCGCTCCGCGACATGTGGGATCTTCCTGGACCAGGGCACGAAGCTGTGTCCCCTGCATCGGCAGGTGGACTCTCAACCACTGCGCCACTAGGGAAGCCCAACATTCTGTATTTTAAAGTCTATTTTATTTGATATGAGTATTGCTACTCCAGCTTTCTTTCAATTTCCATTTGCATGGAATATCTTTTTCCATCCCCTCACTTTCAGTCTGTATGTGTCCCTAGGTCTGAAGTGGGTCTCTTGTAGACAGCATATATATGGATCTTGTTTTTGTATCCATTCAGCAAGCCTGTGTCTTTTGGTTGGAGCATTTAATCCATTCACGTTTAAGGTAATTATCGATATGTATTTTCCTATTACCATTTTTTTAACTGTTCTGGATTTGGTTTTGTAGGTCCTTTTCTCCTCTTGTGCTTCCCACTTAGAGAAGTTCCTTTAGCATTTGTTGTAGAGCTGGTTTGGTGGTGCTGAATTCTCTTAGCTTTTGCTTGTCTTTATAGCTTTTGATTTCTCCATTCAATCTGAATGAGATCCTTGCTGGGTAGAGTAATCTTGGTTGTAGGCTCTTCCCTTTCATCACTTTAAGTATATCATGCCACTCCCTTCTGGCTTGTAGAGTTTCTGCTGAGAAATCAGCTGTTAACCTTATGGGAGTTCCCTTGTATGTTATTTGTCGTTTTTCTCTTGCTGCTTTCAATAATTTTTCTTTGTCTTTTATTTTTGCCAATTTGATTACTATGTGTCTCGGCGTGTTTCTCCTTGGATTTATCCTGTACGGGACTCTCTGCACTTCCTGAACTTGTGTGGCTATTTCCTTTCCCATGTTAGGGAAGTTTTCATCTGTAATTTCTTCAAATAATTTCTCGGGTCCTTTCTCTCTGTATTCTCCTTCTGGGACCCCTATAACGCGAATGTTGTTGCATTTAATGTTGTCCCAGTGGTCTCTTAGACTGTCTTCATTTCTTTTCATTCCTTTTTCTTTATTCTGTTCCACAGCAGTGAATTCTACCATTCTGTCTTCCAGGTCACTTATTCGTTCTTCTGCCTCAGTTATTCTGCTATTGATTCCTCCTAGTGTAGTTTTCATTTCAGTTATTTTATTGTTCATCTCTGTTTGTTTGTTCTTTAATTATTCTAGATCTTTGTTAAACATTTCTTGCATCTTGTCGATCTTCGCCTCCATTCTTTTACTGAGATCCTAGATCATCTTCACTCTCATTATTCTGAATTCTCTTTCTGGAAGATTGCCTATATCTGTTTCATTTAGTTGTTTCTCTGGGGTTTTATCTTGTTCCTTCGTCTGGTACATACCCCTCTGCCTTTTCATCTTGTCTGTCTTTTTGCGAGTGTGTTTTTTGTTCCACAGGCTGCAGGATTGTAATTCTTCTTGCTTCTGCTGTCTTACCTCTGGTGGATGAGGCTATCTGAGAGGCTTGTGGAAGTTTCCTGATGAGAGGGACTGGTGGGGGGTAAAGCTGGCTGTTGCTCTGGGGGGCAGAGCTCAGTAAAACTTTAATCCGTTTGTCTACTGATGGGTTGGGCTGGGTTCCCTCCCTGTTGATTGTTTGGCCTGAGGCAACCCAACACTGGTAACTAGCCGGGCTCTTTGGTGGAGCTAATGGCAGGCTCTGGGAGGGCTCATGCCAAGGATTACTTCCCAGAACTTCTGCTGCCAGTGCCCTTGTCCTCACGGTGAGGCACCCCCCCCCTGCCCGCCTCTACAGGAGATCCTCCCACACTAGCTGGTAGGTCTGGTTCAGCCTCCTATGGGGTCACTGCTCCTTCCCCTGGGTCCCAATTCACACACTACTTTGTGTGTGCCCTCCAAGAGTGGAGTCTCTGTTTCCCCCAGTCCTGTCGAAATTCTGCAATCTAATCCCACTAGCCTTCAAAGTCTGATTCTCTAGGAATTCTTCCTCCTCTTGCTGGATCCCCTGGTTGGGAAGCCTGACGTGGGGCTCAGAACCTTCACTACAGTGGGTGGACTTCTGTGGAATAAGTGTTCTCCAGTTTGTGAGGCACCCACCCAGCAGTTATGGGATTTGATTTTATTGTGATTGCACCCCTCCTACCATCTCACTGCAGCTTCTCCTTTGTCTTTGCATGTGGGGTATCTTTTTTGGTGAGTTCCAGTGTCTCCCTGTCAATGATTGTTCAGCAGTTAGTTGTCTCTGTATTCTGTTTAATTAATCTATGTCTGTCCTTTCAGCATTACTCTGATTAATGTAGATTTAGTAAGTCTTGAAGTTGGATAGTGTGGAATCCCGTTTTTTTACCTTTTTCATAATTATTTTGGATATTCTAATTACTTTGCCATTCTCTAAAAAGTTTAAAACCATATTGTAAATATCTAAACAGCTTGTAGTGATTATGATTGGAATTTCCTTGAATCTATAGGTAAATTGTGGGGGTTTCACATTTTAACAATGAGTCTCCTAATCCATTAACACGGTATATCTGTCCATGTGAGTATTTTCTTTGGAAAAAAGTATATTCAGTTTCTTTGCCCATTTTTTAAATCACATTATTTGTGTATTTGTTATTGAGTTGTATGAGTCCTTTATATATTTTGGATATTAACCTATTATCAGATATATGGTTTGCAAACATTTTCTCCCATTCTGTAGTTTGCCTTATCATTTTGTTGATTGCTTGGTATGAAGAAAATTTTTTAGTGTGAGTATTTCCACTTGTTTATTTCTGCTTTTGTTGCCTGGGCTTTTGTTGTCAAATCCAAAAAGTAGTTTCCAAGGCTAATGTCAAGGAGTTTTTCTCCTATGTTTTACTTCTAGGAGTTTTACTGTTTCAGATCTTACGTTTAAGTGTTTAATTCATTTAGAGTTTACTTTTGAGTATGATGTAAAATAATGGTCCAGTTTCATCCTTTTGCATGTGGATATACAGTTTTCCCAACACCATTTCTTGAGAAGATTATTGATTCCCCATTGTGTAATCTTGGTGCCTTTGTCAAAGATTGACTGTATATGTGTGAGTTTACTTCTGGGCTCTCAATTCTGTTCCATTGGTCTATGTGTCTATTTTCACACCAGTACCATACTGTTTTGTTACTATAGTATTGAAATATAATTGAAAACAGAAAATATGATACCTTCAGGTTTGTTCTTCTTATTCAAGATTATTTTGGTTATTCAAGGTCTTTTGTGGTTCCATATGAATCGTAGGATTGTTTTTTTCCACTTCTGTGAGAATTGCCATTGGAACTTTGATAGGGATTGCTTTGAATCTGTAGATCACTTTGGGTAGTATGGACATTTTAGCAATATTATTTCATCCAATCCATGGGATATCTTTAAACATAGTTGTGTCTTCTTCAGTTTCTTTCATCATTGTTTTATAGTTTTCATTGTACAGATCTTTCCCCTCCTTGGTTAAGTTTATGTCTAAGTAATTTATTTTTTCTGATGCAGTTGTAAATGGGCTTTAAAATTTTTTTTTCAGATAGTTTATTTTTAGTATTTGAAACAACTTATTTTTGTATCCTGATTTTGTGTACTGCAAACTAAACTGAATTTGTTTATTAGTTCTAACAGGTTTTTTTGTTTATCTGTCTAGTCTTTAGGGTTTTCTATATATGTGATCATTTCATGTGCAAACAGAGGTGACTTTACTTCTTCCTTTCTGATTTGGAGTTTTTTTCCTGCTTAATTCCTCTGGCTAGGAGTTCCAGTACTATGCTGAATAGAAGTGGCAAGAGTGGACATTCTTGTCTTATTCCTTGATCTTAGAAGAAAGCTTTCAGCCTTTCACCACTGAGTATGATGCTATATGTGGGCTTGTCATTTAAGGCTTTTATTATGTTAAGGTACATTCCTTCTGTACATAAATTTTTATCATGAAAACATGCTGAATTTTGTCAAAAGCTTTTTTTGCATCTACTGAGATATTCATATGGTTTTTATCCTTCTTTTGTTAATTTGGTGTATCACATTTATTTACTTGCATCCATTAAACCATTCTTGCACCTCAGGGATAAATCCCATTTGATCATGGTGTCTGCGCCTTTTAATGTATTGTTGACTTTCTTTTGCTAGTATTTTGTTGAGGATTTTTGAATCTATGTTCATCAGGGGCATTGGCCTATAATTTTATTGTTTAATATTTTTATATTATTTCTTGGTTGCAGTTTTTTTTTTTTTTTCCAGCAGTTTGAACATATCATCCCATTCTCTTCTGGCCTGCAAAGTTTCTGCTGAGAAATCCACTGATAGTTGTCTAAGGGAGGTGCCCTTGTATGAAATATATATATATTTTTTTGCCACATTCAAAATTCTCTTTGTCTTTTGGTTTTGAGAATTAGATTATAATGTGTCTCAGAAAAGTCTTATTGGGTTGAATTAGTTGTATAAAGATTTAGGGCTGTTATGTTCTTCTTGATGAATTGGCCCAAATGACCCTCTTTAACACTGGTAATATTTGTTGATTTGAAACCTACTTTAATATTAATATAGGCATCTCAACTTTACTTGGTTATGTTAACCATGGTGTATTTTTTTCTCTTCTTTTATTTTAAGCCTATTAGTGTATTTATATTAGAAGTGTATTTTGTGAAGTCAGCATAAAATGAAGTCTTATTATATATTTAATCTAAGAATCTTTTATTTTTATTGGATTTGTGATTATTATGTGGTTACTTTTAAATCTATAATCTTCCTATTTTATTTCTATTTGTCCCATATCTTCTTTGCTTCCCTCCTCCTATTTTTCTGCATTCTGTTCAATTAGTTGAACATATTTTACAATTATATTTTATCTCTTTTGTTGGAATATTAATTCTAACTCTTCCATTTGTTATTTTAACAGTTGATTTGGAGTTTATAGTATGCCTATTTAACTTAGTATACTCTACTTTCAAGGAATACTAGACGACTTCACATATAGTATAAGAAAGTTTAATAGTATACTTTAAATTCTCCCTTATGACTTGGTATTATTAGCATGTGTTTTATTCTTACATAATGTATAAACCTCACATTATAGTATTATCATCTTTGTCTAAACAGTTAATTATCTTTTAAAGAGGTTAAAATAATGAGAAAAATCCTATGTATTTATCTTTGTAATTATTCCCTCTCATTGCTTCTCATTTATTTGTGTAGATCTATATTTACATTTTCCTTCTGCCCTTTAACATTTTTTATAGTGTAGTTTTGCAATTTATGAAATCTTCCTGCTTTTTCGTGTGTGTCTGAAATGTCTTTATTTGGCCTTCATTTTTGAAAGATGTGTTTGCTGCATATAGAATTTTAGGATGAGAGTTTTTCTTTTCTTTTAGAACTTTAAAATAGTATTCCACTGTCTTCTCATTTTGATTATTTTTGATGAGAATTTTGATGCCATCTTTATCTCTGTTCCTGTGTAATGTGTCGTTTTTCCTGAAACAGATTTTAAGAATTTCCCTTTCCCATTGGTGCTGAGAAATTTAATTGTTAGGTATTTTTGTAGTCTTATTTATGGTATTGTGCTTGGAGTTTGTTGAGTTTCTTAGTTCTGTGGATATGTACTTTTCATCAAATTTGGGAAAATTTTGTCCTCTATTTATTTATTTATTTAATAGATCTTTATTGGAGTATAGTTGCTTCACAATACCGTGTTAGTTTCTGTTGCACAACAAAGTGAGTCAGCCATATGCATACACATGTCCACACATCCCCTCCCTCTTGAGCCTCCCTCCTATCCACCCTATCTGACCCCTCTAGGTCATTTCAAAGCACCGAGCCAATCTCCCTGAGCTATGTTGCTGCTCCGCACCAATTATTTTACATTCAGTAGTGTATGTATGTTGCTGCTAATCTCACTTTGCCCCAGCTTCCCCCTCCCACCCCATGTCCTCAAGTCCATTCTCTATGTCTATGTCTTTATTCCTGTGCTGCCACTAGGTTCATCAGTACCTTTTTTTTAAATTTTAGACTCCATATATATGCGTTAGAATACGATATTTGTTTTTCTCTTTCTGACTTACTTCGCTCTGTATGAGAGACTCTAGGTCCATCCACCTCATTGCAAATAACTCAGTTTCGTTTCTTTTTATGGCTGAATAATATTCCATTGTATAAATGTGCCACATCTTCTTTATCCATTCATCTGTCAATTGACATTTAGGTTGGCTCCATTTCCTGGCTATTGTAAATAGTGTTACAGTGAACATTGTGGTGCATGTCTCTAGGGGATTGCTGGGGCATATGGTAGTTCTATTTTTAGTTTTTTAAGGAACCTCCATACTGTTCTCCATAGTGGCTGTATCAATTTACATTCCCACCAACAGTGTAGGAAGGTTTCCTTTTCACCACGCTCTTTCCAGCATTTATTGTTTCTAGCTTTTTTTGATGATGGCCATTCTGACTGGAGTGAAGTGATACCTCATTGTAGTTTTGATTTTCATTTCTCTAATAATTTGTGATATTGCACATCTTTTCATATGCCTCTTGGCCATCTGTATGTCTTGCTTGGTGAAATGTCTATTTAGGTCTTCTTCCCATTTTTTAACTGGATTGTTTATTTTTTTGATATTGAGCTGCATAAGCTATTTGTATATTTTGGAGATTAATCCTTTGTTGTTTCATTTGCAAATATTTTCTCCCATTCTGAGGGTTGTCTTTTTGCCTTGTTTATGGTTTCCTTTGCTGTGCAAAAGCTTTTAAGTTTAATTAAGTCCCATTTGTTTATTTTTGTTTTTATTTCTGTTACTCTAGGAGGTGGGTCAAAAAAGATCTTGCTGTGGTTTATGTCAAAGAGTGTTTTTCCTATATTTTCCTCTAAAAGTTTTATAGTGTCTGGTCTTACATTTAGGTCTGTAATCCATTTTGAGCTTATTTTTGTGTATGCTATTAGGTAGTGTTCTAATTTCATCCTTTTACATGTAGCTGTCCAGTTTTCCTAGCATCACTTACTGAGGTGGCTGTCTTTACTCCATTGTATGTTCTTGCCTCCTTTATCAAAGATAAGGTGACCATATGTTCATGGGTTTATCTCTGGGCATTCTATCCTGTACCCCTGATCTATATTTCTGTTTTTGTGCCAGTACCATACTGTCTTGATTACTGTAGCTTTGCGGTATAGTTTGAAGTCAGGGAGCCTGATTCCTCCAACTCCTTTTTTCTTTCTCAGGATTGCTTTGGCTATTTGGGGTCTTTTGTCTTTCTATATGAATTGTAAGACTTTTTGTTCTAATTCTGTGAAGAATGCTATTGGTAGCTTATTAGGGATTGCATTGAATCTGATTAGTTTCAGTAGTATAGTCATTTTCACAATATTGATTCTTCCAATCCTAGAACATGGTATATTTCTCCATCTGTTTATGTCATCTTTGATCTCTTTCTTCAGTGTTTTATAGTTTTCTGAGTACAAGTCTTTCACCTCCTTAGGCAGGTTTATTCCTAGCTATTTTATTATTTTTGTTGCAATGGTAAATGGGAGTGTTTCCTTAATTTCTCTTTCTGATTTTTCATTGTTGGTGTATAGGAATGCCAGAAATTTCTGTGCATTAATTTTGTATCCTGCAACCTTACCAAATTCATTGATTAGTTCTAGTAGTTTTCTGGTGGCATCTTTAGGATTTTCTATGTAAAGTATCATGTCATTGGCAAATAGTGACAGTTTTACTTCTTGTTTTCCAATTTGTATTCCTTTTATTTCTTTTTCTTCTCTGATCACTGTGGCTAGGACTTCCAAAACTATGTTGAATAATAGTGGTGAGAGTGGACATCCTTGTCTTGTTCCTGATCCTAATGGAAATGCTTTCAGTTTTTCACCATTGAGAATGATGCTTGCTGTGGGTTTGTCATATATGGCCTTTATTATGTTGAGGTAGGTCCTGTATATGCCCATTTTCTGGTGAGTGTTTATCATAAATCGGTGTTGAATTTTCTCAAAAACCTTTTCTGAATCTATTGAGATGATCATACTGTTTTTATTCCTTAATTTCTTAATGTGGTTTATCACATTGATTGATTTATGTATATTGAAGAATCCTTGCATCCCTGGGATAAATCCATGGTGTATATCCTTTTAATGTGCTGTTGGATTCTGTTTGCTATTATTTTGTTCAGGATTTTTGCATCTATGTTCATCAGTGATATTGGTCTATAATTTTCTTTTTTTTGTGACATGTTTTTCAGGTTTTGGTATCAGGGTGATGCTGGCTTCGTAGAATGAATTTTGAGTGTTTCTCCCTCTGCAATTTTTTGGAAGAGTTTGAGAAGGATAGGTGTTATCATTATCTCTTCTCTAAATGTTTGATAGAATTCACCTGTGAAGCCATCTGGTCCTGGACTTTTGTTGGTTGGAAGAGTTTTAATTATGGTTTCAATTTTATTACTTGTGATAGGTCTGTTTATATTTTTTAATTCTTCCTGGTTCAGTCATGGAAAATTGTACCTTTCCAAGAATTTGTCCATTCTTTGTGGTTGTCTATTTTATTGGCATACAGTTGTTTGTAGTAGTCTCCTGTAATCCTTTGTATTTCTGCTGTGTCAGTTGTGGTTTCTCCTTTTTCATTACTAATTTTATTGATTTGCATCCTCTCCCTTTTTTTCTTCGTGAGCCTGGCTAATGGTTTATCAATTTTGTTTATCTTCTCAATGAACCAGCTTTTAGTTTTATTGATCTTTGCTATTGTTTTCTTTGTTTCTATTTCATTTATTTCTGCTCTGATCTTTATGATTTCTTTCCCTCTACTGACTTTGAGTTTTCTTTGTTCTTTTTTCTCTAGTTGGTTTAAATGTAGGATTAGATTGTTTATTTGAGATGTTTCTTGAGGTGAGATTGAATTGCTATAAACTTCCTTCTTAGAACTGCTTTTGCTGCATCCCATAGGTTTTGGGTCATCGTGTTTTCATCATCATTTGTTTCTATTTTTTAGTTCTTCTTTGAATTCTTAAGTGATCTCTTCGTTATTTAGTAGCACACTATTTAGCCTCCATGTATTTGTGTTTTTTACAGTTTTTTTCCAGTAGTTGATTTCCAATTTCATAGCATTGTGGTCAGAAAAGATGCTTGATACGATTTCAATTTTCTTAAATTTACCAAGGCTTGAATTGTGACCCAAGATGTGATCTATCCTGGAGAATGGTACATGTGCACTTGAGAAGGTGTATTCTGCCACTTTTGGGTGAAATGTTCTACAAATATCAATTAGATGTATCTGGTCTATTGTATCATTTAAAGCTTGTGTTTCGTTATTTATTTTCTGTTTGGATGATCTGTCCATTGGTGTAAGTGGGGTGTTAAAGTCCCCTATAATTATTGTGTTACTGTCGATTTCTCCTTTCACGGTTGTTAGCATTTGCCTTATGTATTGAGGGGCTTCTGTGTTGGGTGCATAAACATTTATAATTGCTATATCTTCTTGGATTGATCCTTTGATCATTATGTAGTGTCCCTCCTTATCTCTTGTAACAGTATTTATTTTAAAGTCTATTTTATTTGATATGAGTATTGCTACTCCAGCTTTCTTTTGATTTCCATTTGCATGGAATATGTTTTTCCATCCCTTCACTTTCAATCTGTATGTGTCCCTAGGTCTGAAGTGGGTCTCTTGTAGACAGCATATATATGGGTCATGTTTCTGTGTCCATTCAGCCAGTCTGTGTCTTTTGGTTGGGGCATTTAATCCATTTACATTCAAAGTTATTACTGTTATGTATGTTCCTATTACCATTTTCTTAATTGTTTTGGGTTTGTTTTTATGGGTCTTTTTCTTCTCTAGTGTTTCCTACTTAGAGAAGTTTCTTTAGCATTTGTTGTTAAGTTGGTTTGGTGTTGCTGAATTCTCTTAGCTTTTGTTTATCTGAAAAGATTTTGACTTCTCCATTGTATCTGAATGAGATCCTTGCTGGGTAGAGTAATCTTGGTTGTAGATTTTTCTCTTTTATCACTTTATCATGCCACTCCCTTCTGGCCTGCAGAGTTTCCACTGCACAATCAGCTGATAACCTTATGGGGATTCCTTTGTATGTGATTTTTTGTTTTTCTGTTGCTGCTTTTAATATTTTTTCTTTGAATTTAATTTTTGTAAATTTGATTAATATGTGTCTTGGTGTGTTTTTCCTAGGGTTTATCTTGTATGGCACTCTCTGTGCTTCTTGGACTTGGGTTACTATTTCCTTTCCCATGTTAGGGAAGTTTTCCACTAAAATCTCTTCAAATATTTTCTCAGACTCTTTCTTTTTCTCTTCTTCTTCTGGGACCCCTATAATTCGAATGTTGGTGTGTTTACTGTTGTCCCAGAGGTCTCTGCGACTCTCTTCAATTCTTTTCATTCTTTTTCTTTATTCTGCTCCTTGGCAGTTATTTCCACCATTTTGTCTTCCAGCTCACTTATTCATTCTTTTTCCTCCGTTATTCTGTTATTGATTCCTTCTAGTGTATTTTTCATTTCAGTTATTGTGTCGTTAATCTCTGTTTGTCCTTTGGTTCTTCTAGATCTTTGTTAAACATTTCTTGTATTTTCTCAATCCGTGCTTCCATTCAGTGTCCGAGATTCTGGATCATCTTTACTATCATTACTCTGAATTCTTTTTCAAGTAGATTGCCTATTTCCTCTTCATTTATTTGGTCTTGTAGGTTTTTACCTTGCTCCTTCATCTGTGACCTACATTTTTGCTGTCTCTTTTTTTTTTTAAATGAGTGGGGTTGTGTTCCTGTTTTACTGGTTGTTTGGCCTGAGGCTTCCAACACTGGAGTTTGTAGGCTATTGGGTAGAGCTGGGTCTTGGTGCTGGGATGGGGAGCTCCATGAGACCTCTCTCTGATGAATATTCCCTGGGGTCTGAGGTTCTCCGTTAGTCCAGTGGTTCAGACTCAGAGCTCCCACCGCAGGAGCTTCTGCCCGACCCTGGGCTCATGAATCAAGTTCCCACAAGCCATGTAGGGTGGCCAAAAAAAAAGAGAACAATAAGAAAGTAAAAAATAAAATTATACCAGGAAACTAACAAATATGTTAGAAAGAATGTAAAAATAAAAATATAGGTGAATCAGCAACCGGAAGGTACATCAGTACCACAATGGTAAAAAAGAGGAGGAGGGAAAAGAAAAGAAAAAAAATATAAAAGGGGGTGGGGGGAAAGGCCTTGGCTGTGGAGAGCAGGGCCTAAGCAAGGGTGAGGTTTGGGTGGTGGGCGGGGCCAATGCTCAGGTCCCACAGGGCTGGAAAAGGTCCTGGGTACTGTGGGGGTGGGGCTTAGGTTCAAGGAACAGAAGATGCCCAGGCGTGTCCCCCACCCCTGGTCTCAGAGGGCAGGGGACCTCACCTGGGAGCTTAGCAAGCTCCCTGGGCCCGAGTGGGCAGGGCAATCGCCCTCCACTCCTCCGGGAGAGCCCCTCCCACCTCCCTCTCCTGTTCTCTCCTTGGCCTCCCTCCTATTCCCCCAAGAACCCACATGACCTGGAGGGGACTTTGGAGGGCCGGGGATCAGCCTGGGAGCTCAGCAGACTCCCTGGGCCCAAGTGGGTGGAGCAATTGCCCTCCACTCCTCTCCCGCTCCTGTCACAGGGCTCCTCCCACCTGCCTCTCCTGATCTCCCTGGCCTCCCTCCTATGTCCCCAAGGACCCACACAGTCTGGAGGGGGCTTGGAGGGCAGGGGATTGGCCTGGGATCTCAGCAGGCTCCCTGTTGGCCCGTATTTCTTGAAAATTATTTTTCTCTCCACTACTTTGGGGATTCCACTTATATCTATGTTAAGCTATTTGAAATTGTATCATAACTCAATGACACTATTTTCATTGTAATAGTTGGTTTTTCTCTCTGTGTTTCATATTGGATGATTCCTATCATATGCCTCAAAGTTTCTTAGGCTTTACTTCTGTGATGTCTAATCTGCCATTTATTCCATCCAGTGGATTTTTCATCTTAGACATTGTAATTTTCACCTCTCAAAGTTTGATTTGGATCTTTTTTTATATCTTTTCCATATATTTATATGATGTCTACTTAAATTTCTGAATATGTGTATTGCCATTATAGTAACTTTTTAAATGTTCTTCTCTATTAATTCTAATATCTGCATCAGTTCTGGGTTGGTTTTGATTTGTTGATTATTCTCCTCATTGTGGGCTATATTTCTTTTCCATCTCTGACATGCTTGGTAACCTTTGACTGGATGCCAGATATAGTGAATTTTACCTTGCTTGGTTCTGAGTATATCTGTATTCCTATAAATATTCTTGAGCTTTGTTTTGGGATGTAGCTAAGTATTTTAGAAAAAAAGTTTTACTCTTTTGAGCTGTGTGTGTTTTTTAGGAGGGACTGGAGCATTGCTTATTCTATAGATAATTGTTTCCCAAAACTGAGGCAAGTTTCTTCTGTTTGCACTACTCTCTGCCCCATGAAGTTGAGTTTGTCCAGTCAGAGTGGTAGGAACAGGTGCTGTTCTTGACCCTGTGTGAGCACCAGGCACTGTTACCTTTTGTGTTAATTGCAAGGTTTTCTCTGGCCTTGGGTTGTTTCCCTACACACAGAGTCTGTTGAGTACTCTGCTGGTTACTTCAGGGGGCTGCTCTTCAGATTTCCAGAGTTTTCTCTCTGTGTAGCTCTTTCCTCTCTGGCACTGAATCCTTTGAACTCTGGCTTCCTCTTCTCCCCCAAATCTCAGCTCGATCTCCTTAAATCAGGCAATGCCTGGCTCTGTCTGGGTTCCTCCTTTCTGTGCTGTGTCATGGAAACTCTCTCAAGGCAGTAAGCTGTGGCAATCATTACAGTCAGGCTCACCTCATTTCTTCTCTCCTCTCGTGTTCTCCCCTCTCCTCTCCTCTTCTCTTCTCTCTCTTTCTTTTTAGAGTTTTATGGGAGAATTCTCTATATTGGTCAGAAGCAAACTTCCAGAGAACAACTTTTTATTTATTTTATGACAAAAATCGTGTATATTTAAGGTGCACAGCATAATAATTTGATATACATAGTGAAATCATTATTATAGTCAGAAGATCATTCAGACACAGACAGAAAAACACTGCCTGGTGTCATTTATATGTGGAACCTAAAAAAGTCAAATACATAGAAGCAGAGAGTAGAACTAGGGTTATCTGGGCCAGGGAGGTAGGGGGAATAGGAGATGTTGGTCAAAGGTACAAGGTTAAGGTTATGTCGGATGAATAAATCCAGACATCTAATATACAGTATGATGACTATAGTTAATAATACCACACTGAATACTAGAAATTTGCTAAGGAAGTAGATATCAGGTGCTCTCATCATAATGCACCACTTCTTTGTTTGTTTATTGATCATCTCTATTGTTGCATTGTTTTTAATGGCATTATTTTCTGCTTCTTTCTTTGTTATTGCTTTTGGTCGGTTTATTCTGTTTTTATTTTATTAACATCTTGAGATGGACACTTGGTGAGTTAATTTTTAGCTCTTGTTTTCTAATGTGAGTACTCAATCACTTTTTCATTTGTCTGATGTATCATGTTTTAAATATTGTTCAATTCCAAATATTTTCTAATTTCTATTATGCTTACTTCTTTCACCAGACAGTTATTTGAACATTATTATTTTTTAAATTTTCAAATATATGTGAGTTAATTACAGTTTTGTTACTGATTTCTAATTTTGATACATTTTTAACAGAGAACACAGTCTGCATGATTGAAATTCTATGGTAATAACTGAGATTTTATTTGTGACCTAGTTTTGTTTTGAGTTCTTTGTTAATGTTTAATAAAAATTTGATGGATATAAATTATTTAGTTAATCCTCAGTTAAAGAGAACTAAACACTCTACACTTTATTTTGGTATGTTACTCTGGGTACTCAAGAAATACTGCATAATCATGCAGTAAGAGAAATGATAAAATAGAGTTCAATCTAATTATTTTAATAACATCATACCTCATTTGTCCCATGGAACATTTTGAATTGTTATATTAATTTTAAGTACAATGATAGCAAGTTTGACAGCAGATAAAAATACTCAGGATAAAATATTTTAAATATTACAATAATAAAATGACAAATTCTTACTGTATATGTATATGTTGCAGAAGGATTTCTCTTATAAGGCACAAAGTGAATCCTTTTGGAGTAATAGTTCAAAAAATTTATATGACCTTTAAAGTATATTATATCAACTATTTACCTTACAGCTCATATTTACTTTAGCTTAAGACCCTCCTTTTCTTTCATTCCTATAAAGCCTTGAAGAACTCAAGTGGATTTTATGGAATTGCCTATGTTTAATGACGTGAGATATTGGTTAGGTCTGTGTGCTCTGAGTTGGTTTTTTAAGTAAAATAGTTTAGATTTTATAATTCCTGAAGTATGTGTATTATAAATATTATATGAAATATAGACTTTATTTTCAAAGTGACGCTGTCAAATTGAATTTGACAGGACCAGCCAGTTTAAGTTATGAGTTCCACCAGCAGTGGAAAAATACTGCCTCTTTGGGAGGCTGTGAAAAATTGTGAAGAGCTAAGAGTTGCATCTAGGCCTTCTAAATAAAGAGCTCTCCTTTTCTTTCTTTCTTTTTTTTTTTTTTTTGATGCAAATAGTGAACATGGTGATACCCTACCTATTGTAGCATGGCAGATAAACGTAATAAAAACTCTTCTCTGTTTGGGAGAAGTCAGGATAGATAGACCACATCTTAGCTGGCTTCATATTGGGACCCTTCTCAGCCTGAGTTGAATCAGTCTCTCTCTCTTTCCTTTTCACTTTGGGATGCAGCTAAAAAATTCACACCCAAAATACCCTAGGTCCTGAGTCTGCAAAGTAATTAACCAGCATTTAGTACTTTGGTTCTGGAGTGGACAAAAAAGGAAGTAACAATTAAGAGGCTACAAGCTATTTTGATGAATCTTTTGAGAATAACACATCAAGTAATTAAATTCACTTCTCTGTTGGGATCATATATAAATTTTATAGCTTTTCCTGGGTGGCTGGAAATAGCAACAGAGAAAGTAAGTAAATATTAGTGATCTGGAGATCCCTGCTCTGTCTCCTTGCTTCCCTAGAAGAAGTTGCCTACCAATTTCTGCATGTCCATGACCTTTCCACTGCATATCCTCTCTTCTTCTCCACCAAAAAGGAAAAACAGGCTGGCCAGAGGAGCCAACCACCAATCAAGTAATATCCAAATTAATTTTAATTAGGGAATGCTGTATAGTTTTAACCTACTTTGTCTTGGTACACTTTATAATAAAACTAACGAGAAAAGAGTGTTTCCCAAACCTGGGCTGAGACAGATCATTTTTGCTTGACATAATTCATGACCTCCATCTAGGAAGTAATTATGATTTATGATAAAGACTTGAGTAATTTTTTGATATACCTAAATGAGATTAAGAAATTCTGGGAAGCTAAGGTTGCCCATATAACTGAGTAAAAGTCATAAAAATATTTTATCAGAGATACATATTTTTTAATCCATCTTAACAATTATTTAACAATTTTTCTTTCTTATAAAATGTCTCCTGCAAAACAGAAAATTTTGAATAGTCATTTTTAAGGGGCCTCTTCTCTCATGAAAAGTTTGCACAAACACTTTGACATGTGCTCGTAATCAATTTGTCCAAGAAGTTTGATTTAACAGGAACAAGAAATCTAAACAGTAAAAAATATTTTTTAGGATATTGATTGGTATGTGGCTCCTATAGTAATTAAATTTAAAGGACATACATACCTCTATCTATTCTATACCTGGAACGATTCTGGAATATGGGAGGCCCAAAAATAAACAAGCAGTCTTTGTATTTGAGAAGCCTGTAGAGCAGGGTGATATTTCACTTCTTAACTGGATCTTTTTTTTTTTTTTTTTTTTGCGGTACGCGGGCCTCTCACTGTTGTGGCCTCTCCATTGCGGAGCACAGGCTCCGGACGTGCAGGCTCAGTGGCCATGGCTCACGGGCCCAGCTGCTCCGTGGCACGTGGGATCTTCCCGGACCGGGGCACGAACCCACGTCCTCTGCATCGGCAGGTGGACTCTCAACCACTGTGCCACCAGGGAAACCCTGAAATGTACTTTTATTATAAGTTCCAGTCAGTGTATGTTGGTGTGAGAAAAAATGCTATTGTTATTTCTTGTTCACTTTGTATCCAACAGATTATTAAACTCATCAGAATTTTCTAATAGTTTTCTTGTTGATCTATTTTTTAGATGATCATATCTCCTAATAATAGTGACAGTTTTGTCTGTCTGTCTCTTATTTTTTTAAATTTTTCTTGCGTTATAACATTGGTCAGCATCACTGGTACTTTGTTAAAAAGTGGTTGCAGAAGTTCACATCTTTATATTGTTCCTGATTTTAAAAGGAATCTGTCAAAAGTTATTTCAGTTATTTGTTTCAGGTATTTGATATATAAACTTTACATAGTTAAGGGAATACACTTGTATTCATATTGTTGAGTTTTTATCATCAGTATGTGTTAAACTTCATCAAGTAATTTTCAGCAGTTGAGATAATCATTTAAATTTTCTTTGTCAGTTTATTCAAATGGTGAACTATAATAGATTTTTCCTTATATAGAACCATCTTTGAATTCCTAAAACAAACCCCACTATTAAAATCTATTGTGTTTAAGTTAATATTTTGAGAATTTGTGCATGTATGTTCATAAATAAAATTGTCCAATAACTATTCTCATACAGTTCTAATATAGTATGGTTGTGGAATTAAGGTTATGTAGATTCTAAAATGACCTAAGCAGTAATAGTCATCAAATGACTGATGGTTTGATGAGTGCATTGATGAATGAATAGATGAATAAATAAAAGAAAAACATTGTACTGTGGGGTCTATATAATTTTTGATGTAAGACACCTGAGAACGTATTTATAAACAGTCTTGAGGCTCATAATATACTTTGTATTTGCTTTGATGATGAAGTTGACTATATGCTCTTCATACTCACATGTTTGCTTTGCTGAAGTTTTTGGGAATAGGGAACTATGACTACTCAACTCTACCATTTCTAGCAGAAAAAACTACTTTTAGTGTTTTATCTATGGAAAGAGACAAAGGAACTCACAATTTAGTCATGATTAGTGCCATGTTAAATTTCATATTTTGTGTAGAGTATTGAACAGTAGCCACATTAATAGCAAATCAATTAATTTCAAAATTTGATATCACATAAACTGCTGAGTATTTATTGGCTTTCCAATACAATGTGAATATACTATCTTCTTGCCATTAAATATTTCTGACTGGGACTTCCCTGGTGGTCCAGTGGTAAAGAATCCACCTTCCATTGCAGGGGATGTGGGTTCGATCCCTGGTCAGGGAACTGAGATCCCACATGCCTCGGGGCAACTAAGCCCGTGTGCCACAAACTACAGAGCCCACATGTTCTGGAGCCTGTGCACCACAACTAGAGAAGAGAAAAACCCGCACACCACAACTAGAGAGAATCCCGCACACTGCAATGAAAGATCCTGCATGCCTCAACGAAGATCCCACATGCCTCAACTAAGGCCCAACGTAGCCAAAAATAAATTAAATAAATAAGTAAATAATATTTCTGACTGAAAAACCTTTCCAACAATTTAATTTGTTAGTTTATTGCTAGAAATAGAAGTAGTACTTTATTTCTAAAAGTTTATTATAATGTAACCATTGTTTTTTCCTTATTTTAGCTGTGCCTACAACCTCGCAATTTTCTATAATATATAGAGCTTAAAAACCTCTAAAATTAAAGTCTAGTTAAGCCTGGTCAGGTAACTATTCATGGACAACAGCAGGCTCTACATATAAATGTAAGTTTTATTAAAATTCAGGGTTATATAATCATACTCCACACCCTATCTTGGGAATGTCTGAGAGAGCTGGAAGTACATCAGATATGTCGTTCTGTTGACACATGTAAATTGGCATTAGTGCAAGCATAATTCAAGGTATAAAGCACCATTTGTGAGAGAGAATGATTTCTAGGAATGGAAGAAATGCTTTCTCTAATTTTACACAAATAGTAATTTTTAAAGGTTCTTGTTTTTCTAAATAATGCAAAGTATACATTAGGGCACACTAAATTGTTAGGGTTGTGGGTTTTTAGACAAGTTATTTACACCTAAGGTTAGGGGTAGGGGCTTTGATAAGACACAAATTTGGGTTAAGTTTTCAGTCTCTTCAGCTCATATAGCTGTATGAATTGGACATGTTATCATCCATAAACCAACATTTTCATCTCTTAAATGAGCATGATAATACTTTCCTTACAGGGTTATCAGAGGGGTTATCAAGAAAATGGACCCTAATGGCTTACCAGTGGGTTTGACTCATATAAGACACTCAACTTCATAACTTACAGAGTTGTTATGAGGATCATGTGATATAAAGCAAGTGAAAATGTTTTGAAAACACTGAAGCACTATACAGATCTATCAGTGTTTCAATAAGGATTAAATTAAGAGGGTAACATTAACTCTCTTAAAAATTATCTTCATACAAATTCAATTTTCCAGAAAAAGCTAACCATTTTAGCTTTTTCCAAGAACTTTATGATAATCCAAGACATCTTGTACATACCAAAATAATAGTTTATTGTCATTCTATCCATCAACTTTTGTCAAAAAATTTTAAGAAAATTCCACGTAACTAAATCTGTAGTAAAGAGTTAGAGAATAAAGACACACCTAGGAGACACTATTTGCCTGAGGAAACCTGTATGGAAGCAGAAAACTGTTCTAAAGGCAGGATAAAATATAAGTTCTAACAGGAATAGAAAGAACATGATGGAGGACCATAAAGGGAAATATAATACATTTGATTCAGGCAATAGGAAAGGCTTCAGGGAAACTGCTGAATTTGAGCCAAGTCTTGAAATAAAAATAGCACATTATCCTGCATGGACAAGGCTGGAGACATCACAGGCTGTATGCTCAGCCTGAGCAATGGTCCAGAGGTTTGCATGCAGGCAGTGTGTTCGCCAGTGGTCTAATGAAGTTGAAGAGTGCTGTCTATGAGAGGTATGGCTGTCAGTGAGGAGGCCAATTCATCACTGGCCTAGAATTTGCCAGTGTGCCTTGGACTTGGCTATTATGAATGCGTGGCATCTCCTCAAGGCACTTCTGGATCAGCTTGTATTTTTAGGATGTTCCATGATTGCACTGCCTGGTCAGTGTAAATTCTCTGTGTAAACTAGTCATGAATTCCCCCATTTTGCAGATAAATAAAATGAGACTTAGAGACATTTAGGACCCAGGTCAGCCACTTTTTTCCCACTTCATTATAGCTTCACCCACAGTGCAGCTATAAGATGTCCTGAATAGATACAAAGTCTTCAGTGGGTTTGGAAGGCATGGAAACATCAGTCACATCTCAAGCAGATCTAACACTCCAGAGATGAGAGCAATGGCTTTTGGCAGTATAATGTACAGGCAAGTGTGGAAAGGATAGCTCAAAATAAAGTCAGAGTCCTAGTCTGGATCAGAATTGGGCCCTGCCATTTTTTTTTTTTTCTTTGCAGAGAATTGAATAATGAACAGTGAACTGCCAAATTGAGGTATACAGAAGTAAAAATGTAAGGACAGCTTTGGGTTAGGGCCCCAGAATCTGAAAATGTGAACTCAATAGAGATTATAATACAGATTAAATATACGCAGTAAAAAGGAGGCCACCCTTTGGTGACATTCATCACTTACTTAAAGGCACATTTTATAGCTTTTATATAAGTATTGGTGCACGTTTTGGAAAATATGTAGAACACACAGGTGAGGAACATATATTTATTTATGCCTTATTTTAAAAGTTTTAAAAAACTTTCTGTATAGATGCTTATCTTTTCATTTTTTCTCAGTGCATCATTATTTCATATTTACATTAATAAATAATAGAAAATATAAGAGTTAATGGAATGATTACATCACTAATAAATAATGATAAATGATAAATAATGATAAATCACTAATAAAAAATGATAAATGCTTAAACTGCATACCATCATTTAATGACAATTGTAAAGGCAATGTAGCAACATAGATAAATGTTCTTGACAATATGTGAAATGAAAACAAAATAGAAATTGATACTTTGTATTGAGATTACCAGGATGAATGCATACAGAAAAATAATAAAAAGTTAATATAGAAAATAAAAGTTGATGCCCTATTTGATAGATGGTATACTTCTTTATTTCCATTTTTATTTTATAATCCTATTTTTGTAATCAGCATTGAAAGATCAATCCTTATTTAAAATGCAGTGGAAGGGGACTTCCTGGTGGTACAGTGGGAAAGAATCCACCTTCCCACGCAGGGCACGAGGGTTCGATCCCTGGTCAGGGAACTAAGATTCCAAATGTCGTGGGGCAACTAAGTCCTTGTGCCACAACTACTGAGCTCGTGTGTACCTCAATTAGACAGCCTGCATGCCACAAACTACAGAGCCCATGCACTCTGGAGTCCACGCACCACAACTAGAGAGAAACCCTCGCAGGCCGCAACAAAGAGACCCCATGCTAAAACAAAAGATCCCGCATGCCTCAACGAAAATCCTGTGTGCCGCAACTAAAACCCAGTGCAGAAAAAAGAAAAATGCAGTGAAAATTTCTGACCTTGATGTAGCATGTCTGAAGTTCTATATAACATTTTTAATTAGAGAAGAAAGTCTCCCCTTCACTTCAAATTTAGTTCACTTTCACCTGAAAATAAATCTGCTTAAGTATTTGCAACAAAAGGAAGATACTAGGACAGTAAGGAAAGCTGTGTAAGTGCATGCTTGGTAGGGGTGGAGGGATCTATACATTATGGAAAAATTTCAGGGAAGTATTTTAGGCAGAGAGCTTACACCGTCTGTGTTAAAGTGTAAATTGTAGTATTTTACATATTTCAAACATTGCAATGGAAATCCATGGAGTTACTGTTAAAATGTTGCTAGATATCATGAAACACTGGGAAAAGGAGCGAGCGAGCGAGAGAGAGACAGAGATGCTATGATGCTATCTAGGCTGCATGGAGGAAAAGGAATATTCCCTCAATCAGGTATATGTGAGGTGCTGATAACCAGGCATTAAATTGTTAAAAAAAAAAAAAAAAAGGTATAGTGAGGTTTTTTTGTTTTTGTTTTCTTTAGCAGAGAACGGCCACTGTAGTATGATAAGGATGAGTGAAAGTGCAGAGAGGGCAAGCAAGAAGACATTATCTCAAAAATAGAAGCCAGAAAGAAAATAGAGAAAAGTCAGTAAGGAAGAAAATGAGACATACAATAACAGTAACAGAATAGAGGTGAAGAACTGATGATCTGTGAGTCTTGGGTGAAAATATTGTGTCTACATCATAGATTAAAAATGAGTATAAGCAGGGATTCCTAGTGCAGGGAAAGTGTGAGTGATTGGATGTGGAAAGTGATGACAATGGATGACCTTAACACTTCCAGTGGAGAAATTCCTAAGTATCTACTTTTATGCCAGTCACCATGCTAAGTGTTTTCACGGATGTAAGCTCAGAGATTCTACATCTGCTGCCATCCAAAAAGTCAAAAAAGGGTGTATGTGGGTATGGGTATGGCTGTGTGTACGTGTTGAGGGGACGTTGCCCAACAACAGACATGTAATTACATAATTTAACCTTTGGCAAAGATAACCGAGTAACATGATTGTTCCTCTGAAACACTTTACGTTTATACAGTTGATGTATACTATTTAGAATACAAAGAAAGCAGATTTCTTATATTTGTATAGTACTTCGCAGGTGAGAAAAATATTTTTCCAAGTTATGGGTAGATTTACTATGACTGCCATGGGGTAAAAAGTGTAGCAGTGGCTCTTTGAACACTGCTGAAAAAGTTACCAAGTCTAGTTGTAGATGGAATGTAGATAAAGATGAATTAAAAGTAGTTGCTTGACTTCAGAAACTCACAGTCTGTCTTCTAGAATGATGTAATAAACTGTTGAAACCAGCACCTGGTGCCTTTAATCTGATGTTGCTGCTGCCTCTGGCTTTCAGATTGAACTTAAACTTGCACTTGGGGAACTAGTGAGCCAACTGTACTGACACTGATTCTTCTCATGCTCTGCTCCAAAATGCTCCTCTCATTTGATTATAGGGAAGTTCGTTGTTTTCTTTCTCAGGGTGCTGTGTGTGAGATAGTTTTTACAAGGTGTAGCAGGTGTCTTGGGAGCCCCCTGCCAAATCCATTTAGCCCACCTGATATCAGCACAGCTGTAGCACACAGCTTCATCATGCTGTGAGCGTCCTTCAAACATGCTGTCTTCCACATTTCTCTCAGGCCTTTCCCAGTTCTTCTTTGACTTTTAGTAATACCAAATAGGCTATAATGTTACATCAAACTCCAAACCTGCCTTTGGCCATTGGTAGAGCTATGAAGTAGGGTTTCAAAGCCATATCCAAAGACTTTTCCTCTAAAGATTATAAAAATCATTTGGAAATATGAGCAAACAGGGAATAATGTCTGACTAGAATGTTTGTACAGTATGAATAAGGAGGAGAAAAATTTATGCATGAAAACTTCATTTGTGACTTAAGTATAACCTCGGAAAAGCTCAAAGATTTAATACTAAAATTAACACAGGCAAACAAGTTTCCACTGTGAAATCAAAAGAATATTCAATGTTCAGAAATAAAGAAGTTGATTGCCACAAAATCATTGGAATCATGAAATAATAGTTGAATTTTGCTGAGAAGTGTTATTAGAAAAATAGAAGGCAGACATTAAACACAAGGAAGAAATGATCAGAATGAGAAAAATTTCAAAAGATTCAGAATAGAGGGGAAGATCCTGAAGAAAAGACAGAACAAACAAAACAGGACTAATAGCAAAAGAAAACATTTAAGGCTATTAAAACTAGGATTTAAAATTTTTTAAAAATCTGAAGATCCACCATGTAGAAATATCAGCAAGTAGCTATAGGTAACTGGTTTACTGAGCCTGGTGGGCCCTGAAGGTGCCATGCAAAAAATAAACTCTTTCTACCACTGTCTATTAAACAAGCTCTGCTAACGTGTCTTCCCCTCACCTGGATGAAATCATAAGCAAATCCCACTATGGCAGTGGATCTCAGACTCTAGCTTGATCAAAATCACCTGGAGGGCTTGTGAAAACCAGACTTCTAGGCCTTACCCCAGAGTCTCTCCTTTAATAGGTCTGGAGTGGTTGTAAGAATTGGTATTTCTGTCAAGTTTCCAGATGATTCTGATGCTGCTGGAGAGGGTGGGGGACCACTCTTTGAGAACCATTGCATTAGGTTTTCTGGTTACTCTCATGTAAATTGGTCATATTTTTGAGGTATTAAAAAATGAAGAATGATATATAATTACAGCTTTATTTTGTCATCTGATTCATAGCTTTTTTACCCACTTTCACTGCCACCCACCCATCCCCCCAACAAAGAAAAACTGTTTTAACTGCAATCTTGGTATGCAAGCTTGTGATCAGGAAGAGGGGTGTCTTAGGTTTCCTTTTTCCTTCTGGATACACACTTATTCTACTTGTTACCTGTTGTTTTTTGCGACTTCAGACTTGGTAAGGAAAGGATGGGCATAGTCTTATGTGCTAATGCATTGTTAGTGGGGTCCTCTGTATGCTGACTGTCAAATGTTGATGCTTTTTGTTTTTTGCGGTACGCGGGCCTCTGGCTGTTGGGGCCTCTCCCGTTGCGGAGCACAGGCTCCGGACGCGCAGGCTCAGCGGCCATGGCTCACGGGCCCAGCCGCTCCGCGGCATGTGGGATCTTCCCGGACCGGGGCACGAACACGTGTGCCCTGCATTGGCAGGCGGACTCTCAACCACTGTGCCACCAGGGAAGCCCTGGTGATGCTTTTTTACCTGGAAAACACAGGGAACTACAAAGAGCATGTTTAGTAACGAGTGATGTTGCCTCAGTCAAGCCATGTCAGCTTCCCATCAGTTTCTGGCTTCTTTGCAACAGGGTCCCACTGACTCCCTCTGCTGTAGTCACATTTCCTCTCTAAACAGTCCCATTTTATAGCTGAGAGGTGGCATGGGAAATGAGTCAAACACAAGTTTTTAGCCAGTCCTGCATTGTTTTCTAGTGTTTTCAAACTTTGGGGATGCTTCTGAAACTCCTAAATATCAGAAAAAGCTGAATTTAACATCTCTTTACTGTAAAATATAAAATACGTTCTACATATTAACTTAAAACCATAGACTCTACAAAAAATGTATACAAATCTGTGTATCGCCCATAAATTAAAATTGGACACCCAACCTCCATCTTGCAGTTGGTGTTGGGATTCCACTGCCTCCTTGGTATAGTGTTATACCAGTATTTAGGAGGAAAATGAGAGTAAAACTTCTAAAATAAGGACAGGACTTTGACTCTTTACTTTATATTGATTGCTACTGATATCCTAATTGTCTGAGCTCCCAGAGACCCTTTTATTCTGGTAGCTCTTTGATTCCAAATGCCACATATTGGACAATGAAGGGATGTTTGATGATGTGGGAAACTTGGTGCAGCTCCTCCTTAGGGGTCTTATCACTTTCCTGAGGGCACTGCACATAGGGAACAGAGGCACTTTGGGGGATGGAGTGGCATCACAATTAGTAAAATAATCATATGTGTTGGTGGAGGTTGAAGTGCTAGTGGATAGAAAGACATGGGGCAATCAAAGGACATGGCATTATGTTCAGAGGACGTGGTGTTTACTGCCAATGATGATGATAAAAACAGTTTGGGTAACTGTGGCTACCATGGAGAGCTCACAAAATGAAAACACTAAGCTTAGGGCCTTGTACACCCAAGTCAAGTCACAGGTGGAGAATCAGAATGCCTCTAGGTTGTTTCTAAAGGAATCCCTCTTATCATTTGTAGCTGCAATGTAGACGTGGCTCGGGGTCAGATCCACAACTTGATCATATAAGTTATAGTGTTGTAAAATCATTTAAACCACAACCTTGCCAGGTCTCTTATGTTAAAACAAGATAAACAGGAAATACTGGGATCCCAAGACGTGGGATGGCAACAAATTTGGCTTCCCAAAGTGGCTGACAATTTTAAACCAAAAAATCTTCCTTACCTGTGAAAGCCGTCCTTCTCCCACCTCAGTGAGAGAACCAGACTTCCCTTGAAGAGAAGTTTTTCAAGAATTTTAAATGGGGATCAGAATTCATAAGGAGATTCAGATTGTCTTCAGGACCCACACTCACCATAAATAAACTTATGTTCCAGCAGAGTCCTAGTGGGGTATGTGGTTCATTCAAGGAGGACACTGAAATAGTGCAGAATCTGGCTGATTTGTATCTGTAAGAACTGAGGGAGCATGCATGCGTATGGTTTCTAAGGGTGTTAGTACTAGATGACAGAATGGAAAGTTGACTTAAGCCTATTTTAGCGGTATGAGTATACTCATCTGGAATTTGTGATTTATACTGTTAGCTCAAGCATCTGACTGTGGGCTTGGCCTTAAAAGTGACCAACAGGGAAGGGAGATGGTGGGAACAGTCAAGCACTAACTGGAGGAAAGTTTCTGAAAACTCAAGGAGATGGGAATCTTGGAGTGGAACTCTTATGGGTTCAGTCATCTCATAACCTTAGGAAAGCCTACTGAACACTCCCTTCATGAGGGCATTAAAAAGCAAAAAATCAGCATCTATAAAACGTTTCTTGGGGCCTGTCCTCTCAAGGCCAGAGATGGTCATGGACAATGCCAGTATGTAATTAGGTTTCCCAGTTATAGTAGGAATAATTGGATGACAGAGTAATAGAGGACAGGTGGCAGCACTTCAGCACAGGTGTGCCCAGTTTTCACAAGTGATTAACTGAGTGGAATGTGGAGTGTGTTGACTCTCAGGCTACAGTATTAGTGAGTTATCATTTGATCAAGGGAGCAAACCCTATGAATGAAATAGAGGGATAGCCTTGACTTATATAAACAGATAAATTCTAGGTGATATTGGAAGAAACCTAACTGAAGTCACCATAGTGGTGATTCACAACCCCTTACTCAGTTTGCAGACCCACAGTTACTTGATTAAGGAGGAGCCTGGTCCATTTGCCGTGTGGCAACAAGTATACGGTATATTCTTTCTCCAAGCCTTCATGATCTGTGGTCATTTACCAGGGTGTGTGCACTGGAAAAAGGAAAAAATTTAGGTTTTCTGGAGGTTATTAGGTACTGACTTCAAATGAAAGCTAGTTCTTATCCACCGCACTTTACCACCATGGTCACTGTGGCTTATAGATATTAGATGATAGAAAGTATCTTGGCCAGAATTCATCTCAGTGTAGGTCCAATTGGTACCACAGAAACATCTGTGTTTATTTACTCAGTTTGGGTACATATAGTAGAGATCAATTGATCTCTCTCTCTCTCGTTCTATCTATCTACCTTGTAACGGGCAGAATCCCCACAACGGTTCCCTGATCCATGAAATAAGGGCTATTATGTAGGAAAGACCAAATTCATATTCCTGGTGTTTACTCTTTGCCATGATACTAACATAACAGTAAAGCAACATCACTTCTGAAGGAAGTGTAAAAATTAGTGCCACTGTCAAAGCCTTGAAAGTTGCTGAACGGCTTGTTCCTGTCACACCTTTATTTAATTGCCTGTGTGACCAAGCAAGCAGCTTATAGATCTTGAGGAGTGACTGCAGATAATCTTAAATGTAAACAGATGATGGTGCCATCAAAGCTGACCCTGAGACAAGGACTTAGGTGTAGGAGAGATGGCCTCAGGAAGCACAGGCACAGGAATGAGGAAAGTGAAATAGGGAACTTTATCACTTTAATGTGTATTAATGGGGTGGGGTTACTGCTATGCGCAACCGGGGCTCAGTTCTCCTGGATATCCTGTGAGGGGACCATATGACTTAAGAATTGTCCACCAAGGGATTGGGAAACTGGTGTTTTTATCACTGATCCCTGCCCTTCATTGGTTGAGATTTGCCTTTGGTAACCTGTCTCTGGATTTTTGAGGCTGATCTTTGCTCAGGCTGAGCCAGCTATCATGTTTCCAGGAAAAGAACTCAGTCTGTAGAGATACATGTGTTAGACTCAGAAGCCATTAGTCTGCACAGAAACTGCAGCTATGGAAACTGAAAGGGGTAAAAGGGGATATAATCTGAGGTATGAACAGCATCTATTATGGGTGCAGATGCCCAGCTCCTTGTGTGCAGCTATTATTATGGCAAATAGGTTTTTTTCTATTTCAATCACAAAGACACTTGTAACCTGACTCATGCATTAGCTTCCAAGAATCTCTTCTTTCCCTCTCTCTCTCTCTCTTTGCCCTTAATGGCATTCCTGTCACTTCTTTATGCTAGTTGGATGCCTACAATAAGCTCTTCAATTTGTTTAGGCTTTTACAAAACAAAGCAAAAGAACAAAACTGCCTCTGACTTTTAGCATCTTTTGCTTTTTTGCCTTACAAAATAAATCAACAAACAATAAAACACCCAAATCTCTGAAGCAAGGAATTACTTACTGACTACTATATTGAAAATATAAAAACAAGAACAGAAATGTATTAGGAGAATATACACTGGTTAATATTTTAAATGTCATTCTATTATACGGTTTTCCCCAGTGTTCTCCTAGGTATGGTTTTCACTGTTCCTTCTTGACATACTCTTTCTCCAACACTTACATCAGGAATGCTAACAGTGTGGGCAGAGCTGAGGCCAGGCAGATTTCTGTGCTGTTCACCTATACCTCCAGAGGACTTGGGATACACTTTTAGAGAGCAGAAAGAATGGATCAGAGAGACATTGATACAGGGCAGTAGAAGCCAGAATTTCACAAGGCGTCACCAAGCACGCTCCAAATTCATCTCATACCAGCACGTTCCAGGTGAAGAAAGGAATGTATTAGAGGTTTAGAAATACGCAGAACATACATAAACACTAATATTTTGAAAAAGTGTTCTTGAATGAAACATTAATATTATAAACAGGTGAAGTCCTCCAAAATTAATTTACAAATACAGTTCAATATCTGTCAAAAGTGTTTGGTGGAGAGAAGGGTTTCCGGTTATAGCAGTAAAAGGTTGGTAATACTGCCAAAAATAAATAAATACATTTTCCAAAATACTCAAAAAGCAATCATTTCAGGGCACAGGAAATTGAGCGCAAGTAACCAACAAATTGGAACATGTTTATTCTTGAAAAATCACAGGAACGTTGAGTCAGAACACTGTGAGTGTGTGGCCTTTTGACTAAGGCTGCTCTCATCTGACCCCAGCTCTCCTCATCCCGCCCAATGTCTTCCCACCCCCAAATGTGGTTAGTGAGAGAGGCAACTTTACCAGCATGTAGTTTGCCATAAGACCCAGAAACTTTGTTGCCAATGGAATGGGCTAAAATCTGGAAGTAGAGGGCAAAAACACATGGCAGGTAGAATAGATTGGAAACAAACAGTAATAATCTATATCTTTGCTATCCTAACTAATTCTGCAGTCCCTGTTGAGGAGAGTGGCAGATCAGACAGATTTTTTTTTTTTTTTTTAGTAGAGAGATTGTGGAAATGAAAGAGCCATAGGAAGCCTGATATAAGCTCTCTACACATCTCAGATTGACTGGAAAACTATGCATGCATAAGAAAGAACCAAGTGATGGCAGTGAAAAGTGAAAGCCAAGACAGACATGATAAGTGGCTGCAACTCTGACTGCAATCCCCAACTCACACACAGATGACTTGGCAGAGTAAGGAATCCTTATGAGGTTACAGATAGTTGAGTACAATCTTTGCCAAAATCATTGCCTGATCACTAAGCTATGCAGACAGATGGTTGACTCCTAGGAAGCCTGATTAAAAGGTAAAAATAAGAATATTTTTAAAAGCAACTGGGCAGAGACATCAGTGGTTCCACAGCAAGGGGGAAATAGAGTCTACAGTTTAATTGTAGGCAATTGCTAAAACAAAACCAACAATCTTCAGAAGAATAAAACACAATCCAGTGTGACTATAATATAATATTCTGTAAAATGTCTAGTTTTCAACAAAAACAAAATACTAGACATGAAAAGAAATAAGAAAATGTGACCCATACTCAGGAAAAAAAAATAAGTTAATAGACACTGACTTAATTAAAGGAAAATATGTGTAAATGACTCAATGAATAGGAGGTCTTAACAGGAAAATAGAAACTGTAAAAAAAGATAATGTGGAAATTCTAGAGTTAAAAACTACAACAACAAAATGAAAAATGTAGTAAATGTACTCAACAGAAAGTTTTAGATATCATAAGAAATAACCAATGAATTTGAAGATAGGACACTAGAAAGTTTCCAGCCCAGAAAATACAGAAATACAATTAAAAGAAAATGAATAGAATCTCAGAAACCTGTCATAGAGTCATATGCATCCCAATACACATTAAAAGGACTTCAGCATGAGTAAAATAATTAAATGGGGCTAGAAAACTCTTTGAAGAAAAAAAATGAAACTTCCAAAATTGAATTTAAAAAATTAACCTATCAATTCAAGGTGCTGAAAGAATCTCTGTGGGAAAAACACAAAGGAAACTACACTTAGACAAATCAAAGCCATGCTACTAAACGACGAAGAGAAAATTATTAACCTAGGTTTCCACTTCAGGACACTACAAAGAGAAATGCAAATCAAATTCAAGAGAGGAAAGGAAATAATAAAGATCAGGACATAAATCAATGAATTAGAAAACAAAAAGATTTTAAAAATTAAGTGAAAACAGAAGTTATATCTATAAAAAATCAATTAAATTGATAATTCTTTAGCTAGTTAGACAAAGGAAAAAAAGAGTGAGAATGACAAATTACCATTAGAAGTGAAAGGGGACAGCTCTATAAACTCTATCAAAATTAAAAGATTTGAAGAGAATGTTATAAACCACTTTATGCCAACATATTACATAATGTAGGTGAAATAGATAAATTCCTAGAAAAGACGTGTTACCAAAATTAATTTTAAAAAATAGAAAAATTGAGTAGACTTCTGTCAAGCAAAGTTATTGAATCTTTATTATAAATATTCATTTTTTAAAAAGCCTAGGCCAACATGCCTTCATTGGTGAGTTCTGTCAAAATAAAAGGAGTAATAGTATCTATTCTATGCAAACTTCTTTAGAATTAGAGAAGGGACAATTTCCTAACTTATTTATGAGACAAGTGTTAATCTAATAAAATTAGGAATACTTCACAAGAAAATAAAATGACACTCTGTATGCCTCATCAACATTGATGCAAAAATTTTCAAAACATTTTGGCAAACTAAATCAATCAACATATAAATAATTATTCATCATGATTGAGTATGGTTTATCCCAGGAAAGCAAATTTTTATTTTTTTAACATCTGAAAATAAATTAACAAAATACGCTAAAATAGTAGAATGAAGATTAAAATCTATATGATTAAAAAATATTACAAAAGCATTTGACAAAATCCAACATTCATTCATGGTAAAAACTCAACAAAATATGAATAAAAGGAAGTGGTTGAGAGAAAATTGTCCATAAGTGTCTTCTGTTTCTGCATTTCTTACAAGCAAAGTATTGATAGTCCTGTTGTGCTGGACTGTCTTTTCAAGGGTGTTTGTAGAGCAACAGGTATGGAAAATAGAGAAAATGTCTCCCTCCAGAATAAACAATGCACATTCTTACATGTTTAGTAAAGATAATGTCTACCTCTGGAGCACCAGGCAGGCATACATACTGCCTATTATAGAATATTTGGATGCCCTAAGATCAGAGTTCCTCCTCAGTAACACAATCCACAGAATGTGCAGGCAGAACTTGGTCCTTTTTACGTCACATTGTGGGAATTAGGGCTCAAGGAAGTAGTGCAAGAAAATGATACTTTAGCAGCAGTTATCAATATGAGTTAAAATCTTTTGTCTTTGAATCAGAAAGCTTTTGTCTTATGCTTTCTGCCAGTACCCATTAAATTGTGGGAGGCTAATTCATTAGCTTGAAAATACAGTAAAATCTCAGACCCTTCACGTGTCTTTAAAGGAATTTCCTTAGTCTGATAAAGGACATCTACCCATAACCTACATCTAACATCATACTTAGTGTTGAAAGACTTAATTCTTTCCCACTAAGATCAGGAACAAGCCACGGGTGTTCATTATCACCACTTCTACTCAGTATTGTCCCTGAGGTTGTAGTCAGTATAGTAAGGAAGGAAAAAAAGTAGCATAAAGATTAGAAAAGAAATAAAACTGTCTTTATTTCAAGATGACTTGATTTTTATGGAGAATGTCCTATAGATTTTAGGTGGGGAGTTCAGGGAGAAGAAGGTACTAGAACTAATAAGTGCATTTAACAAAGTTAAAAGATTCAAGACCAATACACAAAAATCAATTGTATTATTATATACTAGTAACAAATAATTGGCAATTGAAAATATAAAAGCAATACCATTTAGAGTAGCATGAAAAATATAAAAATATGGGATACATTTGAGAAAAAGATATAGAAGAATACACTAAAATTATAAAACTTTGCTGATTGAAATTAAAGAGGATCTACGCCATGAGTGCTACGCCATGCCAATCAAAAGCCTCAATATATTAAGTAGTCACATCTCCAAACTGATACATAGATTCAATACAATCCCAATCAAAATAGCAACAGTCGGTATAGATTGACAAGCTGATTCATAATTTTTTGGAAATGAAAAAGAATAGCCAAGACAACTTTGAAATAGAACAGTAAAGTTCAAGGACTCATTTAACTCATCTTTTTATAGAGCTAAAATAATCAAGAGAGTAATTCACTGGTGTAAAGACAAATAAATTAATGAAACAAAACAGAATTCAGAATAGAATTTAGAATTCTCAGCCATTCTTTTCTTTTCATGACCTTGACAATTTTTTTTCTTGTTTTTTTACTTGCAGTTAAGATTTATTACAGTGAAAGGATATAAAGCAAAATCAACAAAGGGAAAAGTGCATGCGGTGAAATCCAGAGGAATCCAGACACAAACTTCCGAGAATCCTCTACCAGTGGAGTCACACAGGACACACTTAATTCCTCAGGTATTTTATAAAATGTCTTTCAATTGATGTTTCTTCATGATTAGACTGTGGTTTTGGATTTGGGGGAATAATACTATAGAGGTAAGTACCTTCTCATCATATCTTATCTGCATGTATATTATAATGACATGACCATGTTTTCTTCAGTGAATTGTCTGAATTGACATTTTAAAGATACTTACTATTATTATCAAAGAGTGTGTTAAATCTTTTCAATTATGCTAATATTATTTTATACCACTCAGTAACATTTGGAATGTTTTTGATTTTGAGTGTTTTCTCATATAAGTTTGACAAATGTTTTAATAAGTTTATTCCTATGTAATTTATATTTTTATTACTCTTTCATTACATTTTAACCACTAACAGATTATTATATGTCTAAATGAAGAACACTAATTCCTGCATATTTATTCTTTATTTAGATACTTCACTGGACTATCTTATAGTTTACAATGGTTTTGAATTGATTATTTTTAATATTCCAGATATATTGCATACAATTAAAAAATAAATTATAGCATTGTCACATGATGGAATAATATATCTTTAAAGCAATTTTGAATACTATTTTAATATACAGAAAAGCTATTATATCATTGAATAAACAAAGCAGAATAGTAAATGATGGATTTCATTTAGGGTTGAATTTACTTGGGGTACTTACTCAAAGTATGGAGTGCTGTCCTCATCATTCCAAAGCTATTGAATTAAAAATTCAGGGGACAAAACCCAGATTTCTGCATTATTAATAAATACCCCTGATGACCCTGTTATTTATAGAAAATTCACAATAAAATCTGGTTATGTAATAAGGCACATAAAAAATTTTAAATTTTTAATTTTAATTATTAAAATTTTTAATTTAAAAAATTTTTTAATTTAAAAAATTTTTTAATTTTTAAAATTTTAATTTAATTTAATTTTAATTTGTATAGTAGTGAATTCAATAATAATTTTCAATAACCTCTTTTATTCTCTGATCATCATACTGTCTCAATTTAAAATAAGATTCGATGGGATCCCAACAATGGTGTAAGTTATTTTTCTACTTCAATATTAGCTGGAAGTTTAAAAGTTCTTTTAAATCTTTAATTATTTTAGGAAGTAGCATCAGGTTGTAGTTTTCGGAATATTTTTTGAAGGCAGTGGTTCTGTTAATGTGATAAAGAGACAGAGACTCTGTGGAAGAGGGACTGTATTGCTGGTTGAAGGGAGATCAACAATAAGTCACTTAAAAACCAGGATCAGGTAAGTAAGTTGTGCGGCACAGTGCGAAATGAAAATATGATGCCTTTTGTACAAAAATTATAAAGAATTTTAAGACAGCAACAGCAGAGAATTGAACCAAGTATACAGGGTCTTTGTCAGGACAGGGTGCTTTATGACTGCCCAGGTTGCATGCCTGTGAAGCTGGCTTTGCACTTGATACTGTAAGAGCAAGCTTCAATTTAAAAAATAATTGTAGTTTCAGTTTTTCATGTACTCATTATCATTTTTGGAACCATTATGTGTAGAGTTCTGAGCACAATTGCAAATGGTAAGTCTTTATAAAAGACATTCATTTTCAAACACTCTTCCCTCAGGTGACCTAATTACTATATTTCTTTTTCAAATGTAAAATATTTCTTGCATAGTGATTTAAATGCATCCCATGGAAACTCTTTGCTCCTCTAAATAATATTTTCAAAATAGTTTAATATGTCTATATAGTAAATCATTGTAAATAATAAGTAAATGCATGTGAGGGTAATGATAAACATTACCCTTTGGAAAGATAAAAGATATCTTTAGCTGGTTGGTATTGCTTTAAAAAAAAATCAGTTATTCTAGGAAACAAAGAATATTTTGATCTTTTAGGAATATTCATCCTAAGAGGTTAAAAGGTTTGAGCCTTAGAACAGTTTCTCACGTTCCTTTCACTACAGGATTCTTTCCAGTAGAAGGAGAAATTCTTTCTTGCTATAATGTTAATAGTGAAGTTTTCTCGTTTGAACTTTTACCACTGGTAGCAAATCCTGGTGTCTTTTGAGTAATAAAGGAAGGTTTTTGTTTGTTTGTTTGTTTTGTGTTGCTTTGTTTTTTAATGATAGATTCAGGTCTTTTTGTGGTTCTTCTGAATGCACAAAAAATGCGTTCTCTCATCTCCCTGCCCACCCCCCATGCATATTTAGTTTGAGACTAGTAGAGTCTCATTTTCAATTTTAATGGACATTATCTATGAGTATTCAAGGAGAGTCTCATCTGATGGAAATGTACAATGGAGTCATTTAAGTTAAGCCTTAAGTCACATCTGTAGATTCTCACTGTTAACAAAATCCTTGTGGTCTTGGGGTAGTGCGTTATGGCCTGTTCTGGCTGTTTCTTAAAGACTTAATTCAGCAGTAGGAGAATTCTTTGTGGGTTTGTTATTGTTTCTGTTTTTGTTTTTCATCAAATACAGTAATATGAAAAATGAAGACATATCTTAAGCAAAAGTAAATTGTAAAAGAATTCTACAATCATGCAATCATATCTACACAGGCAGTAAAAACTAACATTTATAAGCCATTAAATTTAAATAGCATTAAAACATCCTTACAGTCATCTTATGAAATGAGTATCATTCCCATTACACTGAGGCTCAGTACGATATGTTCTTCAGTAAGGCAGAAATACTTTCCTTGTACATGATTCTTCAGCCTCCAAATCCCAAGATTATTCCACACACACCATAGAAGTCCAGGATAGAAGTGCATAATGCCTCATCTTCACTATATTTTTCCTTCTCCTTTACTTCAACACCCAATATGTGTATATATTTCAATAGTTCTATCCCAGCCCCTCAACACATTCTCTGTCCAAAGAGAAACTGGATAGTTCACCTTAGTTATCTTTGATCTAATAGTCTTGCTGTTTATTTGTGTCTATTAACTATTCTTACCATATTCAAAGACCATGTTTCACCTCAGAATTATTCTCTAAATCCAAACCACATGGTGATTTTCTTTTAACGCATAAGAACATGGTTTATATTAAGTGCTAGGGTGGTGGTCGGTTCTGTTGAGAAGACAGTGAATTTAGAGGCAGAGAAACATGAGTTTATGACTTACATGTTCTTTGATATTTTACAAGAGATACTGTATTTCACTTTTCTCAACCATCAATGGAGCTAATAGTGCAACATAATTTTGTGAAGATTAAATTAAAAATCATATATAAACTACCAAATACAGTAATTGGCATATGGTAAGTCTTTAGAAACATTATTTCCTTTTTTATTTTTTTTCTGTTGTAATCAGTGAACTCTTACTATCTGTTCAACACAATCAATACATTCAAATCACCTGTTATCGTAACCTAGCATTTTAACACTTGATACTCATCAAATGATGCAGCAACACAACTAGGTCATAAAGTGTATTTCAAGTAAAAGAAAAGCTTCCTGTGTATTTTATTTCAAGTAAAAGAAAAACTTCCTGTGTGTTTTATAACAATCTCTTTCTTCTAAATTTCATGTAAAGCAATGTCAGCCTTTGGCCCAAATCAGAACAACATATATATTTTTTTGGATTCGACAGTGTTTTAAAATTTTTTAAATTAATGATCAACATTTAAAAATCAGGATATTTCCAATTTATCTTAAAACACCTGAAAAAATTTATAAAACTGTGTTCCTTTTGGACAAAAATCAGCCATGATTCCCAAGTCTTTGCCCTACCTGTTTGGGACAGGCCTTTTCCATTTTTCTGTTCTCCCACTTCTGCCTATTTTCCTGTACCCAGGCATGTTCATTCAGTTACCTGCTAGGTAATTCTTCCTTCCGAGTTCACACTAGCAGAATTGTTAATATCCATGTATCTACTAAAGTTAAGGCAATCTAGGCTTTTTTAAATCATGCTCTTTAATATTCTTTTGGCCTCTGTCCACTGTTCAATACTGAAGCCACTTCTACAATGTTAGGTATTTGTTACAGTGGCACTCCACTTCCAGGTACCAAAATCTTCATTATTTTTCTGTTGCTGCTGTAACAAGAAATTGGTAAATTGCCAAATTTAGTAAATTTGGTAACACAAATTTATTTTCTTTCAAATATACACATGAGAAATCTGAAATCAAGGTGTCAGCTGAATTGCTTTCCTTCTGGGGGCTCTGGTGGAAAATCTATGTCCTTTCCTTTTCTAGCTTCTATAATCTTCCCACATTCCTTGAGTCATTGCCCCCTTCTAGCAACCAACTCACTTTAACCTCTGTTTTCTTTATCCCATCCTCTCTGACCTTTCTGCCTCCCTCTAATAAGAACCCTTGTAATTACATTGGATATGCCTGGATAATCCAGAATAATCTCCCCATCTCAAAACCCTTAACTTAATCACATCCCTTTTGCTATATAAAGTAACATTCACAGGCTCTGGGGATACATGTGTAGACATCTTTGGTGGGGGCTGGGGGGCGTTTTTCTGCCTACCACACTCGTTTAATGCAATTCAGTCCATAATGCCTGACTGTTAATGGTTAAGAGTCATATTTTATTTAACCAACCCTACAAGAAAGTGAGGCCTGCTGGCTTATCCCATCCCTAAGACAGTCTTGGTCACTTATTTGGTGCACACAAGGTTGCTGCACTTGCCTAGGACCCATTGTTGGAAAGTCTCTTCCTTCTCTCGCCCAATGATTGAGTCCAACTCCCTGGGTATCCCTTCTATGCCACTTTCATAATGCAAAATATCTTCCTGAAGTGGTTAGAAATCATCACCTTTAACTTCCCTCTCTGGCTGGGAATCCTCTATTTTTCTCAGAAAGAATAGGGGCAGCATTTTAACTTGCTTATGTTTTTAACATGCTCTGTGAAAGGAATTCTTATGTGGAGATCCACTCATTTATAGAAGGGGATAAATAACCTAGCTCTAAGCCCCAGCTGTAAAAGTAAAATAATTAGTCTTTAAAAAAAAAAAACACGCATAACTCTACTGCTGAAGTACTTTCTTATAAAATGCTGTATTGACAGAGGTAATCACTGTCACCATTAGGGGTAAACTATATTGCAGGAGGCATGTGCTTTGGTAGGGTGGGAGAATGCATACATGTCACACTTGCCAAAACCTGTAGAGAGAGGCTTTGCCTGTGTCTCACTGACTTGAGGTGATCATTAGTCTCCTTGACTCTGAGAATTCCATTGTGTGAGCCATTCTCTCTCAGCCTCTCTCTTGCCTTGGCCTAACCTCAAGGAGCATTCAATTAAGGTAATATAGTTTAAAGAAATCTTTTTCAAAACCACTTATACCAACCTAAGGCTGAGGAAACCAAGACTACATGCCCCTTTTATACAAATCAGAATAACTTTAGTTTCTATGAATTTTTAAATTGTGTAAGTTTTTAGAACCATTTATTTTTTTTTCAGTGATCCTAATGAAAGGCTTTAAAATATAGATTTCTTTGCCACTATCAGAAGTTTTATATTTAGTGGCTAAAGACCACAATAATGTGTAATTTACTTAAATTTAGCTTGTGATGGATAAATATATGCAATAGGAAAATAGTGACTTTACTGAAAAACACACTGTCATTTTTTTTCAGTGCTATTGTAGTTTGTAATTACTGTTACCTCCCATGCACTTATCTCCCAAGTACTCATCAATGCCTTTATTTACTTTTAGATTATAAAGCCCATGACATTAGGTACTTATCTCCTGGAATCTGAATTTCCAATCTTCATTCTTCCTAATGCAGGTCTTTTTATTGATTAGCTAAATATCTAGCTCAACCACTATGATGAAACCAGATTTTTAGAAAGGAAATATAACTTCGTCCAGAAATATGTTTTCTTTCCAAAAAAAAATCTGTTTTTTGTTTTTGTTGTTGTTACTGGCATTTTACACTGATATAAAATTATTTTAATTGTTATAACTACTTATCAAATATGAACACCAGAAATCTTCCTATTTTCTGTTGTTTAATACATATCTTGCACCATAGCATCAGCTCATTAAGATGGATGAGATAGGGAAAAAAAAGAACTTTTTCTGCCAGCAGTTGAGCAGAACCTTCATTTGCCAGGATACACTACTATGCATCAGAGAATATCAGAATATAAAACACTAATTTTACAACCGAACAGAATCTGGATGAGAGTCTAACGATGAGAAAGATAAGTAAAGCTAAGGCTGCCTTACCTTACGCCAGAAAATATTTGTGAAGCTATTTAGTAAAAATGAATCCTTTATTCTAAGGGAAAAATAATGAACAAAATCAATCATGTTCTCTTCATAGCCTATAGGTACACATGTCTAGTATAGTCTGTGTTCATTTAAAAGTGTTTTAAAGTTTTTAATATAAAAGAATCAACTTTGACTAGCAAAGGGAAAAAATTAAAACTGTGTTTAGAATTATTTCAAGTGTATGTCCTTCTTAATTTTTTTTTTTTTTTTTGCGATACGCGGGCCTCTCACTGTTGTGGCCTCTCCCGTTGTGGAGCACAGGCTCCGGACGCACAGACTCAGCGGACATGGCTCACGGGCCTAGCCGCCCCGCGGCATGTGGGATCTTCCCGGACCCGGGCACGAACCCGTGTCCCCTGTATCGGCAGGCGGACTCTCAACCACCGCGCCACCAGGGAAGCCCCTTCTTAATATTTTAACATTATAAAATCATTACAGAAATGATGAAATCACTCTTGGTCTAGACATGGGGTGAATTGAAAAGCATTGTATCTTTTGTAGTGTAGTATGGACACAACTTTCCAAAGTTCAACATTGAAGGAAAAAATAAAACCGTATTTTAGGACTCTTAGGACGGTAAGGGATAACCTCCAGAGTTATTGTCATTTACTCCGAACAAGGGGTTTGTAGTAAACGTGTAAGCACACACACAGGACAACAGCAACAATAATAATCAGCAACAGCAGCTAAAGGGACTAGATATTTGATACACCCGAATATGTTAAGAATTAATTAATACAGGAAACTTTACAAAAGTTATTAGGGACGTGAAAGCTATTATTACTTCTATGTGTAGTAAGACCAGAGGGTATGTCTTTCTACTCAAAAGAAGAATGACAATAATTTTGAAAGTAGATTTGCAATATTACTTTAAGCATAAAGAATGTCCTGTGTTCTAGATATCTTTCTTTCGAACCTTTAGATCTCCTTTCTATTCACCTTCACCCAGCTCAGTACTGACTTATATGGATGGCATTAAAAGTTCTTTTGTCCTCAGGCTTCCAGATGGATTTCATCAAGGAGAACAAAAGGAGGATCCTATGTAGGAAATGAGAGGGAAAGAGTGATATCAGCGTTCTCTTGGCTCCCTCCCTATATTGTCACCTTATGCTGGTTGTGTGTCCCCACCAAAACAATCTCAGCCTCATAACCTGTACACTCAGCCCTCTCTCTCCTTATATTGTGGTTGCCCTCTTTCCCTCTACCCTTCAGATGTAGGAGTGATATTGGCCTCTAATGTTACTAGCCTACTAGCCCAAGTAGTAGCCTCTTCTTTTTTCTTTACCTATTGCCTATAATTTTGCAAATATACCCTGTATTAAACTAACTTCATATTATCATAACTTAAGTATTCCATCTATTTCCTCGTGAGACTAGATCTGATATATCAAGTACATGATCAAATGGCCTTAGAAGCTCACAGTTAAAAATAAGGATAATGTTGCATCCTAGAAAGCATAGGCAGAACACTCTTTGATGTAAATCATAGCAATATATTTTTGGATCTGTCTCTTAAGGCAAAGGAAACAAAAGCAAAAGTAAAAATGGAATCTAATTAAACTTAAAAGCTTTTGCACAGCAAAGGAAACCATTGACAAAATGAAAAGACAACCTACTGAATGGGAGAAAATGCAAATGATATGACTGATAAGGGGTTAATATCCACAACTAAGCTCATACAACTAAATATCAATAAAAAACCCAAACAACCCAATTTAAAAATGGGCAGAATACCTAAATAGACATGTTTTCAAAGAAGACGTACAGATGGCTAACAGGCATGTGAAAAGATGCTCAGCATCACTAATCATCAGAGAAATGCAAATCCAAACCACAGTGAGATATCACCTCACACCTGTCAGAATGTCTATCATCAAAAAGACCACAAAGAACATGTGTTGGCGAGGATGTGGAGAAAGGGGAATCCTAGTACACTGTTGGGAGGAATTTAAATTGGTGCAGCTACGTGGAAAACAGTATGGAGGTTTCTCAAAAAACTAAAAATAGAACTACCACATGATCCAGCAATTCCAGTTCTGCATTATATCTGATGAAGAAAACAAAAACACTAACTTGAAAAGATATATGCACCCCAATGTTGATAGCAGCATTATTTACAATAGCCACAATATGGAAGCAACCCAAGTGTCCATCCATAGCTGAATGCATAAAGAAGATGTGATACACACAAACACACACACACACTCACTCACTCACTGGAATATTACTCAGCCATAAAAAAGAATGAAATTTTGCCATTTGCAACAACATGGGTGGACCTGTAGGGTATTACGCTTAGTGAAATAAGTCAGACAGAGAAAGACAAATAATGTATGCTATCACTTATATGTGGAATCTGAAAAATAAAACAAATGAATTAATATAACAAAACAGAAACAGACTCACATATATAAAGAACAAACTAGTAGTTACCAGTGTGGAGAGGGAATAGGGCAAGATTGGGGTAAACTAGTAGTTACCAGTGTGGAGAGGGAATAGGGCAAGATTAAGAGGTACAAACTACTATGTATAAAATATACAAGCTACAAGGATGTATTATATGTCCCAAGGAATATAGCCAATATTTTATAATAACCATAAATGGATTACAATCTATAAGAATATTGAATTATTATATTGTATACCTGAAACTAATATAATACTATAAATCAACTGTACTTCAATAAAAGAGTAAACTGTTAAAAGGTCATTTTCAATTTCTTTATATAAATATTTCTACGCTTTTATAGTCTAAACAAGAATATTTGCATACATATAGTATAACCTACTTGCAAATATTCCAAAACTCTTGTCAACAATGCAGGCTTAAATAGATGTGAGATTAGCTATTGTGGCTACACTGAAATATCAGAATGGACCCAACCCAAAATTTGGTTTGGATGTTGAGATCGATGACACCATACACACACCAAGAGGGTATAATTACACAATTGAGGCTTTTCTGGGCAGAACAGGGTAGACCTCCCAAGGAGGTCCAAAAATGGCTTGAGACGGCAAAGAAAGGAGACTGGCTAGAGGTTTTTATTGTGGTTTTGGGGTGAGGCCAGGGTGAGGGCTCCTAAGCAGCTTGACAAGGGGCTTGCATGGTTTGAATCTCCCTCCAGTGCCAAAGGCTTTCTTATTAGCTCCCTCAGTTGTGGGGTAGAGGGTAAGAAGGAGGAGTAAAGTTTAAAAGCTATTAACAGTCAAACATAAAGAATGGAATCTGTATTATATTAGCCAGTAACTAATTTTAATCCAACTCTGTTTTGCCTCAGCATCTTTTCCTCAGTCCATTTCAAAACACCAAACCTACAAATCAAGATCTTTTGTTAAAAGGGTTTCCTTCAGAGAATGTGTCTCAGTTCTTAGACAAGCAGTAATTATTTTTAAATTAATATAATTTTATTTCAATAAACATCTTCCCCATAAAATCAGAGAAGCAAGAGCCAAGGCTTCTGTTGTCCAATATTTCATTCAAAAACTAGAACTTTGGAATGTAGAAAACTAACAAAAGCATCACTCCCATATTAAAGCAACAAAAACAACAAAAAATTCCAGATGATCTGCAAATTTGCTATTTCATTGATCCTGTCAGAGAACTGAGGTTACAGGCCGTGAACTAACTTGGAATCCAAGGAAATACAGAGACTCTCAAAGAGAGACAGCACAGGAGCACTTGCTTCCCTGAGTCAGGCGCTTCTGGATCCATCAGTAGAATCCACTTAAAATTTTTAACAAATTGGTAGAGGCTAGGTAGATAATATAGAATATCTGAGGTACACAGACTTGATGGAAATTCAATACTTGCAGACCCACTTGAAAGCAGTTCTCCTCAAAGGGTGCTCATATAAAAAGTTTGTCACAAGTCCTGAGAGCCTTCTTCATGGTAGGACTGGGAAAGGAAGAGCAACTGTTATAAGGAAGGCACAAAATCCCACCCAGATTCTTCTCTCCTACCTCTTCTGTAGAATAAGAGTTTTAACTGTTCAAGGAAGACCAAAACAAAAACAACAAAAAACCTGTCACACTTAGTGGACTAAGAAAACAACTGCTGATAAAAGGGAACAAAATAAGACCCAGTATCCTGTGTGCAGGGTAGGAAGGCTTGCTGGTCCAAAACCACTAGAGGTCTACTATAACTGAAGATGGGACAGAACCACTGAGAATGACCACCCCTAGGAATCAGGAATCTAGTGCCTTCCTGGGACTTAGGCTAAATCAGAGTAAGAGTAGACACCTCCTTCCTACAACCCACCCCAGGCTAACAAGCATCAAGTAACAAGATGCAGCAGTTTTCTGCTAGACAAAGGCCAACAGCATGTAGAGAGACTATTTTTGGCTGAGGCACAGTACAAAGGAAAGACCTAAAGATGAGGATGAGCAGATACTGAGATAAAACCACTGGAAAACCAACTCCTACCCTAAAAATAGGGTACAATTTGAACCCTGTACTACACTGAAGGAAACCATAGTAACAACAAATCCCAAACACATATCAACTCCTGACTAGATTGATTCAATTCCCATAGGCATAGTTTAGCAGAAGGAAAGTAAGCTCATTTACAATCCAATAAGGAAAAACAAAACTACTTATCTCAATCCACTTTAGTCTCTAGGGCCCTATACAAGATGTCCACCTATAAAAAAAAATATTACAAGGCATACAAAAAACGAAAGTTGAAAACAACATGCTGTCAAACAAGAAGGAAATCAATAAAACTGAACTCAGGACACAGATTTGGAATTCTGAGACAGGTAATTTAAAATAACTAAGATTAATATGCTAAATATTCCAGGTGAAAAGATGGATAAAGTGAAATATCAAATGGCTGATAGGTCTGTGTGTCAACTTGGCTAGATTATAATAACCAATTCTTCAATTAAACACTAATCTACATATTACTATGAAAGGATTTTTTAGATGTAGATATAGAAGCCCAGGGAACACCAAACAGAGTAAACACAAAACAAAACAAAACACCTAGGCATATCATAATCCAACTGCTGAAAATCAAAGACAAACAGAAAATCTTGAAAGAAAAAGAACATGTTACATAAAGAGGAATGGAAATAAGAATATAGCAGATTTCTCATCAAACTACACAAGCCAACTGATACTGGAGGGATTTATTCAAAATGCTGAAGTACAAAAACAAATAAAAACTATTAACTGAACATTCTATTCCCAACAAAAAATATCTTTCAACATTGAAAAGAAAATATTTACTTTTACGAACAATAATTTAAAGGATTTATTGCCAGCTTACCTACAAAAAAATGTTAGAAGTTTTACAGAAGAAATGTATATATTCAGAGCAAGGAAAATTACCGGGGATAAAGATAGCTGTTACATAATGATAAATGGATCAGTGTTTGTATGGTATATCTTTTACCACTCTTTTACTTTTTTTTTTTTTTTTTTTTTTGCCGTACGCGGGCCTCTCACTGTTGTGGCCTCTCCCGTTGCGGAGCACAGGCTCCGGATGCGCAGGCTCAGCGGCCATGGCTCACGGGCGCAGCCGCTCCGCGGCATGTGGGATCTTCCCGGACCGGGGCATGAACCCGTGTTCCTTGCATCGGCAGGCAGACTCTCAACCACTGCGCCACCAGGGAAGCCACACTCTTTTACTTTTAATCTACTTATATCATTGTACTTAAAATAAATTTCTTATAGACAGCATATAGTTGGGTCTTGTATTCTTTTTTCTTAAACCCTTTTAGATAATCTTTGTCTTTTTATGTAATTATATCATTTGAATTTAATGTAATTATTGATATGTTTTTCTGTAGGGATACCATTCTGTTTGTTTTCCTTTCATTTTTGTTCCACTGCCTCCCTTTTCCATTTTTTTTAATATTAAGTGAATATTTTTAGTATTCCATTTTAGTATCCCATTTTACTCATAATGTTGACTATATCTTTTTTATAATATTTTTGCTGGTTGCTAAATAAATTAAGCATACATAGATTTTCAGTTTACTTAGAATTAGTATTTTACCATTTCAAATGCAACATAGAAATCTTACCTCCATAGACGTGGTCAGAATCTTTATCTTGTCCCCCTTTTGTATTTTATTGGGTTGTCCAAAAGATTCGTTTGGTTTTTTCTGTAAGATGGCTCTAGTAGCACTTAGTTGTCTTTAACTTCATTCAAAATGATTTTGTTAGATTGTATGTGACAGTTGTTATATCAGTGTGCATTTAAAAAACACAACAAAATTGGTGAATTTTTGTGTGGCCATTTTAATATTGAAGATGAAAGGAAAAAGGCAACATTTTTGGCATGTTATGCTTTATTATTTCAAGAAAGGTAAAAACACAACTGAAATGCAAAAAAAGATTTGTGCAGTGTTTGGAGAAGGTGCTGTGACCCGATTGAATGTGTCAAAAGTGGTTTGCGAAGTTTCGTACTGGAGATTTCTAGCTGGACGATGCTCTACAGTCACGGTAGACCAGTTGAAGTTGATAGCGATCAAATCGAGATATTGAGAACAATCAATGTTATACCACGTGGGAGATAGCTGACATACTCAAAATATCCAAATCAAGCCTTGAAAATCATTTGCACCAGCTTGGGTATGTTAATTGCTTTGATGTTTGGGTTCCACATAAGTTAAGCGAAAAAAACCTTTTTGACAGTATTTCCACATGTGATTCTCTACTGAAACGTAATGAAAATGTTCCGTTTTTAAAACAAATTGTGACGGGTGATGAAAAGTTGGATACTGTACAATAATGTAGAATGGAAGGGATCATGAGGCAAGTGAAATGAACCACCACCAACCACACCAAAGGCTGGTCTTCATCCAAAGAAGGTGATGTTGTGTATATGGTGGGATTGGAAGGGAGTCCTCTATTATTAATCCTTCCAGAAAACCAAATGATTAATTCCAACAAGTACTGCTCCCAATTAGACCAACTGAAAGCAGCACTCAGTGAAAAGTATCCGGAATTAGTCAACAGAAAACGCATAATCTTCCATCAGGATAACGCAAGACCGCAAGTTTCTTTGATGACCAGGTAAAAACTGTTAGAGCTTGGCTGGGAAGTTCTGATTCATCTGCCATATTCACCAGACATTGCACCTTTGGATTTCCATTTATTTTGGTCTTTACAAAATTCTCTTAATGGAAAAAATTTCAACTCCCTGGAAGACTATAAAAGGCACCTGGAACAGTTCTTTGCTCAAAAAGATAGAAAGTTTTGGGAAGATGGAATTATGAAGTTGCCTGAAAAATGGCAGAAGGTAGTGGAAGAAAATGGTAAATGCGTTGTTCAATAAAGTTCTTGGTGAAAATGAAAAATGTCTTTTATTTTTACTTAAAAACTGAAGGCCCTTTTTGGCCAACCTAATAGTATCATATATGTATCAAATTTCACAAGACAATGTTAGATTTTTTGCTTTTAACCATAACACATATTTTTTAAAAAATTAAGAAAATAGTTTATTTTACCTATCCAGATGTTTACAATTTCTGTTCTTTGTACTATATCCCCAAAGTTGCAAGTTTACTTCTGGATTCATTGCTTCCATCAAAAGAACTTCCTTTAGTATTCCTTAGGGCAGTTCTATTAGAAACAAATTGTCTTAGTTTTTCTTAATTTGAGAGTATCTTCATTGCACCTTCTTTCCTGAAAAATATCTTCACAGAATATAGAATTGTGCAATGACAATTTGTGTCAGTATTTAAAAAATAGTTTCCGCATTTCCTGATCTTCATTGTTTCTGATAAGAAATCTACTGTCCTTTGAATCATTTTTACCCTATACATAATATGGCATTTTTTTTCTGGGTTCTCAAGAATTTTTATTTGTTTTTAGTTTTCATGATTTAGATTATGATGTGTCTAGGCGTGGCTTTCTTTGTTTATCTGATTTGGAGTTTACTGAGTTTTTAATCTGTAAGACTATTTATGCATCTTTTACCAAAATTTAAGAAGTTTTTAGCTATTCTTCATATATTTATTTGGTACCACAGTCTTTTTTGTTCCTTTCTGGGACTCCAATTACATAAATGTTAGAAACTTTAGTATTATCTTATAGATCCCTGAGGTTCTATTAATTTTTTCTAAAATTTTTACCTCCCTGTTATTCAGTTTGGATAATTTCTTTCAATCTGTATTCAAGTTCGTTGACTCCACGATCATCTTCATTTTACTACTGAGCCCATCCAGTGAATTTTTATTTCAGTTATTTAGTTTTTCTGTTAAAATTTTCTCGAGACTTTATCTCTTTCCATTCATTTCAAGAGTATTCTTCTTACTTCCTGAGCATGATTATAAGAGCTGCTTTAAAGTCTTTGATAATTACAACAGCTGGGTCATGTCAAGTTGTGCCTCTGTTGGTTGTCTTTTCTTTGAGTTAGTAAGATTTTTCCCAGTTCTTTGTCACATAAGTTTGGATTGCATCCTGAATTTGAATATTATGTTAAAATGTTCTTGATATCATTTAATTAATTTTTGATTTTAGCTGGAAATCCATTCAGTTAAGTTCTCACACACATTCTGTGAGTTCATTTTTCTATGTGCTTGCCATATTATTTCCATCTTTACCACATGTGCATCATTCAGTGGCTAGTCTGGGATCTGGGTGGTAATGAGCACATTAGTATTATTCTCAAAGAGTTTGTTATGCTATTTTAATCAGAAACATGTGCATGAAACTTGAGGGTGAGCCCAGGTATTTATATACAGCCTTATGGTGTCTCTTTCCTGAGCTCCTTCCTCTTAGTGATTTCTCTGACACTTTCCACTTCCCAGGGTCCTCCTTCTTGGTCTTCAGGCTGTAAAACTGGTTACTCCATCTTGAGTGGAACTGGAGCCTTTGATTGTATATGCTAAAGAAATTCATGCAAACCAAGTTTATTTATCATATATTCATGTGACAAAAGTTTTTGTTTTTACTAAATTGTAGTTGTCTGATAATCATCATCATTAGAATAATAATAATCAAAATTCCCACCATTTAGGTACTAGTTTACAAAGATTTTGCAGTACACCATATCATTTTGATTTTTTCCAACAACTGTGGATGGTATTATTAAGCTTCTTCCCTACAAGGAAGTCCAATTTAGAGGATTTGTTTCCTCTCAATTTCACCCAGCTAGTAACTATCAAAGCCAGGTCACAAACCAGGTTTTTCTGACCAGATATTTAATGTTTTAGTATTCCCACATGAATATTTTCTGAAATGTTAAAGAAGCTAGAAAGCAGAGATACAGCTGACAGCAATCATACAAGCCATAGTGAATCAAAGTCTTATGTTAACCAATCAATATTACAAGTAGTCCTCTAACCTAGTATTTTGAAATTCAGGTCCTTTTTATAAGCTAGAGAATAAAAAAATGCACCAATTTCCTTAGGAGAGTTAATACAGGCTTTTGACTAAGAGGTAGTAATACTACTAATATCATAAGTAAGAAGCTACATAAATTATCTAAACTTCTTATTCAAATACTGAGTTCTATTGAATATCTTGAAAAGGAAACTATTTAGCAATTAGCCTGTCAAATCCCTTAGAGCCAATGCGACACTCTCTAATAAAAAAGAAACAATTTGTGTCATATTTAAATAAATAAGCGCTCTTAACGACTCTTCAAATATGTTTAATTGCCTTATATGAGGTAATGAAAATTATATTTTTAAATTAAAATTATTTATAAAATCATATATAATGAATTATATATAACTATATATAAATTTGAATATATATATATATATATGGTATATACACACACACACACACATGCACACACACAGGTCCCCAACTTAAAATGCTTCAATTTACAATTTTTCAACTTTACTATGGTAGGAAAGTGATACATATTCAGTAGAAACCATACTTTGAATTTTGAATTTTAATCTTTTCCTGGGCTAGCGACATACAGTACGACACTCTCTTTCGATGCTGGGCAGCAGCAGTGAGCCACAGGTCCCAGTCAGCCACATGATCAGGAGGGTAAACAACCGATACACTTACAACCATTCTGGACCCATACAGCCGTTCTGTTTTTCACTTTCAGTACAGTAGTCAATAAATTACATAAGATATTCAATACTGTATAATAAAATAGGCTTTGTGTTAGATGATTTTGCCCAACGATTGGCTAATATAAGTGTTCTTATATTAGTTCTTATATAGTTCTTACCTTAAGGTAAGCTAGGCTAAACTATGATGTTGGGTAGGTTAGGTGTATTAAATGCATTTTAGACTTATGGTTTTTTCAACTTACTATGAATTTATTTGGATGTAACCCCATTATAAGTCAAAGAAGTACTTATTAATGACATTTGTAGTAAAATTCTCACCAAAGTGTCTAAGAAAACTCAGAAAGTCTTTTTTCAGTATCTAGAGATACTGTTCTCTTCCTAATACATCCCCTGCATAAATTTTAAAAAAATGAAACTCATAGGAAAGAAGATAGGACGTTAAACAATAGGGAATTGTGATCACATACTGCGTGCCAGAGGTACTGCTAACATATCAGGTGTTGTAAGAAAATGTAGAGGAATAGCTCTGCAAATAGTGCTTTCTGAAGTGAATAGTCACATCTATACTCCGTCAGTTCAGAGATAAAAAGGCAGGGAAAAACTCCATCTCAGTCAGGAAGAGCTGCACTGGATAAATGCCTGCTAGGTGCTGAAAATTGAGCTAGGAACGAGCTATACTAATCAGCTTGTCCTCTAGGTAAAGATTTGGAAAATTCTTGCAACATCAAGCAATGGAGTTATTCATTGTCAGTATTTTAAACATAAAAATCCATTATATGAGGTGTTTGGACATTAAGAGCATTTTATAATATGACATACACATAAACTTCCTTGTTTATTTTATTAGCTTATGCTATGTAGAATTTCACTGATTTGCAGCATACATGAAAGAACATGACCTTATTACCTTGTTTCTGTTGAAACTATCTGGCAACTATTCCAAGAGATCTGTGACCAAGTCCAAGGACATGTTAATTATCCTGTCTCTCAGCAAAACCATATATGGATAAATAGTTCCTCATTTAGAAGTCATTATGGGTTGAATTGTGTTCCTCCAAAAGGATACACTGAAGTCTTAACCTTAGCAGAATGAAAGTGTATTTGTAAACAGTGTCACTGCAGATGTTAAGATGAGATCATACTGGGGTAGTGTGAGCCCTTAACCCAACATGACTGTGTCCTTATAAGAAGACAACGCTAAGACAGACAAAGACACAGAGGAGAACACCATACGATGACAGAGGTAGAGATTGGAGAGATGCAGCTGCAAGCCAATGATTGCCGGCCCCCACCAGAAGTTGGAAGAGGCAAGGAAGAATTCCACTCAGTCTCAGAGGGTGCATGACCCTGCTGATACTTCGATTTTGGACTTCTAGCCTCCATAACTGTGAGAAAAATTTTCTGTTGTTTTAAGCCACCCAGTTTGTGGTACCTTGTTACAGCAGCCCTAGAAAGCTAATACAGAAGTGGAGAAACAAAATGCTATGTGATGTGTGAAAATTACTTTAACTTTAGTGAAAAGAAACATCTTTAAAATTCACAGATAAAATATACTTTAGGAATAGTATTTAAATTAGGAACGGATTAAAATAACCTTGTTTTTCTTTTATCATTTATATCTTCAATTGAGTGCAAGAAGATGTGGCTTCTAAAAAAAAATAAGGCAGACATTTATAAAAGGAAAATCTAAGATGAAAGCAAAAACACAAAAGGAGAGAGTTGATAAGAATATAGTACCATAGGAAAACCCAAATTTCAAAACAAAATTAAAATTCACTTTGGAGTGAATAGAAAAGGAATTGATAGTGCTGAAAATTAGATCAGTGAAATGTTTGGTCATTAAAATTCCCCAAGATTCAAGAAATAATGAGAATGCAAGAGGGAAGAGATATGGGAACATATGTATATGTATAACTGATTCACTTTGTTATAAAGCAGAAACTAACACACCATTGTAAAGCAATTATACCCCAATAAAGATGTTAAAGAAAAAATTATGCCACAGAAAAAAAAAAAGACCATTGAAATAAAAAAGAAGAAGAAAAAAAAAGATCACTGATCACAGATCACTATAACAAATACAACAATAAAAAGTTAGAAATATTGCAGGAGTTACCAAAATATAACACAGAGATATGAAGTGAGCAAATGCTCTTGGGAAATTGATGCTAATAGACTTGCTTGACACAGGGTTGTCACAAACCTTCAATTTGTAAAAACAGCAATATCTGTGAAATGCAATAAAGTGAAGCACAGTAGAAAAAAAAATAAAGAAATAATGAGAGAAGATAACAGGGAAAATACTAAAAGAGAACAAACATAAAAATTGTGGTTTTTCACAAGAAAAAAACAGCTGAATACTCAAACAGAATCAACAATAACATATATTTGAAGAAAATGATATGGAACTAAATAGATATTGAAGTAAATCAATGCATATAGAGAAATAGTAATACATATCCTTCAGTATTAATTTCAGACAAAATAGAATTTGAGGGGAGAACACTACTAAATGAGACAAAGAAAGACTTTTTATATAGATATTAGGTTAAATAATCACAATAACAGTAATAACAACATAACATATATATGCAAAATAATGTTGCATTAAAATGAAAATAAAGGAAATTGTGGTTTCAGCTATCATTGGATTGGATTTTCCCTCACATTTTCCCTCACAGAACAAAAACATCCATGATCTCACGTGAAATAAAACATAGAAGCTATTCAATATATTAGATACACATGGGCAGTAGTTTGTTTCCTTTGGTTATAAAGGACCTAAAAAGGAAGTTACTGAAATAAGATGGAGAATTACCTAAATATGTGTTGAGTGACTTTATTAGCCTGCTCTAGACAACCAACCTCAGGGTTTGGCTGTATTGCATAGTGTAAAGAGCATACACTTTAATGTAAAGAAAATATGGATTTGAGTCTTGACTTCATCATTTACAAGTTGCATGACATTGGTCAAATTACCTAACCTGTCTATGCCCCATTTCCACAGCCGTAAAATAAGAATAACAGTATCTAGTGTATTTGCTGTTATATTAATGAGAGACATTGTTAAGTATAATGTCTAACATAGTATATTATAAGCACTCAACAGAAAAAATAGGTAAATTTTCTTGCTCTGCGTCATTTTCTTCTCCATATTATTCAAGCAATGCCAGAGGCCTTGGGATCTTTGTTATATCTTCAGATAACTAATTCTTAATTTTTTATGAGTTGTGAACTTTAAAAATGGGCTGAACACTGTGAATTCTTGCTCCTCCTACCAACTTTACATATACATTACACTTTATATACAAATCAGTTAAAGCCTTTGTCATACAGCCAGTCTTCTGTCCTCCAAATCCCATAACACTCATTTTTCAGAAAGTAACCTGAGTGTTCTTACTAGGGAAGATAATGAGGGTTGAGTAAGATGTCACAAGGTCAATAGAAGTGATTTCCATTCACAGTGAAGTGCTCAGTAGTGTTCGTCCTGATTCAAGAGGAAAAGAACAATCCAATTATTTCCCTAGGACATGGTATTGGGAATATGATTTGTTATCCTGCATGGTAGAATTTGGAAGCTTGAAATGACAGAAACGTCACTTGAATTACAAGCGTTCAAAGTGTGATCATTATGCTGCGAATATGTTGTCCTCAGTTGATCAATATCTGACATTGTAGGCAATTTTTTTAATATGTAATGCCGTGGCTAAAGGCTTCACTTTTGTGTAGTAATATTTATTTACCAGAGTTTTACAATAATAAAGTTAAAGGCAATGGGACTACTTGGTCCATAAAAGATAGGCATGAAAAGAAACAAGAACTGAGATAAGAGATGAACAATATAGTCGTTTTGCTTGCTGTTGTTTTCAATTTTACTTCTCTCGTAACCATAGAGACCAAGGCTGGACCATGCAACAGTATGCTAAGGCTGGGACTAAGCTCTGCTGACTTATATGTTGCATTCAGTTACCACTCTTCTATTGCATTACTGTGTTTTTAACATGTGATTGAATTAAGTAAAGTATTATGTGAGAGGTCTATTTGATACTAAATAAAAAGTGTAATTTACTTTTCATCCAACTATGTAAAACCTGAGGATTTCTATACTTACTTGGTCTCACATCTAGGCAGTCATGCATCATCCACGTAATGACATCATGGGATGCTTTCTTTGAAAGGATAAATTTGTGTTACCGATATAAGGAATAAGCTAAAGATATCCCCATGTCCTTTCGTATCCGATTATAAATATATTACTGTTTTTTCATTTATTTACATTAACATAGTCTTAAGAGTACATATTTATTGATTCACTAACTTGGTCCTTGAGCAAACAGGAACTGAACTAGATAGAAAGGATTTTCACTATTTGCTTTTAAAAAGCCCCTAGAAGATAATTAGAAAAAAGGCCAGTAGAAGATAATTACATATGTAGTATATATACATATATTTTATGCATATATAGAGCACAGTATTTATCATTATGGTTTGTCCAATATGCTGTAGTGCTTCAATTTAATTATTTCCCTTTGTTTTCATCCTGACTCCTGAATCCTTGATTCTATAAAATCAAAATTTTATAGCCAAAAAGCATATCATTTCAAATTATGTTTTCAAGGGGGTCCCATTTGAGCCATTGTTCTGTAGCATTTAAACCATAGATATGGATTAAGGGAAGCATTGGGTCAGGCACTCTTTAATAAATATTTGGAATAAAATGGGCAATACACCAAAGAAGAACAATTGCCTCCTCTTTATGACCAATTCTTTCTGGTTCTCTAAAATATAGCTTATCTAGTCGGCTATTGTACTCAGTTCAGAGATTTTGATGCTTGAAAGCTGACATATTGTCTTAAACCACACCTCAGTATTCCTCTGTAATACCTTAGATGAAGCATATGCATCTTCAAAATGGATTGTATTTATGGAACAGTTTCCTTTCTGTGTATTTAACCAGTCATTTGAAGTGCATATCAGGTCACTGTCCATCAAGTCTGCTACTCCATCTCTTTCATTAATAAAAACTGACATTTCAAATTTCAGCTGTTATGCACCTAAATAGATACGCATTATACAAATGAAAGAGCAAATGCAGAAATCTCCTGTATCCATACTGCCATGTGGGGCCTTCTAAAAAGAATTTATTTTAGTTGGCTTCCCAGACACGATTGTGCAGAATTTCTTTTCACATCTTCTCAAGAATATTAATAGCAAGAAGACGGTATTCATCTACAGATTTAAATTCTAAAGAAACATCAGAAGATGCTGTGATCAGTAATGTGTGATCAGTGTTTGACCTTTTGCCTTCTGTATGGAATTTCATTAATTCTGACATAGATTGGGAAAAGATCTATTTGTAAAAATTCACACAACTCAATGAAACTGTGTTTTTCTGGGATATGACTTACTCTGCAGAAGTGATATTAGTGATGATACGTTCATTTCACTAGTAACAAATTTAAAGTATAATAAAATAAATAATAAAATGGGTACAGAAATTCAGAGGAAGAAGATATACCAGTCAAATGTGGATTAAAATGATTTAATGTTCATTCACATGTTCAGTCATTCCACAAGTATGGATTGCCTATAATGTGCTAAGTAAGAAAGGAGCTAGGTGAGGTGTTCAATGACAAATTCATATTTTGTACAATATAGAGGGGGCTACCAGTAAGTACAAAGAAACCCAGTGAACCAAAGTGTATAAGGGCCAACGAATGAAGATCTGAGAGAATATAGGAGGAGCATGTAATTTATAATTTACCCTGGGGAATCAGAGAAAGAGCCCAGAAAGAAAATAAAAACATTTGCCAAGGAGAGGCAGTGGTCAGAGAATGTGGTAATTAACAGACAAGAGAAAGCAGGGCATGTCCAAAAAGTAGAAATCATTTAGGATGGTTAGAACACGAGTGTTCTAATATAAAGAACAGAAGTGGTAAAAGATGAAACTTCAAGTGGTTTTGGTGCTTTGTGTTCCGTATTAGAATTAATCTCAAGGCTTTGGAAACCATTAAGAAGTCTTAAGCAGAGGAGAGCCATGATCAGATGAACACTTTAGAAAAATCACTTTGTACACAGTATGAGGGATTAATGATGGAGCGAGGAGGAATAGCAGTTAAGAGGTTATTACAGGGCTTCCCTGGTGGCGCAGTGGTTGAGAGTCCGCCTGCCAATGCAGGGGACACGGGTTCGTGCCCCAGTCCGGGAAGATCCCACATGCCACGGAGTGACTGGGCTCGTGGGCCGTGGCCGCTGAGCCTGCGCGTCCGGAGCCTGTGCTCTGCAACGGGAGAGGCCACAACAGTGAGAGGCCTGCGTACTGCAAAAAAAAAAAAAAAAAGAGGTTATTACAGAAATTTGGGCAAAGAATATTGTGGATACAATTATGGTAATGGTATCATGAATGAAATGGATGAATCAAGAGATAAGAGATGTAAAATGATATAAAACTTGGTGGCTTATGAAGTGCACAGGATCAGGTAGAAGGAAATGTTAATGCTTATGTTTTGGCTAGGTAATGGGGTAGTGGGTGGAATGGTTCAATGAGATAGGAAAAAGAAAATGTAAGAATGAAGGGGAAAATGATCAATTGAGTTTTTGGTATAAATGTGACAATCCAGAAGAAATGTCCAGAAGCAATTAGATATTAGGATCAAGGCTCAGAAAGAAAACTAAGTTGGAAATATAGTTTTGAGAATCAGGAACATTGAAGTAGTTATGATTTTTCTGAGATAAAATGTACAGTGAGAAAGATAAAAATGTGAAGAACATCAAAGTTTAAGAGACCAGCCTAAGAAGAATGGCCCATGAAGGAAACTTAGAAATATGTGGATCACAAGAGCCAAGGAAATAGCAGTAGAGAAAACCAACAATGTCCAATTCTAGTTGGAAGTTCTGTAACATTAGGACTACATGTAGAAATGTTGAATTTCATCACCTATGCTGGATGCCCCTACTATCCTGAGGAGGACATAAAAAGTGAGCAGTGGTAAAGATGTTGCCACACATCTTGCATTGGGAGGAAATCATTCAAGAAATAACATCTTTCACATACCTATTCAAATCTCTCTGTTTTTTGAAATACTAGATTCTGGGGATTACAATTAATTCTGAAATTTTGAGAGGTAAGAATATGTTCAAGGAAGAAATAGTTCTTGTCATTCATGTCATTGACCATAGTAAAGGGAAGGGCTCTAGCTTCTGAGGTTTAGTTTCTTGGTATCTAGCAAATTTGAGTGTTTTACTACTGTGGTAATATCCTGTCTAAGCTCTTCTTGTCCAAACTCCCTTTATTTATTTGAAAAATGTACCACTTTAACTATCACACTTGTCTGAGTTTCCAGCTATGAAAACATTGTTTTGTTTTGTTTTTCCTGCCTTTCCTCAAGCATCTCCAGTGGAGAATCCTGCATTGATTGCAGCTAGTAAAGGGCACGATATGCCTAAACTAAACAGTTTTGTTGATTTACTCCACTGTTGGTTTTTCAAATCTCTTCCAATTTCCATACTCTATTTAAGCAATAAAGTTTGATAAAGTCGTGGTGAGTCTGACTCTCAGGGAACAGCGAAGATTCATGAAAAAGTAAAAGTCAGGGAAGCTTTACCCCCCAAGGAGTATAACAATAACTTTGCTATACAGAATAGAGGGCTTCATATTATAACTATAGAACAGAATTCTTACTGATAAACCAAAGAAAAGAGACTTGGCTGGGTTCCATTGATGTAACCCTGACATCCTGGTGGACCAAACTAACAATCTATTTCTAATATGAATATTCAATTGAATTATGCCACAATCTTTTAAAAATTTAAACTAATGAAACTATATGATACATTTTCTGCAAGTAGTGAAAATGATGACTGTTTTATTTCTGACATTCACTAATGTTTTCATAACATTAATAACAGAATGAAAGAGAGGGAGATCCAGCTGTGATTTGTTTCTTTCTCAATCTTCTCCAATTCTACATGAAAACTCTTCTAAGTGTCTAAAAACAAGGGCCTTATGTATAGAGTCTGGAAGAAAACAAGCAAGAGGATGGAAGTAGAGTTCTAAAAGAAAGCCAATATTGACCTTGCACTATTTTGGAAAAAAAAAAAAGGTTTTTCCCAGAATATTTTATTTAAATTATCTGTTGTTGAAAAAACAAAACAAACAAGGAAACAAACAAAAAAGGCTTCTTCTTAAACCAATTATTAGAATTAATGTGTGTGTATTTCACAAATGTTCTGGAATTTTATAGAATGCATGTCACAGCAGGGATCAGGCTCAGCAGGTCTGTCAGTATGATCATAGATCCAGTGTAGCCATAGCAAATTAACTTAGAATTTCAAGTATAGCTTTGAAAATAGAGATGTAAATAGATGCACAGCTTATGAATTAGTTAATTATCTTGTTATAAGGATTCAGCTTTGAAACCCTTCCTAGCAATATCAAAATCGACTGAGCTAAGTAAAAAATGTTAAAATAATAAAATAATTAGCTAAGAACAATGCATTTGCCCTGTGGTATGGTCATTTTTTACAAAAATATTTAGTAAATATTTGGTAATTTTTTTCTTTACAAAATTTTGAAGTACAAGGCAATGAAAGAAGTTTTCTTTCAAGAAGCGTGACTTTAAAGTCATGTAAAGTTGTTTACTTTTAACAGATCCGGAGGAAGGATGGGAGAGACTAAGTTTTAGCTACCATAAATAAGTTGGTAAAATTATGGCCCCATAGGACTGAATACAATGAAATCGATGAAATCACTAAAAAGAATGCTGTGTACATATTGTTCACAATAGTAGTATTTCCGTGATATATTGTCAAATAAAATAAACAGTTTCAAAAATAACAGGACATAATCCAATTTTTTTTTTTAAAAAACTATATTTGGACCTATCTACACTGCATATCCAATATGAACTTATGTATGAAAAATGGTCTAGGTCTACAAGAATGTTCTCCAAAAGTTTAATGGCCAATGTGTCTCAAGAGTGGGACTTGATCAAGATGACCTTAACATTCCCCTCAGATTGACTAAGGGGAATCATAGGCCCCAGAGCTCTTTTCGTAGGGCATTTTCTCTAGAAACTTTGGAATTGTAAATTCTTTCTCTGCCTCCTTAGAAAGTAAATCTCCTCCTAGCTTCTACCAGTTTTACAACCAGGAATGTCTTTCTCGGGGACCTGGGAACCATCCCTTTCAAATACAATCATTAAGGAAGATAGAGACCGTGTCTCTCGTTCTCTGTAAGAGAGTAGAAGCCTAACTACTATAATGTCCAATTAGCGAACACAGATGGCCTAATCACATTGACCAACCTACCCCTTAACACATCCAGTACTTTTCCACAGCTCACTCCATCATTTAAGAACTCTCTTGCCTGTTGTTTCAACAGAATTGAGTTCAAACATTCTGTTATTGCAGTAGTCTTGACCCCTGCTGCAAGTCTTGAATAAAGTTTTCTTGCCTATTTAATTCCATATGATTCAATTTTTCTTTGACAGGCTTCAGATATATATATTTTATACCTGTGATTTTTTATATGTGGTAAGTATCATGTAATATCATTAGAAGCAACTAAAAAGCCTCAAAACAGAAAAAAGCACCTCTTGTTATTGATGATATTTGCCATTGGAGTTTACCAGAAAACATGTCTTTTAAATTTAACGTAAGATGTTTCTGTTTAGATTCTTCCAAGGGTATAGCATTTGTTCACCTAGAAAATATTTTTTTTCTCATAGACTCCTCTAGTACTTACTCTCCAAACTCCTCCTAGCAGTTTCTCCTCCTTTCCTTTTTTGTGTGTATCTTGTTTTGCCTTGCAATTGAAATTGTCCCTTGACAAATACTAAAACCACAATGCCTTAACCTACTTTACATTTAATTTGATGAAAAAAAAAGTCTATGATACTAAGTTTTATGCATTACTTTACTAGACTTCTGACTTCTAAATCTAACCCCAAAATCTCAATTGCTTCATGCACATTCATTTTCCTAAACAATGAAATCTTCATGTCTCCCACTGGTCATAAAAACATCTTCCAATTATTGCTTTTCTTCCCTGGTCCGTGTCGCTCACTTTGTGGTTGATAATACTGCAAAGCAAATAGCAATCAGAATAATGAGTTGCCACCAGTTGGAGTCATAGTTGGTGCTACATATTGTCAAAGATTGTTCACACTAATCAACTAATAATGACATTGCTGCTTTCATCACGCTAAACAAAATTCCCTCAGTTGTGCAACACAATTACTACTAATAACCTCTGAAACCTTTCCGTGCTTAAGGAGACTGATTCAGAGATCATCTGGAGACCTATCAGAGAATAAACCAGGGAAGACAGAATCTACCAGATGTAGATTCCTCTTTAGTAATTAACTAGACATTACTCCTTTGGGTCCATAACATTTTCTAATATTGTGAGGCATTTCCTTTAGCATAATGATGCATCTACATTAATATATTACATTGGGAGCAGCTAGGAGATAGTGTTAAATATTAAACATTTCATGCATGAATTATATTATTAATAGCCTTTCTTTAGCTTAAGAAAAAGATATGCTCAAGTGACAGTCAATAAACAAATTTAGAGGCATTAATATTAAAGGAAAGCCAATGAATTTAGACATGACAAAATGTATATTTGTTCATTTCTCAAGAGAGACCTTCATGATTATTAATATAGTAGTTAGAGATTCATTTTGAAATGGAAAAGCTGAAAATACCTTAAGTAGAGTTAAGACAATGAGTCATATGTTCAGCACATTGGAATTCACCACCTGAGAGAAATAATCTCTTCCCCTGTCCTTACCAGCCTGCTCAGAGGTATGAGGTTAGATGACAAATGAGCCATGACATTCTCTGTGACACAGACATTGTACATCTTGTTTCAGGAAACATTTAAGTGGAGGGGGTTGAAATGTCTCAGAGGTGGTGAGAGCTTCATTAGGTTATAGAAGCCATCCCTCCATTTGTCACTGTGAAAATTTGTGGTGAAAAGCGTAAAAACACGTTTAGGTTCAAGCTGAATGATTTCTGACAGGCTGACAGACAGCTGCGTTTTGCTGGTTTTGAAATGCAGATTTGGGATGATACAATGTGGTGTCATTATTTCAGGCCTTATAAGGCATTTTGTCTAAGTGACAGCTGGTTGCCTCAAGGTCATTTTACTAATAGTCCTAGATGAGGGCCTTAGTAACACTGAAACTCTGCAATGTTTATTAACCCTTTAATACCGGCAGGGAATTTGCAATATCCTAGTCACAATTACAAGGAAGATTTTACAGAAATTTCTAGTTTAATTGTCAAAACTTTCCCTCAAGGGAAAAATTGAGACTTAAGCAAACCCACCACAAGGAAAACCACATTAGAGATGGTAGAAAGATGTTCAAAAGATAACTGTTTCATCAAAGGTATTTACTAAAGATCTATCGCACACCAGTCACTGGTGATTTAATTGAATTACTACATTCACTTCTTTTCAGCAACATAAGGGGAGTTATGATATCTTCCCTAGAGACTAGAAACAGCCTTAGCAGCCTTGTGTGGCTTGTCCTAGGAACTTGCAACTAGGAATGTGGTCCTTGGGCCAGTGGCATGAGCATCCCCTGATAGCTTTTTAGAAATGCAGAATCTCAGGAACCACCCTAAACATACTGAGTCAGAAACTACATTTTAACAAGATTCCCAAGTGATTGACTGGTATGCACCCAAGTTTGATAATCGCTCTCCTGGGACACAAAGCTAGTAAGTGACAGAGCCTGCTTTCAGGTCCAGCTTGGTTTAGTAGTATATGAATCCCATTCTCTTTACAGTAAGCCATGCTATTTGTTACCGCATGTTTTGTTGTTCTTGTTTTTTATTTGTCTGTTTTGTTTTTATGAATCTGTTCTTTAGTGAGATATGAACTGGAACTGAAGCACTTTATGCAGTGTCAAGACTAGTTCAAGTTTAGATCTATGCAGGTCCCTTTTCCTTCTCTACTACCAAATTTTGGTGCTACACGTATCTGGAGTCAAAGAAAAACAGAGTTCAACTTAGGAACTAGAGGTTTAAAATATAGTTGTACTAAGTTATTTGCATAAGAAGATCAGATGTGCAGGTGTGAGTCTGTGTGGGGCAAGGGCATGATTATAAATGCAAAGAAATGAAATACTGATGTTAATATTTTAATGCACCTTTGAATGGGATGTGGGAAATAATTGAGAGTTGAAACCATTGAAAAATTCCTGAGAATTCAACAGACCTTACTGTGTGCTTCATGATTTTGTAACCAGTCATGGTATCTTCTTTTATTTTTGTCGTCCATTCACCTTCCCTCTCTGTCCTCAATTCTATTGCTTTATGAATTTGAGAAATATTTTCCATCCCTATATACACACAGATCATAAGAGCTTAATCATTCTAGGGGCTTGCAAATGTTATTTACTTTCAAATCGTGGCTTTCACTTAAAGGAAAAGATGTGCATAAAGCAATGAGACACTTTATGCAACAGCATCGTATTTAGAAAATCTTATTTTCTATAGATAAATGTGACTTAAAATATCTGAATAGCAGTTGTTCCAACATTCTAATTACTTAGCTCAGTATAATTCTAACACAAAATTTTATTTTTCTAGAATGGAGTAAATGCTCCCAACGTATCATTTTGTGTTATATATAAAACATGATTAGGTGCTAAATCTCTATTATTTTTTAAAATATAATTCAGCTATTATTTAAAGAAAAGTTTATACTTTACAATGTTGCCATGTACTGAATGTCTGTGCCCCCCCCCCAATTTCGTATGTTGAAAATCTAAATCCCAAGATTATGATAGTAGGAGGTTGGCCTTTGGGATGATTAAGTCATGAGGTGGAACGCTCATGAATGGGATTAGTGCCTCATAAAAGAGACCCTAGAGAGCTCTTTCACCCTTTCCTCCGTGTGAAGACACAGCATGAGGTAGTCATTTATGAACCGTGAAGCAAGCCCTTAATGGACAACAGATCTGCTAGCACTTTTGATCTTGGACTTCCTAGGCTCCAGACTGTAAGAAATACATTTCTGTTGTTTATGAACCACCCAGTATATGGTATTTTTGTTATAGCAGCCTGAACAGACTAAGACAGAAGTCAAATACCTTATTCTATTATCTCAATAACTCTAAGGAATGTTTACTTGTACAATTAAACCATATTGGATTCCCAGCTTAGATAGATTCAAAAGGACAAAACACAGAACCATCACAGATTTAAACTCAAAGTATATCTGATACCTTTTCCATTCCTCTCATCTATAAAAGCCTCCTGCTTTTTGTGTATTGCTCAGAAGCCTGCTCATTCTCTCAGGCCCACCTCAAACCCATCTCTTCCCCTGGTCTTTCTCACTCAAACTCTGCTTCAGACAAGTGCTTCTTTGACCTTTCTTTCCTTTTCACTTACTGCTTCTAACAATAATTTTTACATTTGATTATATTTTAGTTATATTTTTTCCTAAGAAGGGACTAAATTTCCTTAAGAGCAGAAACTTTTTTGATCATTCAAAATACTGTATATGGGACTGGGAACTCAGAACAGATATTTATTGAAAAAGATTTCTCCAGACATAAGTGGTGCTTAAAAGGTGAAAGTAAGTTCTTTCATCCTGTAATCATTCAGAAAACAGTCGCATCTTTCTTGTCCTTTGTTATCAGGCATTTGGGCAGAACACCTACTAAAAATGATTATTAATAACTTGAGATATTGGAAAAATGTCCTGGTCACATAGTATAGAGAAAAGGATTAGAATTATGGCTATGGCATTGCTTCTCACCAGCTCCATGAACTTTAACAACTTTCTCAACATTATCAAGTCTCAAATGCATTATATACGACGGTGCTAATGGTGATATCCTTATGTGGACTTTTTGATGTTAAATGAAAAGATATATGAAAAAGTACTTAGTGTAATGCCTTGTGAAAAGTGAATACTCAGTTTTTTCTGTTGTTTTTTTGTTTTTCTTTTTTTTTTGCGGTACGTGGGCCTCTCACTGTTGTGGCCTCTCCCGTTGCGGAGCACAGGCACCGGACGCGCAGTCTCAGAGGCCATGGCTCGCGGGCCTAGCCGCTCCGCGGCATGTGGGATCTTCCCAGACTGGGGCATGAACCCGTATCTCCTGCATCGGCAGGCGGACTCTCAACCACTGTGCCACCAGGGAAGCCCCTTGTTTTTGTTTTGTCAAACACTGTGAGTGTATTATCTGTATTCAACAAGAATACTATAAAATATATCTTAATCATAAGTGAAAGGTCCAAGTGAGCTAGGAAAGTGTAGTAGGTACTATTTATTTAATGGTTATTATGAGTCAGACACAGTGTTAGACAATTTAAGTAGTAATGCTTCTTATAACTTGAAAAACTACTTGCGTCTTCATAGCAATATTATGAAGTACTAATAGTTAATTTTATTGATGAGGAATTGAGAATTTAAGTAACTTGCTCAAGGCCATAAACCTAATAGAATTAATCAAACAAGACTCATAACGTTTAAACATAAAATCAATTTTATTTCTGTTTCCTACTGTCCCTTTAAACTATCCCAGTGGATATAGTACTTCCATTGCCCCAGGAGAAAAACTGGACAGAAATGAGATTTTTTGGTCATGGTAGATAGTAGACAGTCCAGGTCAGTTTGTTTCACAAACAATTTATTAATTAAGAATACCCACTCCCATATAATCATGAAAGCTTCCAACTTGATCAAAGGTAAAACTTCTTTCCATCTTCTCTGGCTACAACCAGGGAAGTTACTTCAAGGAAGGGGCTGTGGTCAGCCTCATCTCTCTTGCTCACTTCCTCCCCCACATTATATCTACAACCTTGAACCCCTTCAAGATAACAAGAAACAAGCTAAGGGAGGAGAGTTAGTTAAAGGATGTAGGAGAATTAATTTTTGACTGGTACTGTTGTAAATTGGCTTTCTGTTCTCTGGCCTGGAGGATGTTTAGCGTTCCTTTTTTTGGTTTGACACTTCCACGGAGTCTTTGGAGATCATTTCTACCACTTCCACATGTCATTGTTGTTGTTTGCTCAGCTACAGGTTCCTAAATCTGAGCAAGTGCGCTCTATTCTAAAGATCAGTTACTCTTTCCTCAGCAACTAGGAATTCAGTCATGTAACTTATTAGCTGTGCCAACTCTAGGTTGCATAGACTTATCCTAGCACATCAGCAACTCTTCTTCACAGTGCCACAAAAGCTGCTAGCTAGCTTATCCTTAGGCTGCAGATTTCCTAGGCAGGAGCAAGACACTAACTCAGTATGTCTTATAACTACTTGGGATACGTATCAAACTCTCTGAATGGTGAAAGACAAGTAGCTACTCCCACCTCTTGCCTGCGTGTGTGTGTATGTATATAGGGTGAGTTAGGGTGAGGGGAAGGTATTAATAACATATCAGCAGTTTTATCCAAAATTATCTCCGTAAGGATCCCCTAACACACCCCCTCCACCACTTCCAATGGACAACATTACACTTCTATAATCTTAGTGTGGGTGTACTGTTCAAAAGCTACTAAACTATTTTAGGTTACGTCTTTGCAAAATTTATATATGGTTGATAAATTCCTTTGAAATGGAAAATTTAAGACATGGAGTTTAAATTGAACCCATGCCTGTCTGTGGTCATGCTCTTTCCACTTTATAGAGAAAACTAGGTCAAAGGATAGTTTGAGGAGATTGCTCAGCCTAGGTTCAGAGTGATTTCTGAAATATAGGTATTATTTAACCAGTCAGAGAAGGCAGCAATCATTCCTTTTTGTATTTCCTGTGGTCAAATCCAATTATACTTTATTTCCAGCCCCATTATGTAACTATAAACAATATATTCTTCAATGGGATCAATAACAGGAATTGCAAAAATGGAGTCTCCCCAAACACAAGATTTCAATTGTAAGAATATCAAAAAACAAAAGCCACAAGACTTGTAAATTAGACAATAATACAGGAAAATTGGCTGCATTCTTGAGAAGGTACCATATGGATGAATCCACAGCTGTGGCGGAAAAAAAAAGTAGTGAAAGAAAAAAAGTAAAAGAAAATATACAACGATGCATTTAGGATAGATTTTTAAACTGTTCAGGGAATTGTTTCTTCCATTCTCATGTATTCTAATATGGCAGATCAAGAAGACATTAAGAGTAAGGACAGGGGAGTCAAGATGGCAGACTAGGAGGGCGCAGAATCTGCGTCTCTGCACAGCTAGGGCACCTACCAAGCACCAGTGGGGGACCACAGACACCTAAGGTGATGGGAGGAACCCCCAGCATGGGTAGGATGTGGGACGTGGTGGGGAGTAGTGGGGGAGGAGAAATGGAGGCGGTATGGAACCAGTGCCCCTGAGAGGTGGCTGGAGAAGGGGAAGGGATCCCACGCCCAGAAGGGGAAAGGGGGGGACCACTGGGAGGGCAGAGAATCCAAAGGGAGCGTGGCCAGCATTTCCCCTGCCCACCTGGGCCCCCGAAAGACAGCCGAGATCCCGGGACTGATCCTCTGCCCACCGAGGCCCCTTCCAGCCGCGCGGGCCCTGAGGGGAGTGGGAGGGAGGAAAGGGGAACAAAAGTAAAGGCCGGACCTATGGGACCAGCACCCCTGAGGGGCGGCTGGGGGAGAGGAGTTCCTACACCCAGCGGGACCCACCCACAGGTAGGAGTCCAGCAGCGATGGGGGAGATGCTCAGTGGGGCAGAGGAATGGAAGGGAACACAGCCAGCGCTTTCCCTGCCCACTTCGGCACCGGGGAGCCTACTGGGCTCCCAGGCTTAATCCTTTGCCTTAGGAGCCTCCCTCTTGCCACACAGAGTCCAAACCCCACCCCTAAACCCCCACCCAGGGCCCTACCTCTGTACTCAGATAACCCCTCTGAGACCCCCTCCAACTGCGCTGGGCCTAAACCCCACCCACGCACCCTCACACAGAGCCTTACCAGGAAACTCCAGAACTCCACACTCCTGAGGCCCCTACCTGGATGTGCCACCTCTCCCCTTCTGTGCAGATCCTAAGCCTAAACCCTGCCCCATGCTTAAATGTCACCACACCCCCCAGGCCCTGCCCCACCCTAAACCCCACCCCTGCCTAGGTTCCAGGCTCCTGCCTAAACTCCACCCCCCATAGCCAAGGCCTTTTCTGGCCTTTTCTTTTCTTTTTTTTTCTTCTTTTAGGTTGGGGTTCTGTTTACCTTGTTGTTGATTCATTTATATTTTAATTTTTTCTAATAAACCTTTTATATTTCTAATTTTATTTTATTCTTTATACTTTGTTATTGTTCTGCTCCTTTTGGCTTGTTTCCCCACCCCACCCCCCACCTGCCTTTTCTTCTCTTTTTCTCTGTTGCGGTTTTGTTTTACCTTTTTGCAGCTGTTTCAATTATATTTTTATTTTTCCTAAAATATTTTTTATCTTTCTAATTTTATTTTTATTCTTTGATATTGTATTTCTCCTTTTTAAAAAATTTTGTTTTATTTTTTTATATAGCAGGTTCTTATTAGTTATCCCTTTTATACGTATTAGTGTATATATGTCAGTCCCAATCTCCCAATATGCATGGGTTTATTTCTGGGCCCTCTGAGTAGTATGGATATTGTAACAATATTCATTCTTCTGATCCATGAGCATGGAATATTTTTCCATTTATTTGTATCTTTTATCATTGTTTCATAGTTTTCATTGTACAGATCTTTCACCTCCTTAATTAAGTTTATAACTAAGTATTTTATTTTTTTGATGCATTTGTAAATGGGATTTATTCTTATTTTCTTTTTCAGTTAGTTCATTGTTAGCGTGCTGAAACACAACTGATTTTTGTATGTCGATTTTGTATCCTGCAACTAAACTGAATTTGTTTTTTAGTTCTAATGGTTTTGGTGTGTGATGTGTATGTGTGTGGAATCCATAGAGTTTTCTGTATATATAATTATTTCACGTGCACACAGAAGCAACTGTACTTCTTTTCTTTCTGATTTGGATGCATTTTTTCCCCTTAATTCCTCTGGCTACGACTTCCAGTACTTTGTTAAATAGAAGTGGCAAAGTGAGCATCCTTGTCTTGTTCCCAATCTTAGAAGAAAACCTTTTAGCCTTTCACCATTGAGTGTGATGTTTTCTATTGGCTTGTCATAAATGACCTTTATTATGCTGAGGTACATTCCCTCTATACCCATTTTGTTGTGAGTTTTTATCATAAATGAATGTTGACTTTGTTTAAATACACTGTCTCTCTCTATAGATATGATTTTTATCCTTCATTTTGTTATGGTTGTGTATCACATTGATTGATTTGTGGATATTGAACAATTCTTACATGCCTGAAATAAATCCCCCTTGATCATGGTGTATAATCCTTTTAATGTATTGTTTAATTCAGTTTGCTAATATTTTATTGAGGATTTTTGAGTCTATTTTTATCAGGGCTATTGGCTTGTAATTCTCTTCTCTTGTGGCATTCTTGTCTGGTTTTGGTTAGAGTAATGCTGGCCTTGTAAAACGAGTTTGGGATGTTCCCTTCTCTTCTATTTTTTTGGAGGAGTTTGAGAAGGATTGGTATTAATTCTTCCTTAAAAGTGTGGTAGAATTCACCAGTGAAGCCATCTGGTCCTGCACTTTTATGTACAGCTTTTAATGTGTCAGTCATACCTTAATAAAGTGGTTTAACAAAGTAGGCAGAAGTTCTGAATGAACATCTCACCAAAGAAGCTACATAAATAGCAAACAGCCATGAAAAGATGCTTAATATCATATGCCATTAGGAAACTGCAAGTTAAAACAACAGTGTGATGCTACTACACACCATTAGAATGACTAAAATCCGAAACATTGCCATCACATGGTGGAGAGGATGTGTAGCAAGAGATTCTCTCATCCATTGTTGGTGGACATGCAAAATGGTATAACCACTTCGGAAGTTAGTTTGAAATTTTCTTACAAAGCTAAATAGGCTTACAACCCAATCTAGTAATTGAGTTCCTAGGTATTTATCCAAATGGGTTGAACACTTGTGACCACAAAAATATCTGCACATAACTGTTTATAGCAGATATATTCATAGTTGCCTAATGCTGTAAGCAACCAATATGTTCTTTAAAAGGTGAAAGGATAAACAAACTGTGGCGAATCCATAGAATGAAATAGTATTCGAGAATAAAAGGAAATGAGCTATCAGGCCACCAAGAGACATGGGGGAATCTTTAATACATGTTACTAAGTGAAGTCAGTCAGAAAAGACTACATACTGTATGAATCCAACTATATGGCATTCTGGAAAAGGCAATACTGTAGAGATAGTAAAAAGATCAGTGGCTTCCAGGGTTCTGGAGGGAGGAGAAGAGGAATGAATAGGTGGAGAAAAGGGTATTTTTAAGGCAGTGAAACTATTCTGTATGACACTACAATGGTGGATTAATGATATTAGGCATTTATCGAAACCCATGGAACTGAACAACACAAAGAGTAAACGCTAATGTAAACTATGGACTTTAGTTAGTATATCAATATTGGTTCATCAGTGGTAACAAATACACCACATTAATGCAATGTATTAATAATATGGGAAACTGAGCAAGGGAGAGAGAGAGTATATGAGAAATCTCTTTATTATTTGGTAAACATAAAACGTCTCTAAAAACTAAAGTCTATTCATTCCTCCAAGAATATGGAACTTTCATAATTGCTCTAGAATAATCAAGATTCACAAAATTGAAATTCTGGCATCAAAGAGGAATTGAGGAATATTTGCTGGATAGGATTCCAAGATGTTTGCTGCAGTGTTACTATCCCATGCAATAAATAATATTTTTTTAAGATTTATTTATTTTATTTATTTTTGGCTGCATCAGGTCTTAGTTTCAGTACACAGGATCTTTGTTGGGGCACGTGGGCTTTTCATTGTGGAGCACGGGCTTCTCTCTAGTTGTGATGTGTGGGTTTTCTCTTCTCTAGTTGTGGTGTGCAAGCCCAGGGTGCGTGGGCTCTGTAGTTGCGGTGTGCGGGTTCCAGAGTGCGTGGGCTCCGTAGTTTGTGGCACGTGGGATCTAGTTGAGGTGCGCAAGCTCAGTAGTTGTGGTGCGTGGGCTTAGTTGCCCCGTGGCATGTGGGATCTTAGTTCCCTGACAAGGAATCGAACCCTCGTCCCCTGCATTGCAAGGTGGATTCTTTACCACTGGGCAACTAGGGAAGTCCCAGTAAATAGTATTCTTAATATCAGCTCTGGATGATCAAACAAATTGACTTTGATAACTTACTTCTTTATTTGGCAAATTTACCTCTGTGGAACCCCTCATTCCCTGATGAAAAATAAATCAGTCACTCACTTATGCTAGTCATAAGTAAGTCCTTTTATATTTTCTCACAAGTTTCCTATTTGAGGATATGGCAAATGGGACATTTGGTTTTATCTGCTCATAAGGGTCATCTTCATAATGAGGCATCATTACTCATACTGAATGGCAGCCTCTGCTATTGTTTACAATGAGATTCTACTGCTCATTTGGAGTTTTTGGGTTAGTGAAATAAGGACAATAATTGATTATTGTGCTAATGTAATAAAAGCACAATAATATATATCATTGGATACTTATTAATCATGTTACATACATCATTACACTTAATTTGCTGTATAAGCATATGAGATAAGTATCATACACTTTTTACTGCCTCAGAAAATTTAATAAGTTGTCCAAGGTCATACAGCTAGGAAGGGGTAAGTCCAAGTTTTTTTTTTTTTTTTTTTTAACATCTTTATTGGGGTATAATTGCTTTACAATGGTGTGTTAGTTTCTGCTTTATAACAAAGTGAATCAGTTATACATACACATATGTTCCCATATCTCTTCCCTCTTGCATCTTCCTCCCTCCCACCCTCCCTATCCCACCCCTCCAGGCGGTCACAAAGCACCAAGCTGATATCCCTGTGCTATGTGGCTGCTTCCCACTAGCTATCTACCTTACGTTTGGTAGTGTATATATGTCCATGCCTCTCTCTCGCTTTGTCACAGCTCACCCTTCCCCCTCCCCGTATCCTCAAGTCCGTTCTCCAGTAGGTCTGTGTCTTTATTCCTGTCTTACTCCTAGGTTCTTCATGACATTTTTTTTTCTTAAATTCCATATATATGTGTTAGCATACGGTATTTGCCTTTCTCTTTCTGACTTACTTCACTCTGTATGACAGACTCTAGGTCTATCCACCTCATTACAGATAGCTCAATTTCGTTTCTTTTTATGGCTGAGTAATATTCCATTGTATATATGTGCCACATCTTCTTTATCCATTCACCCGATGAGGGGCACTTAGGTTGTTTCCATCTCCGGCCTATTGTAAATAGAGTTGCAATGAACATTTTGGTACATGACTCTTTTTGAATTATGGTTTTCTCAGGGTATATGCCCAGTAGTGGGATTGCTGGGTCATATGGTAGTTCTATTTAAATAAACACCTTTTGTGTTAATAAATAAATAAATAAATCGCAGATGCTATAGAAAGTCTAGAGAATTAAGATACTAAAAAAAATTTATGTACAGTTAGGTTAAAAATAATTTCTAAGACTGAAATAAAGGCAGAAGCTATAGAAGAAAAGAGAAATAGATTTAACATAAAAGTAACTTTTTTATGAGTTTTAAATACCATAAATACAAGTTTAAAGGGGAGAAATATTTATAAGAAACACGATAAAGGATTGTCGTAATACATAATGGACACTTACAGATCAATATGAAAAGAATGCAAACTTCAGTAGAAATTGGAGAAAGGGAATAAACAGGTGTTTTGAAAAAAAAGAATGAACACAAATTTTTAGTCAGTATATAATGAGTTCATTTGTTTTATGAAGAATGAAATAAATGTAAAGTTAAATATGACAATTTTCTCAGGAATTCTGTAAAGATATAAAAGTGTGATCACATCTAATATTAACAATAATCAAGAGAAATAATTATCACCATTTTTGCTGTAAAAGATACTTTGGCAATATATTACAAAAGCCTCCAAAATTTGTCAATATATTGACCCAAGAGTTATATTCCTAGGAGTTTAACTGGAAAACTAAACACACAAATACACAAAAACATATGTTTAAAGTTCATAGGGCTATTTCTCTTAAATTAACATTTTGGCAACACCTACATCTCCAATAATATGGCTTATTTAAAAGAATCATATATATTCAGAAACAGAAATGCTATTCATCCAATAAAAAAAACATGTAGATTCTCTCTGGGTGATGTGGAAAGATATTTATAATATATTGTTAAATGGCAATTAATATATTTATTTAGGCTGTAGCTATTGCTTCCCTCTTAAATGGTTGATAACATTTACAAGCTTTTCTTTCTCACATCTTCTATAGACCAATTTTAATCTTAGTATTCACTTTGGTACTATACATTTTATGTAAACTTCTCGTATATGATATGTCACCTTGAATTGATACCCTCTTGACTCTGAAGCACTATAGAGGTGGTAGTCAGCAGCTTATTCTATGTTCCACTTCCCAAATATTGGTTGGCTATATCATTTCTATGGTGTCCAGGCATATAACACTTATTCTACTCTCTTTTATATTTTTATTTTAAAAATTTTGTTCTATTCTCTTCATTCTAATCTTTATTTTTCTCTTTGTTTTAAAGTTATGTATAATTTATGCCTACCACCAATCCTTTTTCACTAGCTTTCAAGGTCATTTATTAGTTTTCTGAAGCTCATTCTTCAAGTTTGCTAGAGGAAGAACTCATAATAAAAACATTCCGTGATTTGTGGCAAAACCAAACAGTTTGTCTTTAATCTGTCTACCTGAATATTGGCTTGGCTCAGTATAAAGTCCTTGGGTTACACTTTCTTTTCTTAAGTATTTTGTGGCTTTCTCCCCATTATTTTCTGGCACTGAATGTTGCTGTGGGGAAATCTGAAGCATTCTGATATCTTTTTGCCTAAAAAGTGTCTTGAACTCCCTACAATTAACCAAAAGTTTTCATTTATTCCTTTATATTCGTTGTGTGTACCAGGATATGTTGCAGTGTTAAATGTTGTGTTGATTTTTCCTGAGATATTACTTTCAATTTGAATATTGTCTTTTTTGCTGTTGTTGGTTTTTTCAAGAAAGCTTTAAAAAATATTACCCTTAAGTATTTGTTTTGTTACATTGTTTTAATTTACTTTTTAGTGTTATTTTTTCATTGATATTTTTCCTGTGTAGCCTTTTAAAAATCTTTATTTCCAATTTATTTTGACCACTTTGCATATTTTACCCCCAAAGTTTCCCACAGAATATAGTATCCTTTTTGTTCCCATAAATTTTGTCTTCCTTTTTATGATTAATTTTTCCACTTTTTTTCTGCATCTTGTGTATTTATATTTCTCCATATCCTAAATTGATGTTCTTTATTATTTGTAGTCCTTCTTCACCGAGGCAGTTTCTTTATAAAGATACTTAAGAAAATTAATGGTGAAATATTTGCTCACAATTTTTATGTGCTTCATAAAATGTTTTTCTGAAGTGTTCTTTTTTAAAAAAATTATGCTGTTCTTTTCCATCCTTTTTTCTACAATATATTTGTGTTAATGCTATACCAGTTTATTTGTTATTACTCATCATTAAATAAATCATATATTTCTGGAGCAATAATATATAGAAAGTATTGATGTATAGGGATACTTTTGTAGTCTTTTAGGCTTCACCTCCAAAGGGATCTTTTCTTCTTTACTACCACAAGAACAACGAGCTTCCTTCAAATAATGTGTTTTTGGATTTTTTTAACCTACTTGTGTTAAACTCTCCCCCTTAGCCTTTCTCAATGAAACAAAAAAAAGTTCCTGACAGCTTTTGCTGTTAGTCCTTCTCAATCTCATTCCTGCCTCTATTGTTACAGTGAAGTGATAATCTTTTGCAATCCAGAGTGAGTCCCTCACTTTCAAGAAATGTAATTTTTTCCTGACGTTTTCTGAGGTCTTCCACCACTAGACTAACCTTTCTCATCATGGAGCATCATGGAGTTTTCTTTTTCTTTGTCCCTGAATGAGTATTTATATGGTTTCTAGAAGGAGAAGAGGAAAGATGCTGCCTTATACAAGACTATTTATAATAGTTTCCTGTTATTGTCCTTAACAGGGATTTACCAGCTATCTGTTTAAATTTCCATTTGCTGGATTTAACTGATGCACAAACAGCAATTAGATACTTTATATTATATTCTATGAGTTATAAAATTGAAAATTTGGAGTTCAGACATCGTAAGTGGGACTGCCAGGTACTTCAACAACCTAACAAAAACATCTATGGCTACAAGATACTGATATTGCAATATGTAGAAGAGGTGCAAATTTGACCTGAGGTTTCTTCAAGTAACATAGTTTATGGTTATTTCTTTATTATCTCCAAGTCAATCTCTTCCAAATATTCACACCTTTCATTTTTATCTGATAGTCTTCTAGATGACTGAGCAACTCAAAATTGTATCTTCTCATAGCTCTCATATACTTCCAGAAGATTCCACTAACAACTGATAATTAGAGGTTTACAATCTGGTTCCAGTCATGACTTGACTGACAGAGAGAATGTTTAGTTTTTAGATACGGAGATCTGAACCAAAGAATATAGGGTTTAAACTTTTACATTAAAGAATTACATTATGTTTTTCCACCTTGGGATCAAATCCAACAATGAATGTGAAGGCTTATCATGAGTCTGGCACAGAGAAAGAGCATCATAGTTGTTCTCTTGTTTTTATTCTATATCATTATCATTCTTATTGTTATTCAGTAGAGAATAAAATGAGGGCTTTTGTCCCAAATAATTTTTCAGACTGAAAACACAAAGATGCTTTAAAAAATTTTATGCCAAATATTCAGTGTTTTATTAAGAGAAGAAAGGTAAGTATGAACGTATGATTGGCACTTTTTTTTTTTTTTTACTTCCAAGGTTGATAAGATGGTAGAACTTGATGAACAGAGAATATTTCTGGAATGAAACCAGGATCTGAGTCACTATAGTATTTTTGGCTCTTATTTACTCATCTCCAGCACATATGACATAGAATAAAGTAAAAAAAAGCACCATCAATAAATACAAGTAGTGTTGGAAAACAAACATTTTCTCAGAGCAACCAAAGCATTTAATGAAATGAGATCTGTATGACTGTTTGAGAAATATAAATTTTGATAATTTTTCCCTAAAGCAATTTGGTAAGTTAAGAACCTTTAAAATGTCCATATCATTTTCAATTAGTATTGTTACTTAAATAAAAATTTATGAAGAAGATACCCAATGTAAAATTATTTATAATAAAATTGGGAAAAAACTAAATGCCAAATACTAAAGAAACTCTTAAAAATAGATAGTATACTCATGTAATAGAATGTCATGTAGTCATTGACAAAAATAATTTTAAAGTTTTTTCTATATCATTGATAATGTTTCACATTAAAATTTTAAGTAAAAGTGCAAGCTATATAATTTTTGTGCCACCAATTACATAAAATTAACATATATAAAGAGAAAACTTATTAAAGGAAATCCAGTAAAATATGAATGATATTTAATTCTAGATTGTGGGAATAATGATAGTATTTATTTTCTTATTGTCTAATTTTTCTAAACTTTCTACAACCTGTATCTGTTTAGAATTATAATTTAAATTTTTTGATCATATAATAATAAAACGAGTATAATTTAAAGTATTTCAGACTGAAAGAAAGGAAATTTGTCCTGTGTTAAGCTTCCTTTCTTAGTAAATGTCAAGATATTTTAATGAATTTGTATTTTTCAAACATCTCATTTTACTCTGAGAAGTAAATTTCTCCCATTCTCTGAATTACCAAGCTATAATTACTTTGATCAGATTCTGAGCATTAAAAAGCTATTAAAGCTGTGGTATAACTTCCTCTCCTGTGACATTTAAACATATCCCTCCTATTATCTTTGAGGTATAATCCACCTTGTCAGGAGAACTGATCAGATTCTTACATAAAATGTTTCATATATTAGTATATTCCAAGTCATATTTAATATGAAGAGACTTTGACTTGCTTCATGGTCAACTATGAACCTTTTCACCTACTTATCAGTGTGTATAAAGTCTTTGCTCAGGTTACGTTGTTTCTCTAATATTTTCAAAAGTTCTGTGATTTTAAAGAATTAACTATATTTGTATGAATCTAGATATATTTAGCAAGTTATACTGGGTTTTTCTGTAAATAAATAGAATCTCCTTACTTATGGCCCTCAAAGTTCCAAGTGCTTTAATTCCTTCTCTTAAAGGGATATCAATATTATTAGTTACTTATTGTTTATTTTTTTTTAAAAAATTGCATGAGTAATTATACATACAATGTATAAGCACTGGTTGATTCTGTGCGTGTTACAAGTAGAGTGAGACATAGAAGCAGATTTTCAAAAGCACATAATTAAGGACAAACATAGTTAACTCAAATATGAGGTAAACTGTGATGAGAGCTATAATAAAAGAACTAATAAGTTGCTTTGCAAAGATAGGGATGAGGGCTTCCCTGGTGGCACAGTGGTTGAGAGTCCGCCTGCCGATGCAGGGGACACGGGTTCGTGCCCCGGTCCGGGAAGATCCCACGTGCTGCAGAGCGGCTGGGCCCACGAGCCATGGCCGCTGGGCCTGCACGTCCGGAGCCTGTGCTCCGCAGCGGGAGAGGCCACAGCAGTGAGAGGCCCGCATACTGCAAAAAAAAAAAAATTATATATATATATGGAGGGAAGAAGTTATTTCTAACTGAATGGATGCCTACAGACTTCTTCCATAGGCAAGATGTCTCATTTAAAGGGATGGATGTCTCATACCTTGATAACCAATGAAGGTGACTGCAACACAGTGGAAATGGGATTTATACTAGAGAATAGTTTGTGTATAGACCAGTTAATTTTGCTGTTTAGCAGCCTGCATTCTAATACTAGGAATCCTTTTGATAAGAGCTAGTTCCAGTCACATTGAAAGAGCACAAAGCCATCTCCACTGCTGGAAAACAAAACAAAGATCTCCTAATAATTTGGGGGTGGTGGCTACAGCTTTATGTGTGAAGGATGCAAGTTTGTTCACTGGGTTGATGGCTCCATTTGTCAGACGCTATTGGTAGTATCGCATTGACCTAATTACGGTCATCTGTAATTGCATGGCTCACAATGTCATCATGACTTCAGTGGAGTTTTCTAAAAGCTAAAGGAGACAATATTCAGTAATCAATATTATATTTTAGGAACACTATCTAATTAAATTATCCTTGCTAAATAGAGGATGCCTCTGTACTGATTAGATCATTTTTGAAGTCAGATTCCTCAGTTAACCATTACACTAACGCTGAGCAAGGAGACTGAGGCTGATGATTCTTTTTGCCAAGTTTCTGGAATTAATCGGTTAATGATGCAATCTCAGGTGTACATTTTAATTTTTCTTTTATTCTGCCTCACACTTAGCTCCAGTAAGGGATAAGGGCATAAGAGTCCTGGTCATGCCTCCAAACACAGCTATATAATCCGTTAATATAATCTGTCCAGAGCCAGCTAAATGAAAGTTCAAGAAAAATGGAAAAATGGGTTTCAGAAAATAGCTGACTCCAGGAAAGCTAAGGTTAAAGGAAATGCATTTATTGTGAAAAGCATCAATTAATCAGGACTCTGTCTATTTTATTAAAAGCTCTTTCGGTAAAAAGCAACAGAAATCCATTTAAACTAACTTATGTATAAAAGGGAATTTATTTTAAGAACAAGGAAGTATGCCCTAGTCACACGAGGACTGATACCAGGAAATGAGAAAATCAGGCATGAAGGCAGGTTTTCTCAATCTGTATGTCTTTTGGTATCACTTCCTAATTATCTCTTGCTTTTGCCTCTGTATTGAGGTTCAGGCTGCTCTCTGTGAGTGTGATTCGATGTGCACACGATGAAAGTTGGCCATACTACAGTGACAGTGTGGGTTATAAATTTGTTTTTCTTCCAAATTCAAGTGGTATTAGACACTGACATGTGTGACCTAATCCCAAATCTTTGGAAGATCCTAACTGGCACAGTGGGAATCAAGTATCCACCCCATGTGCTCCCAGATATGACCAGTTGCACAGTCTCACATAATATAAGCACAGCTGCAGATGTGGGGAGTTTCTACAGAAGTCTCCCTTCCTTGAGAAACTATGCTTGAAAGTTTCTATCATACTGCTCTAGTAAGGACTTTTCTTGAGGAGGAAGAAAATTTACATGAGATGTTAAACCTCATACAGCACGTAAGTGGCAAAACTGGAATCAACCTTAGGTCTGTGTCACTTCAAAGCTCCTCTCCATTGCTAGATTCACAGATGAAAGAAATGTACTAAAGTTTGTTCTTTTCTGCTAATTTTAAGAGAAAGATGGTTCGCAATGGTACAGGTAACAGAGACACTTCAGGAGAAATTTTACAGTGTGAGGAAAAATTTTTTGAACATCTTTGAGAGCACAATGAAGGCTAGACTCACACTAAAACTGTGGAGCCATGGAAATGTGCTGCCCAGAATCTTGCTGAATAGAGTATAGGAGACCAGTGCCCCTCCTTGAATCTACCTCTGAGTTTTCACAGGAGACAGACTTTTCCATTACTGTTCCCAGTTCATGACTGAGCACAGGAGGCAGGTAACCAGGGGTGTTCATTCCTCCAGGAGGGGGGCCTCATGTAATGGTCAACATTGACTTGATAACGTCATCAGCCAAAACATCCCTAGAACTGTGCTTCAGCCTGAAACTCTTCCTATCTGGTATTCCTTCCTGTTCTCTCCTTTCACAGGTGTCAAGCCTGCATTTCAGTCTGGAGGCTCTCCTTGCCTACACCTTCCTTCTCCTCGCCACCCTTCACATGTGTTGCCTGTGAACATGATGATACAAAACTTTTAGAAGAATTATAAAAAGGAAAGGAAAGAAAGAAGTATTAAAATTAAAGGTAGAAGCAATTGGAAAATGAATTAAAATAGACTTCTTTCCATATTGTTTATGGGAAGTTATAGGACTTTCCACTGATTTCATTTGAATTTTTAGAATAGCATTTATTGTTTTCCCTCTTGAGGGAAACACATATATAGCATATATAACATATGTCAAAAGAATAATAATACAGAACTTTAAAGCTACAAAATAAAATTAACTCATGAATTACTATTGTTAAATTTTAACATATTTTCCAGTCTTTTTGTTATGATTTTTATTTTTTTCTAAATTGGGATTAAATTAAATGAACTATTTGGATCTTTTTCATTTTACTAATCTTACGGTATCAGCATTTCCAATGTCATTAAATCTATATTTTCAATTGATAACATAGGTTTATACTAAGGATCTTCTAATAATTTTTCATTATATCCCTCTTTTCATTCTTAGTGACCCTTCTGGACAAAAGGTGCAAGTAGGGGGTATGATTGTAAAAAAGATGAAGATAAAGCTACTGGAATGGGACACACCAATTTTTGGTGTTAAAGGGAAAGCAACGACCTGGTATCATGAGTAAGGGTGGGGTGAGGGTGACCTAAAGAAGCTAGAAATACGGAGGTAGGTGAGACATTACTAACCTTTGTCTTTCAGAACTGCCCTAAAGTCTTCCTCCCCAAGGAAAGTGCCCTGGTGAGGCTCTCCCAGATAGTAGCAAGTATCTTAAATACAACTGATTGCTGGGTCTGCTGTCCCCCTCCAGATGGCTCTGGCCATGATTTGCTCACCAGTTCCCTTAACGTTACTAAGAAAGTCTATTGGAAATAGCAAGGATGGCCCTCATTTCTTTACTGCCCATGCAAAATACCTCCTGATGGTCCCCCCCTCCCCAGACACAGTCATTCTGAGAGTCAAACAAATGTCTCCTCCCCAACCCCCAGTATATGAACTAACAAGACAGATTTAGACTGACTACCCTAAGGTGGTCCCTCCAAAAAGAAGGACAAAAGTCAATTATTGGAACTGATTTGGGAACCCTAAAGCCTACAGCCAGTGGGGAGGCCACATTGGAAGCATTGTCTACCTGTACATCCTGGGTTAATTATAAACAACACTTTCTTTCCAGGGAGTATCCTGTGTGCCCCTGAGACTTTGCTTTCTGTGAGGGAATCAGGCAGTATCTTGTCTCCCTCCAGAGAACAGAGTGATTTTTACCTTCCTCAGCCCTGGAAGGCCTTCAGGTCGGCCTTACTGATTAGGCTTGTAATAAGTGACAGAATTGCCCTAGACACCCTCTTTGTGGGTCAGGATGGATTCCGTACAATTCTCAATGCATCTTACTGTATCAAGATTAATGCCCAGGCCAAGTGGAAAAGTCAATACAGAATTTAAGGAGGAAGCCCCTTGATTTTCTAAGAGGGACACTAATGGTTTATGAGCTTTGTTCAGCTGGGACCCTTGGAGGTATGGCTGAGCTCAATTCTGGATTTTGTTTGTTTTATACAAATTTATATAAGCCACTTAAGGTACAACAGCTTAGGGATTTTTTTTTTTTTTTTTAGCTTAAGAACCTTGACAAGCAGCTTGAACGTCTTTTTTGGGCTGTTTGGGTTGTGGGATTTTACTTTCCTACATTGGAAAATACCACTATGCCAGAGCTAGCTGTTGGTTAACATGGGTCTGTGTGGTGTCGATTCTCAACCGGTTCATTCTATGGCTGTGTCTAGATTTCTTTCTGGCACTGGTGCTCACACATCAGGGAAATTCCTATTATCTCAGAAGATATCAGGAAGATATTTTCTTAAGGTAGTGACTCTTGAAAATTGGATAAATAAGTACTCTCAAATGATACAAATCTTCAGCTGTCAAAGTGCTTCCAAGGGATGAATAAGGCTTTCAAGTTTTTCTGGCCTGGGAAATGAGGCATTGTCAGTGGGGTTCTGCCAGTATTTTGCTGAGTTTCTTTTTAAGGGGAAAATTGGGGGGTCTTCAAAAGTTTCTTCATTATTTTCCTTTCAATTGATTTATCATTTATGTAAATTTATATAAATTTATAAATTTCTGGAGGTGAGAAAGGGATTATCAAGTTGCCGTCTTAACCAGAACTGAGGTTAACCACAGTTAACCAGAATCACACCATGTCACTAAATATTATATTGAAAGAAGCAGGTGGAATCTACTGTCCTGTGAAGTGGTATCATGTGTGAGTAAGGACCCCTGCCAACGTAATCACTCCTTTCTTAGTCTGTTAATGGCATGCCATTCTGGATCTCTAGAGAGCTACTGAAGTAAGACTTTTCAGAGCTGTGACCAGATTCAGTGAACTAAAAACCACAACCTGTGTTCTGTTGAAGGGCGGGGTGGGGTGGGGTGGGGTGGGGGGGGTGGGGCTTGTACCTCTCCCAGGTATTGACAATTTTCATGATAACGACTATTTACTGAGTACCTCATACTTGCTTATTTCTGTAATAATCAAATTATATCCATTATTTTTCACTCCCCATAACACTTATTATGATTCTTGTTTTGCACATAAGGAGACAGGCTCGAAAATAAGCCATTTACTCAAATCATACAGTTTGAAGTGGTAGAACTAAGATTTGAATGAGAAAATTTCTGGTTCTCAAATTCATGCTATTTCTACAGGATAATGTAATAAAATACGTAAACTATTAATAATCTAGCCAAAGATCTCACTTTAAATAGATTTGTACCCGTTGTGGCAAGCATTCTTGATATGACTAAGAAAATTACAAATACACATACTCATACCCTGAGAAAGGATAGAAGCAGGACAGTAAATGAAGGAAATAAAGAAAGGGAAGAAGTTCAAATTATTGAATATACACTCATCAGTCTGGATATCTGGAAACTGAGTATCCCAGAGCGGACAAGGTCAAGTAGATACTTCATAAATATTAAGTGATGATGACACTAGAAATTTTTATAATCTGGGAAAGTTTTGAAGTCACAGTCTATAGTAAGCGACTGTTATGTCAAGTATTCAGAAAAACTTAATTAAATTAGGCTTGTGACTAAAAGTTACCAAGGATAGAAATAGTAGAATTTAGTAGGCAGCAACAAGAAAAGCAAAAAAGCTGGAAGAATGTTTCGTAGTCTTGGACATCCAGCTAAATACTATAATTAAATTAGTCCTGTTTTACTTTACTAACTTTTTAGGTTTAGATTCTCAGAGACTGAGCCCTTGAACTTATTTGTAGTGTTCATGGAAATGTCTGCCGCTTAAGGTTTACGAGTACTGACATTCTGAAGTGAAGACAAACCTATTTCATTAATTTTGAAAGAAAGATTTCAGTGATTGTTATTTGATTTAAAGATAGTGGAACCGGGGTATATAAAATAATAAGAATATTTTATAAAACAAAGAAACTAATAAAACATAAGACAAACTAATAACACGTAAAAAGAAAACTAATTTAAGTTACATGATTCTGAAGATTTAATGATTAAGGAACACAGAAACTAAAGGATTCCTCCAGAGATATAAATAAATAAGAAAACTGTATCTTCCAAAACTTTGAATATTGGCATGAATTGCTCAAACAGAAACCAAAGTTAGTAATGATATTAGTTGAATACTGCTTAAATTGTGCCCCATAACAATTGATCAGTTCTGACTTGAAGTTTAAGCTTTTTGGGGAGGTAAAGTCACTAACTGTATTCTTACATTTGGCGCCCTAGTAATTACCTAATACAATAATATTTGGGTACATTTCCAATCTCATTTCAAATCAATTTTTAAAAAATTATTTATTCATCACAATAATCCCGTATAATATTTATTTCCCATTTTATAGATGAGCAAACTGTAGTTCAGAAAGAAATAACATGCTATAACTCAAAAAGTAGAAATCAAATTTGCCTCTTTTAATTCCCAGCCCCGATATTCCTTCCATTTCACCACAATATTTTCCAATTGTTGTTTCTGGCTATTATGAATAATACTGTTAAAAACATTTGTGTACATGTCTTTGAGTGAGCGTACATTATCACATTTCTTAAGTATACATCTAGAAGTGGAAATGCTGAGTCAAATAATACTTTCCTGAGGACTCCATCCATCACTACTTATTTTATGAGGCCTTTCCATTCTTTGTCATGAAAACATGAATTATTCTTCACCTGTATGAGCTCCAAATATTGTTTAAATCTTTGCCTTTCAGTGGTCCTTTTCAATGACTTTGGGTAATTTCTTTCCATACACGCACAAATCTATACTAAGACAAAGACATGAGGGGACCCTCTGCAGATCTCCAGTGCTATCTCTGTGTTCTTGTTCCTCTAGTACATTTCCCCATGAACTTGAACAACCTTGCCTGACTTCTGATCTCTTCTCTACTCAACAAAGATGCTAAGGTTTGTTTGGGTTCCTCTGCTCTGTAATTCCTACAGGGATCTGCATCCAGACAATAAACTGTAGAAAATATAGGATTCACCTTGTTTATTTGTGCTTCTTCTATTAGAAATCATAGTCTTCTGCTGTTTGCTACCCAAATCTGAAAATTGTTGTTCTATATATTCTTTTACGGGTTTTCTTATTTTTTGAGGTGGAAGGGTAAATGTAGCTCCCAGTTATCATATTGTGATAAGAAGCAGAAATCTCTGAGTTTCATCAATTTAAAGAGTAGGTTTGAAGAGTAGACTGAAGCTCAGAAAATATACTCATCATTCATCACTACCCTACTCAAAGACAGATCTGTCAGCAGAACACAGCCTTTCCGGCTCAAGGTGTTTGAGAACAACTTCTGAAATGTTTAAAACAAAGGTCATATAAACAGAAGGTAGATTATTGATTACCATGGGCTGGGGGTAGGAGTATGGGGTTTCTTCTTGGGTCGCTGAAAATGTCCTGGAATTAGATAGTGTTGATTGCTGTACAACTTTGTAAATATACTAAAAACCACTGAAATGTACACTTTAGAAGGGTGAACAATAGCTATGTGAATTATATCTCAATAAAGCTATTTTTAAAATGTGAATGGATTTAAAGTCTAATCAAAACACAGGTGTTTGCCACACTGGATTAAAAAATAAGATCCAACTATATTCTGTCTATAGGAGATGCATGTTATATACAAAAGATACAAATAGGTTGAAAGTAAAAGGATGAAAAAAAAGATATACCATGTGATAGTAAGCTACATTATTTTTCATCTTTATAGCTGTCTTTATTAATACATCTAATTGAAAGAAATAAAATTCCTTTGAAATGTCCTCTAATGCAGACTTTTCACAGGTACTATTTCAATACTAGGTCCTTTGCTCTCCATCTCAAGCCCAGGAGACTGCGGTTAGAAGATGTTTTCCCATTTTCCTGCTGTAAGCCAGTGTGTAATAGGCATCCTTTGGTTTGTTAGGTCAAAGAATGGTGACTCTCCTCAGAGTGAGGACATTCTAGAATCCTCATGGTCCATGAAGCTTGTTTGTCTATGTCTTACCTCCCTCTGCTCCTCTTGATTCCAAACCTCCAGGGACAGGGTTTCCAGTCTGATACACCCTCCTGTAAAGCTAACCACAGAGTATCTTCACAGTCACCAGGCCGATCTTGTCCTTGGTCAAGCCTCTCTTCAAGGGCAGGGCTAATGGAGATGTGTCAGCCCATCAACACCTGCGTGGCATGTAGCAGTCTCACCTGGATTTTAAGAAGCAGAGCTCTAGAGGATGGAATTCTGAAATCAGGCTACATACATGGTTGGATTCTCTTCCTAGTTTGCAGAGAGCCATGTCTAGCTGTATTCGCATAAGGCATAGGACTACTTCATAGCCCTAAAAGTGAGGACTAAAGGGGAATATAGAGGTGAAATTACATGATTAACTGATAGTTCTATAGTCATAGAAGTCATGCTGATGCATTGCTTACTGAGAATACAAAACATTTCTTAACTGATTTGAAAAACAGTCGAAAATTATGAACACAGTGACAGACAAGATATATATTTGTAGTTCCCAAACTGGCACATATGAGAAGCCAGCTTAGAAATGTTGTATAAGGGGAAGGCTCATATTCTAGCCACTCGGTTACTCCCAGTTGGGTTGTCTTTGGGTCAGTCCTTCAGCTGGCTTTTCTCACAGAAAATGTTTAATAAAGTCATTCGGGAAGCATTTCATGAAAGTGTCATGTGGATTATAACTCTCCCTGAGCCTGTATCAGCAGGATAGATGCATTTAGAAACAGCTGAAATATTGACTGCCAGCTTTTCTCTGTATCCATACTGAGTGTATTTGTGCTTATGAAATTCTTGATAGGAAGCTTTAAGATAAATTGAATAAACTGGCAAAGACATCCTGTGAACCTGAGTAGAATGAGTCAGTTGTACTCCTTTAAGTCACATTTGCTTGAAAATATCTAGGCAAGGCAGAGGAACATAAATATAGTGCCCTTCACTTACTAACGTGATGTTCTTGACCCATGGTTGGTAGACGTAAGGACAGGTAGAGCAAAAAGGAAAGGTTGAGTACTAAATGTGGCTAGAGTTTTTAGGTTTCAGCATGTAATCCTACCTACTTCAGAGCCTGGCTGTCGATCAAATTTTCTAGATCTAAATCTTGTATGACCTTGAGCTAGTACCTAACTCTCCAAACTTCGTCAGTGTAATAAGGATGATAATAGAATTACCTCATAGGGTTGTGGGAGGTTGAAATGATCTAATCACATGTAATACAACACAGGGCCTGCTTCATAGTCAATACTCTTAAATATCAGATATTGTTGTTGCTGTTATTATGTTATTATTCTAGATCCATAATCCCTAATTTAAATTTCTGATATCCAAAAAGCTCTGAAAATCAAAATATTTTTCATAAATTTGGCACAAAGTCATTTGGTAGCAAAGTTTGACGTGAGATGATGTGAGGTTATTTGTAGATTTTTTATTCCCATTTGATGTGTATGTCCATTAATATTAAAGTTTTTGATTATAGGATGCTGCCCCAGACCTCACTGGGAGTGTTCAGTAATATGTACCATATCAACTTTCTAAAATTTGAAAAATTCAGAATTTTGAAGCCTGTTTATCTTCAAGAGTTTAGATAAGGAATGGTTGACCTGTGTCTTCATTATTATTACCATCACTGAAGGTCACAAAGTTAATTATCTTTCCTCTGTAGACAGCAGGGAAAAATTAGAAATAGGAAATAGATCCAGTAGAGCTATATCCAATAGAATAACCTATTGGAAAATGGTGCCACCAATAAGTGAGAGGTAAATAGCCAACACTGCATTTAATTACAGTCCTTGCCTAACATTGGTATATTCTGAATCAAATGTCTAAAAAAGGATTAAAGATAAAACAGAGTTAAAATATTAAGAAAGAGAACTTAAAATGACTGCTCACAATTTATTGCATCCTTTGAAAAATGAGTATTATTTTACAAATATATAGTGAAATTAATATTTTTTCCTATTCAGCTCATGATGGAACATATTGAGGGGCAGAGCTGAATGGAAAATCAGTAGTATGGGCTGGCAATACAAGAAGTACTTCACAAATTGTCCCTGATTGGAAATCACTCCCTACTTAAGTAAAATAGTCCAGTCAAAAGAAACTCAAAGGTGTACACCCACTGCTACACTGAAAGAAGACCCAGTGACCTCTTTTGCCCATTTCAAAGTTTTGGATAAATTTTGATAATCTTGGACTCTATAAAACAATTCTACTTACCCTTCAGGAGACATATGACAACATCAGAGGCATTTTTCATTGCTATGACTGGGGGGAGCTTTGCTGCTTTCTAGGAACCCTCTAAGCCTCCTACAGTGTTCAGGGCAGTGCCCCACAACAGCATGCCAATAGTGCCAACCAATCTGAGGGACCCTGATCTAGGGGGAGAGGTTAACTTAAACATTTTCGTCCAACAGGGATGAAAATAATTTCTTACCAGTGGAAAATACTCCACATTAACAGGTTAGTGCCCTGTCGGACAATAGCTTTGTGTTTAACAATGCAGTCTTATCTTTACCATTCTTTCTTACATTGCCTATCTCCGCAAATATATTTGGAACTGATTTCTTGCTGGTTTTTTCCATTACTTAAAATCTTTGACAGGTGTTCATTTTATACTTATATGTTAGTTATACTTTAACCTTTTGAAAATTATATTTTAATAATTGATTGGGGTACTAGCTAAAAGAACGGATAATTTGGGGAAACTTCATGTTTGAAGTTAATGTATTCCTTGGCTTTCATGGAAAGGGTGAAATGTCAGACATTACCATAGTCAGTGTAGCTTGTATAGCTTGATCTTCACCAGTCATTTCTGGGGTCTCAGAGATACCATTGCTAATTAGACTCTGCAGTTTTTTGACACTGATAGAGCTTATCTTCCTACTCACGTAACCACCCTACACTTTATGCTGTAAAGATATCTTTTTTTTTTATAATGCTTTTCTTCCTAACTCTAAACTGAAGTTCAGCTAAAATTGGATCTATTTCCTATATTCTGCTCTCCCTTCATCTTGGTGTACTGAGAAAAAAGTTTTTTGCAAAGGTGTGAGATTCCTTAGGCTGTAAAAGGATCCAGTTGTCCCATGTATGGGCAGTTTTGAAGTTGTCTGAGGCCTTTATCAGGGTCTCGAGAGGAAGAGTGTCAACACACAATAGGCCTTAATTAGGGCCCAGTCTGCTAAGCTGAGAGCTTCTGCCACCTGGAAAATGCAGCTATTTTACATGACAAATTAACAAAAGGAAATAGCTTGATGGTTGTACCAAAATATTTCAAATCCTAGCTAAATTTTTCATAACATTCCTATGTAGACCCGTACCATTGAGCATTTTAAGTTAGTCTCTCAAAAGAAGACTTTGAAGGCAATGGATACATAAGGATGCAGTCACATTAGTTGTAGGTCTGCCAAGAATACATCCCTTGTCTCCAAAGCAGGACATGTTCACAGTCCAGGTTTCCTTCTTCAAAATCCTGTGGTTCTTGATGGATGTGAAGATTGTGACTCCTGGAGGATGATATCAATGTTATTTATTGGATGAAACAAAGAACTGAGCCAGGATGAAGTATGTCTTCAAAACTAGCAAGATACCTACTTAGGTTATACTAGCTTATAATATATAGTCTAGCCACCCTTCTCCAAGGACATTAGAAGAAAGGGATATATTCCTTACTGTTCCATCCATCCAAGGTTTTGTGTAAGAAGAGAAGGCTGTCTTTTTATTGGCTTAGTTACTCTGAAGACCTGCTCATTAGAAGGAGGGTCTAATTCTTTTAGGCTCAATTGCTTAATTTAATTTAACAAATCTGAGTCTATTAGTGCTAACACACTGAAATATTTTGTGGTCTTTAGTACAGAATAAGATGAAATCATTACTTTTTTTACTCTAATCACAATCCTTGCTATTAATAAGCAAGCTGGGACTTGATATCCTTTACTTAATTCCCAAGGAAAAGGAATCATAACCAAAAACTAGGAAATTTCCTCTACAATTACATGTACTAAATGGTCACATTTGAACTACTTTACAATCATAATTTACTTAATATTGTCTGCAGATAATAAAATCAAAATACTTTGAGTAAACACTTCACTGTTGTCATCAGAAAGGTTAGTATCTTACCCAAGGTCACACAGCTATGAAGAAGTGGAGTCACAGGCTTCCCTGGTGGCGCAGTGGTTGAGAGTCCGTCTGCCGATGCAGGGGACATGGGTTCTATGCCCCGGTCCGGGAAGATCCCACATGCCGCAGAGCAGCTGGGCCCGTGAGCCATGGCCACTGAGCCTGCGCGTCCGGAGCCTGTGCTCCACAACGGGAGAGGCCACAACAGTGAGAGGCCCGCATACCGCAAAAAAAAAAAAAAGAAGTGGAGTCAGGATTTGAACCTAAGTGGTCCCGTTTTGGAGTCTTACTCCTGAACACTGCTAGTTTCCTCCAAACAGGGCACATGAGCACATGTAGGATAAAGGCAGCTAACTATGAAGGGATTCCCTTTATTGATAACTCTGACTTCAAACAAAATTCTAACATGACCTCTAAGATTCCTCCCCCACACCTCCCCAATGACAGTCCCCTCCATTTGAGTGCGGTTGAGGCCAGTAAACCTGATGGTACAGCACTTCTGTGTTTAGATTACTGATCAGTTGCCTTTGAGTTAAAAGGGAGCTCATCCAGGGTGGGCCTGGCCTAATGATGTGAGCTCTTTAAAAGAAGGTGAGGTGTCAAAAGACTTGTTCTAGCCAACCAGAAGACACAGTGTACGTGACCTTATAGCTCCTAGGTAAAGAACAGCCACATGGCTTGGAAAAGGACCCTGGGCCACCAGATGAGGATCAGCTGGCTGACACCTTGATTGTAGCCTTGTGATACCCTAAGCAGTGGACCCAGTTAACCCGCTCTCAGTTGTGGTAATTTGTTTATGTGTAATAGAAAATCAGTACAGACTGTTGCTGTCTTATTTCTTTGATATATCATTCTGGCTCTGACCCCTCTGTCTGCTCCCAATGTCCTTATCTGCAATCACTCATGACCCAAATCACACAGTGAGGATCCCTTTAGATCCTGTATCTGTATCTATAGCAAATCTGTGTCAACGAATCATTTCCCATTTTCTATATGCTCAACAAATACCTTGCTAAATAATTATGTTTTCTATGTCCTTTGGTCTTTCTGCACACCTTATTGGTTGCGTGAACAGGGAGCTTTCTCAAATTAGTTGTTGATCAGCACTGAGCTTTGTGATCACAGACCTCATCCGTGTTGTTTCCCACTGAGTCTTCAGCATACAGCAAACACTGTGCCTAGCACATAGTAGATGCTTAAAAAGCATGTGTCAAATATGTGAATGTAAGTGGTATTATACAGAGAAGAACATGTAGTGGCTAATTTTTTTTTCAAGCAGCAGATGTATTAAGCAGCTAAATCATGGTTATTCCGTTGCTTTTGTGAGTCCCTCTGTCCTCACAGTGTCAGATACAGCTGTCTCTACACTAGTGCTTACACAGTGTTGCTGAAAGGCACAGGAACAGAAATTATCTAGGCAAGAACGGATTCATTTATGTTCAGTCTTGACTAGAGCTTCCAAACTTGCTGACTTAGCATGTGGGTTTTGTTTTCAGACATTTGTTTCCCTTTGCTTCGTCTAAGCACAAATCAGATGAAATGAGTGTTGTGCTCTGAATCTGTGCAAAATCAGGTGAAGTAAGCTAGCTGTTTTGCACTGAGCAGCACAGTTCTCATCACGCCTATGTCAGCAATCCAGGCCACGTTGGGCTTCCAGGGAATCTCAGAGGTCAGCAGAACACACTTCACATGGCAGGATTTACTGTTGATGCTCGGCCCTGGCTGGGGTTACAGTATCCTCCACACAGTCTGCTACATAGTTAATGCACACAGTATTTCACCTCTACCCTCTCATCTCCTCATCCTGGTACAATGTACAGCATGCAATATACAGTTAATGTATAAAAAGGAAAACATCACAAGCATGCGTTGGGGGAACAAAAAAGGGAATTAACAATTCCAGGACACTGACTATTTTTCAAGCATTGTGCCAGGTACTTCATGAACATTAGTTCATTTGATGCTTACATTAACCCACTTGAAAAAGAACATGTTATCCCCATGATACAGATAATGTGTGGGAGTCCTATAAAGGACCAAACAACAAATTCTACAAGCAGCAGGGATATGGACCTAGGCCAATGCTTGTTTTATGATTTCTAGTCTTTCAAAATACCTCCAGGAGACAGGGCCTGTGTCTGAGTCAGGTGGCTGAGATGCTGTCTGAGGGTCTGGGTCTTGGTCAGGCCCAATGAAGTAGTTTATTTTCTGAAGTTCTCTGAAGAAGAGCCCGTTCTAAGTGCCTGGGATTCACCAGGTACACCTTTCCCAAAGACGTGTTACTGCTTGTGAATAATGAGAGATCAATGTCTGCCTCATTCTTAGCCTACCTAAATTCTACACATTATTTTACACTGAACTTAAATGCCCCTTTTGTATAAGGACATTTCCTACCTTCCTTGATGCATCTAGAGAATATTAATTACTTCACTTTTGTTTGTCACTTCTTTTTCTTTTTTTGTTTGTTTACTGTTTGTCATTCAAATAAACCAACTATTTTAATGTATATTTTTCTAAACATGGGGAATATAGGGAAAAGTAGAAGAAACCCTCAATCGGTGGAACGGAGAGACATGCCAAGAAATAATTGTACATTATGTTAAAAGTGTTACATACAAGTAGTTGTAGATTATACTGAAAATAATGTCATACAGTTACTAATTGTTTCTGATGGTGAAATGAGGGATAGTGAGGATATTTTAATTAAGTTTTGGTGGTTAAATAGGCTCTTCACTAGGTAGATAAAGAGGTAGGAAAGCATCCTGGAAAGAAATCAGAGCATATGAAAATACTTAGAGTTGTGTGAAAGAGTATGTTTTGGAAACTGCAAATAATACCATACAACTGGAATACAATGCACGCTGGGACTTGTAGGCAGAGTAAACATGGAAAAATATTCCAGAGGCAGATCTCCAAAGGATTTGTAACCCAGTTAAAATGATTGGAATTTTTTTTTTTTTCCTGAAGATGACACACAGATTTGACTTGCTCTCATGAATGATTGAAAATGTTTATATTTTAGAAAGATCATGTTGGAAGCAGGAGAGGGAGAACGTGAAGATGACCTTAAGCATTCTAATTTAGAAAGCCAAAATAGGAAACACTTAAGGAGGAAGGTGTATTGTGGGGAAGATAATGTTATTTTATTTTAAAATACTTTAAAATTCCATTTATATAATGTACAAAAACAAGCACAAATAATCTATGGTCATAAAGCTTAGAATTTTAGTTACCCTTGGGAAGAGCATGGTTGGTGACTGGGGCAGAGCACAATGAAGTTCTCTGGGGTTCTGGTGATATATTTCTTGTTTTGGGTGGTAGCTTGGCTCACTTGATGGAAATTCATTGAGCCATATGCTTGGAATTTGTATACTTGTCTATATAATATATTTACTTAAAAATAATTTTAAAATAAGCTCAATGAATAATTTTAAGAGCAATGGAAATAGGGTTGAAGAGAGAATCAGTTAAATGGAGAACAAATTTGAAGGAATTATGTTGAATGCAGGGTACGTTCCCCCTTGCACTTTGTAGTAATCTTTCTCAGTTCTTCTGCCTTCCCCTTTTCACTGGATTCTTCTAGTTTCTTAATTTTTGGTACTTTCTAGGATTCTGTCAATGGCTTTGTCCCTTTCTTAATCATAAATATTCTTTAGTATCTAATCAAAAAAGCAATGTTTTTCAAAGTAGTACATTTATCTGTATGAAGTTGGTAAAAATACAAATTAAATGGTATCTGTTAGAATCAGACATGTTGGAAACATTTAAAATGGCTTTTAAAAACATGTCCTTATAAGTTTTTTGCTTTATGGTTTAAAAAACATGATTTCTCCCAAAGATATCCCAAATGAATTGATTCTGTGTAGAATTTCTGATAGGAAAGTAGAGAGTCATACAAATTTTGGCTTATCAAGGTGGAGAAAATTAAGTTTTTTAGAAATTGGTTAATGCAAAGTATGATTAAATAATTTAGAAGAAAGGGTGCAGTTACACTATGCAAGTTAATTTTTAAGAGCAATTTTCTAATTCTAGGAACTTAAGTTTCTTTTTACTTGTCTTTTCTAACTTATTCAGCACTACCCAAAACAAGTGTGATTAAAATTTTCATTACATTTTACATTTTGAGATGATTGTAGATTCACGTGTAGTTGCAAGAAATAATTCAGTCATCCCACATATCCTTTACCAAATTTGACCCAACAGTTACAACTTGCAAAAACTACACTATCACGACCAGGATATTGACGCTGATACAGTCAAGGTGTAGAATGTTTCCAATCCCCAAAATATTCCTCATCTGGCCATTTTCCTAAGCCACACCCACCTCCCTCTCCCCACCTCACCCAGCTCCCAACCTCTGGGAACCACTAATATATTCTCCATTTCTACAGTTTTGTTATTTCAAGAATGTTACATAAATGGAGTCATACCTTTTGGGATTGCCATTTTTCACTCAGCATAATTAATTTCCTGGAAATTTGCCCAAGTTGCTGCATATGTCAACAGTTCATACTTTTTTATTGCTAAGTATTATTCACCTGTTAAAGGTCATCTGGGTCACTTTCAGTTTGTGGCTATTATGAGTAAAGCTGCTATGAACATCCATCTATAAGTTTTTGTGTGAATGTAATTTTTCATTTTTCTGGGATAAATGTCCAAGGGTGCAATCAGGGTGATATGGTATTTGCATGTTTAAAAAAAATTGTCAAACCATTTCCCAGAGTGGATGCACCATTTTACATTCCCACCAGCAATGTGTGAATGATCCAGTTGCTCCACATTCTCACCAGCGTTTATTTTTTCCTCAAGCCTTTCTGGTAAGTGTGTAGTGATAACTCTTTGTGTTTTAAATGTGCACATACGTAATGGCTAATGATGTTGAACACATTTTTAATGTAGATTGCCATCAAATACATTTTGAAACTTTGAAAGCAAGGTGCTTATGGACCTTTTGGGCTGGGATGTAGACAAGGCAATTATAAATAGCTTTCCCAGTATCAGGAGAATAGAGTTGGCTATAGATACAAATTTGGATGCAGTGGACCAGCAGGGAGTTAGTGGTTGGATGGGACAAGATAATTTGAAAAGAAAGTCAGCGTATGCATAAAGTTGGATAAGAAAAAGAGAGAGATCTCTGATAAAACCAACATTTAAGGTCATGGAGACTCAAAACCTCAGGAAGCATAGCAGAGCTGGGGTGAGCTGTCATGGAAACAGTAAAAAGGTAATGCTTTTTAAAGCTTCAAAATTCTAAACCTTCAAAACTTATGCAAATTTAGTTGCTATAAGGAATGGAAAGTAGTTTGTGAGGAAGAGTGTCTAATGCTGGGATCACAAAAAAAAATTCCAAGTGAGATAAGCCTGAGAAATACAGAAACCACAACAGTCCAGGTCCAAAGCCAGTGGAAGGAATTGCCCAGATAAAGATGATGTGCCTTCCTCTTTAAGTCAGTCTGGATACATTTCCTGAACGGATTTTTTTTTTTTTCATTTTGAAGGTTTCACACTTGGAAATAGTTCATCAGGTGAAGCATCTTGTAAAACTTGGGTTCGTGCAAGGCAAGACTAAGGAAATTCTAGGGGATGAGCCAATATATATACTATTCTTCACTCTGCTAAATAAGAGTGGCCAAAGGGATCCACTGGGATAGAATAATAACAATGCTCCGTTTACAGTTTACCTAAGAAGATGCTGTGGACTCCATTAACCCATTCCCGACAATAAACACTGACCAAGGAGCCCCAGCTGCCATGAGAAGCAGTCCATTTTCAGTCAATCAAGATTAACCACTGCTTCTCCTTCCTATTCACTTTGTTCCTCCCTCAGAGAAAAAAATCTAGCATTATTGGTTAGTTTCTTGATGATACAGGGAGAGATAGACAAATATAAAAATGTGGAAAATGGTGAGGGCTAATTTATGAGCCTCAGGGAATGGTCTTGTGATAACAAAGGTGAAGTTAGAAAAAGAAAGATAACAATGAAAGGTCTACCGATATGTGGATTTGACTTCTTGAATAATGCCAGCAACTGCCTCTGAACTTGTTATGTTAGAGAAACAAATCACTATTTGCTTGAAACACTATTAGTCTGGCATTCTGTTACTTGCAAGGACTCTTTGAAAGGATTCCCAATTTATTCAGACACTCTGGACCAATGACAGAGAAAACCACTAACTCATTTTTCTCTCTGCATGCCTGGTATCCCAAATCTTGACTTAGCTTTTAGAATAAAACACCACCGGGGTGTCAATGAGGGCATCACAGCTGACCTCATGCATGTGGGGACAAGAAAAGTCCTCATGTATCCTGAGTGAGGAAGTTTGGGAAGAATCCTTTGCCTCCAAAAGTCTCCCATACCCAGGTGCTACAAGTCTGAATTCATCTTTGTTTGTATCAATATTTTCTCCATTTGTTACTTTGGAAAATTTCAATGATTCTAGGACAAAATATATCAAACACATGCACATAAATGTTAGTGGATTATAGGACAATATTTCCTCTTGTAATGAGAGAACCTCATAGTTTAAAAACTCTAGGAATTTTGGAATGTGGGAAGACAGGCAAAAAGACAAAAAATAGCCAGCAAGGGCAAGTGAGGACCTGTACATTGAATTCAATGTGTTCTGCTCTGTCTTATGAACAAATTCAGCCTTGTTTGGTTCTTCTTACCAGCCCTGACTAGTTGGAACCTTTGGACCCTGAAAGTGGAAAAAATGACCATCTGGTTAGGCTCTCATCATAAGGTGACAATTTTAAAACACATTTCAATAACTCTGTTTCTTTTCCTACCTATTAACCAGTACAGCTTTACCTGACACGTTGCCAGGGCTTCTATGCCGGGGCTACTCTCTACCCTACTCTTGATACAGGCTCTGACATGAGGTGCAGCCTGTACATTCCACCAGGGGTGGGCCCAGGATTTAGAGAGGTACAAATCAGTAAATCAGCATGCTTATCTTGCTGGTTATCAGTTTGGGACAGAACTCAAGATAATTTTTGTAGCCCTCTTAATCGCCCAACTAATATAATGCCTTTGACCAAGATGGGTAAATATAATGCCTTTGACCAAGACATGTAACACATGCATAATGAGCTTCTTTCCCTGTATTTTTTTTTTTTGCGGTACGCGGGCTTCTCACTGTTGTGGCCTCTCCCCTTGCGGAGCACAGGCTCCAGATGCGCAGGCTCAGCGGCCACGGCTCACGGGCCCAGCCGCTCCGCGGCATGTGGGATCTTCCCGGACCGGGGCACGAACCCGCATCCCCTGCATCGGCAGGCGGACTCTCAACCACTGCGCCACCAGGGAAGCCCTCCCTGTATTTTGAAAGGAATTAATATTTAGATATGAAAGGTGGATAAAGGTCAAAGATGAAGAGAATTTTTGATGTGGAGATTATTTCTTTGTCATAGTGGAACACTTGCCTCGTGCAACTTCAGAGTTTATACCAATATAGGAATGATTAAGATACTATTGATCTGCTACTTATCTGTCTCAACATAAAATTCTTATTTTAACTAAAAACATGGCTGTTTCAGCTCCTTATGTTTCCGGTTGTTGGGTAATGGACATATTCCCAAGCAAATAACAAGCTTCTAAGAAATTACCCTAATCGACAAATACCTTTACTCCAAACTGCTCACAGCAAGTGGTAAAGTGAATCAGAATCAATTTCTCAATCCTTAAGCCATAATAGAAGCAGATAACAAAAATGAAGCACTGAGCTTTTCTGAAGTTAATCTGGAAGAAACTTTTATCCCTGGAGAAAGCCTAATGGTGCTTAGTTGGTAGAAACAAACACATATGCGGTAAATGTGGGGTATTTGAGGGAAGGCTGTTTTGAATGTCTCTAAACATCCTTTATCAGATCAAAGAGAGATGAGACCCTGCACCAGATTTGGGCAAAGAAAGGTTTCTTAGAACCTTATTTTTCTCTACTTTATATTTTACTCTTATGCACCCCATGTTGTTAAAAAAGAAAATGAAATTAGCTCACCAAGGGCTTAATTATGTCCTCTTCAGTGGGCATCGATACTATTGGCAGCCCTCACAGGGATATTCTCTGGACAAATCAAGTTATTGTCTGAGGCATGAGGTGTCAGATTGTGAGAGCCAGAGTGACGCTGTGATTCATGACTACTCTATTACTGAGGGGAAGCGGGATTTCTGTTTCATAATGACTTTGAATTTTGGTGAGACAAGTGAATCTTTCTGTTCAACCTCAGGAGTTCATCTTCAATATCTTAGAACAAAATTGTTTTACAGACTCAAACATGTGAAGACACAGAGAAGTATTAAATAATGATGCAGGAGGACTTGTCCTCCTGCAGCAAATCCTTTGGAATTCTAAAAAGGGGCTAAAGTGAGCTGAGCAATCCAAATAACAAGCGATAAAGGTTGAATCTATCCATTATAGAATTTAATGTTTTAATGGATATGTTTTTAGCATTCTGTTTTTCATGTCATTGTTACTAGCCCACAGTTGTACTACTTTGCTGATATGAGTAGCATTCATTATATTAGAGAAAATTCTTAGCTTAACAGGTTTGCACAAACCTCTAGTTATATAAATGCCCGTGTTTTACCAGTATGATTTTTAAGGCTATTTAGTTGCTTCATATAAAATAATTTTATAAAAGAAAATATTTGTTATAAAAATATGTTTAAATAACAGGAAAACACAAAGAACTATTTTTTGAAAATCACTTTCTTACCACCAGCAGATGTATTTTTATCTTTTCTGTATATTTATTTTCAGTCCTTTAATATGCATAGAATCTTTTTAACAGAGCAGTCTCATAACTCTACATATGTTTTGTACCTGAATTTTTTATTTCATCATATGGTGTGAACATATTCCCATTAGCAGTCAATCTTGTTAATGAAAATACTATTTTGGCTGAATGTTTATGTATAGAAACTGCAGCTGGATACCTGTGCAAAGTTAAATATTTTAAAATAAATTCAGAAATAATTTATAGCTTGCTAGGTTTATGTTTTCATAATTGTAGTAGGAAATATTTCATGCTGTCTCTTCGTTTCACATCACAGACACATACACTAATGTCCCTGGCCCTGGATACCCGCTTTTTTCCCCATGGTTTCTCAATGTGTAGGTTAGCAGACTGAGGAGGTAAAGGACAAGAGGTAAGAATAGGGACCTGCTTCTGTTTCAAAAGTGTAGAAGATAGAAAATGTGTATTAATAATGAGTACCAAGGAGCAATACTATGCACCATTCTTTCCAATCCTGGTTCTCAGCTTTCTCCAAATACTTCCATAGGGTCAGGGCAAGAGAAATGTAGCAAATCTCTCTTTCAGTAGGAATGTCAAAGAGGGAGAAACTATAACTTGAAAGAACTTATACAGCTGTCAGCCTATGTTCCTGTGTTCCTGCCTTCATAAATGCCATGGTTGTGGTTTGGATTCAGCCTATGTCACTACATACAGATTTCTGTTTACATCCTTCATCGTAACAATACCACCAGTCCTGATTAGATAATGTGGACATTGAGACAGCACTCTGAAGAAGTCATTTGTCTTTTGATCCATACCTCATATGGTATACCAAAACAAACAGACACCCTCAAAAAGAATTATAGACATAAACATAAAACCAAAAAATATAAAACTTTTAGAGGAAAACAAAGGAGGAAATCTAGGTGACCTTTGGCAAGGCAAATAATTTCTTAGATACCATACAATACCAAAAGCATGACACCAAAAAGAAAATATTGATAAATAGGATGTCATCAAAAGTAAAATTTTTGCTGTCCAAATAATACTGTTAGGACAAGGAAGAGACAGCTACAGTGTAGGAGAAATGTTTTCAAGGCACATATCTGATAAAGGATTTTATCCAAAATGTAGACTAAGTTCTCAAATCTTAATAATAGGAAAATGAGACACCCAGTAAATAAACAGACAAAAGATTCTAACAGTTACTTTACCAAAGACGATACATAGATAAGAAATAAGCAAATGAAAAGATGCTCAATATCATTAATAATGAAGGAAGTACAAGTGAAAACTGTAATATGATATTGCTATACAACTATTAAAGTAACTAAAATTAAGAGACAGATTATTTCAAATGTTGATGAGGATGTGGGAGAAGTAAAACTCATACAGTGCTCTCATACACTCACTTTGAAAAAACAATTTGTCATCTTCTTATAATAGTAAATACACATCTACCATTTGATCCAGGCTAGGAGTTTACCCAAGAGAAAAGAAACAATATACCCACTTAAAGACGTACATAAATGTTCATAACAGCTTTATTTATAATAGCCAAAGAAAGACTGAAAACAAACCGGATGTATCAAGAGATGAAAGCTTAAACAAACGGTGGTACATCCATACCATGAGATACTACTCATTCGCAAAAAGGAAAAAACCATTGATACATAGTGGGTGAATATAAAAATAACTGCCAAGTGAAAGAAGCTAGTCAGTAAAGGAGACATACTGTAAGATTTCATTTATGAAAAACTTTAGATAAAACAAACTAATCCGTAGTGACAGAAAGCTTATGAGTGAGTGAAGTCATGGAAGTGGAGGTAGGCGGAGTGAGTGAAGAGGAGGGAAGAATTACAGAAAGATACAAGAAAAATTTGCAAGTTGATGGCTGTATTCACTCTCTTGATTGTGGTGATGGTTTCATGGTTGTATAGTGATGTCAAAACTTATCAAATTGTATACTTGTCTATGTGCAGTTTATTGTATGTCAATTATGCTCAATGAAACCTAAAAATACGTTAGAAAAGTACATGTGACTAAATGAATAAACACTATAACTTGTTAAAACACTATATATTTCCAAACTTTGTACAGGATTACCTTTAGAGTGACTCTTTTTTAACTTTAAATTACTCCTCTAACATAGAGACTATGAAATAATTTGAAATCTATAATACAAAGTCCAGCCTACGGTAAGAAATAAGTTGATTGTTGATTGAAAGAAAGGGAAAAATAGCTCCCTCTGCGAGATCTTTATTCACAATATGAGGAAAACCTCTCCTCTTTGTGTGAAATAACAGGGAAGATGGCAATTCTTATGGATGAGGGTTGCTGCTATGCCCAACTCCCTGAGGCTCACTGGAATATAAGGTCCAGGCAAGGAGACAACCCTGGAGCCAGAAATCATTGTCACTGTTTCTCTCTTCTCTCCTCCATGGGAATTCCTGACTCTGGCTGGTTGAAATTCCCCATCTACACAGGCATTCAGTATTACCATCACCTGCCCATACATCTAGTTATTTAGGTAAGATAAAAGAAGCTTCCCATTAGAAGTTGTTTGAGGATCCTTGCTGGAGGCTTAACAGCTGAATAAAGTGCTTTTCAAACTTCAGTGTGAATATGAAACAATATGAATCATCTGTGAAAGTATTAAACATGTAAGTTCCTGAGCTGCAATCCTAGATGTTCAAATTCAGTAAGCCTGGAATGGGGGCACTGAGGGAAGTCTGATGCAGATAATTCCTAAGTTATACTTTGAGATATCTGAATTGAGAAGTTATTTTTCTATGCATTTTCTGTTTCAATAGGAATTTGGTTTTAGGTCAAACCATAGATTAAATTGATAATTCACTTTCATAATTATAACTTCAAGATCTTTGTTACAGTTAAGAGTTTTTCCTCTCTGGCTGCTTTCAGAAAGACTACTCTGGGCCAGACACTAGGCTTGACATTGAGAGGACAGAGATCCCTGGCCTTCAGGATAGTGAAGTCTGGGAGGTATGATGGAGTAAAAGGACCAAGCAGGAGATTCTGGGACAGGGCTAGTTGGTACTTCCCTAGAATTACAGCATCTGATTCCTGCATTAATGTGTTATGTAATCTATGAATTGATGGGTTAATTAGATGCTAACTTTTCTTCTAAAACTTACATTGTATTATTCTAGGTTAGATCTGAAATAGATTAGTTCCAGACCTATTGTCCAAATGAAATATCTAGTAGAATCTAAATATGTAAATAAATAAAAATAGCAGAAAGTTATCTTATCTCCTTCAGTTTCCTGTCAATTATGTATGCATTTTTTGTGCTGACCTATTCATAAGTGGGAGAAAACCAAGATTCTCTGGCTTACTTCTTGTTCACTAAAATTTCTTTTCAATGATAAAATGCTTCCATCTGGCTCTAAACTGCCTGAAACATATGGATACTTTATATCACCAAAAAGCAGGTAAGTGAGGAATGCATTCAATAGAGTAAATTTGAATACATTGTAAAGACTGAGGTGACTTCATATTATGGATACCATAGCCAGCACGGTGAGGAGAGCCACAGTATGAGGAGAGCCACAGATGACAGGTCAATTTAGGGGAACATCATGAAGCAGCAGTGCCTCTACTTCCTTTGTACATTATTTAGGAGACATCATGCAGCCTTCTGAAAGCAGTCAGATTAAAGAATGCATTCATCTCTAATAGACTTTCCTTGGCTTAGGACAGCTACCAACCCTCTTTTACCCGCCTTTCCACTGCCCTCTACACTCGAAGGCTGGCCCTTGTTGCATGATTAGACCTCAGAGATAGAGTTACCTTTTCTTTTGGAAATGGATAGTGTGTGATGAATCAGTTATGTGGCCATCATTGTTTTTGCTGAGGATGTGCATATTTGCCTTCTCCACATTTCAAGGAGGCCAGTGGCAAACACTAAGGTAGTGCCATCCAAAAGATGCAGATTGCTCAGTTGACAGATAGACCTACAGGAATGATTTGTACTGAAATGGTTTATCTTAAATGGAATATTAAACACTTCAAACCATATGGAGCCCAGCGATTTTCTTAACAGAACTATGGATTTTATGATTTTCTAGATCAGCCCATAAACAAACAGAGTGACCAGAGAGAAAGGGCGTTCACATGACTAACAAATTACCTCCACTAACTATCCCAGTATAATTGGGTTTACTATATTTTTATACCACAGTTTAATTCTGTTTGGGCTTTTAGCTGGCAGCCTGTCCTTTTCAAGGCTCTTAGAGATTTTCTTGCTGATGGCAATGAGACTGAGCTTGGATAAAGCGGATCACTACAGCATTTCCTGCTGCAGAATATAATCAACATGTCATATATAATTCCTGAAGCTGCATACACAAAAAGAGCCAGATCTGAAAACTTGTTGACACCAAGAACCAAATGGTCATTTAAGCAGTCACGCCAGGAGTCATGCTGGAGAGTAATAGCTGACCTCATCAGTCTAGTGAGAAGGTTTACCAGCACTTTTTCCCTCTATTACTTTTCTTCTTTCGAATCTACAGTGAAGATGATGATGTTGTGAGAAAGCATAGGCTTTCAAATCCTTTTAAATACTTATCAATGTTGAAAAACAAATGAAGATATATGAAAATAAAAGCACTTGTGAAATTTTGTTTGCTTTGCTAAAGAAAGAATATCTTCCGTAATCAAAAGAACTGCAGTTGTTCCCAAGTAAATTGTAGCTCTTTATTTTCTCATGTTGGTCTGAGCATCTGGGGTTAGCGTTATGTTTCTCCATGTCACTGTAGAACTTTGTAATACTTAATCCTTTTCATTACTGGATGGGGTTACTCACAGCGCTCTGTCTACACTTTGGGGCTGCACGTATCTGATGCTAAACAGCTGGATGGACACTGGGAAACTTTCAAGCATTTTCCTGACTTTATAATCAACATCAAACATCTGTAAGATCTTCACAGTCTTTCCAACTGAAAAAAGTTTGCGAAATGGTGGCCTACAGGTAGAAGCTGACCTGAAGATAGATTCTGTTCAACTAAGACATGGTTTAAAATGTTTTAATTTGGATATGAATGCTTTTAATTGGAGAAAGTTTCCAAATCTTTGGTTGCCACAGTCCTTACCAACCCCTTGGTTCCCACAGTCCTTGGGAACCCACATCTTGATGCACTGATGTTTTTGTCCTGGTCCATCTAGGCATTTGAGCTTGTGGTTTTTGATTTAGATATGTGATTCTTCTCTAAAGTGAAACTATTGAAAACACAAGTTTCTTGAGTTTTGAAAAAAAAAAAAACTAAAGCACCTGTTTTCAGGAACTGAAAGATTTTATCCTCTATTTTTCTTATAAAATTTTATTTTTGCAGTTGTAATATATGTTTTAAAACCATATGTGTTTTAAAATCTTCTCTATGAAGAGATGGAATTTCTTTATGAAAAAAGTTCAACATACCCTTATTATCTCAGGAAACCCTTGCCTTGGAAGATAAAAGCTTCAAATGACTTATTGTTCATCTAAGGAACTTTTGGAAAAAGCCATCAATTATTTAATAGAAAGCATCAAAAGACAGTTTATACCCTAACTCTTGCAACTCCTTGACTCAAAACTATCTTCTTGCCCTATCTACCAATCCTAAATTATTATTTTATGATCTCTTCTCAATTTAACCACGTTTTCTGCATTAGAAGATCCACCTTAAACCAGACTTCAAAAAGCCAAGTTTTTGCTCTTTCCCTCTGAGACACTACTAAGACTGTCATGGTAGCGCCCTCTCTGCCTAGGTAAGCAATAAACCCAGCTTTGTCTAATCAGTAGGTTGATTTGGTGATGTTTGGAGAAGCCATCATTTGACAGTATCTGACAATACTATGACCTTCTTTTTTGTTTCCTGGTAGGTTAGGAAAATTAAGTAAGACTGAGGAAAATATAAGTATAGTAAAAGCATGAACCTAAGAAAGAAAAGTACATATCATGGAATGCCAGAGTTGGGAGGGAAAAGAGAAGTAATACCATTTTCCTTAATCATCTCTTCTTTTGATAGTCTCTCATTTTCTTTCATGTGTCCTCATGATAGTTGGTTTCTGGACTTGTCACTCTTACATGCAAAGAAATCAGAAAAAAATGCATATAATGGTTCAGATGTGAGTTGATGAGAATTAGAGATTTAGTCATAAATACAAAAACAGAAAAAAGTAAGGGACATATCAATCATGCTCAAAAAAAAAATCAGTATACTTGTTAGTGAAGTATTTCCTTCATTGAAGAAAGAAAACATTTAAAGATGACTAAGACTTTAGGTATTAAAATCTGGGGAATGTTGATGCCAACATCAGCATAGGGAAAAATTGGCATCTTATAATTATTTTATGGACAGATTATAAACTTGTATTTGACCCATTTTAGACTTTGGATATGGAAATGAATATATCTTTTAAAAAATAAACTGAAGATGACAAGCCTAGAGATAATATAAAGTGTCAAGGTAGGAAATGGATATTAGGAAGTCCTGCAAATTAACTGAGCTCTTCATGGGTACAGAAAGGGATGAATAGAAATCTCCTAGGGAACCTTAAAGAAAAAGGGAAATGATAAGGAGAGGAAAGGGGGGAAAAGGGAAGAAAGATAAGCGTGGACAAAAAAGGGGAGGGGGAGGGAAGGAGGGAAAGAAGGAAGGAAGGAAGAGAGGGAGGGACAGAGGGAAAAAGGGAAGAGATGAAAAGAAAAGGAAAGCAAAGGAAAGGAAAAAGCAAAGTATTCCAATGAAGAAAAGAAAGCTAAGTGAGTCAAAGATGGAAAAGGCCAAAATTAAATATAAGTTTTTAGAAGGAATGAGGTAGTTATCTTTCTGAAATACAGGTTAAAAATACATAAGGATAGAACTTTACAAAAATAATAAAAATACTAATATTGCCCAGAAAAAAAATATTAGCTAACATTAGTGAGATTTTAGAGGCAAGTGAAAATAAAAGCCAGGTTGAAAATTTTAAATTTTATGTGGAAATAGAAAAGGAACAGTATTTGAAAACTTAATTTTCAATGGTTTCTGTTGTATTTTATTTATTTATTTATAATTTTTCTTGGAGTATAGTAGATTTACAATATTGTGTTAGTTTCAGGTGTACAGGGAAGTGAATCAGTTATACATATACATATATCCACTCTTATTTTAGATTCTTTTCCCATATAGGCCATTACAGGGTGTTGAGTAGAGTTCCCTGTGCTATACAGTAGGTTCTTATTAATTATCTGTTTTATATATAGTAGTGTGTATATGTCAATTCCAATCTCCCAATTTATCCCTGCCCCTCTTATCCCCTGGTAACCATAAGTTTGTTTTCTACATCTGTGACTCTACTTCTACTTTGTAAATAAGTTCACTTGTACCCTTTTTCTAAGATTCTACATATAAGCGATATCATATGATATTTGTCTTTCTGTATCTGACTTACTTCACTTAGTATGACAATCTCTAGGTTCATCCATGTTACTACAAATGGCATTATTTTGTTCTTTTTTATGGCTGAGTAATATTTCATTATGTATATATGTACCACATCTTTTTTATCCATTCCTCTGTTGATGGATATTTAGGTTGCTTCCATGTCCTGGCTATTGTAAATAGTGCTACAATGAACATTGGGGTGCATGTGTCTTTTTGAGTTATGGTTTTCTCAGGGAATATGCCCAGTAGTGGGATTGCTGGATCATATGGTAGCTCTATTTTTAGTTTTTTAAGGAACCTCCATACTGTTCTCCATAGTGGCTATATCAGTTTACATTCCCACCAACAGTGCAGGAGGGTTCCCTTTTCTCCACACTGTCTCCAGCATTTATTGTTTGTAGACTTTTTGATGATGGCCATTCTGACTGGTATGAGGTGATACCTCACTGTAGTTTTGATTTGCATTTCTCTAATAATTAATGATGTTGAGCATCTTTTCATGCGCTTTTTAGCCATCTGTATGTCTTCTTTGGATTTTAAAGCAAAATCAAGAACAAATAAATAAACTGATTTATTATGTACACACTGCTATATTTAAAATAAAATGCCTTTTCCATGAAAACAAAAACAAATAAAGAAAAATATAAAAATGATACAATTAGGAAGTTTAAAGTCTAAAATTAGATTGTATATCTGAACAAATAATGAATTCTTTAAATGGAAACATGACCTATTCTGGGGTGTGAGGGGGCAGGGCAGGGGAGAAAGGAGTTAAATAAAACCACCAATTTATATGCTTTGTCCTATATTTTTCTCATTCTTGCTGATTATCTCATTCTCTCAATTTCAGGAGACATTACTGATTGCTTGAGGTTATCATCATAGTTTTGCTTTTATTTTCTTCCCTCTTTGCCATCACCTATTCTTCAGCTCCTGCTTCTAGTCCTTCCATGGGTCATGTACCTGCATCTCATTACAGACAGAATCCTTTTTTAATGAACTTCCATAATATCAAAATCATTTTGCCATCCAGCAGTTTCTTCGTTGAAGCACCTACATGAAACACTATAATGAGGTTCTTCCTAGGGAAAACTTTTCCCGTTTAGTGGCCTTTGCCTATTGCCTGAAGTTTCTGAGTGGTTAATGATATTTTCTTCTGATGTCTTGAGAATCGATCTCTCAGAGTTTTCTCTGAAAATCTTGGCAAAAGCAAACCATTTCCTAAGGATAACAAGAGCAAAGCCACCACTGGATTGTAATTCATTAAAAAAAAAATAGTATGCAATCCCCAGATTTTATATCGTTTCTCACAGGGAATTGACTTCTACTTGTAGCACTTTCATTCTGAGCATGGCCAAGAATGCATTCCTTGAGTTAAGCGAAGGATTGCTTTGTTTTACCTTATTTAAATGAAAAGTTAATGCTCAGGATACAGAGTGAAATTATTTAAGGTAGAGCAAAAGGTATTTTGTTTTTGTAAGTACATAAACTGGTTATATAGTATGTTCTGCTTATCATGTATAAGTGCATCTTCAGTGGTTTTGCTTTCTTACCTTAAGGTGTGAACTGTCTCTCCATTTTATAGGCAGCATTTTACAAAATGTGGTACATGAACTATCTACGTTAAATTCATTTGCGATTATGTTCAGACCGAATGAACTAGGAATCTGCCTTTTTAATAAGCAACTTAAGGTAGTGATTAAGCACTGAAGTTTAAGGAATTCCCTAGGGAAGCAATACTATGTAAATAATACCAGTATTTATATTTGACACAGAATCTGCATTTCAGTGCATTTTAAGATCCTCATTTGTGGTTTGCAGATTTCTTTGACCTACTACCAGAATTGGTAAAAAGTCAGTTTCTGAGGGGTAATGTTTGTGGTATGGATGATTGTGAGAGCGGGCAATTACTGACATCAGTGAGGAGGCACAGGCCTTCACAGTTCCTGTGTGGAAACCTTCCTCAGCACTTCTTAGAGCCTCATTGCTGGTCTTTTCGTTTCTCCTGCCCAAAAATGAAGCACAAGGATTGCAAGGTGCATGGCTAGTTTTGCTTTTTTGTTTTTACACTTTTAAAAGAATCTGCCCAAATCCTTGAGTCCTTCTTACATCTAAAGCCTGAAGATTATACTTGGATATAAAGGAATTAGAAGTAGGGAAGGAATTGAGATAATCAGTGCCCATTCAAGGGCAGAGGTTGTATAATTCAGAGGGTGAGTTGAAAGAGCTCAAGAGATTACAGCTGTTACTGGAAAAGAAAAAGGCTTAAGTTATTTATGAAAGTGCCTGGTGAGAACAACATGGAGAAGTTAGCTAGGTTTAATGCATAAGGAGAAGAGAAAAGGAAATATGATTTCTGGTTATGGAACCTCAGAATTGAAGAAATACTAGCTGTGTAATATGAATTGGGTACTTACTCTTTCAGGTACTGTATGAAGCACTTCACAGACATTATTTAATCTTTACAAGTCTTTGCTTCTGAAGCAAACATTATTATTTACATTTTACAGATGCGTAAATAAGGCTTAGGAGGATAAATCACTTACCCCAAGTTCACATAGCTATTGGTGCTGAGTTTAAAAGACAAATCTAGGACAAACTCCTAAGCAATGCTTCATGGAAGAATCACCTGGAACTAAAGCTGAAAAGACATGCTCCCTTTGAAGACCAGAAAAGAATGTAGTTGGCATGAGGGTAAAGTAGTATATATTTGGAGAAAGTAGTCAGGCTGCATATAAGACTTTTTCTATCTCTATTTGAAATTCTACTATTTGCAAAACCTCGTAACCTATTGTCCATTTTGTTTACTGACTCCTCCAGGTTTGTTGCTGTTCTTTGCTAGCCTGTACAATGATATGTCCCTGAAGGAGTCTCAGGGACAGCAAAATGACGCTGGGTCTAAATGGCTGATAAGGGGATAACTTGGATGGTTCATTATAGAAGGGGCCTTGGTTCTCAAGCGTACACAGTGAATTCCCCATCTTATCACACTGGACTGTATTCCTTACCGTGCGCAAGGTTCTTGTTCTGCCCTGTATTTTCATTTTATGCCTCATTAATCACCAATCTTTACTTCTTCCTCATCCTGAACTCTCATTCTGAATGACCCAGTTCATTCCAAACAAATAAAAATAAAACAACCACTTCAAGTTGAAAGAATTCAACAGATCCTTTTCTTTGCCTGCTTCACTGTATTTTCCTAAAAGACGTTATAAATTGTGTGCACATAGTTATACCACAATACATAAAATTAAAACAATCCATGACTTCTGCATGAATAAAAACTAATAAGCGTATCTATTCTATAGTTTCATTTTTTAAAAAGATTAAAGAGACTTTGATCAACAGAGCGATGTTATCATGGTCCATCTACACTCTATTTTTGGTCCATGGGAGTATTTTTAATTAAAAAAAATCAAAGAACTTAAATGATATTACCCAAGTCCTTTTTTAAAATCTCTCTCCAATCTGGTCTCTGTTTTATTAAGCAAATGTATTTCTTACTCCCTGGTCTGCTTTTGTCCCATTCTCCTTTTCCTATCTCATTCCACAATGTATTAGTTACCTCAGGTTGCTATAACAAAATTCCATGGACTGAGTGACTTAAACACAAACATTTATTTCTCACATTCTGGAGGCTGGGAAGTCCAAGAACAAGATGTTGACACATCAGTTCCTGGTAAGGGCCTTCTTCCTGGCTTGCAAACAACTGCCTTTTCACTGTGTCATCACATGGTGATTTCTTCCTCTTCTTATAAGAATACTAATTCTGTCGTAGAGGCCTCATCCTCAAGACCTTATCTAAACCTAATTACTTCCAAAAGGTCCCACTTCCAAATACTATCACATTGGGAATTGGGGTTTCAACATATGAATTTTGAGGAGGAACAAACATTCAGTCCATAACATATAACTACCTTACTTTCTGTACCAACACTCCATGCCCCTTCCCACTATGTCACATATCAACACTCAGTTTGGACACACAGACTCAATATCTGAGACATCAATTTCCTATCCTCTTAAAGAGAAATGAAAACACAAGATACCTTTTACCATACTCTAGAACACACAATGGATTGTTTTAACCTTTGAATATTCAATATCTCTGTTTTATTCTCAAAGAATTATACGGAATAAAACAAAAACCAACAAAAAATCAACATTCTTCAAATTTTGAGACTAGAGAGATTATTTGTTTCCTGGAATTCAAGATAACCTTTAAACTCTATCCTTCTATCTGTAATGTATGCTTTAATTTTTAACAATTCAGTAGTTTTTAGTATATCACAACATTGCTCAACCATCACCACTATTTAGTTCCAGAATACTTTCATCACCCTAAAAAGAAATCCCATACCCATTATCAGTCATTCCCCATCCTCCTTCTCCCCAGTTCCTGGCAACCACTAATCTACTTTCTGTCTCCATGAATTCACCAATTCTGGATATTTTATGTGAATGAAATCATACAATGTAGCCTTTTGTGTTTGGCTTTCTTTAGTTGGCATAATGTTTTTAAGGTTCATCCATTCTGTCGCATGTGTTAGTACTTTATTCCTTTTTATGGATGAATAATATCTGCATTGCATGTATATACCACATTTTGTTTATACATTCATCAGTTGATGGACATTTAGATTGTTTCCATATTTTGGCTCTTATGAATAATTCTGCTATAAATACTGTGTGACCATATGTTTTCAGTTCTGTTGGGTATATAACTAGGAGTGGAATTGTTGGGTCATATGATAATTCTGTGTTTAAATTTTTAAGAAGTAACTTTTCCACAGCAGTTGCACCATTTTACACTCCCTCCAGCAATATATGAAGGTGCCAAATTCTCCACATTCTCAACACTTTTTTTTTCCTTTTTAAAATTTTTACTAAAGCTACCCTAGTAGGTACGAAGTGATATCTCATCGTGATTTTGATTTGCATGTCCCTAATGACTAATAGTATTGAGTATATTTTCATGTGCTTATTGGCTATTTCTGCAATTTCTTAAGAGAAATGTCTCTTCAGATACTTTGCCTATTTTTAAGTTAAGCTATTTGTCTTTTTATTGTTGGGTTGTTTAGGTACCTTTTATATCCTGGATACTAGACCCTCATGATTTCAAATATTTTCTCCCTTTCTGTGGCTTGTCTTTTCACTTTTCTGGTAGTGTCCATTGACACGCAAAAGTTTTTATTTTTGATGAAGTCAGATTTAACTAATTTTTCAGTGGTTGCTTGTGCTCTTGGTGTTATATCTAAGAAAATGTTGCCCAGCCCAAAATCACAAAGATTTGCACCTATGTGTTCTTCTCAGAGTTTTAGCTCTTACATCTTGGTTTTTTATCCATTTTGAGGTAGTTTTTTAATATCATGTGAGATAGGGGATCCAATTTCATTCTTTTGCATGTGTACATCCAGTTATTCCCACCCATCCTTTGTTAAAAAGACTCTCCTTTTCCCAATGAATGGTCATGGCACCTTTGTTGAAATTCAATTTCCATTAATGTATAGATTTATTTCTGGAATCTTAATTCTATTCCATTGATCTATATGTCTATGACAGTACCACACTGTCTTGAATAGTGAAGCTTTGTAGTTCTGAAATTGGGAGATGTACATCCTCGAAATTTGTTCTTTTTCAAGATTGTTTTGGTTATCCTGGGTTCCTTGCATTTCCAAATAAGTTTTAGAATCAGCTTTTCCATTTTCACAACAAAGGCAGCTGGAATTTTGACAGAGGTTGCATAGATTCTGTAGATCAGTTTGGGAGTGTGGTAATGAATAATGTTTCCCCACCTCCTGCAAAAGACATCCATATCTGAATCCCCAGAACCTGTGAATATGTTATATTACATGGCCAAAGGGACTTTGCAGGTGTGACTAAGTTAAGGATTATAAGATTTTTCTGGCTTATCTTGGTGAGCTCAATATAATCTTAAGTATCCTTAAAAGAGGGAGGCAGAGGGAGACGACTCTAGGAGAAGACAATGTGGTGATGGAAGCAGAGATTGAAGTGATATGGCCACAAACTGAAGAATGCAGTCAGTCTTACGAGCTTGAAGAGACAAGGAAGGGATTTTCCACAGGAGCCTCCAGAGGAACCAACATACTCTCTGCCAACATACTGATTATAGCCCATTAGACCTATGTTCTTGATGTTCTCTGGGAGACTTATGACCTCCAGAACTACAGGAGAATGTATTTGTATTGTTTTAAACTACTGAAGTTGAAGTAAATTTTTATAGCAGCAACATGAAAACTAAAACAAGAAACATTGCCATGTTAACAATATTGTCTTACAAGGCATGAATACAGAATGCTTTTGCATTTATTCACATTTTCTTTACTTTATTTCAATAATGTTTTCAGTGTAAAAATCTTATACTTCTTTGGTTAAATTTATTCCTAAGTATTTTGTTCTTTTTGATGCTATTTTTTTTTGTGGTATGCAGGCCCCTCCCTGCTGTGGCCTCCCCCGTTGCGGAGCACAGGCTCTGGATGCGCAGGCTCAGCGGCCATGGCTCACGGGCCCAGCCGCTCCGCGGCATGTGGGATTCTCCTGGACCGGGGCACGAACCCGTGTCCCCTGCATCAGCAGGCGGACTCTCAAACACTGCGCCACCAGGGAAGCCCGATGCTATTTTAATTGGAATTTTTTCTTAATTTTATTTCCATATTGTTCATTGGTAGTGTATAGAAATAAATTGATTTTTGTATATTGATCTTGTATCTCACAATAGAAATTTAATTTATTCTCTTGATTTGGGGCTTGTGCAAGAACCGGAGGTTGTTCGTCCAAATCTCTAAGCTATCCACGTCCAGCATCCCCAGGACTTCATTTTTCCCTTGAGAATAATAGCAGCCTTCGTTGGCCACATATTCATAATTTTTTCCCACATGCACAGAGCTGTAGACCTTACTTTACTGTTGTGACTTCACCAAAAAGTTAAAAGCATATTTAACAAGATCTGAATTTTAGTGTACTCTGTATATAAACTGTCAATAATCATATAAAAATAGTAATATTTCCATGTAAGTTAACAAAAATGTCCTTAGTTCCTTCCTGTTCTTCTACTTTACACTAACTTTTCCTCTGTTCATTATAGAGGTTTACAGTTTTGCTACTCTCCTTCAAATGTGATTCCAAAGGATGTCAGCTGGTGAGCAAAGAGAAGCTCAGAAAATCAACCAGGAGAGTTATTAACATTGCCAATCCTTGTATAATCAAATACCTAAGTAATAAGAAGCCCTTAATGAAATAGTATTTCCCCCATACAGCTGGCATTTGGAGAACATGGACAGTACAGACAAGATAGCTGATGCCACAATACTAGAAAGAATTTCTTTACTCCAGGATAGACAGCCTGAAGCCTTGAGACAAAAGAAAAAAAAAAAAAAGTGCGTATGTTCATTACAGCTATATAAAGCTTAGCATTTCACACCTTGTCAGAGTTATCAGGTACAGAGCTGTCCTTGAATCTAATTTTCATTCCAACAGAAATGTGAGAAGTCAAATCACTGCATAGTGAAAAATGGAAAGCTTTCTTCACTGTGCAGTTTGCCGCAATCATGTCTAAGGGGAATTCAGAAAAAAGATCATACATTATAAAACATTAGGTTGTATTAGTTCAATGCACACTGTATTACCTGATAATGGCAAATACGAGCTCTAAACTGCCCATATTTAGGAAACTTACATTAGCAAATGTCCCATGTGACATAGATCTAACTTGTTTACTGACTCAGTCTGGTGTATTTGTTGATTTACAAAATATTCAACCTCCTCGACTTTGGAAGTGTTGAGAAATTCTAATATATGTTAGAGAATACTAGGAAACCTATGAGGAAGTTATATGTACAATTTTTTTGTGTGAAATTCTATCTTTCTTCATTTTCAACCTGTAGACAAACCTACCAAAAAAAGAGAACAAGGAAGGTAAAATGAACTAATTTCCTTAAAATTCCACATTTATTAAAAAAAAAAAATTCTCCCTTTAGGATCATTTACCTTCCCAAGGACTGAAAACATGGAGGGTAGGAGTTGTTCTTGGAAAAAATGTTGTTTCTTGACTTGAGTGCTGCTTTCATTGTGGTTTACCTTGTCATAAATGCCTGAGCTGTTAAAAATAGTAATTACCTGGGCTTCCCTGGTGGCGCAGTGGTTGAGAGTCCGCCTGCCGATGCAGGGGACACGGGTTCGTGTCCCGGTCCGGGAAGATCCCACATGCCGCGGAGCAGCTAGACCTGTGAGCCATGGCCGCTGAGCCTGCACGTCCGGAGCCTGTGCTCCGCAACAGGAGAGGCCACAACAGTGAGAGGCCCGCGTATCTCAAAAAAAAAAAAAAAAGAAAAGTCATTACCTGATTAGGTGGATTGATGGTTGGATAAAGGGACAGATAGCTAGATAACTAAATGATAAAGCAAATTAAATAGAATGTTAATGATAGAGTATAGAAGGTGGGTACATGAATGTTCAATATAAAATCCTTTCAACTTAGACGTGTGTTTAAAATTTGCCGTGTTGAAAAAATGGTAAATAAATGCAAGTCATAAGCCTAGATTAGGTGGTCATGGAGAAGAAACTTCTACTCAAGTTTGCAGTATACTGTAAAGTCCACATGGGGCATGGTAAGAAACATGAGAGAACTGTCAAAACAACACAAAATTAGCCACATAAATTGTGAATTCTCTTAACATTTACTTGGCTACTGGATTAAAAGATCACAATTTTTTTTCTAAGATAGAAAATATAAATAAATATAAGTGGTGAGTAGAATCTTATTGAGATCTATTGCTACCCAAGTAATTTGAGCTCTCACAAACATTTTAGTCATGCCAGGACTATGTTAAAAGAGAATTGTGAGATTAAATCAGTATTCAAGAGAGAAAAGGTTATTTTGTTTAACTGGACTTTCCAGCAGGGTGATTTTTCTGTATAACATCAAAAGGCACCCTGCATGTGTGGCTTGTTTGAAGACTATCTTAGAGTTATTAGTGACTGCACGGTATGTGACAACTCTGTTTTCTGGTTAACATATCTTTAACTGGGATTGTTTAAAATAGTGAAAAAATTCTTACTAGCAGCATAAAGACTCAATTCCAATTCTTCATGCCTCCCCTCAGTCACTAATTTTTCTCCCTGCCAAAGGTAGCCACCTTCCTGATATGTTTGGTTATAATTTCCTTGCATTTCTTTGTAATTTTAATAAATAAGTATGGATATCATACACTACATTTTTTCTTGTAACCTATTATGTAAATGAAATTCCACCATATGTATTCTTTTGTGGTGAAGCTCTTTTCATTAGCATTATGTTTGTGAGATTCATTCATGCTGCTACATGTACCTAGTTTTCACTTATTTTCACTGCTGCATACTGTTTCACTGTATGACTACACCTCATTTATTTATCCTTTCTAATATTAGCAGAAATTGAATTACTTTTATTTTGGAGTTAATATGAATTTTATGGTGAGGCACATTCTTGTCTATATCTCTTCGTAGCACATAGAAGTGCATTTCTTTAGGGTTTACCTAAGAGTGGAATTGCTGAATCATAGGCTAGGAAGATCTTCAGATTCAAATTGTAATGCTTAGTAGTTTTCCAAAATGGTATATTAATTTATGCTCCTACAGGCTGTGTCTAAAAGTTTCCAGTTGTCTACATTCTTGCCAACATGTGATAATCATTTTTATTTTAGCTGTTCTCTTGTGTATGAAATGATATCCCACTGTTTCCATCTTTATTTATTTGATTAATCAAGATATAAGCCAACTATGACCACTTGGTTATCCCCTTTTGTGAAATGCATGTTCAGGTGTTTTGCCCATTTTTCTCTTGAGTTGTCTGTAGTTTCGTTTTTGATTTTTAGGACTTCTTTATATATTTTTAATAGGATTCCTTTGTTATTGAGCGATGTGTTGCTGGTGTCTTCTCCAATTCCGTGTATTTCCTTTGCACATTTTATTGATGGACATTTTTATTTCTATTTTTGTTATTTTTAATTTTAATATAGTCCAATATTTAAAATTTTGTTAATAATTAGTTTTATGTAGATATTTAAAGAGTGATTCTATATCATGGGATTATGTAACTATTGTTTTATATTATTTTCTATAAATTTTGTTGGTTTTATTTCATCTTTGGTTTTAAAATTCACCTAGAATGGATTTTTGTTTTATTTTTTCTCAAATTAATATTTTATTTTCTAGCAATATTTTTTAATAAGAACATCATTTTCCCATAATTCTACAGTGTCATAGCATGGTCATGTTTCTGTGCTATCCTATTCAATTCTATTCTGTTCTATTCATTTATTTGACTATCCAAAAACAAATACCTTAAATATTTAATTACTATAGCTTTGTAAATCTTGACATCCAGTTGCTAAAGTTCTTATACCATGTTCTGTTCCTCAAGATCATCCTTATTATTCTTGACCCATTGCACTTCCTCATAAGTTTTTAGAATCACTTGTCCATTTCCACAAAATTGAGATTATATTTAATCTGTACATTAGTTTCAGAGAACTGGCATCTTAATAACATTGATTTTTTTCAAATCTGTGCTTTATAGTTTTCTGAAAGAAATTTTAAGCTTCTACTATTATTGCTTATGTATGAATAATATCAGAAGCATATAGATTATTGGTAAACAGTTCAATAAATTTTCACAAAGTCAAAGTACTCTTGCAACTAGCAACAGATCAAGAAATAGAAAATTACCAACATCCCAGAAGTCTCTCTTCCATCCTCTTCCATCTACTTTGAACTTTAAATAATTTGAATCATTCAACAAGTATTCTTTTGTAGTTAATTTATTTTGATCAACATTGTATTTATGAAATTTATTCATAATTTTATGTATATTTTATTTACTCATTCTTATTGCTGTATACATTGCATTTTGTGAACACATCAATTATTTTATCCATTCTACTACTGATGGACATTTGGGAGATTTCCAGTTTGGGGCCATTATGAATAATGCTATTCATAACATATGTATGAGTTTTTGTTGGTTATATATCTGGAAGTGGAATTACTGAATCCTAGGGTATGCGCATATTTTTTGGGGGTAGATTTTGCCAAGCAGTTTTCCAAAATGTTTGTATTAATGTTTGATATTTTTTAGGCTACTTTGAAATAATCTATTTAAAATACTTAATTTCCTTTGCTTCTGCTGGAGAGAAATGCAGTTTATTTCTATTTTATATTTGCTTCATATCCAGCAACTTTACTAAGGTTATTTATCAATTTTAATAATTTTATTTTACTCTCTTTTGGACCTTCTGCATATATAATTATGCTGTTTGTGAATAATGACAGTTTTTTCCTTCTTCTAACTCTGACACCTTGGCCTTAATCTACTGTACAGTGTATAATAGAAATAGTAATAATGACATCCTTGTATCCTTCCTGATCGTGGGAGAAAAGCTTACAGTAATATACCATTAAAATTGGTATTTTCCATGAGTTTTGTTACGTATCCTTTCTGTTCCTAGTTTTCAAGTATCTTTATTGTGATTAGATGTTGCATTTCATCACATGTATTTCTACATCCATTAAGATGGTCATATGATATGATATTTCTTTTTTTCTGTTAATGTGGATTACATTAATTGGCTTTTAAATATTAATCTAATCTTTCATTTCTGTAATAAATGTAACTTGATTACTATGAATTAATCTTTTGATAATTTCTGGATTCAGTTCATGTTCTTTTCTCTCTTATATGGTCTATAATTTTAGTTTTTTCTTCAACTTTTCTTGCTTCATACCATTTCAGGAGGTCCTTGGAAGCAGATTTAACAAAGAACACTCATTTTAGTGAACTGTCAAAGGCCTCTCTGTCTGTATAAATTAGTGCAGTCTGAAACACCAGAGGATCAGAAGTAAAAATAATATACACACAATTTCTAATCCAAATAAGTGTTCTAAGTTCAAATCCTTCACGAATTATGAAAAGTCAGTATACTTACAAACTCATATTCAACAGGATATGAGGATGTGTCACAAATTAGGTGGCTTAGGAAGCAGACTCTTACTCAGATTGGCATGCTGGAGATTTATTGGACAGTGAGCGCCCTGTGATCAACACCCCTGTTTAAGGGAAGGGATGGATAGGGTAGAGTAGGAATCAGGTTTGGGCAGATGGATAAGTGTAGCTGTGATATAGTTTAGTGGATGTCTCAGCTAATCCTGTGTACAGCTCTGAAGCTGGAGTGGTCTTCATATTTGTCCTAAGTTTTGTGGGATGACTGGGCCTACCTAACCCCATAATTTTCAGTAAAGGCCACTTCTAGGGTGTGTATGGACCTTGCCAAATATTTTTGGTGAGGCCCTGGTCTCTATAAACAATTGGATTTTAAAAATGGATTACAGATTTCACAGTTCCATGATTATTTGCCTATTATCCAATTAATTGGTGAAGAATCTACAAAGTGTTCAGGCTTCAAATCTTGCTGAGTTCCAGGAATCATCTCTTTGCCTTCTTTATTGCCAAATGTGCCTGCCATCCCTGGCTAGTTTCTTTTCTTTTTTCTTAATTTTTTATCTTACACTGGAGTATAGTTGATTTACAATGTTGTGTTAGTTTCAGGTGTACAGCAAAGTGATTTAGTTATGCATATTCAGGTATCTATTCACTTCCAGATTCTTTTCTATTATTGGTTATTACAGAGTACTGAGTATAGTTCCCTGTGCTATACAGTAGGTCCTTGCTTATTGTCTATTTTATATATCATTCCTTGCTGCTTTCTTATTACCCACCCCCATCTTCAGTGAGGAAAAAGGAAACAACACTGTTATTACTCACAATGCCATGGCTTTTTGAAATCTGTATTGAAACAATATAGATCTCTCCTCTGCAATTCCCTACATAATTTATGCTAATATATTTCTATAAAAATATTTTATTGATTATACTTATATTCTCTACAACAAAAATCAAAATATATTTATTTTTTTATTTTATTTTATTTTTTATCCCCATATCTCTTCCCTCTTGCGTCTCCCTCCCTCCCACCCTCCCTATCCCACCCCTCTAGGTGGTCACAAACTACCGAGCTGATCTCTCTGTGCTATGCGGCTGCTTCCCACTAGCTATTTTATGTTTGGTAGTGTATATATGTCCATACCACTTTCTCACTTTGTCCCAGCTTACCCTTCCCCCTCCCCATATCCTCAAGTCCATTCTCTAGTAGGTCTGCGTCTTTATTCCAAAATATGTTTATAATATATCCATAGAGAGAGAGAGAGAGAAAGAGAAAAATTATTTTTATTTAAACACCTATAATCATGAGATTGTAAGCTTTGAAAAATATCCTCTGGATTGATTATTATTATGATCATTAATTGATAAAAAATTGCACAGAATTGATAAAAAATAAATATATTAAATTTTGGTAATCAATTTCTAACACAAATTTATTGGAAGTCAATCTGTTACTGATATGGGTGGAGATTTTACTTTTCAATTTATCGCTTATAGATGAAAGCCAGGTTTCTATATCAATTCCATTTTTTGTGTCTGGTTCTTGTCAGTATAAGTACTGAGAAAACTTTTTTGCTTAAATAATTAGGTAGAAATGGAAGGAGTTTTCTTATAGTGATGTCACTTACTTCTTTCTATCATCAGAAATTACTCTATGAAATACAATTTGTTCCTACTTCAACTGTGGTGAAAGCCAAAAAAAATTTTAAACGCCGCTGGTATTTCTTAAGAATGTGTTGTTTTAGCATTCTGTTCTTCAGCATCTACAGTAATATTTAGACTACCCTACGAGTGTGTGTCTTTGTGTGTGTGTGTGTGTGTGTGTGTGTCTGTGTGTGTGTGTATTCTAGAGGTCCATGCTTTTAATCTACAACGGGAAGAAAGATGATTGATCAGAAATGAGGCAGTGGGAGAATGGAACCAGAGGAGCAGCCTTGTTCTTAGGTGGATCAATACCAGTAATGAGTACACATAGAAGTTGAACATCTGTAAACTAATCACTTAAAACCATTAATATCTACATCCCCCTTGTAAAGTCTTCTTATTTTCCAAGGATACTAGTACTTCAGATTGAACACTGCTAACCTAGTACAAGTTGTGCTTGCTTGTGAAATGAATGAATAAGTAAATGAATGAAAACTAATATCTTTAAGCTTATTTAGTTATGAGTAAGTTATTCGATTTATAATTTATGATTTTTTACAATAATTGTGTAATTTTTGACAGTCATATTAAAAAACATAAGCTACAAAGTATTTTCAAGGACATAGTTTTGTGAAGATTGAAATTAATGAAGTTGCAATGATGTTGCAATGATGTTACATGTGGCAGACATAGAGTTAAAAATTAATTTTAATTTTGGAGTTTTGTTTCATTTTTTACTAAATGAACTATTTTTCTAAAAACTCAAAACATTTTCATAGGTCTTTGAAGAGTTTATAGTCTCTAAGCACTCTGCTTTTTGTGACTAATAGATAAAATAGCCCTAGTCCTGCCTTGCATCCATTGAGAAAGAAAGAGGGGACATTGCGTTATAATACGTTACATTACAATAAGCAAGGGCTTCAACTTTAGAACTTTTTTTGAACTGATCTTGATCATGGCCAGTTTTATAATAGGAATTGAGTCTCTTCTGCCTCAGACAGGCTTGCCTAAGACTGGAGTCTCACCAATAGAGATTTGGTACACCTGGGACAGGCCTTTTTGGAAAATCTGTGCAATAAACTTCATATTTGTAAGCAAATGTGATACACATAAAAGGTATTGAATTTCTGAATTGAAGGTCCTACTTTTTTTAATCATATATATTTTTCCTGAGCAAGAAAAAAAAGTCAGCCTGAGACTTGTGAGAGTTACGTGTGGGCTAAAGGCCTGAGGGTCCACAATGAAACAGTGAAGGGTATACAGAAGATATGTATATATATAATACATTAAAGATAAGATTACCAATTTTGCCTGTAGCTGGCCAAGTGCTTTTTCAGCCACTTAGGTTGCCTGTATCAGTATAAATGATTTGCCATGTGTTAGAGCCATAAATAGGAACAGAGAACAGATGTCTTGGCACATAGACCATATTTTTTGACATAAGAGGCCTCTGCAAGCAGTGTCTCCCAATAGCTTTAGAAAGTTCTCTATTCAAAATGTAGCAATTGGAAAGGGCTACTCCAGGACTACCTTTTCCCACTAAATAGCACCCTAGATTATCATGCTTCCTTGATCTCCAGTTGCACCTTTCTTACAAATCCCAACTCTAGGCGAATCTCACTATTTACAATCAGTACTCTTGCTTCCAGCCCATTGAACAAGCTGCCAAAAGCTATCAAGAAGTGGTTCTCGGGCTTCCCTGGTGGTGCAGTGGTTGAGAATCTGCCTGCTAATGCAGGGGACACGGGTTTGAGCCCTGGTCTGGGAAGATCCCACATGCCGCGGAGCAACTAGGCCCATGAGCCATGTCCACTGAACCTGCGCGTCCGGAGCCTGTGCTCCACAACAAGAGAGGCCATGACAGTGAGAGGCCCGCGCACAGCGATGAAGAGTGGCACCCGCTTACCACAACTAGAGAAAGCCCTTGCACAGAAACGAAGACCCAACACAGCCAAAAATAAAAATTAATTAATTAAAAGAAGGCTCAACATTTAAAAAAAAAAAAAAAGAAGAAGAAGTGGTTCTCTTTGGCTCCACAACAAATCCATATCACCCAGCCTTAGCAGGGGCATTATCCATTCTCTCCCATACCTAGTTGCCTCTGTATTTCATTCCCACAGCACCTGGTCTCAGCCTTTCCCACTCTTCTGGAACCCCACACTCATCCCACAATACTCTAGTGATCAATATCCTCACTTCCTCTCTCTGAGTTCCCAATGCTTTTGGCATGTACTACTGTCATAGCATTTAATCATTTTGCATCCCATCCATTTTATAATTGAGAAAATTTGATGTAGAAATGGCACATGAGTAGTCCAAAGTCACACAGCTGGTATGAGGCAGAGCCAGATTTAGAAGCCACGTTTTCTAAATACAAATGCGCTGCTCTTTCTATTTCATCAAATAGTTCTCTTAGAAGGAAAAATGATTTTCCATAATAAAAACAATTCCAGAATCTCAAGGTGGATGAAGAATCTTCAGAAGAACATGGACTAATAACCCAACAGTTTAGAACTATGACCACCTCTCTCTTTCCACTTTGCTTCATTAAATGAAAATAATCTGGCATCATATTGGGTCACAAAGAGGAACTACATTCCTTCAGTGGTTAAAAATGCCTTCTCTTGGGTTGAATTGAAATAGCTGGTCAGAATGGGAATTTCCCTAAGACTTCATGAGCCACAGGTTTTTATTTATTTTTATGCTTACTGCATTGCTTGCATTCACCTTCTGTTTATTTTCCCTTGGTATTTGAGGAAGTCTGACATGGTTATACTCTTACTTGCAGCAGCTGACGCAATATATATGCCTGGGGAGGTAGCCTCTGAGATGACTTCCAACAATCCTTATCTCCAGATATTCACCCTTTTGTGTAATCCTTTTCTCATTAGTGTGGGCTAGACTGACTCACCTCTCACAAATAGAATACTGTAGTACTTACAGGATGTTGCTTTCAATATTGTCATAAAAAGACTGTGGCTTCCATCTTGGGACCCCTCTCTCCTCTCTCTCTTTCTCTCTCTCTCACTCTCTGTCTCTCTTTCTTGCTCTTTTTCTCTGAGACTTGCCAATAGCCAAGTGGTTAAGCTTGGAAGCTGATCCATCCCCTTGAAATTTGCCTCTACCTTTCATAATCTTTCTCCTCCAATAGATAGTGGTTTTCTTAAGGGCATAAATCATGTCATATTTATCTCTCACACTGTCTAATGTTTTATCTGGCACATATTACATCATGATGTTTTGAATCAGTGATACATTGTATATGCTTCAATCAGGATACCTTTATTGAATAAAATACTGTTTGAGGTTGTTTCTCTTATAAATTTCAATCAGTGCATTTGTAAGCTACTACTCACAAATCAACATCTTTCAGGGACAAAATAAATGAAATGATATACAGATACACAGGTTATTTTTTACTCCAAATAGTGTATTTGTGGAATTTTCATAAGACCAAAAAAAAAAAAAACCCAAACCTCCACCCTAAACTATCATTAAGCCTACACAGAAGTGTATTTCTTGCACTAATATCATTAATAAGAAAGATCAAATGGTTTATAAACCCCTGGGTAGCATGCTTAAAAGTATGATACAAAGGTTATCATAAAAGACTTTCATTTATTTAATTTAACAAAAAAGATCTCTGACTCAATATCTTTTGTGTTCTATATTTTCAATTTTAACAATTAAGGTGGCACAGGGAATTCTTTATGCTAATGTTATACCTCCTTGGTTGCGCCCTAACACCATTATCTGCTGTAATGAATAATTCATTCCCTGTTGAAAACTTAACTATATCATTTTTAAAGGATATGAATGAAACTTTGAAGTGCAATTTAAGTTGAAAGAATTTAAGATTGTAGAGAATTCCCATTAAACCATCAAAAAGTGCTGTGCTGGCAATATTACCTAGCACTCAAGTGTAATCGCTTTATAGGAAGCTCATTGGAGATTCTAAATTTTGTTTCTTTTGTAAAATATATTGATGGAATACATTTCTTACTGCACTTTCACACTGTGCAGTGACTACTTCTGCCTCTAGATATCTAAAACAATATGCTTTTTATTTCCAGTTGGAGATCGAGGACCTAGAAAGTCACCATAAAAAAAAAGGCTGACATTTGCTCTTCCAGTGCTAGGTTTGATATGGAGAGAACTATTTTCTAGTAAAGAATCCCAACAAGGGAATTGGCATTAAAATATCAGCAAGATTTACTAGTGGAATTAATGGACTTTCAGTCCACTGCATCCCCAAAACTCAGTAGGTGAAACCGTCGTAAACCACTCTAGGAAACACGCTAAATGATGTAGCTGTCTTAAAGTTTGCCAACAATGAGAGTATCTGCCCTTCCTGACCCTGTAATCAGGGATGGACTATGACATGTATGGGGATGAAAATTTTCCTCAAAGCTGGAAGAGGCTAGTCATCTTGGCCAACATGGCAAAACATCTTAAAACTGGGAAAGCATTAGGTTTATACCATGTCACGTGAACAAACAGAAAAATTTTGTAACATTCCATAAACAAACAAGCTATAGGGAAAATAGCAGAAAAAGTATCCATTCCAAGAAATAGATTTGCTTATGTTCAATATGCATCTTGTAAGCACTTATTTCCCTTTATTGCTTTAGCCAAGAGGAAGCTCACGTTAAAATTTATAGCACAACTTGAGCATAGCTGTATAAAAATATTTTCTATAACCTACATATCTGTGAATACTATTAACCTTTGTCTTGTTTTCTATTTAATCTGGAGTTTACTCAACTTTGCTTTGAAATGTCTATTTGCCATTTTAGTTATATTTTATGTATTTATGGAAGCAATTGAAAGGATTTGTTAAACTAGATAGAGGAGGGAGAAAGAAAGAGTAGAAGATGAAAAAGGGGGGATGGGGGAGAGGAGGAGAGGGTGGGAAGAAAGAGGGAGGAAGAAAGAAAATAAGGAAAAGGAGGGGTAAAAGCGAAGAGAATGAGAAAAAGGTAGGCAGGAAGGAATGGGGGAAGAGAGGGAAACCAAGGTGTTAAGATATTATTCTGGACCCCATCCTTGAAGATGTATTTAAACTTGGCCCAAACCCTACTCTACTGATGTTTGAAAAGCAAAAGCCCTCTGCAAACTTCCATGCCTTTAAAGGCTTACTGTCTCATGCTTTTCTCTAGCTCCTTGCTCCAGGTCCTGTTGTTTGATGCCCCATAGAACAGAACTCTGGAGGGGTAGTATTGAACATTTTGGAGGGGACCTGAGATGGTATTTACATTGTGGAACTTTAGTAGTCTGCAGTCTCACTGGCTCACATCCTCCAACTCCCTCTTCTGCCATCTTCCCTTTTGCTTGATGTCAAAACAATTCAGAACAATTAATGACTCCTTCCCTTCTTATGAAAAACAGTTATTCTCATTTCCAGATATTGCACAGGCCCACAAGCTAACTCCATATACACACAAAGAAATTTTCTCTTCCTAAGTAAACACTTTGCCAATTATTAATATATTAACACACACATAGATATATGTATACACACACATAAATATGTACATATTTGTGGAAAGAGAAGGAAGGGAGGAAGGAAGGAAAAGGGAGACAGTACTAATCAGAAAACAACACTGAAGATGTAGATATGAAGTACTGGAGGAATCAAGAAGCAGAATGTTTTAACAGTTAAAACCCTGGCTGGGTTGAAATATAATGGCTTCACCTACTGACTGACTTTGAAACCTGGAGCAAGCCACTGAACTTTTCTATGCTTCAGTTTCTTCATTTATGAAATTGGGATACCAACACTAGTATATCGTTTATGGGCCATTATGGGTCTTAAGTGAGATAATGTATAATGTACTTAAAACACTACCTAACACTCAAAGTTATAGATAATTTTTGGCTATCATTATCACAAGAGTGATAATTATAGAGATAACAGGATGACAAGAAATGCATAAAGTCAGGTGGGGCAGCAAATGTCATGTACTGAAATGTTGATTCTATAAACATAGTAAATATTAGTCAGATTTATTAGATAATTGTGCTAAAAAGAGCATCTCCAACCAGCAACCCCCCCAACACACACACACACACACACACACACACACACACACACATTCTTAACTAAACCTCAACCTAACTAATTGTCTTGTAATCTCCATTCTCCAAAAGTCCAAAGGACTGGATAAAAGCACTTTCCCCGCAGAATTGTGGCCAGAATTGAAAGAAAAGAAAATGGTAGGAGAGTCCTCTCTTCTTTCAAAGCTTTAAACACTCTGATTTACAAATCAATGTCTAGGTGTAGAGGAAACACGCTTGAAAGCAAATTGACCCCTTCAAGACAATTTTTTAAAGACCTCAGATATGAACAAAAAGGCTGAGACACTGCAGGTCACTGGTGGGATCTCGCTATCCTTGAGGGAGACTATATATCCTGTTTTAATGAGCTGCTTGTTTTCTAGCCAAGTGATATTTGTTTTTAAGATCATATAGTAAACTTCTTAGAGTGTAAGGGAAAGGAAAAATGATTTTTAATGTGATGTTATTCTCTGGGGTATGGTGATACTGATAACACAGTGGCTGAGTTTGAGTTCCCTTCTTTCCTTGCAGTGAGCATTATGGGGTTTTTGTGGATTAGACCCCGTGTCCAGATTTTAAGTTTTGACAGTTAATGAATAAGAGTCAGTGGAACTTTAAAATCATGACCTGTCCAGTGGACTTTCAGACTCTCATTCTTTCCTCAAGTACTCTTAGTTACAAATTTAAAGGGTGAGTTTTTTGGGGAAAATATTTAATTAAAGCCTATGGTGATACCACCAAGAGAATAAAAAGTAGTAATCTTTTGAATTTGCTTTTGTGCAGATAAAAAAAAAATGCACTCTTTCCATTTCTCCTAGATGTTATTTTCAAGATAAAAGCACTGAATTTCCAAATACTTCTTCTGTTGTCAGCTTCCTGGCATGTAACCCTTTCTTTTGAAAAATAAAAAAGGCAGAAATGTGCATAGATGCTTCTTAGCTTGAATCTGTGGACATGGCACTGCACTTTCTCACTTAAATACCATTTTATAAAACCAGGGTTTGCTTCGTTTATATTCCCTACACATCTCTCCCTTTTTGTCTACCTTAGGTCTTTTAAATTTAGCTTCAAGAAAAGTGCTGTATTATGGAATCAAGTCCTCTTATCTTTTTTCCCAAAAGAATTGTGCACAGTATTTATTTCCCTTATGTTGCAATTTAAAGCACACAGGAAACTGTGTTGAATACCATCACTCCAGCTCTCATCTCTTTATCAGGATACACTTATACACATTTTTATATAGTGTATAATGAAGTGAAGCTATACATTTCTTCATTTTCTGCATTGCCTACCAGAATTTAGACTTCTAAAACCAAGGAAGTATTTACTTGTAGTACTCTGTGGGGTAAATACTTTTCATGTTTGATGGAATGAATAATAAATAGAATTCTATATTTAAAAAAAAGTACAGTTCCTGCCTAACTTACTGCTGTGAGTCGTTATTCCAAGGGTTAAAGAGCATGTACATACTTATGATATTTTGCTCACAGTTGGCAATCAATAAACATTTAAAATATGAGGGGTGAATGGATGATGATATCCCAGTTCTAAAGAATCTCCATGTACTCAAAGAAGTACATTATTAGACTGCTTACAATAAAGGTGTTACTAATTTTTTTTCATATTTTCCCTCTAAAAGTGAAAATTTAGATTGGACTTCTATAGCCCTTTTCTCAGGAAAATTTGGTATTTTTGATAAATATATGATGACCTGCCATTAAGTTTCATGAGCCATTTTTTCCTGCAAAGGATTATTTGGTCCTGTGAATGGAAAAGATACAAATGGTCAGGCACATGATTTTTAAAGGAAATTTTCAGGCAAAATAACCTACCCTATATACAGGTTCATTGATCTAGTTAGGTTGTTGAATTTATATATTAAATTAAAGTGGTTAATTTAAAGACCCACTCCGGAATTATGTATTTCTTTTAAACCATCTGAGGAGTTTAAAATATGAAAAATATTCTTCAGTGCTCCTCTTGAAATTACGCTTGATAATTGAGAATAGAGAAAGACATAAAAATTAAATTCAATGATTTCAAAGGCACATAAATTAGAATCACAAAGATAAAACAAATCCTCTGTTTTCAACTATCGTCACCTTTAGGAATATTTTTGACACTCAGAATGAACCATATGAATCCTTTAGGAATTAAGAATTGGAAGAAAAATATTATAAAGAGAGGCACTTTTGAGGTAGTTAGTGCTTCTGTCATTAGTTGCAACAGTATAAAAAAAATTCTAAGAAAAGCAATAACATTTAAGCTTTAAACGTTTCACCCAAGACAGTTAAAAAACAAAAAAAACAAGGAACAGTGAAAAATAGTTTTCTTTATGTTTTTTAGAAAATTAATTTATATAATTGTGGCATACCTACAGAAATAAGCCTTGTTTAGGTGTAATTCTCTGAAAGTTTTTAGTTTTGTTTGTTTTACCTTTCTGCCCATTATTAGTCCTGAAATACTTTCAGGAACTGTTGGCTGTGTTCAGTTTCAAGTACTTCTCTTTAATAGTACTTAAAAAGGAATATTTAAAGAGCCGTTTAAGAAATAAGTTCATGCATTTATGGTCAACTGATCTTTGACTAGGTTAGGAACAGAAAATAGGGAAATGATAATATCCTAATAAATGGTGTTAGAAAAACTGGATATCCACATACAGGAGGAGGAAACTGGACCCTTATCTCACATATTTAAAAATTGGCTCAAAATGGATTAAATACTTAATGTAAGACCTGAAACTATAAAAGCACTAGAAGAAAACACAGGGGAAAACTTCTTAACATTGGTCTTGGCAATGATTTTTTGGAAAAGACACCAAAAGCACAAGTAACAAAAGCAAAAATAAAGTGGGATTGCATCGAACTAAAAAGCTTCTACAACACAGTGGAAAATATCAAGAGTGAAAAGGCAACCTATGGAACGGAAGAAAACATTTGCAAATCATATATCTGTTAAGGGGTTAATATCTAAAATATATAAGGAACTCATATAACTCAATAGCAAAAAGAACAAATAATCCAATTTAAAATTGGGCAAAGGACCTGAACAGATATTTTTCCAAAGAAGACATACAAATTACCAACAGGTACATGAAAAGGTACTCAATATCACTAATCATCAGGGAAATACAAATCAAAACCACAATGAGATATCACCTCACATGTGTCAGAATGTCTATTGTCAAGAAGACAAGGTATAACAAGTGTTTTTGCATGCAAACATTTTTCTTATTGGAGTATAATTGCTTTACAATGTTGTGTTAGTTTCCACGGCACAATGAACTGAATCAGCTGTATGTATACATATATCCCCTCCCTCTTGGACCTCCCTCCCACCGCCCCCCATCCCACCCATCTAGGTCATCACAGAGCACCAAGCTGAGCTTCCTGTGCTTTATAGCAGGTTCCCACCAGCTATCTATTTTAAACATGGTAATATACAATGGAATATTACTCAACCATAAAAAGGAATGAAACTGGGTCATTTGTAGAGATGTGGATGGACCTAGAGGCTATCATACAGAGTGAAGTAAATCAGAAAGAGAAAAACAAATATCGTATATTAACGCATATATGTGGAATCTAGAAAAATGGTGCAGATGAATCTATTTCCAGGGCAGGGATAGAGACGCATGCAAACATTAAGTCAAGGTGGTATGGCCCTTGAACAGAGAGTCTAATTGCAACGATTTTGATTCTCAGTAGTGACAGGATAACTAAAGGAATTAAGATTGAATTTCTTTAGGAGTAAATAAATCCAATTTATTTAAATAAAATTAAATAAATATTCACAATGATAGAAAGGAGTTAAGTATGACTTAAAAGAAAGTTAATTAACAAAGTAGAACATATAGTGTCCATGAGGTAATTTTTTTTAACTTTTTTGAATCCTGTAGAAACTTGTGCTAACAGTTGAATCAGCTAGAAAAGCTCTCCTATTATATACAAATATAAACTGATTTTCCCCAGACAGAGGATGAATCCTTCCTAATAATAGCTGAGTCTAAGTCTACTGACCAAGATTTGTACAGATCTAGAAAATATTGTAGAAAATACCATATTGGGTAGCAAAGAAAACAGACTTGTGAGTTTATATTTCTCTGAGAGACTCAGAATCCTTCCTCTGGCAAATAAGTAATCCCTCAATCTTAAGAAGACTTTTTAATGTTTTTGAATTCAATATCATCTAGGATATATATGTGTGTGGGTAGTAATGTGAAAGCAGCTCAGTTCAGCAAACATCACTGAACTCTTACTGTGTACAAAGTATGTTTTATGTGGAAAGATAGTATAGCCACATACAAGTATATGTCATTTTAAGACAAGTTTTGTCATGGACCTGAAGCAACAAAACATCTGTTTTGTCAATACGTGTATATACTCACTCTTTAATTTGTTTAATTGTGTGTATGCTTATGGGGAATGAATTTGACCTTAAAAAAATGAGTGTTTGTTTCTTTAATAAGAGTTCATTGGTAAATTGAGGACCTTAGGTCTTTCTAAATTAATTTCAAAGTTAAAAACTAAATATATGACTCCAGATAATATTAAATGTTCTGAAAAATGAAATGAAATAGAAAAATAGATTAAAGTTGGAAAAATTAGCATTTATTTGGAAATTTTTTTATTTGGAAAGGTACTATTCTTACCATTAGGAGAGCTAATTAGCATGTCACCCTTAGTTATGGACAAAATAAGTGAGATGTGTTCCAGGTATTGATAAGGTTAAGAAAATGTGACATTTAAGGCACTTAGTTTATTAAAAGTCACTTATACAAAGGATTTTGATGCAAAAAGTACAAGTGTATGACAATAAACTATCTGAAAGTTACTTATAACGTGAAGTTTGACAGATGAGTTTAACCTGACCTACTTTATATAATTAAATTTTGTACTTCAGATCTAATTAGTACGAGCTTACAGATATACTTTCAATAAATAAAAATTGATTGAATTTAAAATTTTATAAGGGAAAATTGAATGTAAATAAGACTGAAAAAAGTCCAACTGGAAATATTGATTGTTCTTGAATTCATTTGTTTGATGATATCAATTACAAGAACAGAAATTATCATGAATTGGGCTATTATTATTCGATCTTCATTCTAATTAATGAGAAATAGCTACATACCTTTTTGAAGGTAATGAGCCTGCAATAATGTACTCCTCTCTTATGGTATTGAATGTAGTCATTGTGGATTATAAATTTGGAAAAGAAATACATAAAACATCAGCCCATGAGAGAAAGGCAAGCATATTTGTACCCAGAAAACAGTTACGCTTATGGGAAAATGTTTAAATTTGGACCATTATGTGTTTGGTTACTTTAATTAGATCCAAAAATACATGAAGCTTTTTAATGATGCCCTAAAAGTAATTTTAACAAGAGTGAAAACGTCTGAGAATAAACTTAACAGCAAAGGAACTAAAAGCCACCAGCACCAGACAGGTGGAGTTTGAAGTTACTTAGATGACATCTGAAGAGTTACCAGGGAGCTTTGATAAGTTATTGGAGTTGCACAGTTCTTAAGTTCAGTGAGTTATGATAACTGTATATGCCTGTGTAACCACCACCCAGACACTCAAAAAAGTTCCCCCTTGCCCCTTTTCAGTCACTTTCCCACTTTGCCCTAGGACTGACACCTTCTGACTTCTATTATGTGTTATTACACCTGTTCTAGGACTTCATGTAAATGAATCCTATAGTATGGATTCCTTTGGGTCTGAGTATGTGGGTTCTTTCATTCAACACAGTGATTTTGTGATTGATCCATATTGTTGTGTACATGAGTAATTTATTCCTTTTTCTGAGTATAACCACGATTTGTCTATATTTCTGTTCATGAACATTTGGGTTGTTTCCAGCTTTTGGCTATTATAAATAAGGCTGCTATGAACATTCATGTACAAGTCTTTCTGTGAACATATATTTTCATTTCTCTTGGGGAAGTACCTAGGACCGGAATTACTGAGTCACAGAGTAGATATATTTGTATGTTTATAAGAAGCTACCAAACAATCTCCAAACCTGTTAGTCTGCTTTTCTGTGTATTGATTACTGTGTCAGTAGTGCTTCTGTGATTTTAAAAATTAGTTTATAAGCAGTTTACCTTAATATGTAAATTCTACATGATTGGACATGGTTTACTGTATATTAAAAACTGACAAAGATAATTAGAAGCCTAATGTAGTGGCATAATAGTGGTCCCCTGGGCTTCCCTGGTGGTGCAGTGGTTGAGAGTCCGCCTGCCGATGCAGGGGACACGGGTTCATGCCGCGGAGTGGCTGGGCCCGTGAGCCATGGCCGCTGAGCCTGCGCGTCCAGAGCCTGTGCTCCGCAACGGGAGAGGCCACAACAGTGAGAGGCCCGCGTACCGCAAAAAAAAAAAAAAAAAAAAAAGGCCCCCTAAGGAAGTTCACGTCCTAATCCCTAGAACCTGTGAATATATTTTACATGGCAGAGGAATTCAGGTTGCAGATGGAATTAATCTTGCTAATCAGTTGACCTTAAAATGGGAAGATTATTCTGGATTATCCAGCTGGGCCCAGTGTAATCACAAGAGCCGTTATAAGTGGAAGAGGGAGGCAGAAGAGGGAGAACCAGCGAGATGGTGTGAGGAAAAACCTCATCCCAACCTTTCTGGTTTTTTTGTTTTTTGTTTCCCCGTTGGGGAGCACAGGCTCCGGACGCGCAGGCTCAGCGGCCATGGCTCAGGGGACTAGACGCCCCGCTGTATGTGGGATCTTCCCGTACCGGGGCACGAGCCTGTGTCCCCTGCATCGGCAGGCGGCGGACTCTCAACCACTGCGCCATCAGGGAAGCCCGACCTTGCTGGTTTTGAGTGCAGGAATGAAGATACCAGAAGCCAAGGAAGGTAGGTGAGCCCTAGACCTCAAGAGGGCTTCTAGGTAGAAAAAGCAAGGAAATGAATTATTCCCTAGAGCTGCCCTAGAGCTTCCAGCAAGAGCACAGACCTGCCCACACTCTGATTTTAGCCCAAGACCAACAGAACTGCAATATAATAAATTTGTGTTGTTTTAAACCACTAAATCTGTGGTAATGGGAAACTAATACACCTATGACAAGAACAGATCAATTTAAAATATGATTTTGAAGCTTCAGATTGACATTAAGGATCTCAAACTGTGATTTTTTTATACTGTTCTGGTGTGTTTAGACTGATCCACTTGTTTACCATTTTCTTGGCTCCCCAGATTGTATTACGGTGTATGTTTGGTGGTAGAAAAAAAATGCAATTTTGGCCTTCTTGTTGAAAGTTAGTTTGGTGAATTTAGAATTCTAACTTGACAGTTATTTTCTCTTAACATATTGAAAATGTCATTCCTTTTTTTCCCCTGGTTTCCAATGTTGCTGTGGTGATATCAGCTGTCAGTTTAATAGTTTTCCTCTAGAGATAACTGATATTTTCATATTGGCTGCTTGTAGGATTTTCCCATCTGTGTTTGATGTTCTTTAGTTTCTCTATTATGTATCTAAGTGAGGCTTCTTTTTCAGTTTAGCATAGATGGGGTTTTATTTTGTCTTCTTGTATGTAAGTATTGGTGTTTCTGATCTGTACAGGAAACATCTCAGCCATCATATCTTTGAATATCGTGTTCCTTCCTTCCTCCCTCCCTTTCTTCCTCCTTCCCTCCCTCCCTCCCTTCCTTTCTTTTTCATTATTTTAGGCTGGGATTTTAATTATACATTTATTGAAACTCTTTAGTCTACCATCTATATATGTTAACCTCCTTTTATATTCTTGCTTTCTTCTTTTTCTGTCTTATTCAAGTTGAGAAGATTTTCCACACAACTCAACCTTGAAAGGGCTCTCAGGGTTACAGGAAAATCGATTATGCTAGGACTTTATCTTTCAAGCCTCAAAAAATACTTTTCTCTCAAGGCTCATATTTTAATTTTGGGTTTCAGGGGCCTCATTTGGAAGTCTTAAGATGAACATCGACTCCTTTTGGCATTCATGTTTATCATCAGAATTGTTCCTGAGATAATACATACTTCTGAAAAAATAGGGGGAGTGTTATACACAAAAGTATAAGAATAGGAGGCAAAGGATAAAACTTCAGGATTTTATACTAGTATTTCTCTTTTATCCAGTTTATTCATTCATCAGATATATGTGTATTGAGTATTTCTCATGTTCCAAGCTCTGTGAAGGTAACAGCTAAATATGATTTCCTGTTTAATTCAGCTTACAACCTTTGGGGGCTATAAGAGACTAGATAATAAAGCAATATCTATTGATTTTTCCCCTATTACAAATGAGAACTCAGGTTAGTGAATGTGCTGGCTGCCCCCTGACCTTCTGTTTGATACGGCCTGTGTTTTTGCTCTTCCCCCCACCTTTGCCTTTGCAGTATATTATTTTTAAAGAAGGGGCTCTAGAGTCGGACAGCCTGAGTGTAAATGTCAGATCTGACAGTTAACAACTCTGTGACTTTGGGCAGGTTATGTCACACCTCCAAGTATCTGATTCCTCTTTTATATAATAGGGAAATAATGGTACATTCCTCATAGGGTGGTTAGGAGGATCAAATGAATTAATACACATAAAAGTACCCAATAAATATAAGCGTATGCTGCATTTGTCCAAGCAAACAAGGCCACACCTCTCCCATAGGCCAAATTCATTTCCTGATGTTGCTTCTCCTTGTTAAAGGTCTTCTGTGCCTGAAAATGTATAAGACACTTTTAAGAAGCTACTAGACTAGCTATGAGTGGCAAGGGATAGGCATTTGCTCTTATGGCCGTTACTGCAGAGAGGGGCCACTAATCCCTAAAATTTATGCAGCTTTTCAAAATTTCTTTTACTTACTGCCAGAAACACTCCTTTTGGAAGAAAAGTTATATACAAGATACCCTCATAGTCCATATTTTGGACTCAAATACGTAACATGAATGTATGTTATATGTGGTAAAAATTGCATTTAAAAATTGATGACATACAATGACATAATTAATTTTAGCATTGGTTTCATTGCCTTCTCCAACCCCTCCTCCTTCCACTTCCTTGAACATCATTTTGCTTACTTGTGCTATTTTTGATGAGTTTGAAATCTAGGGAAAAGGATACTCAACAGATACCTCTTTTGTTTTCGAATGTTATGAAATGACATCAATCAGCCAAAGGACCATTCTGAAAGTAGGAGGGGCATTAGCCTAATATGAGAGAAATGGAGAAATAATAATTGTCAGCTGAAGCCTATGACAGACCCAAGATCTGCGCTGAGACTGGTGAAATTGAAATTTCAAAGTTGAAATTTTCAAAAGCATAGAATATAGAGTATCACATCTGATGTTGTCGTGCATAGTTTTATTCATGATTTACTAATTATTATGATTTTATTGGAGAGAAGGCAGTAAGTCTTTAACATACCACACTTTCATTGCTTTAGGCCCCTGATATCTTATCACAGTATGGGAATTCCATTAGAATTAAAGTATTAACAAACTTTAATAAAGAATAGAAGATGAACATAGAGGATCAAATCTGAAGGGGCATTCTATATCCTTATTTTAAGCATGCTCTATATAACCGAAGGAAAAGTAGAAATTGTCAGCAGAAATTGGCTAAGGGCAGTTAAGGTTAAATGTTGTTCTAGTTGTTTTTAATAGAGGAGCAGGAAGAAGGATCAGCTGGGGGAATTAAATGAAGTTTTAAGATAATATAACATAGGGAAGGAAGAACATAAATGTTGCATCTGCAACCCAGAAAACTGAGTTGTTGCTAAATAGTGAGCAAACTTATAAGAAGAATTACCCTGGACAATTGGAAGACACTGGAACAAACACAGTGTTTATAAACAGAACAGAAAGTGTTTATTCCAGTGGCTTCCAATTGTCCAGGGTAATTTTGTCCCATTTTGACTGGCCAATAAGCATTGAGTCTGCCTTTCATGACAGGGTCTAGGACTCAACCTTTCTCTTAAGTATATTTTTATATTGTAATCCAGTTTATTTGGTGATTTTTTTCATTAAATTATGTTGTTCCTATTCATTTTCAAGACTATGGCAAGTTCTGTATTCAGTGCCATTGATCTGAATAAAGGAAAAAATTTTTATGTAGGCCCCAGGATGTATTTCTGCTTCAAATTAAAATATGCATCCTTATAGGGGCTCAACTACTAATGCACTAGTGGCTGCCGTCTTCTGCTGCAGTAAATCTGATTAAACCTATTTTCTCTTATACATATTCTTGGAGCCTGTCATGATGTGACAATCAATTGAATTCACTCATTCCATCTTTTGATGCTTTTCGACACAGCTAATGTCTCAGGTCAGGTTTCCTGGAAGCAGGGACGAAGACAGAGATTTGCATGCAGCAAGTTTATTGGGAAACACTCTTTAAGATCAACACCTCTGTGGGCGTATGGAAGTAGGAATAAGCAGAAGGAGAGGTTGAACTGCAATGCGGGTATGACCAAGACCTCAACAATCCCTGGGAGAGCTCTGAAGCTGGGTTAGCCCTTCAGATTCACCCCAGGTGAAGTCAAGTTAGGCGGGCATTTGGTATTCCGTATTGACTCTTAGAGAGGAGGCCTGGTCTTGGGTGGAGCGGCTGTCTCAGCTAACAGTTGTGGGCCACCACCACTCTCAGCAACTGAGTAATGAAACTTCAGCTGGAGGCAAGATCTGGTGCCCTACACTGTTTATTACCATTGCCCTCGAAAGTCTTTTGTTTCTTACCCTCTAATCTGTTGTTCTAAAAGCTTCCACCTCCTTTTTAATTTCCTTCTCCGTGGCCCTGCCTTAAGGACTTCCAATCTCCTCTGTGAGGTCTCCACATTTCCCTGAGGCTCTGCTACGTGGACCATTGCCTTTTAAAATATTTAAGCCCAGAATGTCACAACGAATCATTGACACTCCTCTGCCAGGTTTAGGGGTTTCAGTACCTTAAGGAAATGTGATAAATCTATGGAAGGATTAGTATTAGAACTTATCGTTCCTGCTTTTTCATTTATAGCTTAGCTTAAGGAAGAATTTTTTCTTTTTGTAATCTCTCATCTTTCCCAGTCTGAAAATTAGAAAGAAAACACAAAATATATATTCACTTTTGCAGCCTGATCGCTTGGATTCAGAGATGGGGGAGGAAAGCATTGGCTGTGGTAACACAGGAAAATATTTTTTCTATATGTTCATGTCTTTCTTTTTTTTTTTTTCATACAGCAGGTTCTTATTAGTTATCTATTTTATACATATTAGTGTATATATGTCAATCCCAATCTCCCAATTCATTCCATCATATGTCTTTCTTTCTTTTTTTCTCTCACTGTCTTTCTTTCTTTTCCTTTTTTTTCCCCCTATTCTCCTACATCCATTAATTGTGAAGTGCATACAATGACCTTCAGATTTTCTGTTGATAAGGTTGGATAGTCAAGTGTTTAGCTAGGAGAAAATTATCATTTATTGATTCTTTATTAGACGTTTCCCCATACACTAAGTCTTTTTATTTTATCTTTACAATATATTTGCAGTATAAACACTGTTATATCTGATTTTATAATTAAGAGAACTCAAGCCCAGTGGGATAAAATGGATTGCCCAAAGCACATGGAATTTAAATATTAGTTCTTACCACCTTCGGGCTCTTTCTTTTGTGGTCTGAGGCCTGAATTTTTTTTTTTCCTCCCCAGTTTTAATAGAATTTATTTTTTGGAGTAGTTTTAGGTTCACAGGATAATTGAGTGGAAAGTTCAGAGAGTTCTTTTATAACCCCTGCCCATACACATGCATAACCTCCCCCATTATCAACATCCCAATCAAAGTGGTACATTTGTTAGAATTAATAGATCTACATTGACCCCGCATAATTACCTAAAGTCCATAGTTCGTGTTACAGTTCACTTCTGGTATTGTACATTCTATGACTTTGGACAAATTTATAATGACACATATTCACCATCATAGTATCATGACAGAGTAGTTTCACTGCCCTAAAACCCTCTGTGAACTGCCTATTCATCCCTTTTTCTTCCTAAACCCTGGCAACCACTGATCTTTCTATTGTCTCCATACTTTGCCTTTTCCAGAATGTCATATGGCTGGAGTCATACTGTATGTAGCCTTTTCAGATGGGTTTCTTTTACTTAGTAATATAACAGCATTTATATGCCTTTTCCTGGCTTGATAGCTCATTTCTTATAGTGCTGAATAATATCCCATTGTCTGGCTGTACCACATTATATTTACTCATTCACCTACTGTAGGACATCTTGATTGCTTCCAAATTTGGCAATTATAAATAAAGGTGATAGAAACATCCATGTGCAGGCCTTTGTGTGGACATGAGTTTTCAACTCCTTTGGATAAATACCAGGGAACAGCTGAATCTTACCATTTTGCATTCCCATCAGCAATGAATGAGAGTTCCTGTTGCTCCACAGCATTTAGTGTTGTCAGTGTTCTGGATTTTGCCCATTCTTGAAGGCTGACTCTTGTGTTCTAAAATTTAAGCTGGTTATGAAGGTGTACACCAGATAGCCAATTAAGACATTTTTCAGGTGGTCCTATTTGCTTAAGTTGTTAGCTTTATAGTTTGATGGCAGAAAACTACAAAGCCCACCGTCTACACTGTGCATAAGTACTTTGGAAGCATTTCTTTGAGAGGACTCAGTGAATGAATAATGCATATTTTTATTCCTAAATTACACCTCTTTGTATCAGTTTGGGGCTTTAGAGAAGAATTTGTCAAGAAAGATTAGATGCGTGAGAAACTTATTGGAAGAGACTGTAAAGGATAAAGAAGGAAGGAGCATGAGAAGGCTGAGGGAACCTTCAAAATATGATCAGGTTTGACATTTGTGAAATGAGAGAGGAAAGGAAAAAACTTGGGTAGGAGGAGCTTCTGACTGCAGTGCTTTCCTGAGAAAGCCTCAGCCAGGCTGATGGGAATCCCTAGATCGAGGGTTGTCTGTTAAAGGAGCCCTGCATTGGGAAGAAATGACCCAACCCTGGTGCCTCTGCTGTGCTCAGTCTCTAACAGGGAACAGCCCAGTGGGGGCGTGCCCTAGGCACGAAAGCTAGGGTAGAGCCAAAGGTGGGGCAGAGAGAGGCTACCTGCCAATATGCCCTGTAGCAGGTACTTGAAGGGAGATCTGGGTAGTGCATCCAGGTCTGCCACATTCTTCATTCCCCTTCCCTTTCCACTGGATTTCTTGCCTTCCCATTCTTAAAAATTTAATTGCCTATTCCTATGCAGTTATCTGCATTCATATATAATGTACTCCTAGAACAAACACAAAAATTTTTTTAAAAGGTTTAAGAAAAGACTTGCTATAACCCTTTTCTCCTTTAGACAAAATACCCAATGCTGTACACCCAGCCTTCTGTAAATGTTTTTTAATTTTGTCTGTTTCCTTCACAATCAATCACATTTTGCTACCTTATGTTGATTTAGTCTGAATGAGGCTAAAGACTCACCATTTCAGTACAGCTCTAATGATTTTCATCTTTGCTTCCATTTTTTTTGTTCTAGAACTGCATTCCCTATCTTTATTATGTGCACTTTAATTTTCAATTTCCTATTCTCATAAAATTGTATAGGTGAAGAGCAATACAGTATTCAAATAATTGCAAAAACTAGGCTGTACCAAGAAAAGTAGTATTAATATCCAAGTTTGCTGTCTGGAAGCACCTGGATAAGATTCTTATATGCTTGTTCAATGATTGATGAACAAAAAGTCCACATTTAGAACATGAAACGGCATTTAGGAACATGGCATTTAGGAACATTTTTGAACATCATTTGTAACTGTCTTAGGTCTGGCTCCCTTAGAAGCAGAGCCTGAGACATGATTCTTATGTAAATGATTTATTTAGAGGGTGCTCCTAGGAGGAACCTCAAAGGAAGTGAGGAAATTAGGATAGGGCAGGGAGAAACTAAGTAAAGACATGATTTCAGATGACATCTAGCTTCAGCCTGATACCACATAAATGTTTGCACTGTCTGCCTGCCTTTTGGCAACAAGGTGGTGGAGCTTTTATTACCGCCACCTCCCACCAACTCACATACTCATGGCACTCAGTCAGTCATTGGTTCCAGGCTGCCTCTGGGTGAAGCACAGCCCATTACCCAAGGACGATCTTCTGGAGAAAGTTGCAGGTGTGATCGGTTAGCAGCAAAACCTGTCCCAGCAGTAAAATGAATGGGGTGGGGGTGAGGGTTGTACCGAAAGTGTCTGCTCAACAGCATTTGTCTTAGGAGAGCCGCTCCCAGAAAGCTTGCTATATTGAAATCGATAGTTATTATTAGATTGTGGAAACAGAGAAATAGTACCAGGCTGAATATCTCTGTCCTTTATTATTTCACGTATCTTCTAGTTAACTCCTAGGCACTGCATTCCTTGTGTCTCCAATATGAAGGGCTTTCGGTTAGCGCTTTTGGCCTGCTATCCAGAATTACTGTGTATTTTCAGTCATTCACTTTGCATCATACACTCACACTCTCCCTCTGTCTCTCTTTCTCTCTCTCTTTCTCTCTCTCACACACACCTGGAGCAATTAAACCGTATTACATGCACACTCATTTCATCCATGAAATTGTTTGATCAAGTGAGGTTAGCACACCAGGTTCTAAGTTACAGAGTAAAGAAAAATCTCATGTTATTAAATTGAGATTAAGTATGCTTTAGTATTAGGTTTCCGGGAAGAATCATGTAAATTTACAACATTCACATGTGCACTTACCTCAATTGCCAAAGTGATTCATCCTCTAAGCAGGCAGTTACTCAGCATGATGATCAAGAACAGAGAAAGAAAATGGGTAGCCCAAAAGGCTGCTGTGCTCTGATTTTCCATTTCACGTGGGGAGAACAAAAAATGGTAGAATCTATGGCTTTGGTCATATGTGAAAAGTGAATGTTTTAGATGACACGGTATCACTGAATTAACAAATGTACCTTTCTTTTTCCTTCGTTTTAACATTTGAAATTTAAAAGGGCTATGAGGAAATCTTATTAAATGATTTTTAGCTAGAAAACTTCAATTTCAGTTATCCCAAATGGTATGTTCAGGCACTGCTCTCCTCATGAGTTCTTTATGTGGCAAAAGGAGACTAGTTTTAGGACCTAGTCAGTGATAAAGTAAATTGATCTATTACCTACCCCCTGAGGAAATTCCTACAGGGCTATCTTGCTCTAGACTGCCTAAGTGTCTCATTTGTACCTAAAAACAAGAAGTGTCATTTTTTCCCTATTCAAGATATCACAAGCCCAATTTTCTTTTGCTAAGGATCACAGTTATTAGTCTCGGAAGGTGCTAGCACTTGAGGGCAAGCCTGAGGTGATTAAAATGCCTCAGCACTTTGAGGATCGGTGCCCTTCCATCACTTCTCATCTCCAGCTGCTTCCCTGTCTGACTCTCCTTCTGTCTCTCATTATGATCCATGGTTATCCATTTTAAGGTCTGCGTAAGTCATGTGAATTAAGGAAAATTGAGAAGCTTAAGAAAATACATTTCGACAGACATGTACCACTGGTAAAGAGATGGAAACACTGACCCAATTCTATTTATGTCTCCCGTTTTATAAATACACTTACTTTGCCTCTGAAATTCCACCTGTTCTCACTAATGCTCTCTCTCTCTCTTTCCCTCCCTCCCTTCCTCTCTCTGTCTCTCTCTGTCACACACACACACACACACACACACACACACACACACACATATATAAAATCCATTGGTCCAGATGAGCTATAGATGCCTCATGCCAGCTGAGGTTTTGGTTTTAATGTCCTTACAACGATAGCACTGCAAAGGTAGTTTGGCACCTGGTAATTAGCTGGATTTGTGGATTTCTATAATATATAACTTCCTGGCTAACCCCAATATACACTGTCTTTGTTGCACTCAACTGAACCAGAGAGCTTTATTCTATGGCTTCACTCTGAGAGACAATGGTCTCATGAATCCCAGCACTTCTAAGAAAACCAAGATCAGAAATATCTAAAATTGGGATCTAGGAAGATAGAATCCAAGCAGAGTATCTGCATTTTCAGTATTTCCTTCACTCATTCATTAGATGGTGTGACAGAGGATAGAGAAAAGAAGCAAGTATGAGCATTAAAGGGTTTTGAAGTTTGTTTCTCCTTGTGGTGGATTCTAGTTATTTAAGGCCACCTCTGTGGGGTAGTCTACACCACAGGTAATCAGTCAGGAGCTTTAATGGCAGTGAGATGAATTCATCGAGCTCAGTTGTGCAACATGTAATGAGACAGCAGTGAGCAGCCTACAACCAGAAACTGAAAAACACCCTAAGAAAGAGTTATGTAAGTCCATGCCAATCTCTCGCTTCGTCCCAGCTTGCCCTTCCCCCTCCCCATGTCCTCAAATCCATTCTCTATGTCTGCGTCTTTAGCTAGTGGGAAGCAGTCACATAGCACAGGGAGATCAGCTTGGTGCTTTGTGACCACCTAAAGGGGTGGGATAGGGAGGGTGGGAGGGAGACGCAAGAGGGAGGAGATATGGGGATGTATGTATATGTATAGCTGATTCACTTTGTTATAAAGCAGAACTAATACACCATTGTAAAGCAATTATACTCCAATAAAGATGTTTAAAAAAAAAAGATAGGGAGGTGTGGTCATATATGCTAAAGACAGGCAAGCTGTGTGCCCAGAATAGGACAGCTACTCAGTCAAGATGTGTCAGGGAATATAGTCAAGCAAAGCCCATGTTTATGATCACCATGAACACATGCAGTCCTTTACAGGGGGACTTTGAGACCAACTCCTGAGAGGAAGTGCCTTCTAGAAGCTGTTCTTCCTCCTGTTCCTTTATTTACCACTTTTGTCAAGTAGGTAGACATATATTTATGTACTCTTGGAGCCACATAAGGAGACTGAAATCTGCCTTAACAGGAAGCGTATAGAATCTCCTAGATGAAATGCTCTTTTTAAATGGCTTAAAGGGAAATAGTCATAATATAAAACCAATAGTTATAGAGACAGAAAGAAAAACCAGTTTTGGTTAAAAACAAAAACAAACAAACAAAAAAAACAGTGACCAAAAAGACTAAACATTAAGGAAAAAAAGATCAAAGCTTGTAAAAGAAGAATAAAGATTTTATCTGAGTTCAACTGAGACACTAAATAAATGAATACATCAAAATAAAGTACAAAAAAAATTATTGTATCTATTCTACATGGACTTTCTCCCTCATTTTTTACAAAGCAAATGTCACTTTTAAATGGCTGCTGGCATGAGCCACACTTGGGTAGCTATGATAGAGAGATTTAGTATATATGGACTCCAGAGTAAACTTTTCAGATAAGAAATCCTTCCTGTTCCTGTTTCCCAGGTGTTGCCCTACTGCCAACAGCAAAAAACAGCGACAGTTCTTGGTCCACAAACCATTAATCCATTGTTTATATCTCAACTATCCACATGAATTTTATATTAGCATCCAAGTTAACAGAAACAGAAGTGGGCGGGGAATTGGGTGGGCATAGTCAAGTTCTGGAAACAGAGATAATGGTTGGAAATGTCTGAAGATGATAATTCTGTTTCTGCTACCTGGGAGGTAGAGACCTGAAAGAGAAACTGGAACTTAACATTTGCTTTTATGCCAGTAATCCCTGTACTCTTTGGAATTGTCTCCGCTTCATAAACAGAACCTAAAATAACGTCTGCTGCTGCACTTTTCTATTACTTATCACTTGCAGTGATTCAGAAATCAAATATTAAAATATAAAAATCACGTGGTTTTCTAATGCTTTTACCTCATGTAGAGGATTGAAATAATCAGAAATAATCAGTGCTAATCCATATTTTCAGTCTAGCACTCTGACTAAGCTGTCCCATTTCTTTTTTTTCTCCTTCCGAATCAAAATCACACGCACACCAAACACACACACACACACACACACACACACACACACAAATCCATTTTTACCTTGAATAACATAAAGAGTAATCATCACCCACGATTATTACAGATTAGCAGTAACATTAAGGGACATAATCTGCACTGTACTTTTTTTCATCAAGCAGCATTTGTGTGAAGAACATTTAGATGGATAATTTCACAGCCTGGAAATTATAAAGAACGAGCCTCTGAAACAGAGCTCCAGAACAGGTAGCATCATGTTTTTGTGATTACCATCAAACACATAATCCTGTGTGGGGGAGGCTTTGGGACTGACTGATCCCTGGAAGGAACTGCCCATTGGAAGCACCACTGTTTACTGCTTCTTCATGCACCAGTGTTGCTGTGCATGGTCTGATATACGTCTGCCTCCCTTCCTGAAGCCACATGTGGAAACGGTACTTGCCTTACTGGGAAACATGTAGAATTTCCTAGATGAATTAAAGGGATGCCTAAATTTTAAGGTCCTCCTCATTACTCAGAGATGACACTTGGGTTTCTTGTTTTGTTCCACTTAATTCTTTCACTTGCACATTACTGATTCTAAGCTATTTATCTTTTAAATCACTGACTTCTGATACTTAATCCCTACACATAGCATCCTTCAGCATGGTAGTGAAAAAGAATTAAAAAAAATAGGAGTGGTATCATGGAGGTATTGATAGGAACTATTGACTAGATGTGGGAAGTCATGGAGAAGAGGAGTCACAAGTTTTTAAAGCTTTGAAACTGGCAAAGTAGAATAGCAATTACACTTTCAGAATTAAAAAGTTAAAAGAAGCAAGATCAAGGGGAAAAATGAGAAATTTTGTTTGGAAAGTTTTGAGCTAGTTACTGCAGGTAAGCAAATGGCTGTGTATGGGAGCCTGGAGCTCAGAGGAGTTGACTATACAGGCTGGAGCCTACAGTCAGGGAGTCATCCACACAGGTGTGATGGTTAAAGTTATGGAAAAGGGTGATATTACTAAGGGAGGAATTACAAAGAGACAAAAGATAATGACTGTGTAAACAACCTAAGGAATGCCTACATTTGAGGTGTGAGGAGAAAAAGGTAGCAAAATGATACAGGAAGAATACTCAAAGGTGGAGAGGTCAAACTGCACACTCATTGACAGATAAATTGATTCATTCATTCACCCATTCATTTAACAAAATATTTTAAGTTTATTCAATGTGCCAGTCACGGGGTGAGTGCTAGGTGGACAGAAGTGAGACAAATTAGACCCACCACCACACTCATGGAACTTACGGGTTAGTAGGGGAGACGGACATTAATCAAATAATCTGTGATCACAAAGCACCAGGCTGATCTGCCTGTGCTATGCGGCTGCTTCCCACTAGCTATCTATTTTACATTTGGTAGTGTATATAACTCCATGCCACTCTCTCACTTCATCCCAGCTTACCCTTCCCCCTCCCCGTGTCCTCAAGCCCATTCTCTATGTCTGCGTCTTTAGCTAGTGGGAAGCAGTCTCATAGCACAGGGAGATCAGCTTGGTGCTTTGTGACCACCTAGAGGGGTGGGAAAGGGAGGGTGGGAGGGAGATGCAAGAGGGAGGAGATATGGGGATATATGCACATGTATAGCTGATTCACTTTGTTATAAAGCAGAAACTAATACACCATTGTAAAGCAGTTATACTCCAATAAAGATGTTAAAAAAATAATCTGTGAAACATATGAAATTAGAACTGTGAAATTCTCTGAAGGAGGGAAATGGCATCCTCTAATAGTATTTAATGAGGGCAATTGACCTGGTCAGGGAAGTCAGGGAAGACTGTCCTGGAAAACTGATGACTAAAACAGGAAGGCAAAGTAGGAGTTAACAAGGCTAGGATGAGGGTAAAATTGTGCAGAGGGACTCCACTTATCCCATGGCCGGTGGGGAGAGTGGCATTGTAAATGAGCATAAAGAAAGTTAGTGTATCTGGAGCTCAGGAAGCAAAAGGAAACCTGCTGGGTGTGAGAGTATAACAGTGAAGGAAGAGTCAGGTTATATTTGCCCTGGCCAGCTATGTTAGGGATGTTTTTCTTCTAAGAGCAAAGGGAAGACATTGGTGGGTTTCATGCATGAGTGGTATAATCAGATTTGTATTTTGAAAAGAGAACTCTAGCCAAAGTGTAATAAAAAGGTGAGATTGGGGAAAGAGTGGGTACAAGATGACTAATTCGGAGCCATTCTTGTAGTCTCAGTAGGGGGTTATAAAAACTAGGATTAGATGCATAGCAGTGCATATGAGTAGAGGGAATTAGTCTGCAAAGACTTTGTAGGAGGTAAAATCAACAGATTTGGCCATGAAGGATATATAGACCCACTTGGGTGCCACACCACTAGTAAGGAGCAGCAAGAGTTTTAGGAAGTAGGGAATTGGCAGCGCTGTCCAATATTATAGAAGTTAAGGAGAGAGGACTATTGGATTTAACAATTAAAATGTTACTAATGACTTTGATAATAACAATTTTCATGGATTGGTGGTAATGGAAGTCAGGATTTAAAGAAAAGTTAAAAGCAATGCATATAGATTCCCCTTAACTGTATTCATTTATTCAACAAAATTCTATTCTTATTATAACACCATGCTAGGCACAATTGATGCATGCTTATCACACAATTGCTGCCTTGTAGTTTATTAGCCTAGAAGAGTGGTCAATGTTTATTGAGCTCTTACTGTATGACAGTTAACACTATTTTACCTATAACAACCCTATGCGGTAAATATTTTTACTTTTCATATTTTTATAGGGGTTGAAGTACAAAAGAGGTTAACCTTCCCAAGTTCACTCAGGTAGTCAGTCTGACTGAATATAAGACTGAATATAAATCTCAATCAGTCTAGCACCTGAATCCATCATCTTAAATGGTTCGATATGCTGGAACCCAGAAAAGGAGACAGGCTTACACAGCAACGGCTCTAACAGAATTATGGACAGAGAGCTATAGGGATGGCAAGAAAGCAGGGCCCTCTGCTGGCTGGTGGGGCAACTGGAGTTGTCAGAAGACATTTAGACGAAGCAGACAGAAGCTGGAAGGGTAGCAGGGTCAAAAGGTTTTTTTTTTTTTTTTTTTTTTTTATGACAGGGGATTTGCATCTCAGCAAGGCTAAGTGGTACACAGAGTACAGGCTTTGGAGTGAAACAGATCTGTCTTTAAATACCAACAGTGCAGCATATTAGCAGTGTAATCTCATCAAGTTACTTAAATTCCTGGAGTCTTGGTTTTTTGATCTGAAAAATGAATTAGAAATGGTGAACAACACATGCGAAAGTTTGTAATTTTGAGGGATGTTGAAATAAGAAAACATACATAAATTGCTTGGTCTAAAACATGTACTCAGTAAGTATTATTTCTTTCTCTGTATTTCTTATCATTTCTTGCTTCCCTCTCAGCCCCTGAAACTTGTGTTTAAGGCAAAGAGAAGAAATATGAGATGATATGAACAAAACAGGTTGGTCAATGGAGAAAAGTCAGAATGGGATGGGAACAAGAGAGACGAAGGGATTAGCTTTGGTGGAGGGGAATGAAAACTTTTCCTCTGACATCAGAGCAGTCATTGATGGTACAGAGAAGGCTCTTGAGAAGTAAACTCCTGGTATGTGTCCTATCCCTCTCCCTTTGCTTACCCTTCCCGCACCCAAGCCAGAGAGACACACTCTGTATACTGATAAGCTGGCTTTCTGACTGTAGACCTAATTCTTCAAAGGAGAATTCTTTCGCAACAGAAGGATCCCTGTTTACTGAGGGGTCAAGCTATTAAAGAAATATATTTGTGTTTTAGATCGGTATTTATAGTCTGTGAATTTGTGAATATAAAGGAAATTAAAGGACTACAGCTGTGTAAAATACCTGAATTATCACATAGAGCTTAGCTTTCTTCAGGTACCTGTATTTTCTACTCTGTAGAAAAATTCTGGCTTTAGATAAAACCAAGCAGGATAGCTGTATGAAGCTAACACAAGAAAAAGAAAAGCGGGGGAGCCGCTCAGAAAGGAGAAAAATTCTGAGCTATATGCCCAGTGACTATCACTGTCTTGTGGTCAGTGTGACCCTTTTACTCCTGGTTCAGCACATGGAATACAGGGGTTGGGTTATTCTTGAGTCTAGAAAAGAACCATGACCCTCATGGGATTTTGGCCCTCATTGCCTCTGTGAGCTCCCAAATGTGAATGAGACTTGACCAGCCTTGTTATCAAAGATGTCTTTAGGGAAAGGTGGCAGAAAACGATGAGGATCTTTGAATTTTACAGAGGTTTATTTTAATTTTAGCAAAGTTAAAATTTTTGTTTTAATGTCCTCAGTGGATAAAAGAAAAAACTCAAATTCCCTTTTCTTTAAAAAAAAGTTTAAATAAAACTTTCTTCTGGGACTTCCCTGGTGGCACAGTGGTTAAGAATCCAGCCAATGCAGGGGACACGGGTGCAAGCCCTGGTCTGGGAAGATCCCACATGCCGCGGTGCAACTACTGAGCCTGTGCTCTAGAGTCCACGAGCCACAACTGCTAAAGGTCACGCGCCTAGAGCCTGTGCTCCACAACAAGAAAAGCCACTGCAATGAGAAGCCCCCGCACCACAACGAAGAGTAGCCTCCACTCACCGCAACTAGAGAAAGCCTGCGTGCAGTAATGAAGACCCAACGCAGCCAAAGATAAATAAATAATAATAAATCTATAAAAATAAAATTTCTTTTTTAAAGAAAAAATTATTCCAAAAATCTTCATACTGGAGTAAAAGATAGGTCCTTAGGCTACTGTCTGTTCTAAGCTACCTCGAAGCAGTTTAACCCATCAATCTTGTTCTTACACCACAGGGAGTAACACAAGGTCTCATGCCTGATTGAAGATTCCAGCACAGGGACTGCCAAAGCCTATACTGTAAAATAGATACTTTGTCTTCCATATTTCCAGTAGCCACTTTTGTGCTCTTCCTTTCACCACTCCTCTCTTCTTGGCCTCATCCTGCACAGAAACCAGTATTCAGACTCTTCCCATCACCAAATCCTTCAAGTAACTCCTGTCATGAAAATAAAATTTGCCCTTGACAAAACAGTGTTTTTGAGAATTTGGAAAAACAAAATCCTATTTCAACAATGAATATCAGATTAGACTCCAAAATATATTCCAAATCTATGATAGAGAGAAAAAACTATTGCTTTAAAGGGGAAAATAAAATTGTTATCTGATCTCTGGAAGAGATGGATTTCTTGCCTTTGAAGCAAAAAGAGCAATCACATAGGGAAAGACCAAAGTATATTTAAAATATCCTTGGAATACAAAACTTTACTAAAATGAAAAATATAAAAAGTTAAATTACTTGCTACCAGTATAGCAGACAAAAATTTAGTGGGCTTTGAGTGCAAATGGTATTCAAATCTAAAAAGGAAACAAATTCGGAGATTGGGATTGACATATATACACTATGTATAAAATGGATAACTAATATGAACCTGCTGTATAAAAAAATAAAATTTTTAAATTCAAAAAAATAAAAATGCAACAAAGAAAAATATTCACCCTGTAGGCAATGATCCAAGAATGTGGACAAAGCAATCACACTAGAGAAAATACAAATAGAAAACAAATGTATGAGGAAAGTATTTTCATCCTTCTGCATAGTAGGAAAATAGAAATAATGCTGACAGAGTTTTCCTATGACTTTTAACTTATACACAACTGACAGCTCTGTTAACTGATACAACCTATTTGGAAAATAATGCAACATAAAGATAATCCTATCCTTTGACCCAATAATCCCTCTTCTGGTAATTTATCCTAAAGAAATAATTCAGAATAATAAAGAATATAATAAAGAATAATAACAGGTGCTAAGTACAAATGAATAAAAATGTTTATTGTGGTGGTTTATAAAACAAAACAACAACAAAACACTAAAAACCACCAAAATATTCAACAATAAAAGAGTAGTTTATTAATTATGGGACATCAGCCAGGAGATGATTTAATGAGCCATTAAAATGATAATTACAAGGGCTGTGTAGCTAATAGAAGCAAGCTCTAATAGAATCACAATGTTTCATCACTATATACTCTTATTGCTTTCTGAAGATGTGGAGTTTATTCTGGGAATGGCAGGTTGTAGCTGAATACTTGGATGGTTTTGTAGCACAGTGGGGGAGTAAGGGATGAAAGGACCTGAATGTTCTGTACAATTGAGGAACGAGAACCAGAAGTTTGCAGGGAAAATCAGAAGCTGCAGACAGTTGCCAGAGGATAGCTGCGTGGGAGTGGGGCCAACACACAGAAATGTCCTATAGGGGATGGCATTGCCAAGAAGGAATTTCAGAGAATAAAATATGCAATTCGTGTTTTTAGATCTTTTTTTTTTTTTTTTTTTTTACTATTGGTGCATAGTGTAAGCCCTTCTCTGTCTCCATGTCAAAATTGTCAGAAAAGTACATTGTTTCCTAATTAGTGTGAATAAATTCTTCAGGAACTCCATAACTGGATTAATGAGTGGCTAGAACAAGAGGTCTGAAATTGTTTCAGACTTTAATATTGTCATAGTCTTGGCCAGCTTTCTAAGCCTCTTCGGCTTTAGATTCCTCATCTATGAAATGAGGAATGAGATAGTAATCTATCTACTTTCAAATGGTTTTGTGACAATTAAATGGATTAAGATGTATACAGCGCTTAGAACAGTGTCTGGCACATAGTAAGTCCTAGACACATATAATCATAAGTCATCGCCATCATCATCACAGTTCAAGACAGAGGTGGGTTGGGAGGATTCAGGATCCAGGTGACAAAAGTTGTAATTAGGACTGTGGGCCTATAAAAAAAATTTTTTTTTCAAAATTTGGGTCAGTATTTGCATCAACTAGACTTTTGTAAAGCAGAGAAAAAACAATTTCCTAGATGGCCTAAGTACTTCGTCTTCACGTAGAGATGTTTAATAGGTGACTGTTTAAAGCAAAGGGAGTAATAAGATTACCAAAGTCAAACCTAGATCAAAGGAGAAAAATCACCAAAGTTGAACAAAAAAGTCAAATAATGAGAGGCAATGAGGTAGGAAAAAATGTTATTTAATCATAAAAAGGCAGTCATAACAGGCATGGAAGAGCAAGATTGTTTGATTTTTGTTGAAGTATAGTTTATTATAATACTGTGTTAGTTTCAGTTGTACAGCAAAGTGATTCAGTTGTATATATATTTTTTCAGATCATTTTTCATTATAGGTTATTACAAGATATTGAATATTATTCCCTGTGTTATGCAGTAAATCCTTGTTGCTTATCTATTTTATGTATAGTAGTTTTCATCTGTTAATCCCATACTCCTAATTTATCCCTCCACCCTCCCTTTCACCTTTGGTAACCATAAATTTGTTTTCTATGTCTGTGAGTCTGTTTCTTTATATAGATTCATTTGTATTATTTTTTAGATTCCACATGTAAGTGGTATCATATAATATTTGTCTTTGTCTGACTTACCTCACTTAGTATGATATTCTCTAGGCTCATCCATGTTGCTGCAAATGGGTGATATTTCATTATTTGTTATGGCTGAGTAATATATATATTATACTCCCCATCTTCTTAAATCAAACCAATCATGTGTTGATGGATATTTGGGTTATTTCCATATCTTGGTTATTGTAAATAGTGCTGCTGTGAACATCAGGGTGCATGTATCTTTTCAAATTAGAATTTTCATTTTTTCTGGTTATATGCCTAGGAGCGGGATTGCTGGATAATAGGTTAACTCTATTTTTACTTTTTTAAGGGACTCGTACTGTTTTCCATAGTGGCTTCACCAACTTGCATTCCCACTAGCAAAGAGTGTAATAGGATTCCCTTTTCTCCACACCCTCTGGGGCATTTATTTTTTGCAGAAATTTTGATGACAGCCATTCTGACCAGTGTGAGGTGATACTTCATTGTGGTCTTCATTTGCATTTCTCTATTAATTAGCGATGCTCAGCATCTTTTCATGCACCTGTTGGCCATCTGTATGTCTTCTTTGGAGAAATGTCTATTTAGGTCTTCTGCCCATATTTTGATTGGGTTGTTTGTGTTTTAGATATTGAGTTGTATGAACTGTTTATATATTTCAGAAAATAAGCCTTTGTTGGTCGTATTGTTTGCAAATATTTCTCCCATCCCATAGGTTGTCTTCTTGTTTCTTTGATGGTTTCCTTTGCTGTGCAAACGCTTTTAAGTTTGATTAGGTCACATTTGCTTATTTTTACTTTTATTTCTTTTGCCTTGGGAGACTAATCTAAGAAAGTATTGCTATTTTGCAATTTATATCTGAAAATGTTTTGCCTATGTTCTCTTTTAGGAGTTTTATGGTGTCATGTCTTATATTTGGGTCTTTAAGCTATTTTGAATTTATTTTCTTATATGGTGTGAGGGAGTATTATAATTTCATTGATTTACCTGAGGCTGTCCAACATTCCCAACACTACTTGCTGAAGAGACTGTATATATTGTATATTCTTGTCTCCATGGTCATAGATTGATTGACCATAGGTGTGTAAGTTTATTTCTTGCTCTCTATTTTGTTCCATTGATCTATATGTCTGTTTTTGTGCCAGTATTACACTGTCTTGATTACTGTAGCTTTGTAGTATTGTCTAAAGTCTGAGTTAGTTATGCCTCCAGTTTTGTTCTTTTTCCTCAGGATTACTTTGGCAATTCTGGGTCTTTTGTCATTCCATATAAATTTTAGGATTATTTGGTCTAGTTCTGTGAAATATGTCATGGGTAATTTAATAGGGATCACATTTCATTTGTAGATTGCTTTGGGTAGCCTGGCCATTTTAAAAGTATTAATCCTTCCAGTCCAAGAGCATGGGATATCTTTCCATTTATTTGAATCAACCTCAGTTTCCTTTATCAATGTTTTATAGTTTTCAGCTTATAGGTCTTTAACTTCCTTGGTTAGGTTTATTCCTAGGTATGTTTTATGATGCAATATTAAAAAGGATTTTTTTTTTTTACTTTCTGATATTTCATTGTTAGTGTAAAGAAATGCAACAGAGTTCTATATGTTAATCTTGTATCCTGTTACCTTGCTAAATTCACTTATAGTTCTAATATTTTTTGTGTGGAGTCTTTAGGGTTATCTATATAGAGTATCATGTCATCTGCATATAATGACAAATTTACCTCTTCCCTTCCAGTTTGTATACCTTTTTTTTTCTTTATCTTGTCTGATGGCTATGGCTAGGACTTCCAATACTGTGTTGAATAGAAGTGGTGAGAATAGACATCCTTGTTTGTTCCAGAATTTAGTGGGAAGGCTTTCAGCTTTTCACCATTATTATGTTTGCTGTGGGTTTGTCCTAAATGGCTTTTATAATGTTAAGAAATGTTCCCTCTGTACCCACTTTGGTGAGAGTTTTTATTATGAATGGATGTTGAATTTTATCAGGTGCTTTTTCTGCATCTGTTGAGATCATCATATGTTTTTTGTCTTTCCATTTGTTAATGTGGTATATCCCACTGATTGATTTTCCATATGTTGAATCATCCTTGCAACCCTGGAATGTATTGTTGTATTCAGTTTGCTAATATTTTGTTGAGGATTTTTGTATCTATAGTCATCAAAGATATTGGCCTGTAATTTTCTTTTTTTTTTTTTAATGTCTTTGTCTGGTTTTGATATCAGGGTGATGGTGGCTTCATAGAATGACTTTGGGAATATTCCCTCCTCTTTAATCTTTTGAAAGAGTTTGAAAAGGAGTGGTATTAGTTCTTCTTTGTAGGTTTAGTAGAATTCCCCAGTGAAGCCATCCAGTCCTGGACTTTAATTTGCAGGGAGGTTTTTTCATTTGTTGTTTCTTTATTTTTAATTTAAATTTTTTTTTAATTATTTATTTCTTGAAATTTATTTTATTATTTTTTATTACAGATTCTATTTCACTTTTAGTGATTGGTCTGTTCAAATTATCTGTTTCTTCTTGATTCAATTTTGGCAGTCTGTATGTTTCTAGAAACTTGTACATTACTTCTAGGTTGTCCAATTTGTTGGCATATAACTGCTCATGGTATTTTTTTATGATTATTTGATTTCCTGCAGTAATTGGTTGTTTTTTCTCCTCTATCATTTCTTGTTTTATTTGGGTCCTCTCTCCTTCTTGGTGAGCCTGGCTTGTCAATTTTGTTTACCATTTCAAAAAGAAACAGCTTTTGGTTTTATTCTATTTTTTAATCTCTATTTTATTTCTCTCCTCTCTAATCTTTATTATTTCCTTCCTTCTGACTTTGGAATTTGTTTGTTCTTCTTTTTCTAATTCTTTTAGGTGGTACGTTAGGTTGTTTATTTGAGATTTTTCTTGTTTCTTGAGGAAGGCCTGTATTGCTATGAACTTCCCGCTTAGAACTGCTTTTGCTGCATCCTGTAGATTTTGTAAGGTTGTGTTTTCATTGTTGTTTGTCTTGAGGTATTTTCAGATTCCCTCTGATTTCATCACTGACCCATTGGTTTTTTTTTTTCAGTAGCATGTTGTTAAGTCTCTATGTAATTTTTTTTTCCTGTTTTTCTTTCTGTGGTTGATCTCTAGTTTCATATCATTGTGGTCAGAAAAGATGCTTGAAATAATCTTTGTCCTCTTAAGTATGTTGAATCTTGTTTTATGACCTGGTTTTTGGTCTGTCCTAAAGAATGTTCCATGTGTGCTTGAAAAGAATGTGTATTCTGGGTTTTTTGGATGTAGCATCCTGTAGATATCAGTTAAGTATGACTGGTCCATTGTGTCATTTAGGATCTCTGTTGTTGCCTCATTGATTTTCTGTCTGGAAGATCTGTCTATTGATATCAGTGGGGTGTTAAAGTCTTCTACTATTATTGTATTCGTGTCAATTTATGACTTTATGTCTTTTATTATTTGTTTTATATGTTTACGTGCTCCTACATTGAGTGGATATATGTTAATGAGTATAATATCCTTCTCTTGATTGATCCCTTTATCATTATAGTGTCCTTATTTGTCTTTCTTTATGGAATTTGTTTTAAAGTCTATTTTATCTCTATGAGTTTTGCTACCCCTGCTTTCTTGTCATTTCCATTTGTAGAAAATATCTTTTTCCGTTCCCTCACTTTCAATTTATGTGTATCTTTTGCCCTAAAGTGAGTCTCTTGTTGACAGCATATTATAGGCTCTTGTTTTTTAATCCAATCTGCCACTCTATGCCTTTGATCGAAGCATTTAGTCCATTGACATTAAAATTAATTAAGTATATATTTATTGCCATTATAAACCTTGTTTTCCAGTTGATTTTATAGTTCTTTTTTTCTTTTTGTTTTTACTTCTGTGGTGTGATGCTTTTCTTTTGTATTATCCTTAAATCCCTTTCTTCTTGGTTTTTGTGAATATCTTGTGTGTTTTTGATTTGTGGTTACCCTGGTTTTCAAGTATGTTAAACCATAACTATATCTACTTGCTTTAGACTGATGGTCATGTAAGTTTAAACACTTTCTAAAAGATCTACATTTTTTACTTCCCTCCCTGACATTTTGTGATTTTTATGTCCTATTTTACATCTTCATGTATATCCTTTTGCTGTTAATTATAGTTATGATTACTTTCACAAAACAATTTTTTAATCTATGTACTGGCTTATTTAAGTGATCTTCATTCCTTTTATATATTTGCCTTTCCTATTGTGTGTTTCCCCTTCCTATAGATTCTTGCTTCTTTTCTATTTAGAGAAGACCTTTCAATATTTCTGTTAGGTTAGCTTTAGTATTGCTATATTCTTTTAGTTTTTGTTTTCTGAGAGATTGTCTCTCCTTCTATTCTAAATGATAATCTTCCTGGTTAGAGTATCCTAGGTTGCAGGTTTTTTCTTTCTTTCATTTCTACTGATAATTTTGAATATATCATACCACTGCCTTCTGGCCTGCAAAGTTTCTGTAGAGAAATCAGTTGATGGCCTTATGGGGGTTCCCTTGTTACTGACTCTTCGTTTTTCTCTTGCTGCCTTTAAAATCTTTTTAACTTTTGCCATTTTAATTATGATATGTCTTAGTGTAGATCTGTTTGGGTTCATCTTGTTTGGGATCTTCTGTTCTTCCCATTCCTGGATATCTGTCTCCTTCTTTAGGTTTGGGAAGTTTTCAGCCATTATTTTTTCAAATACGTTTTTGATTCCCTTCTCTCTTTCTTCTCCTTCTGGAACCCCTATTATGCACAAGTTGGCACACTTTATATTAGCCCATAGATCTTGTATGTTGCTTTCCTTTTTTTTTTTTTTTTATTATTTGTCTTTCTGCCCACTCTTCTGATTGGGTAATTTCCATTATTCTATCTTCTAGATGACTTATTCATTCTTCTGCATTATTTAGTCTGCTGTTTATTTCCTTTTAAATGGGATTTTACCTTGGCAATTGAGTTGTCTAATTTTGATTGGTTCCTCTTTATAGTTTTTAGTTCCTTGTTAAAGTGATCTGCATTTCTACTGATAATCTTTCTTAATTCCTTTAGCATTTTTATTACCTCCTTTTTGAACTCAGGGTCTAGTAGACTGGAGAGGTCTGTTTCATTGTTTGTTCTTTTACTGGATTTCTCTTGTTCTTTTAATTGGGAGTAGTTCCTCTGCTTTTTCATCTTACTTAAATATCTCCGACTCTATGAATTTAGGAGAAACAGTTGTCTACTGTGGTCTTGAAGTGCTGTTTTTATGTGGGATCATCCCTGTGTACTGTTTGAGTCCCACATTTTTGGTGCCAGGGCTGGTTTTGGTATGGATGCCTGCTATGTCTTTCCTCAGGGTATGCTGGCCATTATCTCTTTGATAAGGGTGTGATTGGTGTTGTGGTGACCAGAGCCTGCACTAGATGTTTAGAGGCCTCCTCTTCTCTTCATGGCTGTCACTCTGTTGGGGTGACACCCCAGTTGTTGGAGTAGAAGCCCTGAAGGTCAGGTTTGATAAGGCTGTTGCCCTTAAGTGTGTGCTCTGTCCTGAAGGAGGTGACAGCTGAAGCAAGTGAGGCCCGTGTGATCACAGTGAACCTATGCAGTGCCCATACAGGTGTCTGTGGTTCTCCCCAGAAGTGGCGAAAAGTCACGTCCCTTTCTGCATTGTGTTCATCCCAGACCTATTACTAGGCTGTTGCTGGGGACCAGGGCATTATGGCTACAGGAATTGAGGTGGTTGTGCTGCCATCTGAGACTTAGCCTGTCTCTATGGTAGGGCTCTCCTAGGGCCTCTCTGCCCCAGATCCCACTCCAAGCTGCATTGTGAGATGGAACTTGAGTGCTCCTGCTGGGAAAGGAACCACTGCATACTCCTTTCCAGGAGCTCTGTGTTGGAGATATGCAATTCTGTGATGCTGCCTGCCACATGGTTTGCTTGCCAACAAAGTCTGCTGCTCCCAAACCCGCCACTGCTGTGGGAGTGCTGACAATGGGCTCTGATGTCAGCCTTGCCCCCACATGCCTTGTGCACCCTTACACAACTCACTGCTGCTGGAGCCATGCCCACACGTGAGCATGCTGACAGTGGGGCTCCTACAGGGGGCCCACACACCACCCTATGTGCACTAACAGTGGGCTCTGAGGTTAGGCCCTCACTACATTCCAAGGCCTCTGAGATGTCTCACACAGCTAAACGGAGTCCTCTTCCAGGGTCCGTCCCCTGAAGCCCAAGTTTCAGCGCTAGCTGCTGCACATACTGGCAGCCCTGCTCAGGGCATGTTTGGTCTGGGAAGCACTGCAAGGTGGCAAACATCAGTGCTGGTCTCTCTCTGCCCTGATTGCTAGGAAGCCAGCATGTGCACACTCCTCACGAGCAGAGTTCAGACCGCATCAGTCCCTCTGTCTGTCCTGGTAGACCTCCCAGAAGGCAAGGGGGTTTCGCAGGATAAGGAGACACCCATGTGGACCTTCCCTCTTTCACAGCTACTCCCCAGGGTTGCCAGTCGTGTCCTGATGACTTTGTTGGTTTTTTGTCCTACCTGGTTACGTGGAATCTTTCTTATAACTTTGGTTGTATAAAAGATCTTTCTGATAGTTTTCAGTTGGTTTTCTGTGAGAATTGTTCCACGTATAGATGCATTTTTGATGTGTTTGTGGGGGGAGGTGAGCTCTACATCCTCCTACTCCTCCATCTTGATCTCTTTCCTAAAACTTTAAATTTTAATTTAATCTAATTGTGGAAGGGCAAGTTACCAGAAACCTGATCATTCAGAGGGCTGATTGGTAATGCCAGGATGTCAACCTGAAATTTTCATGGAATTATCAGAAAATACCTATAGCCATTCTATTAAAGAGAGAAATATAAAAGTTATTTTAGCTTGAATTTTAGTATCTTTCAAACTTGAAACATTAGAGGGCTTAATATAATGGAGAAAAAAGGAGAAATTGTTATAAGATGACATGAATATGATTATGATATAAATTTCAATTTAAAAGCCTCATGTATTTTTACTTTTTAAAATCCTTTTAAAATTCCCCACTTATATATATATATATACTTTATTATTTTTAGATGCTTAAATGTAGATATTTAATTTTTACTGAAAAGTATAACTATACAGAGAAAATTATGAATCTAATTTTTAAAATTAATTCCAATATAGAGCTGATACCATAACCCAGGTATCATCATTTACCTGCTGGCAGCTTAAGTGGATGGCAGGGACAAATACCTTTGAGGTATTTGTTTTCAAATTCAAAACTATTATGCAAGTGAAGTATTCTTAGGAATAATTTTAATTAGTTAATGAACATAGAAATATGTCTTTAATTCTTATATCTGGAAGTAAGGGCTGAAAAGGCTGAAGATAAGCTGGATTCATATGTGTTTAGAGGCTAGATTAGGTGTCCTGGGTCCTAGTCCAGACCAGTAATTCACACAATTCACACCCACATAGATATACCTTAACTCCAGTTGCCTGGGCCATGAAATCCAATGTCCATCACTTTTCCCCTAATGACCACATATATCCTTGATGATCATTAGTACTCTTCAGAACAACTTCATCTATGCAGTGCCCATCTCTGAGCACATCCCTGAGCAACAGATAAAAAGATATCAAGGGCTGCTCACTCGTTCTTAAATTGTGCTGCTGCATATGGGTCTGTCATGGATGAATGGGAGGAAAACGAGGTAGAGCTACAGAAGACTTACAGTGAATTTCAAAGAACCCCAAAACTAGCTTATCCATTTAATGCTTCTATCCATCTAATGGGAACATGTCATGTGTGGTTAGCAGACATTTTGTTTTGTCCAAAATGTCCACAAGACATTTGGCCCATGCCAAAAGGTCCTTGATATTTGGCCTGATCCAAATTATCAAAAGAAATTTAGTCCAAAACATTTTTGATATTTGATCATATTTGATCCTATTCAAAACATTGATGGAGATGCTTGGTCCACACCAAAAGATCCTTGATATTTATTTGGTCCTGTCAAAAACCATTTTGCATGGACTAAATATGCTCATAGACATTTTGGCATGGATCAAATTTCAAGGGCCTTTTGGCATGGGCCAAATGTCTTGTGGACATTTTGGACAGGACCAAATATTCTACAACCGTCATGCACATGAACTTTATCCTTTCTTCCACTAACTCCAAACACATCCTCTCTCCAAAAAATAGTGTGAACTGCTAATAAGCAAATATTGCAGGAAAAGAACATTTAGTTCCAAGTCAAACTACTCAAGCTGTGAGATGCTGACCTGAGATGGTGGTAGATCATATGTGAGTTGTTGGTGTTTCTGTATTTGTTCCACATTACAAGAAGGGGTCACTTGGATTCACAGTTCCAAGTAAAGGAAAAAGACATTTTTCATCAACTGTATCTCAGGAAATTTCATACCAAAGTTTTCCTACAAAGGAACTGTAATGCAGATGCATGTGTGAGTACTTCTAAGTTAAAATAATGTCCTTGGCAGTTTGAAGTCAGTGAAAAAGTAGAAAGTTAACTTCCATTTACTCACTCTCAGGAGAGCCTCCCTCTAGATATGTGTATTATCAAGCCTTTCTCTGTGTTTGATATCATCCCTGTCCCCTTCCAAGCATGCCCCAGAAGAGATGCTGTCTTGGTGAACAGCCCATTGGTCCGGGATATAAGCACTTCCTCTCTGCCCAGCAGAAGACTGGACACCCAGGATGAGGCTGGCTTAGTGACTGAGACCAACTACATGTTTTTTCCACTTAAGAGCAAAGAGCATAAGAGTATGGGCATGACATGCACACCCTCCCTCCATCCCTAACACACACAGAATTTCCTTGTGGGTGAATTTCCCTTGCTGATGGTAGGGTTTTGCTGAGAGAGGCCAGAAGGCTGCAATTCCTATTTCCACCTCCTGATCCAATCCTAATCCCAGCACTTTGCATAGTTAGGGCTGTAGGCATGCAATGCACCCTGGGGCATGAAACTGATTGCTCAACTGGAAATGTATTGAAAAGAAAGAAAAAAGAAATGAACACATTAAATGCATTTTGATCTGGGTTTTGTCTTACTGTGCAGAAGGTTTGGAGCCTGCTGGGTTTCCAAAGCTTTGTATAAACTAAATATTACAAGAAACAGTGCATCTCAGCAGTCATTACTCAGCACAGTTTCTCTTTTCATGCAGTAGAAAAAGACTTGTCACTCCATACATCAATTACAACTTGCTGCAGTAATTCCTCAGACTTAAAAAATACTGTGTGTCATGAATAAAAACACAAGGAGGAAAGAGTTTTATACTATAGAATTTTGCTCACCTAGCATTCCTACGTGAAATGGATCTGACGCCAATAATAGGAAACATGAACTGAAACAAATGCCAAGGAAATTTATAATTGCAGAAATCATGTGGTTAAGAGCATGTGCTTATGTGCATTTTCTGTTAGTGCTGATTTTTCATTTTATATTTGAAATTTTATAAAGGGATACAGATATTTTTTTAATTGCTTTTCATAAACTACAAAACTATGACACCTAACCAGAAGTCAAGTGTTGGGTTTCCTCAGTCCTGTAAAGCACAGCTTAGAACACAGAAAGAAAAGAGAAAAAAATGCCAGGAGACAGAGTATCACAGAACCAGCTCCCTAAACCTGCTACTTTACTCCCTAGAAAAGCCACTGACCATCAGTAGGAAATTGACGGAATCTTACAAAACATTCATTGCTATTGTATATATGAATACTTGTCTTCCAGCCTTAAACAAATTAGAAACATTAATTTGGAAGAGATGGTGGAAGGGAAGGAAAGGAAAAGAAAGAAGGATGGGAAGACAGTACTTTCAGCAGGCACTCTGGTAAGAAGTCTCAACTGAAAACAGGCTATCCACAAGGGAGGAACCAGAGAAACTTAAAAGCAGAATCAGAACTGCTTGAGGCCACTTAGTGAAGAGGAAAGAAATCTCATATGCATCAAGAGCCTATAAAGGCATCAGTTTATAGAGCACAGCAAAATCATTGATGTTCTTCAGGTAGTGTCACTGACGGTGGGGGGGAATCTATTCAGTACATTCTGTTTTAGAAAGTGAGGGGGTGTAGAATAACCTTTATTTTTCTTTTAATTTTATTTTTTAAAAACTTTAGATTTACAGAAAAAATGTGATGATAGTACAGAGAGTTCTCATATACCCACACCCAGTTTCCCCTGTTACAGACACTTTACATTACTATGGTATGTTTATAAAAATTAGTGAATCAATATGGATACATTATTGAAAGTTCATACCTGATTCCCATCTTTTCAGTTTTTACCCACTGTCCATTTCCTGTTGCAGAATCCCATCCAGCACCCCACACTACATTTTGGGGTCATGGCTCTTTGGCCTCTAGTGGCTGTGGCAGTTTGTCACACATTCCTTATATATGATGGCCTTGACAGTTTGCAGAGCACTGGTCAAATATTTTGTAGTGAGTCTCAACTGGTATTTGTCTGATGTCCTTCTCATGGTTAGTCTGGGGTTATACGTGTTTTTTTTTTCTTTAATTTCATTTTTTTATATAGCAGGTTCTTATTAGTTAGCTGTTTTATACATATTAGTGTATATATGTCAATCACAATCTCCCAATTCATCCCAACAACACCACCCCTGGCCCCCACTTTCCTCCCTTCGTGTCCATATGTTTTGTTCTCTATATCTGTGTCTCTATTTCTGTCTTGCAAACCGGTTCATCTGTATCATTTTTCTATATTCCACATATATGTGTTAATATACAATATTCATTTTTCTCTTTCTAACTTACTTCACTCTGTATGACAGTCTCTAGGTCCATCCACGTGTCTACAAATGACCCAATTTCGTTCTTTTCTATGGCTGAGTAATATTCCATTGTATAAGTGTGCCACATCTTTTTTTTTTAATTTAACATCTTTATTGGAGTATAATTGCTTTAAAATGTTGTGTGAGCTTCTGCTGTATAACAAAGTGAATTGTCTATATGTATACATATATCCCCATATCCCCTCCTTCTTGCATCTCCCTCCCACCCTCCCTATCCCATCCCTCTAGGTGGTCACAAAGCACCAAGCTGATCTCCCTGTGCTATGCAACTGCTTCTCACTAGCTATCTGTTTTACATTTGGTAGTGTATATATGTCAATGCTACTCTCTCACTTCGTCCTAGCTTACCCTTCCCCCTCCCCGTGTCCTCAAGTCCATTCTCTACATCTGTGTCTTTATACCTGTCCTGCCCCTAGGTTCAACAGAATCAGTTTTATTTTTTTTAGATTCAATATATATGTGTTATCATATGGTATTTGTTTTCCTCTTTCTGACTTACTTCACTCTGTATGACAGACTCTAGGTCCATCCACCTCACCTCACTACAAATAACTCAGTTTTGTTTCTTTTTATGGCTGAGTAATATCCCATTGTATATATGTGCCACATCTTCTTTATCCATTCATCTGTTGATGGACACTTAGGTTGCTTCCATGTCCTGGCTATTCTAAATAGTGCTGGAATGAACATTGTGGTACATGACTCTTTTTGAATTATGGTTTTCTCATTGTATATGTCCAGTAGTGGGATTGCTGGGTCATATGGTAATTCTATTTTTAGTTTTTTAAGCAACCTCCATACTGTTCTCCATAGTGGCCGTATCAATTTACATTCCCACCAACAGTTCAAGAGGGTTCCCTTTCCTCCACACCCTCTCCAGCATTTGTTGTTTGTAGATTTTCTGATGATTCCTATTCTGACCTGTGCGAGGTGATACTTCACTGCAGTTTTGATTTGCATTTCTATAATGATTAGTGATGGTGAGCAGCTTTTCGTGTGCCTCTTGGCCATCTGTATATCTTCTTTTTAGAAATGTCTATTTAGGTCGTCTGCTCATTTTTGGATTGGATTGTTTGTTTTTTAACATTGAGTTGCATGAGCTATTTATATATTTTGGAGATTAATCCTTTGTCTGTTGATTCATTTGCAAATATTTTCTCCCATTCTGAGTGTTGTCTTTTTGGCTTGTTTATAATTTCCTTTGCGTGCAAAAGCTTTTAAGTTTCATTAGCTCCCATTTATTTTTGTTTTTATTTCCATTACACTAGGAGGTAGGTCATAAAAGATCTTGCTGTGATTTCTGTCAAAGAGTGTTCTCCCTATGTTTTCCTCTATGAGTTTTTTAGTGTCCCATCTTACATGTAAGTCTTTAATCCATTTTGAGTTTAATTTTGTGTATGATGTTAGGGAGTGTTCTAACTTCATTCTTTTCCATGTAGCTGTCCAGTTTTCCCAGTACCACTTACTGAAGAGGCTGTCTTTTCTCCATTGTATATCCTTGCCTCCTTTGTCATAGATTAGTTGACCATATGTGTAGGTTTATCTCTGGGCTTTCTATCCTGTTCCACTGATCGATATTTCTGTTTTTGTGCCAGTACCATATTGTCTTGATTACTGTAGCTTTGTAATATAGTCTGAAGTCAGGGAGTCTGATTCCTCCAGCTCCATTTTTTTCCCTCAAGATTGCTTTGGCTATTCGGGGTCTTTTGTGTCTCCATACAAATGTTAAGATTTTTTGTTCTAGTTCTGTAAAAAAATGCCATTGATAATTTGACAGGGATTGCACTGAATCTGTAGATTGCTTTGGGTAGTATAGTCGTTTTCACAAATTGATTCTTACAATCCAAGAACATGATATATCTCTCCATCTGTTTGTGTCATCTTTGATTTCTTTCATCAGTGCCTTATAGTTTGCTGCATACAGGTCTTTTGTCTCCTTAGGTAAGTTTATTCCTAGGTATTTTATTCTTTTTGTTGTGGTGGTGAATGTGATTGTTTCCTTAATTTCTCTTTCTGATCTTTCATTGTTAGTGTATAGGAATGCAAGAGATTTCTGTGCATTAATTTTGTATCCTGCAACTTTACCAAATTCATTGATTAGCTCTAGCAGTTTTCTGGTACCATCTTTAGGATTCTCTATGTATAGTATCATGTCATCTGCAAGCAGTGTCAGTTTTACTTCTTCTTTTCCAATTTGTATTCCTTTTATTTCTTTTTCTTCTCTGATTGCCATGGCTAGGACTTCCAAAACTATGTTGAATAATAGTGGTGAGAGTGGACATCATTGTCTTTTTTTTTTTTTTCATTGTCTTGTTCCTTACCTTAGAGAAAATGCTTTTAGTTTTTCACCTTTGAGAACAATGTTTGCAGTGGGTTTGTTGTATATGGCCTTTATTATGTTGAGGTAGGTTCCCTCTATGCCCACCTTCTGGAGAGTTTTTATCATAAATTGGTGTTGAATTTTGTCAGAAACTTTTTCTGCATCTATTGCGATCATCATATGGTTTTTATTCCTTAATTTGTTAATACGGTGTATCACATTGATTGATTTGCATACATTGAAGAATCCTTGTAGCCTGGGATAAATCCCACTTGATCTGGGTGTATGATCCTTTTAATGTGTTGTTGGATTCTGTTTGCTAGTATTTTTTTGAGGATTTTTGCATCTATATTCATCAGTGATATTGGTCTGTATTTTTCTTTTTTAGTATCTTTGTCTGATTTTGGTATCAGGGTGATGGTGGCCTCGTAGAGATGGTGGCCTCATAGAGTTTGGGAGTGTTCCTTCCTCTGCAATTTTTTGGAAGAGTTAGAGAGGGATATGTGTTAGCTCTTCTCTAAATGTTTGGTGAAATTCACCTGTGAAGCCATCTGGTCCTGGACTTTTGTTTGTTGGAAGATTTTTAATCACAGGTTCAATTTCATTGCTTGTGATTGGTCTGTTCATATTTTATATTCCTTCCTGATTCAGACTTGGAAGGTTATACCTTTCTAAGAATTTGTTCATTTCTTCTAGGTTGTCCATTTTCTTGGCATAGAGTTGCTTGTAGTAGTCTCTCATGATGATTTGTATTTCTGCGTTGCCCATTGTAACTTCTCCTTTTTCATTTCTAATTTTATTGATTTGAGTCCTCTCCCTCTTTTTCTTGATGAGTCTGGATAAAGTTTTATGAGTTTTGTTTATCTTCTCAAAGAACCAGCTTTAATTTTATTGATCTTTGCTATTGTTTTCTTTGTTTCTATTTCTTTATTTCTGCTCTGATCTTTATGATTTCTTTCCTTAGACTAACTTTGGATTTTGTTTGTTCCTCTTTCTGTAGTTCCTTTAGGTGTAAGGTTAGATTGATTATTTGAGATTTTTTCTTGTTTCTTGAGGTAGGATTGTATTGCTATAAACTTCCCTCTTAGAACTGCTTTTGCTGCATCCCATAGGTTTTTGTTGTCATTTGTCTCTAGGTATTTTTTGGTTTCCTCTTTGATTTCTTCAGTGATGTCTTGGTTATTTAGTAACATATTGTTTAGCCTCCTTGTGTGTATGTTTTTTTTCCCTGTAATTTTTTCTAATCTCATAGCTTTGTGGTCAGAAAAGATGCTTGATATGAATTCAATATCCTTAAATTTACTGAGGCTTGATTTGTGACCCAAGATGTTACCTGTCTGTCTGGATGATCTGTCCATTGGTGTAAGTGAGGTGTTAAAGTCCCCCACTATTATTGTGTTACTGTCGATTTCCTTTTTTATAGCTGTTAGCAGTTGCCTTATGTATTGAGGTGCTCCTATGTTGAGTGCATATATATTTATAATTGTTATATTTTCTTCTTGGATTGATCCCTTGATCATTATGTAGTGTCCTTCCTTGTCTCTGGTAACATTCTTTATTTTAAAGTCTTTTTTTTTTTTTTGCGGTACATGGACCTCTCACTGTGGTGGCCTCTCCCGTTGCGGAGCACAGGGTCCGGACGTGCAGGCTCAGCGGCCATGGCTCACGGGCCTAGCCACTCCGCAGCATATGGGATCTTCCCTGATCGGGGTACGAACCCGTGTCCCCTGCATCAGCAGGAGGACTCTCAACTACTGCGCCACCAGGGAAGCCCTAAAGTCTATTTTATCTGGTATGAATATTGCTACTCCAGCTTTCTTTTGATTTCCATTTGCATGGAATATCTTTTTCCGTCCCCTCACTTTCAATCTATATGTGTCCCTAGGTCTGAAGTGGGTCTCTTGTAGACAGCATATATTTGGGTCTTATTTTTGTATCCATTCAGCAAGCCTGTCTTTTGGTTGGAGCATTTAATCCATTCACGTTTAAGATAATTATCGATATGTATGTTTCTATGATAATTTTCTCAATTGTTTTGCATTTGTTTTTGTAGGTCCTTTTCTTCTCTTGTGTTTCCCACTTAAAGAAGTTCCTTTAGTATTTGTTGTAGAGCTGGTTTGGTGGTGCTGAATTCTCTTAGCTTTTGCTTTTCTGTAAAGCTGTTGACTTCTCCATCGAATTTGAATGAGATCCTTGCTGGGTAGATTAATCTTGGTTGTAGGTTCTTCCCTCTCATCACTTTAAATATATCATGTCACTCCCTTCTGGTTTGCAGAGTTTCTGCTGAGAAATCAGCTGTTAACCTTATGGGAGTTCCCTTGTATGTTATTCGTCGTTTTTCCCTTGTTGCTTTTAATAGTTTTTCTTTGTCTGTAATTTTTGTCAGTTTGATTACTGTGTGTCTCAGCATGTTTCTCCTTCGGTTTATCCTGCCTGGGACTCTCTGCACTTCCTGGACTTGGGTGGCTGCTTTCTTTCTCATGTTAGGGAAGTTTTCGACTACAATCTGTTCAAATATTTTCTCGGGTCCTTTCTCTCTTCTCCTTCTGGGACCCCTGTCATGCGAATATTGTTGTGTTTAATGTTGTCCCAGAGGCTTCTTAGGCTGCCTTCATTTCTTTTCATATTTTTCTTTATTCTGGTCTGCAGCAGTGAATTCCACCATTCTGTCTTCCAGGTCACTTATCTGTTCTTCTGCCTCAGTTATTCTATTGATTCCTTCTAGTGTATTTTTCATTTCAGTTATTGTATTGTTCATCTCTGTTTGTTTTTTCTTAGAATAAACTTTAGAGAGATTTTTTAAATGATATTTCAATTTTTAAAAGGATTTAGTACTTGAGATAGTTACATGTAAATTCTCTTTACATAAAATCGTTTCCCTCAGTGAGAGTGCCAAGTAAATGAAGTATTCCTGTGTGTGTTAGTTGGGTGAATACACTGTAATTATATTCCCTTTAATTATGGTAAGCAAATAAGAAATCACTGATCTGCATTTATTAACCTCTGTTGTTGGTGGGTAAGTGTTGGTTGGGGTAGGGGCTCAGCACTTTATGGAGTTTACACCTGGAGCTTTGTGTGACCCTGACAAGTTCCTTCTGTCTTGGAGAGAGTAAATACTCTCTAGGGGGTAGCCCTCTGTCACCCCATACAGTTATGTGCCCTCACACATTCATAGATGTATTTCTGTTCCCAAAAATCTGCCTTCATCTCTGAGTGGACTTTGTTAAAACGTTAGTAAACTTTGTCTCACTTCTGAGTCACCTACCACTTCAATTCTCTAAGTGGATGTTGTGGATTTCATTCTACATTCCACCACTACTCCACATAGATATCATCTGCGTCATTGGCTTCCGACACTTGATCTCTGTGTACAACTTCCTGAGGAGTAAAAACTGAAAAATTAAAGTCTCTCCCCAAAAGTATACATAGATTAGAGCCACTGACAGCCTGCTTGCTTACCCCAATAATATTCTCAAAGTCCTGTGGTGTAACAAGTGATCCATGTGAGATAGGCGAGTTATGGAAAAATAATTTCAATATATATTTCAAAACAAAAATGTGAGATTGTGATCTTTACAGAACTCTTGTTTTATTTAATTTTCACCTTCTGTGCGCATTTTTAAGAGGGTGTAATTTATCACGGCTAACATAATTTCACATCTTATGTATTCATAATATGTATATTCAATTTATGTGTAGCATATATGTTATTTATACAATATATATATATCAAATTTACACTTTTACTGTATTTATGACATCTCTATTGACAACAGTGAATCAGTAGCTCCAAAAATTGTTTATTGAAGTGTAAAAGCTTGATAGAGGAAGGAACACAAAACACTGGCCACCTGAATATTCTTGTTAGTATTGAGAGAAATAATAAATGGGATGCCAGTGGTAGTATAGAATGTGAATGTATATTTTTATAAATTGAATCTTTAATTGTAATGATTACACAAAATCAGCCAAATAAAAATAGAATTATAAAGTACAGAATTATTTAAAAATTTGATTTTGTTGGGCCATTGAATAATTTTCTTGGTCCACAATGATTTAGCTGTTAATAAAATTTAACAAATGGTAACATAAACATAAAGTCATTGGACTTTTCTCTTAATTCTTAAGTAATGTCAAGATTTTCTATAAATATAATATAAAAAGTATTTTTCGTATAAAGTTGATCATATTTTACCATTGAAGAGCACAAAGGACATAAACAATATTAAAATTACATTCCTCAGAGTGAAAGGAAATGCAAATGACCTTTACACTATTGTTGAGAAGGTTGTAAAACCAACTGCAAATTAATGACAAATAGTATGCCAGAAAAATAAGAATAAGTTGCTGGTAAAATTTAGCTATAAAATTGTACTATTGGATGCCAATGATATCATAAGCATGTAAGAAAAAGGAGATTAAACTGTGTATGTATTGAGGTATATGTGTAGAGTGCACATGTCTATGGTGTGTGTGTATGTATGTATGCAAGGAAATGTTTACTAATGTGTGGGATATCAGCTTTGAGCACTGATATAGAGCCTGTAAGAACACGCGCTTAGTTCTATTTTTCACCAAACTCAGGGGGATACAGAAGAGAGTGTTTGTTTTGAAGTAGTTAATGATTATCTCGTGAGGTGTGATGTAGACTGGAAGAGGTACCTTTGGAACATGGGAAAAGAGCATTGGCATTGTGTAGCAAGGAAAACATGTGACACAGACAAAGAAGCTGTCTATGAAAATCAATCCAAGCATTATTCCTTCAAAGAGAATAGATGGTGATCAATAATATTCTTAATTCGTTATTCTGGAATAACATTGACCAAAAGAACTTTATGCAGTGATGAAAAATATTTTTTATTTGGTCTGTCAAATATATCTCCTAGACATATATTGCTGTTGAGCACTTGAAATGTGGCTCATGCAACTGAGGAATTCTAATTTTATTTACCTTTAATTCTTTTAAATTTAAATGTCCACATATGTATGATGTCTACAATATAGGAGAGCACATTTCTCTGAAATAGTAAACACATTGAATATGATGAAATCACAGCTACAGTGAGTCTATCTTTTCATTATGCCATATGAGGAAGTGGACTGTAAGTCAAAGACTTCTTTTCTACACAATTTTCCTTGCTCTAGCAGGGGAAAGATTTGAGTTCTTGAGTTAATAAAATCAAAAATATTTCTTTATTGCACTGATAATACTAGTAAACAGAGTTTGTATAATTTGAAGTGGCTTACTCAGATAACATATTTCAAAGATATACTCAATAACTTGAGCAGTCTGACCCTAAAAAATTCAAGGGAAATATTATGATTTTGAGGACAAAGTATCAGGATTTCTTTTGGAGACCAACGTCCCTACAAAGGATATAAATTTTCCCTTCATGTTTGTTTTCACTTGTTGGGGAAAGAAATTGATAAGAGATTATTGAGTTTAGTTTTTCTCATCTAAAAGAGGAAATAATTTTTTAAAATCAGAAAAATATGGAAATAACATACCATGTTCTCAGATAGAATTATTAGAATAAAAAGTCAACTTACTCAATATTAATAAATATATTTCAACTCCAGTTAAAGTATTTGTAGGGATTACAGTTTAAAATTATTTTTGAGAATTGACAGATACCTTAAATGGATAAGAAATAATAATTTCTGAAAATGCCGATAAAAACAAATGCAAGAATAGTGAAAAGGACTTTACCTTAATAAATATTAAAAACATTATTAATATCCTGTAGTGTAAAAATGAGATATTCAGGGCTTCCCTGGTGGCGCAGTGGTTGAGAGTCCGCCTGCCGATGCAGGGGACACAGGTTCGTTCCCTGGTCCGGGAGGATCCCACATGCGGTGGAGCGGCTGGACCCGTGAGCCATGGCCGCTGAGCCTGCGCGTCCGGAGCCTGTGCTCCACAATGGGAGAGGCCGCAACAGTGAGACGCCCGCGTACCACAAAAAAAAAAAAAAGAGAGAGAGATATTCACATAGAAATAGAAATCATTGGAATCGAATGGAAAATTCAGACTCAGACTACAGATCATATGAAAATTTAATATATTACAAGGATGGTATTTTATTTCAGTAGTGCTCACACACTTGTTCTGCATTTGAAAGAAAAGAAAGTTGGATTTCTATCTCACATCATAAATAAAAGAAAAATTCAGATGGATTGAAAACTTTAAAGGAAAAGACAGCTTAGTACAAACTATAAGAGATATACACATAATAAAGGAGTGGGGAAGAACTTCATGATCAAGATGGGAAATCCGGAAACAACAAAGACTATAAAAATAGTAATATCATTCTACAAAATTATAAACTTTTGTATTAAAAATTAGTATAACAAAAGCCACTTGTTAAATTGTACACATTTGAGTTATAGATGGCAAACAAAATATTAATATTTAAAATGAGGACCATGTACAAATTCATATGAAAAAGCTAATTAACAATAAGCAAAAGTCCCAGAAGTGCAAATCCAAATGACCAATGAATATATCCCCAAACCTAACAGTAGCCAGAGAAATGAAAAGTATGGTAACAATGAAATATTTTTTATAGTCCAATTGGCACAAATTAAACAGAGCAATGATATCTATTGTTTGGAGGGATATGGGGAAAACAATCTTCTCTTAATTTGCTGGTGTACATAGGACATAGTCTTTGGAGGAAGCAATTTAGCAACAAAATCTGTTAAATTTGAAAATACACATACCTTTCAACTCAGTAATTCTGCATCTGGAACCTATCTCATAAAATTAAAACAACAGTGTGCCAAGATATATGTACAAGGATGTTTATTTCAGCATTGTTATTGTGACATAAAACTGGAAACAAAGATAATAACCATCAGTAGGAGAATGGTTGAATAAATTATGGTACAATGACATGAGTACTTTGTAGCCATTAAGAATAATTAATTAAAGCTATATGAGTTAACATGAAAGGATTTCTGTGAGGCCTAGCTGAGAAATGGTACAGTAGGACCTAATTTTTTTAAATGACCCGGCAGACTTGAAACAGATAATGAATAGATAGATTTATAAATGAATGTAGAAATAGAAAAAAGGTAGATGAATGTGTACACATGATTATTTCAACATAGATAAAGTTACAGAAAAATACACATCAGTATGTTTAGACATGTCAACTTATTTTAGTGGAAGAAAATGTGAGAGTTGGTTGCGAGTGGAGGTAGAGAAAAAAGGTGAGGAGGGAATTTAGATAGATACGGATATATAGATATAGATAAGTGTCTGCTTTAAAGCAAAGACAACATAGGTGATACCATCCTATTTTGGAAAGAAAAGGGTTAGATCCATAATTTCTAGCCTGTAAATGATATCTAGTTGGTAAGCTAAAAAAGGCAAATATAAGAAAGACATATAAAATGATTATATTATAAAAACAAAACCAGGGAAAAAATCCGACAATGACACTCAAAAACCTGAAAAAAAAAAAATTCAAGCTACTTACCATGCCATACCATACACTTCAAGAAAGTACCTGTTCCCAGACTTCTTTTCTGCCACATCTCTCATATATTACACTACAGTAACTCTTCTGAAACTCTTCTAGTTGCCTACAAGTACACACAGACACAAAACATATTTTGTGATTTCATGCCTTTGATTATACTATGTGTTATTCATCCCCATGTCTAGAACTATGTTTGGAATAAGATTTAAATGCTTATTGAATAAGTTAGTAAATGAATGAATGACTGTCACTCTCTGCCAGGAATGTCCTTCACCTACACGTTAATTTGATTAATTCTTACATGCGTCTTTAAATTTTAACTTACATGTTTCCTCCAGGGAATCTTCCCTGAACTCCCTAGAGGCGTGTCCCTCCTCCACACACCCTATCCTCCTATTTATCCCACCTACCAGCACTTACTACATTAGAATGCTATTATCAGATTTCATGTCTATATCTTTTACTGAGTAGATCAAAAACAATTAAAGAACAGTGTCTGGGATTAATTTATCTTTGGGTTCTTTTTCTCTAGCACAGCGCCTGGCATATAATGAATGTTCAATTAATGTTTGTTAAACTAAAATTATAGACTGAGAAAAATAGCAGACTTCTGGTTTTAGAATTATAAATGTATCAATATTGCCATTATTTTCTCCTCTAAAAATTTAACTCCAAATTCACAAGTCAGTAGTTAACACACACAAAAAAATAAATTACAGAAGAGAAATTTCCAGAACTAAAGGAATTTCCCAGAATTCAAAATTGAAGAGGCTGACCAACGAATCACACAGCTACTTTCCAAAAGATCACACAGGAGGCATCTTTATGGAATTTTAGAATGTCAAAGATAAGGAAAAGATCCTAGACGTTCTTTGAAAGAAAAATTAACAATGTTACTTACCAAGGGTCAAGAAGCATCATTTTTCTGGACTTTTTCACAGCAAAATGGAAAACAAACTGTAACATTCTAATTGGAGAATGTTTAAAATGTAAATTTTTATGCCAACCAAACTAGCAATCCTTTTTGAAGGTAAAGTCATTCCAGACCAAAAGTGTCTCAAAAGCTACTTTTCAAAGGAGAGTACTGAAAGATATTCTCCACAAAAATTAATGTATAAGTAATTAAAAAACAACCAAGAAAAAGAGAGCATGAATACAGAGAACAGAGGATAAAAGTTGAGAGAAGAAAGACATTCTCAGAATGATGATTTAGAGAACAGCAAGCCTAGAGAACAATTGTCCAAATTGAATGAGGATGCCGAGGAGAATTGAACTGACAGACTATCAGATACTTCTCATCATGTGGAAGAGTGTACTGACCTATAAGAAGCTATGGGAGAATGAAGCAATAGGTTCAAAGAAATCCAAAGAACTATGATAGTAAGCAAATCAATACCAGTAATGTAAAGTAAGATAATATATCATGACCAAGTGGGGGTTTATCCTAGGAATGAAAAGTATGTTGAACATTCATAAATCCATAAAATCAATCCACTAGTATTTAATTTTATTAACTTAAATAATTTAATGTTACTTAATTCACCATATCAATAGGCTAAAACAGAAAATACACAATTAATTGATACAGAGCATGATTTGAGAAAGTTCAAGATACATTTATGGTAACAAGTCTCAGCAAACCAGGAAAAGAAGGGCAGTTTCTCAACTTGATCAAGGATGTCTGTGAAAAATCTACAACTAACATTATATCTAATGCTTTCCCTTTAAGATAGGGAAAAAGAAATCAGAGGCCTTGGAGAGCAAAGCACTATTGCTTTCCCTTATAGTAACTTTCAAAGTGACTTTAGTTTTCAATACTTTATGTTACTTTAAATATGTATTACTTTAGTAAATATAAAATTTAATTTAAAATAGTGCTATGATTTATTAACATAAAGGAAAGTAATAAACCAAGGGAAATGAGCTGTGTTGTGCCTACATTTCAAAGTGCTTCTGAGTCTGGTGTCTTTGAATTATTTTTGATCTGGGATCACAATTTCAGCATTTAAGCATTACATACTTACAAAGCTGGTTTTCTACAAAACTCTCAATGAAATCCAAGAAAAGTAAATAAATTCCTCAAAAATGGGAAGTGAGTCCACATAAAATTATCTGATAAAAGCCAAAACCAAAGCCCTTGCGTCCACAGAGGGTCCTAACCTGGTTAGTGGGAAAAGATTTGAAAAATGACGTTGCCCAGACAACATCAGAAAATAAACCTGTTCTTCCCCAGCTGTCACTTTGGAATAGAGCTGACAAGCTGGTTCATACTACATTACTTTGATGGATCACACTTTCACAGGTTATTTTCCTTAGGAACATGCATTTTAATAAGTAAAAAAAAACCTAAACCAGTAAAGTTAATGAAGGTAGGATTTAGGATTTAGGCATCTACACAGGCTTATAGGAGAAACTAAGGAGTTTGGGGCTTTGCAGGAATCCCCCAGATTAAACCAGTAGGTAGAGATCTACTTGGCCTGTGCCTCTGTATCTTGGGAAAAGTATCTGAACTAGATGATATAAAAAACAGAAAAACAGTCCACTTACTTTCCTGTGGCCCAGCTCCTGGAATTTTACTCCACTGTGAAATCCAGTATAACCAATATTTCAATTTCAACTTGTAAATTACTTCTATAAGCGGAATATTATAAGAGGTAAGTGATATATTTTCAGAGCAACTGAAAAATCTCAAGACCTAAAGTTTTCAGCATCTGCAATCAAGTTTTACTTTGCTTAATCCATGCAGAGCAAGGTATTTGCAGTGTAAAGCAGGTAATTTCATTCATAATCATGAACTGTGTATTTAAGTAATCGGTTCTATGCATAATTATTCATTCTGGATGAAAACCTGTGCCTAGCTTTTCTGGGGATATGTGCATATTTTTTCCAAATTCAAAACCAACCATAAATGCTTTAAAACTTGGTTCTGTAATGATTTCTGTCCATTGACAAGACATGCTAAATGTATATAGAAATGATTCTTGGAAGCAAATGGGTAGCAGGGGGCAATTCCTATGGAAGAGGAGTGTGGCTTGTCTGTAGTGTCCACAGCCTGTGACTATTATGCAACTCTGTTAACAATAATGCCCACTAATTCTGTGAGATCAATAACCCACCGACATTATTGACAATCCTCAGGTTCCTGCAATGTACACTCCACCCACCCCAAAATCTTCTGGGCAAGTTCCACATGAATCCCACCTGTGTCCAACAATGTGACTACAGCTTCTAGAGGCTGTTGCTTCCCATCAGGTTGTTCCTGGGAGTCCCCTCTGGTGGCTGGACATTTACTCCTTTTGCCAAATCTTGAACTATTCTCTAGGGTTTGGTCACACATGCTCCTGCTATTCATCTGAGAAAACACTAACCTCCACGGAGTGCTACACCCCCAAAACATTTCAAAAGAGCAGGCATCTAAAAAGTCAAAATGATGCTAACTTCCATCCAGTATTCACTGCCCTGAAGCAATGCTGTGTTCTGTGAGGAAAAGGCCAGTGCCTACCTCTCTGTGTGCCATTTTGTGAGAAAGTGGTCAAAAGTAGCACTCCCTCCTGGCTCAAGTGAGAATGTCCCTCATCTTGCCCCAAACTTACCATATTGTGCCTCAAACCTGCTCTTCCAATTGAGCTTTTTTTTTTCTATAATCATTACCACCATTCTTTTATCCACTCATGTGCAAGTTCTTTGAAATCTCTCTGTTCCAGTTTCCATATCAGATGATTCAGAAGATTCCATTGATTTCAAACTGTCTTTTGCATTGTATTTCCTACTTATCATAGACTCATTTATTCTATATTTATTCTATATAGACTTACTATATTTCTTAAAAAGCAAACAAGGTTAGCACTATATTAGAAGTTTAGATTCAAAAATTTAAATAAGATGTAATAGAAGAGTAGATAAATAATTGCAATATTGTGCAAAAATAATTTAGGCCCTCATTACTTTTTACTTGAACTGTTTAAATATTCCTTTTTTTTTTTGAGAACTAATTAAAGCTCTCAAACTTCTAGAATCTTCAATTCAATCCAGAATGCTCCAAGCGATCTAATTAGTTTTCTAAAAGCCTGGTTCTGAACCTATACACATTCCCTGATTCTGAACCTATACACATTCCCTTCTTAACAACCATGGGAGTATTCCCATTGTCTAGTTAATTAAATCCTAAGTCCTTTGGTCAGCATTCAGACCTTCATGAGATTCAAAACACCTTTCTAAACTTTAATTTATCCATTCTCCTGCAAATAACCTATGCTCCAGCCGACCTGAACTAGTAACCATTTCCCTAAAGATTTTTCTTTTTCTTTTTCTTTCATGTCTTGGTTATAATGCTGTTGTTTCTGCTAAGAATGTTTTCTATCCTGCCATTTCCAGAGATCTCATACCAAGCAGAGGTAGAATTACTTTCTTCTGAATTCTTAACATTACTTTCCTTGTCATCTGGCACCTCATACATATTGTTTTATATTTTGTTTATTTATGTCCATCTTTCACCTCTCCTAATAGAATAGAGGTTCTTATAAAGAGTTTACAACTTATTCATCTTTTATTTCACATGCCACACAGTATATAAACCAGATTGCATAGTCAATTTGGTGATTGCATGAAAAATTATTTTATCAGCAATAAATCCCTTGACTTATAGCAAAGGTGACTGAATGGAAATATTTGTCATGTAAATCCTATTTTCTACTGACTTCCATTATGTAATTAAAAGTATGTTTCCATGGGGAAAAAACCAGTAATACATTTAGGAAGAAACTGGTGAGAAATGTGGTAACTAACTCCATGAAATACTGAACAATGTACACAAAAGACATTAAGTCTAGAGGCTATTAGGCTTCCCTAGTTATTTTCATTTCTTGACACCTAGTTCAATAAGTATTTGGTGATTAATTAAAAGAGAGTCTCCATTCCTCTATGGAAGTCAGTTTTTGCATTTAAACTGCTATTTTAAGTGAGGTGTCTGCACTGACATATTTGAGGGGAAAAGTCAAAGCTGGACTATTGGACAAGTCCAGTCAGGGTAAGCCTCGTGGCTCTCATCTTACTTGTCACAGTCTGTGATGACACAATCAAGTCTGGGGTAGAAAAAAAAAGATGATTTGAGGAAAATTACATAATGCATTTAGAAGAAATTCATTTCTTTTCAAGTTTAAATTGCCTAATTAATCTTACTTTATATTATTTGCTGTGGTCAACATGGAAATGTGCTCTTCAGATCCCCCATTGAGACAGGACTTGTTGCCCCGGCTTTCAGGGAAGAGCTGCCAGCTTTGAATTTCTTTAGGGTTTGCCTTAATTGCAGGATGCTGCATCATCCAAGGGCACACACTTCCAGGGACAGTTCGTATACAATAATGTAATAAGTGATGGTATAATTAAATTAATATATGATAGGGACCACTGCCCCTGCAACATGTAGTTCTTTAATGATGGCACCGATATCTGCCATCACTTAATCTCGCTCCCAGGATGCAGTGTTGTTTTTTATTACTCTTTTGGCTGGGAAGGGGGCCAGTATCTGAGGTTTCCATTTGGTCTTCCAAGCCAAGGATTGCCTGGGGACTGGGCAAGAATCACTGGGTGGGTCTACAGACACAGTGAACCCACTATGAGCTAGATGTAGCCAGGATTCCTTTATTAGCTGACTCTCACAAAATCCCACTCTAATGGAGGGGCAAGAAGGATCACAGAGATGAATTGGGAATCCAGGTACCAACTTCAGTTGGCACTCTGTGTCCAATAGTTCTTTAAATGTCTAAGTAACCCCTGTCCACGAGTTCAGCCACCTTTAGTATTTCTGTTAGTGCAATTCTTCTGGCAAAACCCACAAACAAAAAACCTGTTTTTTGATTATTATCTTCAAACATCCTTATGTTGCCTTCTTACATGGGAACAACATTTCTGGTTGTCAGCTATTTTTCTCTTTTGTTTTAAAGGTAACATTTAATTAACTTCTGATTTACATTACTAAAAACTAGCTGTATAACTTACTGTTGCTATTTGATGTCCCTTTTTCTCTTCATGATTTGGAGATATTCTTTTTATCTTTACTTTTTAGCAGTTTGGCAGTGATTGTCTTGGTATGGTTTCTTCACGTTTCTCAAACTTGATGTACCTCTAAGACCCCCCTTCAGAAATGTAGGCTATATTAACCACAGCTGCTAGGATTGCTACCAGCCTGGCCTCTTCACCTACCAATCCTCTTAGGAGATTGTCTTAGTTGAAGAGAGTCACCATGGCCGAGGTTATATCACTTTCCCAAGGAGATCCAGATCCAATGATCTATATAAGTGTGTATGGAGAACTCTGAAAGGTCATTCTATCTTCAAACCCCCCACTCTACTCCCCTCACATACACAGGGTTGGCTGAGTCTTTTGTAGAGACTATGTCACAGCTCATCTCCTCCCAGTCTTGCTGCTTTCCCTTCACTTCCTCAGTACTGATGACAAAAGGATCCCCAAATAAACTTCCTGCATGCTTACCAGAGAACCAACATGTGATAATTGATGTAAAGAACATTTTGCAGAAGCAGAAGGTAGGATGAGATTTTGGAGCTAGATACCAACTGTTTGGTTAGCAATGAGGAAATCATCACTTTGGTAGGTAGATTAAAGATGACCTCTGGCACAAGGTAGTAGTCCAATTATGTTAAAATTTTCACCAGTAGTCAACTAGAATGGTATACCAGTGGAAGGGAATGCATTAACTGTTGTGATATATCAGGTAAATAAGAAATATTGGGATAAATAGTCACTGGCAGGACAAGGGACTGGCTATTGCTAAGCTATATTGATATTTTGGAAAAACAATAAAAGGTTGAATATAAATAATTAGTAATTAAACCTAAATGTGAAAGAAGTGGTAGGGCAGAGGGAGTTGATGACCAGGTCTAGGAATTAATCCTAAGTGGAGAAACATTCCAAAAAAGTGAAAGTCCCAACAAACGAGGTCTGCAGTGCTAACATTAGGGTCCAGGATATGAAAGAATATGACTCTAACACATGCTATAAGGATATTTTGGATGAAGTTCCTGACAGTCTCGAATCCCCAAATTTCCCTGAAACTAATGAGCCTGAAGAGATGGCCCAGTACTCCACATTAAAGACTATTTTTTTCTAATTGCTGGAAAATTCTGCATAGGTCTTTCCCCCATGTGATCTCTTCCGAATCTGTCTCTTTCTCCCCTCCAAGACACTAGGACTATAATGAAGATTAAAATGGGAATATAACTTAGCTGGAGATGTGCTGGGTCTGATAAGGGAGGAAAGGGACTGTAACTCCAAAGCAACTGTGGGATTTCGGTAGGATTCTGAGGGTGCTTGATCAAAGAGAAGTGAAACATAAGTTGGAGAAGGGAGAGTCTAGTAGTCTTCCAGTACCTTCCTGGGATAGAATACTTAACAGCCTGGCAAGCATGCTGGAGATGGTATAGACACATTGCTAGCATGGCTTCTAGAAGCATGAGAAAAGTGATGTCCCATACTAACTGAGGTGGAAATGGTAGAATTGCTATGGAAGATGGTGGACAAAGGCATGATCAGGCTCAGAGAAGATGGCATGCTCTAGGGGATATATTATGTAATGTAAGAATACTCACTGGGGAACTGTACTTCAAAGGAAGGCCTGAAGGATACATCATATACGAAAGCAATATGAAACACACGGATGGGTTCCACTTCTGCTTAGGCCACAGATAGCCAAAAGAAAATGTTGCGTCCACCCTAACAACTAGGAAAAGTTGGATAATACAGTAAATTGCAACATTTCCTAAGTCTATCAGAGAATAAAATAACAAGGTAAACTGAATTTCCAAGGGCAGTAAGCCCTCTGAGAAGATACAGGACCCATGTACTTTTTTGCCTTTGGCAGATTATGTGAGGAAGAAGTAAAGTCCATAAAAGAAGAGTTGCAAAAATTCACTGATGTATTAATTAACTCTTAAAAACTGAGTGTTGGCAAGCATGGCAGTTTAGTGTCACTGGCAGCCCCAGGAGTAAGTTTGGTTCCCCTATAAATTCTTTTCCAGGGTGCTCATGAGAAATATTTGGGACTAGGTTCAGAGAGTGTGATGAAGCTCAGTAGGAGGTAACTGGCTGCCACTGGAAGACTAGCACAATGATCTCCTGCTTCTGGAATAGGATAGAAGCAAGACATGTCTGCCTCTGGGATAGGGACAGAAGACCTTCCCACCATCAGGTAACAATGACTGATTACTTCTAGGTAAAGAGTACAAGGAAAAATTCTCTATTCCTGATTGAGGAGCAGGAAACCTTATTGAGCTCAGGATCCAAGCTGTTACAAAGCTGAGATCTGCTTCTACCAGGGAAGGTCAAGAAATGTCCTCCTGTGCAAGAACCACCATAGACACAAGGCAGAGGTAGGCAGGCATGGGGAGGAGAAGCAAGGACACTGTAAAAAAGCCTCAAGAGGCCTACTGCACAGAGCCTGCTGAAGATAGAAGTTGAACCAGGAGAACAGAGAACACTGTCACTGTGAGCTTATCACTAAGTAAAAAATCACAGCAGTCCACTGCTGTGGATGGGTCAAGAATGTGTGGACAGAGGCCCCACTGTGGTGAATCCAAAGAAGGACTGCTGAGAGCTGAGATGCAACAGAAACCCTTTGGTACCACAGATCACACTGTAAAGCAAAAGTTACAGCAAACCACTACTGTCATGAGCAGAAGGTTATGATAGGGGTGACAAAACCCCAACCCAGCTCAACTTCTCACTATATCCCCTGCAAAAAAATACTAATGGTCCATTTCTGGATGTAAGTACCCTTTACCTCAGGCTCTAATGTTCTTATATACACAATATGAAACATAATATAAACCTATGAAACATACAAAAGAGCAGGCAGAAAATAAAATACATTGTTAGGAGATAAAGCAATAAAAAAAACTTAGAAATGATCCTGATATTGTATCTAGGAGACAGGGACTTTTAAAACACTACAATTAATGCATTAAGGAAACCAGAGGAAGCGGTAGACAACATACATTGAAAGATGGAGGAGTTCAACAGAGAGATAAAAACCATTTTTAAAAAATCAATGAAAATCTAGAACTAGAAAAATAATATCAGAGATAAATAATTTTTTTAGTGTGCAGAAGACCAGATATATCTGATTAAAGAGTTATTGAACTTGAAGATGCATCAATAAAAATTATCTAAACTCTAACAGAGAAGTAGCTGTGGTACAATGTCAAACAGTCTAATCTATGAGTAATTGGAGTTGCAGAACAAGAATAGAGAATAGGACAGAAAAAAATAATTTAAGATATAATGACCAATTAGTTTTTAAATATTTAATAAAATGAAAGAATCTTACATATACAAGAAATCTAGAGATTTCCAAGAAATAAAAAAGATGAAACACACACACATTCAGGCATATCATACTCAAATGGCTGAAAATCAGAAGTAGAAAAATACTTGAAAGCAACCAGATAAAAAGAAACACACATATAGAGGAGAAAAGGTAAGAATTATGGCACACTTCTCAGAATTCTTTACAAAACATAAGAAAATGGAGTTATATCTTTAATGTGCCAAAATTTATAAACAAAAACTGTCAATTCAGAATTAAACATTTAGGGAGCATATCTTTCAAAAATGAAGGCAAAATAAAGACTTTCAGAGAAACAAGATGGAAGAATTCATTACCAGCCATCAAGAAATACTGAAGAAAATTCTTCGGGAACAAGTTTTATAAATATCAGATGAAAATAAATGGATATACATAAAGAAATGAAGAGTGCCACAAATACTAAAAGTGAAGGTGAATTTAATAGTCTCTGTATATTTAATTTTGATAAAGAATAATTGACTATACATAGTAATGTATTTTGGCAATTATATATTTAGAAGAAGTAAAATGTATGACAATTAGTAATGTAGTAATTAGTAATGTAGTAATGTGATAGAATTATCAATAAATAAGTGTAAATGACTAAACACCCTCATTTGAAATATGGAGTATAATAGGTTGGATAAGAATAAAAGCAAGACCAAACTACATGCAGTCTCCAAGAGATGTATTTTAAATATAGAGACATAAGGGATGAAAAAGTGAAGTTATGTGAAAACATGAATTAAAGACACTTAGTGTCAATTAATATCAGAGAAAGTACACTTTAGAGAAGTAAATATTACCAGGGATGCAGAGGATATCACATGATAATAGTAGTTTCAGTTCCACCAGAAGACATATATAATTCCTAAATGTGTATGCATATAAAAACAGAGATTCAAAATGCACAAAACAAAAACAGAATTTAAAGGAGAAATAGACAAATTCACAATTATGGCTGGAGACTTCAACACTCCTTTTAATAACGTATAGAACAAATAAACAAAATCAGGGATGGAGAAGACTGGAGAGACATTATCAACCAACTTGACATAATAGATGCTTAAAGAACATTCCATCCAACAAGAGCTGACTTCGTGTACTTTGTAAGTGTACATGGAATATTCACCAGGAAAGACCATATTCTGGGCCAGAAAACAAATCTTAATAATTTTCGAAGAATTGAAATCATGCATACAACATATGCTCTCTGATTACAACAGAATTAAATTAGAAATTGATTACAGAGAAGATATTTGGAAAATGTCCAAAGAGTTGATAGCACACACATGAGCAATACAATTTTAACTAACCCATGCCTTGAATTAAAAACAAAATTGCAAGGGAATTTAGAAAATATTTGGAATGCAATGAAGATAAAAATATAGCATATCAATATTTGGAGAATAGAGCTAAAGAAGTATCTGGAGAAAATTTATAGTTAAATGTTTATATTAGAAAATAATACATCAGCAGTGGCCAGGGCCTAGGAGGGAGAGAGGAATGAATAGGCAGACCACAGAGGATTTTTAGGACAGTGAAAATATTTTGTATTACACTACAGTGGTGAACACGTCATTATAAATTTGTCCAAGTAGAAAATGTACAAAGAATGCCTCTTAATGTAAACTATGGACTCTGGGTAATAATGATGAGTCAGTGTAGGTTCATCAGTTGTAGCAAATGTACCACTCTGGTAGGGGATGTTGATAATGGGGAAGCTGTGTATTTGTCAGGGCACAGAGTATATGGGAAACCTTTGTTCCTTCTGCTCAGCTTTTCTGTGTCAAAAGTTCAGAAATAACAGAAGTAAAACCAACAAATCACTGATGCAGTAATTAGTAAAATTTATTGTATACACACCAAAAAGACAATTTGCAAACTGGAAGCACTCAAACCAAAATATGGAATGAGGCCCAGGGTATATTGTTATAAAGAAGTATATATGTGAGAAAACAGTGACTGTGTATCCTTTACAGTGATTGGCTATAACAGTAGAATTTTCAGTGGTTACCTCATATTGACCTTGGGAAACAGTTCAAGCTTTGCTTACGCTTTCCAGAGGCATAACCAAGAAATGACTCAGGTCAAGTTAGTCTTGCAAAATAAACTAAGTTAAAAGCTTTATCTGTATGACTGAAGTAATTTTGTCCGCTCAGGGAGTTTTCAGGACTGATCTCTACTTGTTTTTGTTTGTTTGTTTTTTATTTTAATGATTCCCCTCTGATATTCTCTCAGCAGGCAGAGAATAACCAACCAGTATAGTATCATTCTCAGTTACCATTGTTCATTTAATCAGGCCAAAGAATCACATATTCACTTTTTCCATTAGTTGAGTCATTAGGCTAGAGAGCCATGGAGTCATTAGCTTCATCATTTATGTAGTTGTTGTTGATTTCATCCTGTTGTCTGATCCTGATGCATATCACTTGACATGCGAATGGCTCCCAACAGGCATTTAAAACCCTCCAGAGTAGACAATGCTGAGGAGAACAATAGCCAAAGATTGAAAAATTCCCCAGAATGAAGATTTCCAGGAACCAAAAGTTAACCAATTAAATAAGGGTTTCGATTTTTAAAAAAATATTTACATAAGCACAACATAATGTGTTAGCAAACACATATCCTCATGATTACTTAGGACAGGATGAATATTGAGGGTGTTTTATTTCAGGAGGTGGTACAAGCAGTGGTAATCAGATTTTCCTGGTTCACAGTGTGAATGTCTCGGGTAATTTTTCTGAGTGGCCACATAGCAACAGGCATAAAGATTGTCCACGTGTCCACATAACATGAGCTGTTATGGTGATTTCTCTGAAGTTTATATCAAGTTGTTCAGCTTTAGTTTATATGGCTTCGGGAAAGGGACAGTTTTAGTTTCGTAGTGATTCCAAGTCAAAATGGTGGGGGGAAATTGGAAATGTTAGTTTGGAGAATTCTAGGCAAATACTGGAGGAAACGAGAAGAATTCAGGATCCAATCCAGTTTACAGGTAGAAAACAAAACATCAAAGACAATTAACAACACTAGAATATGATACCCACAAAAGCATATTATTGAAACATTTTTTTTCTCTAATCTCCATTTTTTATCAAAGACTAATTTGTTTGCAAATATCGTATGTTAGCGCATATGTCTGGAACCTAGAAAAATGGTACAGATGAACCGGTTTGCAGGGCAGAAATAGAGACACAGATGTAGAGAACAAACGTATGGACACCAAGGGGGGAAAGTGGCGGGGGGATAGTGGTGGTGGTGGGATGAATTGGGTGATTGGGATTGACATGTATACACTGATGTGTGTAAAATTGATGACTAATAAGGACCTGCTGTATTAAAAAAAAAAGACTAATTCAATGCAAATTCTTTTTTTTTTTTTTTTTTTTTTTTTGCGGTACACGGGCCTCTCACTGTTGTGGCCTCTCCCGATGCGGAGCACAGGCTTTGGACGCACAGGCTCAGGGGCCATGGCTCACGGGCCCAGCCGCTCCGAGTCATGTGGGATCTTCTCTGACCGGGGCACGAACCCATGTCCCCTGCATCTCAACCACTGCGCCACCAGGGAAGCCCTGCAAATTCTTTAGTTTTAATAAACTTGGCCTGATTATTTATGTGAGTGCAAGAATAGCAAGAATAGTGATAGACAATGTAGACGCTTTTAAATCTTATTTGCTGGAACTTTGCATAGGGAATTTCATATTAGACCTTTAAAAGTCTCTTTAGGCTAAGAGGTCAAGCCGTAGACTTTTCGAGTTGTATCCTGTTAACAAAGAAAACAGATTTTTATTGAACTTATACAAATACAGATATTGCCATGAAAAATAAGAAGTTTAGTTAGTGTTTAAGGAGAGGAGAAAAGGGTCCTTTAAATCTAGAGACAAAACATTAAAGAACCAGCAACGTTTTAAATGAAGTCATAAAATTATAATCATCTCCATTAGTTCATTTAGTCCCCTGTAATTAATTCTTCTTGCTCTTGATCTTTTGTTAGCAGTTTTATAAATTCATCAGTTTTCCATCAGAGTTTTAGAAATTCTTACCCAGTTGAGTGTTATGATCTTAAAGTTATCAGAAACCTGCATTCTAGAGTACTTGTCAGGGTCTTTTCCATGAATCTCTTTGAAGATGAAGCACTTTTGCAGGAACACTTTTGCAAAGGCATCAGTGTGAAACAGTAACTGTCTGCAAATGACAAAAACTTTAAAAATGGCCATAGTTAAAGATCTGGTGAGAGTTCACATACAAAAAAAAAATGTAATTGACAAGTAAATTTGGTTATTTTTGTGATAAATAATAAAGATAATAGCTAGAATTGTGACTGAAAATATTATAGCAGGACATACCAGATTTTTAGGAATTTCATAAACATATACCCTAAAGAAAGTTTAGCATGACTTCTTATTTGGCAGTGTCTCCCATGAAATTTAACATATACAAAAAGTCACAGAGTTGTAAAAAACTTAGCTCTTTTAGTAGAGAAGAGCCACATTTTTTTAAAGCAATCAAAGACCTGATAAAGACAAAACACAGATTCTTTGTTTTATAGGCAGATTGCATTGAAGATAAAGAAAAACCTTTGTTTACAATTTCTTATTAAGAGCAGACCAATATTCTAATAACACTTTGTCCTTTTGACAGAGAGACAACCAAATTCTAATTTTGCACCAGTATACTTATGGTATTAATATTCCCTTTTTAAAAAGTTAAATAGATCCAGTCCAAATAGATCAAGTCAGCTTGATCATACACAAAATACCATTCACAAGATTCCTTTACCACAAACCTTCTACAGCTTTCTATATCTGTTTAGGTTTTTTTCTATTTTTTTTCTGAAACACTTATTTTTTAGGACAAAATGATTTTCTTATCCCTCAACAAAAATGTATCTCCATTTCTCATACCTTTTCCCCCCCAAAACACACATATTTCTCTTCATATATATTCATTTTCTTTTACCCTTATTTCTAGTAGTTTTTAATAATTTTTTTAAATTAATTAATTTATGTTTATTTTTGGCTGCATTGGGTCTTCTTTGCTGTGCGAAGGCTTTCTCTAGTTGCAGCGAGTGGGGTCTACTCTTCGTTGCAGTGCGCAGCCTTCTCATTGTGGTGGCTTCTCTTGTTGCGGAGCACAGGCTCTAGGTGTGCGGGCTTCAGTAGTTGTGGCACATGAGGGCTCAGTAGTTGTGGCTCGCAGGCTCAGTTGTAGCGCACGGGCTTAGTTGCTCTGTGGCATGTGGGATCTTCCCAAACCAGGGCTTGAACCCATGTACCCTGCATAGGCAGGTGGATTCTTAACCACTGCACCACAAGGGAAGTCCTCTAGTAGTTGTATAAAACTCCTTCAATCCTTTACAAATAAATTATGGCAAAGGATCGTCTATAGCAGTCTGTACTTTTTTAAAAACCTCCCCCCTCCCACTTTTTTTTTTTTTACCTTCAGTTCTGTGACAATGTTTTGGTTACTTCCTGGGGTATTTACATTTCAAAGACATGATTTAGAATTTCAAGGGATAGAGAAAGAATGTAAGTTTTCTCCCAGGTGTTTGGGGGTAATTGCTATTTAAAAATTTCCTTTGTATTATAGGTCAGATGGTATGCGGTGGTTTGTCCATTTCCTTTATCAATCACCACAATATCCTCTTCTTCATGCTTATCAGAGATTCCATTTCTTAGTGTCCTTATCAGGCTTTGTAACAAGCACCTGGATCTTAATCCACAGTATCTTGTGCCTCCTAACTTTACAAAATGGCACACCAAGATTTCCAGTTTATTATCCTGCTTTCCAACCTTGTCTGCCAGCTCCAAAGCTGGGAGAGTCATGGACAACTGCATGTCCTTCTCTAATCTCAGCACTTCTTCCAACTTTCCAACATGAGTTTCAGCCTCTAGGTGGGCATTAGTGTCCCTTTGTTTTACTTCTTTGCCACAGTGCACTATGCACAGTTCCTCAAACAAGAGCATTAAAGCAGCCAGCATTTTCAGGGTGTCCCCATACCCATGCAGTGGTCCACAAGCATCTAACTTACATGGCATCCCTCCCCACATAGAGGTTGATGGCCAACATGGGATTTCCCCAGTGGATGTTTCTTTCCCAAGACTAGGGAATTTACTTAAGAGACTTGTATTCCTCCCACATAGTAAATTTTTCAATGTGGCACAAAACATGTTTATTAATACACACAAATGTCTTTTGTCACTATAAAAAATTAAAGAGCCAAAAACAGATAAAATTATGTTTAGCACTTAATGTTTATCTTCGAGAAATGATCTAGATATTCAATGAATATCCATTATTTAGTTTAACTCAGTTAAACTTTGATCTTATTTACATTTATTTAAATTACTTGTTTTTAGCAATTATTCTTGGATTAGACATTAAACGGTTAACCATTACCTAAAGTTATATTCCTTGTTGAAAAATTTTGAAGGCATGCCTGTGTTTATTAAGCCAGCAACCTTAAACCAACACTTATTTATCAAAGATTATCCCAGATCGTGTGAACTTGTAAAACATTTGGGTTAGTTTCCATGTTTCTGAGAGTATACTTGATTTATATAAACTCTTAATTTTCTTTAAGTCAATTAAATAGAGCTCTTTACATATAAATTTTGGTAATACCATCTGCAGGTAGAAAAATATCACATATGTATAACATACACATAGAGATACATAAACATACAGATAGATAAAAATAGAGATCTTACAGCTTTTGTTTTGAAAATTTTAGCCATGTCTCAAGTACAAAATGAAAAGAATAGTTAGATCCAAATTGTGTTTCTCACAGATGGACTAAGTCAAGGTTAACTCAGATGTCCAGTCTTTTATGGGCGTACCTCAGAAATACTATGGATTTTATTCCCCACCACCACAATAAAGTGACTATCACAATAAAGCACGTCACATGAATTTTTTGCATTTCCAGTGCACATAAAAGTTATGTTTACACTTTACCATAGGTCTATTAAGCATGCAATAGCATTATGTCTAAAAGCACAATGTACATACCTTAATTTAAAAATATTTTATTGCTGAACAGTGCTAACCATCATCTGAACCTTTAGCATGTTACAATCATTTTGCTGGTGGAGAGTTTGAAGTATTATGAGAATTACCAAAACGTGACAGAGACGTGAAGCAAACAAATGCATCTGGAAAAAAAAAAGCACCTATAGATATGTTCAATGCAGGGTTTCCACAAACCTTCAATTTGTACAAAACGCATATATCTGCAAAGTGCAATAAAGTGAAGCACAATAAAATGAAGTATGCCCGTATTAAATATTTTTTATTGGCTTCCATAAATATCTTTTTAGAGCTGTTTTTGGAGTCATTTTGTCCTGTAGAAGCTTCTATATACCAGTCAAAGAATGCATTTCATTGTCTGAGAGGTTTGGAATTCTCACTTTTAAGGGTGCCCCTTAAGGCAGACTTATCTAAATTAAAGTTTCCCCAAAGTGGCCACTATAATCTCAAATTATTCAAAAGTTCACCCACTTTTCTAAAAAGGCACAAGATCCAGGCCTATTGTGGATAGGCAGGGTTTTTTTTAAGGAAGGAGGAGGAAGAGATTTAGACCAGGTGGAACCCATCTCTGCCTTTAGATTCCCTAAAACAAATAATTATAGGAAGCCAGTAATCTCTGCCTAAAACTTTAGTACTGCTGCCTAAAACCCAGAGAATCATGTTTTTTTCCACTTACAAACAGAAGGATGTCTTCCCAAGGAGCTTCAACAAACACAAACAGAAAGCAAATGTGCACGATAAAGTTGGAGAGCTCAGTATGCAGAGAGAGTGGAGCTTAGACCCAAGAGAGACTTGCCTTAAATTCCAAGGTCCATAAGAAAGCAGTGAGCTCAGTGGGCTCTGTGGGTACCAGCACCTGGTTGCTTACTAACCTCAGAGTCACTGGGGGTCTTCTTTGGATCCCGTTTCTGACTCCATGAACTGTCAAAAGTTCAGAAAGAACAGAAATAAAACCACTGATTCACTGAAGTAGTAATTAGTAAAAGTTTATTTTGCACACACCAAAATAAAAAAAACAAAAGCAGTTTTAAAAGCACTCAAACCAAAACATGGCATGAGGCTCAGGGTATATTGTTATAAAGAAACATATATGTGAGAAAATAGTGACTGTTTATTCTTTACAGTGATTGCCTATAATAGTAGAATTTTCAATGATTACCTCATATCAATCTTGGGAACAGTTCAAGTTTTGCTTATGATTTCCAGAGGCATAACCAAGAAATACCCAGGTAAAGTTAGTCTTGCAAAATAAGCTAAATTAAGCTTTATCTGTATGACTGAAGTAGTTTTGTCTGCTCAGGAAATTTTCAAGGCTGGCCTTGGTTTTGATTTTGACAATTGTGAAGCTAAAGTTGCTCTAAAATATAAATACTATTAAAAAAAGAATGAAAGGAGGACACCATTAAAGAGCCTACAGATCAAAGGGATAATAATGGAATATTATGAAAATATTATTTCCATAAATTTGATAACTTAGATGAAATGGAGGAATTCCTTGAAAGATACAAACTTACCCAGGTTCACTCAAGAAAGTAGGTATACTGGATAGCCCTGTATCTATTTAAAACAATTGAAGTGTGGTTAAAGTGATTCCACAAAGAATATTTCACTGGTGAACTCTATCAAACATTTAAGGAACAAATAATACCGACTCTACACAAGTTCTTCCAGAAAAGAAAACAGCAGGGAATCCTTCCAACACCTTTTATGAGTACAGCAGTAATAATAAAACCAAAGACATTATAAGTAGTGAAAATCACTATTTCACTAATAAATATAGGCATAAAAAATTTTAACAAAATAAAAGCAAAACAAATCTAGTAATATATAAAAACAATTATACATGATCAAATATGGTATAGCATAGGATTGCAAGATTATTTTAACACTTGAAAAATGAAACAATGGAAAGTACCATATTAAGAGATTTAAAAAGAAAAAAATAAACATGCAATTTTCTAAATAGAAAAAATTCTATACCCATTCATGATAAAAATTATCATCAAATGAGGACTAGAAAGAACTACTTGGTTCACTGTGTTACATTGTGCATGTTCAATATGGGAGTTGATTAATGTCTAAAGGGGAAATTGCATGAGTAAATGGGTGGGTCCTTTCTTTGTGGTTCCTTTTTTTCTGGGATCTTGACCCTCAAGTTCTAGCTTAAGGTCCAGTTTTTGCATCTTCATCCCAGTATAACTCCCTTTAGGTTACTGCTTTCTGTCTGGCTTCTATGAAACTAGTTGTGTATTGGCAAATGTTCTGAGAAGAGTGGAGACTAGTACTCACCTCAGAACACTTTCTCTCTTTCCAGAATCTTATCCCTTCAAGTCTTGGCTATCTTCTTTGCTCTATTATGCTTCCAAGTAGTTGTTTTCTATATTTTGTTCAACTTTAATGGTTGTTTTGGACAAGAAGATGAGTTAAATACAAGTTACCCCATCATAGAAACAGAAGACTCTTTACTTAATTTTAATCTCTTTTACCTTTAGACATATTCAACATGCTTATTATATATTTTGTGTAATAATTTCAATATTTGAACTTTTTGTGAGTCTGCCTCTCTCAGGTTTTTTGTGCCTGCTGGATTTTGATCATGGAGTCCACCTAACCTACCCATTTAATGATTTTTGACTCTAAACTTACCTTCTTTTGAGAGCTAGACTGAAGGTTGGTCTCTCCAGAAATGATTTCCATTTGGTTCTACTACATCTCTGGATTACTACTACTTAAGTGATTTTTTTTTTTTTTTTTTGCGGTACGCGGGCCTCTCACTGCTGTGGCCTCTCCCGTTGCGAAGCACAGGCTCCGGACACGCAGGCTCAGCGGCCATGGCTCACAGGCCCAGCTGCTTCACAGCATGTGGGATCTTCCCAGACTGGGGCACGAACCCATGTCCCCTGCATCGGCAGGCAGACTCTCAACCACTGCACTACCAGGGAAGCCCAACTTAAGGGATTTTTGACATGAAAACTTCTACATTTCATACCAGCAAAATAACGTAAATCTGGTATACAAATCTATGTGAAATATACTTAGAGTTGTAGGTTTCCAGAGGAAATACTGTTTTCCTTACTCCCCAAACCATGGATTCAGAAAAGGGATTTTCTCTAAATAGTTTCCTGGGAAAAAAGGCAGGTTCATTTCTAGATGCCCTTATACCAAGGATTAGCTTTCGGAGGTTCTAGCCTAATGCCAAGGTAGGAGGGACCCCCTGTTAGATTTCCTACCTGAAGCTGGTTTTAGGCTTTGTCTTGTGTCTTTTGTGAGGCCATGAAAACTCAATATTAAGTTCATTCAGATTTGGAAAATGTCTTCAGGATGGAACTAAAATTCAGTCTTTTGCTAATCCTTCTAAGTTCCTAGTTTTACTGATTTTTTGACTTCTGATATTCCATTTCTAATAACTAGCCCTTTACTATATATTTTAAGATTGAGTTTAAAATATTTTATCCATTTTGTTTAATCGTTCTCAGGGAGAAAGTTGGTAAGATTCTATAGACCGCCTGACTCCAAGAAGTAGATGTCTCTAATCACTTTCGTGTATATCCTTTTAGTTGATTCTTATGACTACCTGTGAAATAGATGTTATTATGATTGACATCACTCAATTAGGGATATTGTTACTCAAAGAAGTAGAGTAACTTGCCCCAAATCCACTGTCAGAAAAACAGTAGAGCTTTGCTTCACACCAGATTTTCTGACACTACACCCCATTTTTTTCATAATATTTTATTGGTCATTGTTCCACTTGTGGAGAATAATAAGTTTGGCCTCCCAAATTTACATCAGTTCAAAAGTTGGAAAAATAACACACACACACAAATTCTACTCTGGGTCCCACTTATGTGTAGCTCTCAAATTTCTCATGATTCATCAGACAAACCCAGTTTAGAAAGGATATAGCTATCATCATTTTTTCAGCTATTCTGACTGGCATCACCAGATATTCTCCATCAAAAGAAGGTCTCTGAACAGCAGCTGCCTCCCAGAGAAAATTAATCATAATACCAGGAGTTAGAAAGATCCTACACAGATTTCAGGAATATTGCATTTTTTTACCTAAAGTTCACATTCTTTCTGCTGTGTTTCATTACAAAATCTAGATATCACACAAAAACATCACAGCTATAGTCCTAACTGTATGTATTGTAATAAAAAATCTTTGATCCATGTGATATAGGCCCTGCAGGCAAAAACTTCTTTTGTGTTAAGAAATACTCTGTCACCACTATGAGATCCATTCTTTTTGGTAAAAATATTTCCAGCAAAATCAAGGGGAAAATAACATACTTAGGCAAAACAAGTAGCTGATGTGAGAATGAGCAAAAAGTTTTGTTTAGATTGATTAAATCTCCTTTCATCTTCATTCTCTCAGGTTTATAGAAAGTGCATAGTTTGGGGCTACATTTGTTTTTTTATGTTAGCCATTGTCATCAGGTCTTGTCATCAGGTCTTCCAGCTGTCCTTTGTGTGTCCCACTTTAGCCCTTTCAGAGACTGGACAGTCCTTTTAGGAAACCCATATTCTAGACTTAGCTGCAAAGAAATAAATTGCTAGCTTTCGAAATTCTTGCAAATGTCAGTTGATGTTTTTGTGCTTTGTTACTGAATTTCATTTATCTGATAACTTTTAAATTTTCTTTGCAGATGTCTGGATGTGTAACTGCCCTAATTGTTTTTTTCAGATGCTGTAGGTTTTTATAGAGGGTTAGAACACTAAGGGATTTTATATGCTAAGAAATATATTAAGAAATAAAGAATATTTTATTAGCCATCTAGCTTTATCACATTTGTGTGGGGCTTGAGGTTCTAATATAAATAGGCAGCAAATGACCTAAATCCACTAATGGTTCCCTAAAGTTGGAAAAAACAGCAATACTTTATCTATGGCCCCCACTGCACAAAAAAACACAAGTAAGTTTTTGTTGTTGTTGTTCCTAATCTTATTTTTCCCCAGCTTTATTGAGGTATAATTGACAAATAAAAATTGTATATATTTAAAGCGTACAGCTTGGTGTTTTGATATGCATATACACTGTGAAGTAATCACCACAATCAAGCTAGTTAACATATACATCACCTCACATAGTTATCATTTTCTCCTTTTTTTTGCGGTGAAAACACTTAGGATCCACCCTCTTAGCAAATTTCAAGTGTACAATACAGTATTATTAACTATAGGTGACATTGCTTGCCTAATCTTATTTTTTTAAGGGTGCAGGAATAGAGAGCAATTAAGAGACTTTCCCAGATACACATAGCTCTAAAAGAATCCAAGCCTCCTTCATTGTGGCAGGCTATGACTTTATGACAACGTACACACTGAGTGTACTTGTGTCTGCATACCTTTATGATTGGAGAAAAAGCCACATTCACTTCTGAAAGAGGCTGCCTTGTCCCTGGCCTCTGTTGTCCTCCTCTCTTTGCACTCAATCCAGTTGCCCTGATCCTGAAGTTCCATAATCAAATCACTTCATTATTTAGTCAGTTCAGTATGAAGCAAATCTTATTGCTGATCTCTTTCTGATCTTTTGACCTAGTTCCAATAATTGGTCCTTTTTTCTTAATAATATAGTGTGATAAAAAGCATATGGCTTTTGAACAGCTGGGCTCAAGTCTGCTAACTTTAGAAGTGTGACCTTAAACAAGTTACTTAATTTTGAGGAGGTCTTGATTCTCTTTTATTTTTTTATTCTATAAAATGGAGCTGATAATTCATACTTTGGAGGGCATTTGTGATAACTAAAGTAACGTGTATTAAAATGTTTGGGACATAATAGACGCTCAAAAATATTAGTTCCTTTTTCACTGAGAGTCTTGACACAGTATAGATGATTCATTCAGAAGTTAATTAAAGATAATTTAATTACAATACTTTATACAGAGGTGTGAGCAGGGTTAAAGGATGAACAGCAGATGGTGAAGCACACAGGAACTAACAGCAAGTGGAAGTTGTTACCACCCTGGAGCTGAATGAATAGAGGAATCCACATCCTGAATCAATTGAGACATACTGGCATATTTGGGAGGCTGCTTGACATGTTCTGTAGCCTTCATCAGGAGAAAGCAGCCGCTGCCAAAATCCCCCCGCCTGGGTCGAGGGAGGGGGTAAGTGGAGGCAGAAATAATATACTAATCTTTCTATCTTCATGCCCTCTGATGTTCTGCTGAAATCTTTTGTTGACTGATCCCAATTGGAAAATAGAGGGCAGGAGAGCCCAAATAATGCTGTCCACAGCCATCACCTCCCTGGGGCACAGCAGACATAGAAGGGTAAATAATGAAACCAAAAGAGCAAATGGAGAAGCATCAGCACAGTTTCTTCTCTTTACTTTCCATTTCTATCGCTCCAGTGTTCTATTTACCTACATTGATCACTTTTCTCACGATTAGCTGTCAATAGACTGTGAGGTCTTCTAAGGCAAGGATAGTATTTATGCATGACTCCAACATTTCCTAAAGGATGCACCATTAAACAGGCTGTGTGTGGAAAACGCAACCTACTACATACCTCTCTTGGAAAAGTATGTTAGCAGTATAAATGCTCTCAACAGTTCTGTAGAAAATTATAGTAATAATAAATATTTGCTCACAGAATTATTTTTCAAAGAATGCCACTAATGCAAAAGCACTAGTTCCAGGAAATGCAGTTTTGAAAACTATTGCATCCCTAGCGCCTCATCTAGGATACAGAATATGCTGTACACTCAATAAGCATTTAGTAAATGCATAAATAACAGGGTTCCTCTGTAACTGGGTTCTGAATTGGTTTTTCAGAAGAAGTTGTTACCTTCTTTTCCCTATCCTCCCTCCAGAAGCTGAAATCTTGTCTCCTAATAAGAGTCTGATTAACTGGAGTTCTACATCTCCTCTCAAGATACCCATAGGGCCAGCTGCCTGTGGGTGATCTAGTTGTATCATGAATGAACAATAAACGTCATCATCAAACTCTTCACCTTTTGCCTTTATTTTTTACTCCCAAATATGAGGCATCTTACTGTGTTTTGGGAGATCTTATTACTCCTGAGAGAAATGCAAACAATACTGGAGATGTCTGGTTCTGAACTCACAAGATGCCACCTTCCAGCCACCTGCCTTAGCTTCCTTCCATAATCTGTCCCCAGGTATGTCCTTTTGGCATTGGTCCAGTCCCATTGGATGAGACTATTCTAGTTTTAAACCCTTCCCAGAGAATGCTGGTCACCGTTTTCCCTTCCATACACAGAGTCTAGAGCATGCAACATAATCTGATTTATTCATCTTCTAGGTCAAAAAATCCACAAGGTTGGATGAGATGAGATTTCTGTAGAACTTCCTTGAGCACTAGCAGGCTGTCTCCCTACCATGATAGAACCTGCTTTTAAATAACATTAAACTTGAAATTAAATCAAAATTGTCAACAGGAGAGTCAAATGTAATGAGTAAACATAGGAGAGATGGAAGTTTCTTGAGGAGATTAACTCTATTTTCTCAAGAGGGTTGCTAATCTTCGGGAGTAGAAAAGCCAGAAAGAATAAGATGCCAAGAGAAGAAAGACAGCTTCCATGAAGAGATAAACCCCTTAATAATTACCCAAGTTCTGGGCTTTTCCCTCTTCTCTTCCTAGTTTGGTGACAATGGGAACAGACTGGCAGAGGAAAAGGATCCCTCATTACACAGCAATGTATGTGCTCTTGATATTTAGAACAGCAAAGACAATGGTCTGAGGGCAACATAGACTCCAACCATAATGAGCAAAGGTTCTAGGGCTTCATTTCCATAAATATTCTGGATGGTAAGACTGCTTTCTGTGTTTTAAAAAGGATACATGTACACACAGATAAAAATTAAAGTTCTCCTCTGTTCATAGAAACATGTCAACATATGCTGCAAAGCCGTGGAGAAAAGAATGCATAACTCATGCTTCTTCTCCAATTATCAGCTGAAAGGGGATCACTGGCCTAGAATTTAGCTTCTATTATTCTACCAGTAAGGGTTTGATCTGGGAAGCAGAACCATTAGGAGTTATGTGGAAAAAAAGAGTCTATATAGAGATTAGACAGTACACACTGTGGAAGGTGATACAGAAGTCGGTGAAAGCTCTTGTTGCTTCTGGTGTTGGACCTGAAGCTTCTGTCGATCAGCATGGTTGGCAGTGGAAAGAAAGCCTAGGCATGAAGCAAAGGAGAGTGACAACAAACTGGAAATCGGGAGGACAGAATAAAACCCGTGCCTGTATCCAGTCTCAGCGATGTGGTGTTTTGCCAAAGAAGCTGGTACCCTTTTCCACTAACCTGGACATGCACCTAGCATAGGACTCAGAGAAGCTGAATGTGGTGAGAAAGAACCTGGAAGAGCTCCAGGCCAAAGTGCTTTCCCTCCTCAATCAGGCGAGATAGCAAGTCAGTGACAATATGCACCTGTCATGCTATCCTAACCTTCAGAACATAATGACTGCTAATTTTCTTCCTCATCTCAAATCTTGCACAAATTTCTCCTATGACGCATCTTAACCCAGAACCGTACAGGACAAGAAATTCTGGAAATCATACTTCTAACTTAGAGCAGTTGACACTATATAAAACCACAGCAGTTATACTTTTATTTTAGAAATTTAGAAACTTGGAAAGGTATCTGAATAGATTCTAGGGACAGTATCTATATCAGCCACGGAATTCAGAGAGTGGGTTGGACCACAAAGAACCTCATAGTTATTGAGGTCAAATAGCCATGTGTCTACTTATTCTGATGCTATTAGAAGGTGATATATTGCACCTCTATTCCCTCTGTAAAACCAAGGATTTCACTGATGTGCAGTCTGTCCTATGCTGGAATGTCAAATTTTTTACTCAGCAATTAAAGAGACTTCTTTGTTAATAATGCTGAAACGTCGCCTTGTTCTCCTGCCATGGTATTTGGTTTATTCCTAAAACACTTTTCATAAGGGTTTAAAGATCTGTGATAAGAAAAGCATATGGAAATTAAACCCAAAAAACTCTGACAGCTGATGATTAAACTGAGTACAAATTAGCAATCTGAAAATAAAGTGCTTTACTGCAAGTAAAATAAAGAAGGTGTTGATTTATACTTGACTCATGGTGCGAGTAGTTGCATTATGAATGATCAATGAACATTATCATTAGAACAATGTCACACTATTACAATTATGGTGCATCAAAAATGCAAACCTAATTGCTTAGCTCTTAATGAAATACAAAAGCCACATTTTAATAATGTTAGGGTTGTGGTTCAAACAAAAAAACTTATATAGTCAAAGTTAAGGTGACAGTAATATATTTCTAATCCTTGACATAATCTAGAACAGATAATAGAGGTTCCACACATCATTCCACCCCTCCCCATAATGAACCACAGAGAATGTCTTTTCAAAATCTAGTTGGCTGGCTTTCATAGGAAAAAACACGGTCCTCAGTCAGGTTGATAACTCAGTTTACTTCATCTGGTCCAATCTGAAAATAGATTAACATATACAATTAAGGAAAAAGAAAATAGAAATTTTACTATAAATACTTGCAAGTGTTTTGCATTAGAATTTAATCTTCGATCTGATTTGCATAAAGGGAGACACTTAAGGCAAACCTTTTCTTTTTAATTATTTTTTTGGATATCTTTATTGGAGTATAATTGCTTTAGAATGTTGTGTTAGTTTCTGCTGTATAACAAAGTGAATCAGTTATATGTATACATATATCCCATATCCCCTCCCTTTTGGGCCTCCCTCCCACCCTCCCCATCCCACCCCTCTAGGTGGTCACAAAGCACCGAGCTGATCTCCCTGTGCTATGCAGCTGCTTCCCACTAGCTATCTATTTTACATTTGGTAGTGTATATATGTCAGTGCTACTCTCTCACTTCGTCCCAGCTTACGCTTCCCCCTCCCCGTGTCCTCAAGACCATGATCTACCCCTGCCTCTTTATCCCTGTCCTGCCCCTAGGTTCTTCAGAACCATTTCTTTCTTCTTAGATTCCATATATATGTGTTAGCATATGGTATTTGTTTTCCTCTTTCTGACTTACTTCACTCTGTATGACAGACTCTAGGTCCATCCACCTCACTACAAATAACTCAATTTTGTTTCTTTTTATGGCTGAGTAATATTCCATTGTATATACGTGCCACATCTTCTTTATCTATTCATCTGTCGATGGACACTTAGGTTGCTTCCATGTCCTGGCTATTGTAAATAGTGCTGAAATGAACATTCTGGTACATGTCCTTTTTGAATTATGGTTTTCACAGGGTATGTGCCCAGTAGTGGGATTGCTGGGTCATATGGTAATTCTACTTTTAGTTTTTTAAGGAACCTCCATACTGTTCTCCATAGTGGCTGTATCAATTTACATTCCCACCAACAGTGCAGGAGGGTTCCCTTTTCTCCACACCCTCTCCAGCATTTACTGTTTGTACATATTTTCATGATTGCCATTCTGACCGATGTGAGGTGGTACATCATTGTGGTTTTGATTTGCATTTCTCTAATGATTAGTGATACTGAGCATACTTTCATCTGTTTGTTGGCAATCTGTATATCTTCTCTGGAGAAATGTCTATTTAGGTGTTCTGCCTATTTTTGGATTACATCTTTTTTTTTTTAATATTGAGCTGCATAAGCTGCTTGTATATTTTGGAGATTAATCCTTTGTCAGTTGCTTTGTTTGCAAATATTTTCTTCCATTCTAAGGGTTGTCTTTTTGTCTTGTTTATGGTTTCCTTTGCTGTGCAAAAGCTTTTAAGTCTCATTAGGTACCATTTGCTAATTTTGTTTTTATTTCCATTTCTCTAGGAGGTGGATCAAAAAGGATCTTGCTGTGATTTATGTCATAGTGTTCTTCATATGTTTTCCTCTAAGAGTTTTATAGTGTCTGACCTTCCATTTAGGTCTTTAATCCATTTTGAGTTTATTTTTGTGTATGGTGTTAGGAAGTGTTCTAATTTCATTCTTTACATATAGCTCTCCAGTTTTCCCAGAACCAATTATTGAAGAGGCTGTCTGTTCTCCATTGCATATTCTTGCCTCCTTTGTCAAAGATAAGGTGACCATACGTGCGTGGGTTTATCTCTGGACTTTCTATCCTGTTACATTGATCCAAATTTCTGTTTTTGTGCCAGTACCATATTGTGTTGATTGCTGTAGCTTTGAAGTATAGTCTGAAATCAGGGAGCCTGATTCCTCCAGCTCAATTTTTCTTTCTCAAGATTGCTTTGGCTATTCAGGGTCTTTTGTGTTTCCATACAAATTGTAAAATTGTTTGCCCTACTTCTGTGAAAAATGCCATTTGTAGTTTGATAGGGATTGCATTGAATCTGTAGATTGCTTTGGGTAGTAAGTATAGTCATTTTCACAATGTTGATTCTTCCAATCCAAGAACATGGTCTAGCTCTCTGTGTGTTTGTATCATCTTTAATTTCTTTCATGAGTGTTATAGTTTTCTGCATACAAGTGTTTTGTCTCTTTAGGAAGGTATTTTCCTAGGTATTTTATTCTTTTTGTTACACTGGTAAATGGGAGTGTTCCCTTAATTCTCTTTCAGATTTTTCATTGTCAGTGTATAGGAGAGCAAGAGATTTCTGTGCAGTAATTTTGTATCTTGCTACTTTACCAAATTCACTGATTAGCTCTAGTAGTTTCCTGGTAGCATTTTTAGGATTCTGTATGTATAGTATCATGTCATCTGCAAACAGTGATGGTTTTACTTCTTCTTTTCCAATTTGTATTCCTTTTATTGTTTTTTCTTCTCTGATTGCTGTGGCTAAAACTTCCAAAACTATGTTGAATAATAGCAGTGAGAGGGGACAACCTTGTCTTGGTCCTGATCTTAGAGGAAATGGTTTCAGTGTTTCACCATTGAGAATGATGTTGACTGTGGGTTTGTCATATATGGCCTTTATTATGTTGAGGTAGGTTCCGTCTATGCCCACTTTCTGGAGAGTTTTTATCATAAATTGGTGTTGAATTTTTTCAAAAGTTTTTCTACATCTACTGAGATTATCACATGGTTTTTATCCTTCAGTTGGTTAATATGGTGTATCACATTAATTGATTTGCGTATATTGAAGACCTTGCATTCCTTGGATAAACCCCACTTGATCATGGTGTATGATCCTTTTAATGTGCTGTTGGATTCTGTTTGCTAGTATTTTGTTGAGGATTTTTGTGTCTATGTTCATCAGTGATATTAGTCTCTAGTTTTCTTTTTTTGTGACATCGTTGTCTGGTTTTGGTATCAGGCGGATGGTGGCCTCATAGAATGTGTTTGGGATTGTTCCTCCCTCTGCTATATTTGGGAAGAGTTTGAGAAGGATAGGTGTTAGCTCTTCTCTAAATGTTTGATAGAATTCACCTGTTAAGCCATCTGGTCCTGGGCTTTTGTTTGCTGGAAAATTTTTAATCACAGTTTCAATTTCAGTGCTTGAAATTGGTCTATTTATATTTTCTATTTCTTCCTGGTTTAGTCTTGGAAATTTTTACTTTTCTAAGAATTTGTCCATTTCTTCCAGGTTCTCCATTTTATTGGCATATAGTTGCTTGTAGTAGTCTCTCATGATCCTTTGTATTTCTGCAGTGTGAGTTGTTACTTCTCCTTTTTCATTTCTAATTCTATTGATTTGAGTCTTATCCCTTTTTTTTCTTGATGAGTCTGGCTAATGATTTATCAATTTTGTTTATCTTCTCAAAGAACCAGGCTTTAGTTTTATTGATCTTTGCTATTGTTTGCTTTTTTTTCTTTTTCATTTATTTCTGATCTGATCTCTGTGATTTCTTTCCTTCTGCTATCTGCTATCTTGGGGGTTTTTTTTGTTTTTTTTTTGGTTCTTCTTTCTCTAATTGCTTTAGGTGTAAGGTTAGGTTGTTTCTTTGAGATATTTCTTGTTTCTTGAGGTAGGATCGTATTGCTATAAACTTCCCTCTTAGAACTGCTTTGGTTGCATCCCATCGGTTTTGGGTCATCATGTTTTCATTGTCATTTGTTTCTAGGTAGTTTTTGATTTCTTCAGTGATCTCTTGGTTATTAAGTAGTGTATTGTTTAGCCTCCATGTGTTTGTATTTTTTACAGATGTTTTTCTATAATGATTTCTAGTCTCATAGCATTGTGGTCAGAAAAGATACTTGATACGATTTCAATTTTCTTATATTTCCTGAGGCTTGATTTGTGACCCAAGACATGATCTATCTGGAGAATGTTCCATGAGCACTTGAGAAGAAAGTGTATTCTGTTGTTTTTGGATGGAATGTCCTATAAATATCAATTACATATATCTGGTCTAATATGTCTTTTAAAGCTTGTGTTTCCTTATTTATTTTCATTTTGGTTGATCTGTCCATTGGTCAAAATGGAGTATTAAAGTCCCCTAATATTATTGTGTTACTGTTGATTTCCCCTTTTATGGCCGTTAGCATTTGCCTTATGTATTGAGGGTGCTCCTATATTGGGTGCATAAATATTTACAATTGTATCTTCACCTTGGATTGATCCCTTGATCATTATGTAGTGTCCTTCTTTGTCTCTTGTAATAGTCTTTACTTTAAAGTCTATTTTGTCTGATGTGAGAATTGCTACTCCAGCTTTCTTTTTATTTCCATTTGCATGGAATATCTTTTTCCATCCCCTCTCTTTCAGTCTGTATGTGTCCCTCGGTCTGAAATGGGTCTCTTGTAGACAGCATGTGTATGGGTCTTGTTTTTGTATCCATTCAGCCAATCTGTGTCTTTTGGTTGGAGCATTTAATCCATTTACATTTAAGCTAATTATCATTATGTATGTTCCTATTACTATTTTCTTAATTGTTTTGGGTTTGTTACTGTAGGTCTTTCCTCGTCTTGCCTTTCCTGACTAGAAAAGTTCCTTTAACATTTGTTGTAAAGCTGGTTTGGTGTTGCTGAATTCTCTTAGCTTTTGCTTGTCTGTAAAGATTTTAATTTCTCCATCGAATCTGAATGAGATCCTTGCTGGGTAGAGTAATCTTGGTTGTAGGTTTTTCCCTTTCATCACTTTAAATATGTCCTGCCCCTCCCTTCTGGCTTGCAGAGTTTCTGCTGAAAGGTCAGCTTTTAACTTTATGGGGATTCCCTTGTATGTTATTTGTTGTTTTTCCCTTGCTGCTTTTAATATTTTTTCTTTGAATTTAAGTTTTGATAGTTTCATTAATATGTGTCTTGGTGTGTTTCTCCTTGGATTTTTCCTTTATGGGACTCTCTCTACTTCCTGGACTTAATTGACTATTTCCTTTCCCTTGTTAGGGAAGTTTTCAACTATAATCTCTTCAAATATTTTCTCAGACCCTTTCTTTTTCTCTTTTTCTTCTGGGTCCCCTATAATTCGAACGTTGGTTTTTTTGTTTTATGTTTTGCTAGTGGTCTCTGAGACTGTTCTCAATTCTTTTCATTCTTTTCTTCTTTATTCTGCTCTGTGGCAGTTATTTCCTCTATTTTATCTTCCAGGTCACTTATCTGTTCTTCTGCCTCAGTTATTCTGCTACTGATTCCTTCTAGAATGTTTTTAATTTGATTTATTATTTTGTTCATCATTGTTTATTTCCTCTTTAGTTCTTCTAGTTCCTTGTTAAATGTTTCTCGTAGTTTCTCCATTCTATTTCTGAGCCTTTGAATCATCTTTACTATCATTTCTCTGAATTCTTTTTCAGGTAGACTGCCTATTTCCTCTTCATTTGTTTGGTCTGGTGGGGTTTTCTCTTGCTCCTTCATCTGCTACATATTTCTCTGTTTTCTCACATTCTTTGACTTAGAGTTTTTGGGGTCTCCTTTTCACAGGCTGCATGTTCGTAGTTCCCATTGTTTTTGGTGTCTGCCACCAGTGGGTGAGGTTGGTTCAGTGGCTTGTGTAGGCTTCCTGGTGGAGAGGATTGGTGCCTGTGTTCTGGTGGGCGGGGCTGTATCTTGTTCTTCTGGTGGACAGGGCCTCGTCCTGTGGTGTGTTTTTGAGTGTCTGTGAACTTAGTATGACTTTAGGCAACCTCTCTGCTAATGGGTGGGGTTGTGTTCCTGTCTTGCTGTTGTTTGTCATTGGGCATCCAGCACTGGAGCTATTGGCCATCGGGTGGAGCTGCGTCTTACTGTTGAGACGATGATCTCTGGGAGAGCTCTTGCCAATTGATATTACGTGGGGCTGGGAAGTTTCTGGTGCTCCAGTGTCCTGGACTCGGCCCTCCTACCTCGGAGGCTCAGGCCCAACACCTGGCCGGAGCACCAGGACCGTGCCAGGTACAGGGCTCAGAAGAAAAGGAAGAGAGGGAAAAGAACAAAACAAAAAAAGAAACAAAAACAAAAAAACAGACAGAACCCTAGGACAAATGGTGAAAGTAAACCTATACAGACAAAATCACACAAAGAAGTATACACACTCACAGAAAGAGAAAAGGAAAAAAAAAATATATATATATATATATGACATACACACTCACAAAAGGAGAAAAGGAAAAAAATATATATGTAAGAATAAAGGAAGAGAGCAACCAAAATAAACAACTCCACCAATGATAATAAGCACTAAATATTATACTAAGAAAAACATAAAACCAGAAACTAAGTAGATGCAGAAAGCAATCCCAAGTCTACAGTAGTTACCAAAGTCCACCACCTCCATCTTGGGAACATTTGTTGTCTGTATTCTTCAGATGCAGGGTTTATCAAGCTGATTGTGGGAATTTCATCTGCTGCTCCTGAGGCTTCACAGAGAAATTTCCCTTTCTCTTCTTTGTTCCCATAGCGCCTGGGATTCAGCTTTGGTTTTGGCCCCGCCTCTGCATGTAGGCCACCCTCAGGAGTCTGTTCCCCACCCAGACAGGAGGGGGTTAAAGCACCAGCTGATTAGGGCTCTCTTGCTCACTCGGGTTGGGGGGAGGGAAGAGTATGTTAGTCATAATTGGAATGCAGGGCAAGCCTGAGGCGGCAGAGGCCAGCATGAGGTTACAACAGCCTAAGGCACGCTGTGTGTTCTCCCGGGGAAGTTGTCCCTGGATTTTGGGACCTGGCAGTGGCGGGCTGCATAGGCTCCCAGGGGTATGGATAGTGACCTGTGCTTGCAAACAGCATTCTTGGTGGCAGCGGCAGAACATTAGCGGTTCATGCCTGTCTCTGGTGTCCGAGCTGATAGCCGTGTCTCGCGCCTGTCCCTGGAGCTCACTTAGGCAGTGCTCTGCCTTCTGTGGGCACACTGGGAAGGTATCCTCTCTCCTCACGTACCCCGAAACAAAGGTCTCTTGCCTCTCTGGCAGGTCCAGACTTTTTCGTGGACTCCGTCCCGGCTAGCTGTGGCACACTAGCCCCCTTCAGGCTGTCTTCATGCAGCCAACCCCAGTCCTCTCCCTGAGGTCTGACTTCCAAAGCCCAAGCCTCAGCTCTCAGCCCCCACCCGCCCTGGTGGGTGAGCAGACAAGCCTCTCAGGCTGGTGAGTGATGGTCGGCACCTATCCTTTGTGTGGGAATCTCTTTACTTTGCCCTCTGCACCCCTGTTGCTGCGCTCTCCTTCATGGCTCCGAAGCTTCCCCCCCCATGCACCCCCCATCCCCACCAGTGAAGGGGCCCCCTAGTGTGTGGAAACTCTTCCTCCTTCACGCCTGACTCTCAGAAGTACAGTCCCATCCTTATTCTTTTGCCTTTGTTTTTTCTTTTACCCTACCCAAGTATGTGGGGATTTTCTTGCCTTTTGGGAAGTCTGAGGTCTTCTGCCAGCATTCAGTATGTGTTCTGTAGGAGTTGTTCCACATGTAGATGTATTTTTGATGTATTTATGGGGGGGGGAAGTGATCTCCACGTCTTACTCCTCTGCCATCTTGAAGGTCTCCCCAAGGCAAACCTTTAATATAACTGTGTGGTATAATTTCAGTATCTCTTGGATAATCCTAAGGAGATGTATACAGAGAGAGAGAGAGAGAAAGAGGTATTAATTGAGATGGCAAATATGTTGGATTATATCTACACATGTACAACAAAAAAATTTTTTCCAGTGGATTAAGACTTTAGATCTAAGCATCCAATTGTCGAAAAATCATCCATCTCTTAAGATGTGGTGCCAAGATCAAATGCCTTTGTTAAGACAACAAAAATAGTTACTGAAAGAGAGTCTGGGAAATACTGCAACGTGAGCTTGTTTTATGTTCCTTGCCTCCTTAATTCATTCACATTCCCATCATAGTAAGAACTGCTGGTGTAGGACAGAATTTACAAAACCTCAGTGGACATACCACCAGGTTCTGAGTTCACACCCCCTGTTCCACTCATAAGCATATGGAAATTTCCTGTGTGCTTTTTATCTCCATAGGTTATTCTTAAGTCAGCTGTCAAATTTAGTATGGGGTTTTGCTTTCATTATGCAGATAGCACTAGTAATGTTGGGCATGGTAGCATCTGAATCCATAAATTATATATTTTATCCTTATATATTTTATCCATCATTTCAGTAGCATCACTCTTCCAACTCCAGGGGATGCATCTAAGTAAAATGATTATTTTTTTATTTATGTATTTATTTATTTTTGGCTATTTTTCACATGTATGGTATGTCAGGAGATCGGGAAAAGCCTGTGAGAATACTGCTAGCATCCCTAATCCCTCTGACCTATTTGCCTCAAAGAATAAATTAGGTGTGGGAATCTAACAATTTCAGTGAAGTTGGTAATAATGAAACCACTTAGTTTTCCTGATAATCTTCTCTTCATCCCTAAAGCACCTTGTACACCAGAATTATCAGCATCCCTGCACCTTAAATACATTTTATTAAGGCTTAGAATTGCTTTTACAAAAATGCTCATCAAATTACTGTTTTACCCTTAGGAAATTCTAATATCCTTACTTTAATATGCTCAGAGAAATTCCCTTTTTCCCACACCTTAGCAATCTTTACACATTCAAAGACCTCTATTCATTTTACTTTGATACTTATCCAAGTAAGAGTTTTATTTTAATTCTTACTCTCTCTAAATATTGAATGTATCTCTTCTGGCTCTGATACCTGGGTTGCCCATTTAGTCAACACTTCCTGAGTGCTTACTTCAGGCACAAAGCTTTGTTTTAACTTGATCTCCTGGAATTCCACGGATTATGTACGATGGCAGCTATTTCTCTGCATTAAAAAAACTTTTTTTGAATACTAAGACCACATTTTACTATTCTTAAACTGAAGAATTATAAGGGAAAATGTTTTCCTTATCAAGTAAAATATCCCAAATCCTGATGCTTCCGAAACCTTCCTTCTTACAGAAATCTCATCTATACTAAAAGGTTTCAAAGGCCTCTCTAGTTTACATTGTCAACATCAAGCATATTGGCATAATCTGCTCCATTCTTAACATCTTCCTCTATATCCATAGTCAGGGTTCAAAGTAAACTTTGTAAGCCACTGGAGATGAGATTTAGCTCATTGATTTTTTATGCTCCAGTGGATATCACTTGTTCTTGGTTGCTACATTTGCCCTTTTCCCCACAGTGGTTCTGCCTCTTTGCCCTGCTCCTGTAAGGCTTGACTTTGCCTACCTGGCTTTGTTTTGGCTTCTCCAGAATCTGGCTTCAGTCCTGAACATGGCTTTCTATTCTCATGACACAGAGTAGAAATTTCTAACTGCTTTATCCAGCTCAGATTCCTGGGCTTCACTCCCCCAAACTATGTGATATCCCAGATATCCCCACTTATTCATAAGGAAATTATTTATCTCTCTTTTTCTCCCTCTCTCTCTCTCCCCCTGCCCCCACCATATTGTAACCTATATCATTTATCTCCCAAGAAAGAATACTAGGTAAACATTACTGTTCCCTGCCACTAAGAAAACAAAATAGGTGAAGGCTGTTTTTGGAAGCAGCAACATTTCAGAAAAAAACAGTTTGGGGAGTGGTGGTGGGATGAATTGGGAGTTTGGGATTGACATATATACATTAATATGCATAAAATAGATAACTAAGTATAAAAAATAAATAAAATTCAGAAATAAAATTTTAAAAAAAAAAGGAAAAACCAGTTTAGAGTTTAGATTTTCAAATTTTTCATTTCCTAACTTGCAACCAAATTTAGGATAAAGAAACTTTCTACTACATTTCTGCTGGGGAGAACATAATCATTATGTGATTGCTACTTTTTACCAAAGAAGATAAAAAGGGATTCCAAATAAGATTAATAATTTTGAACACTTATAGTTGACGAGTGCTTGTAAAAGAAGAAAACAGATTTAAAACAAAGCAAAACATATTATTTTGTATCTAAGGAGCAGCTTTTTAAATCATATTTTTGCTGATCCCTAAAGGGATGTGCATTTGTCAACTTATTACGGTAAACAGTGTCATTATTTACTATTTGTAGAATTTCTTTACTGTTTGTTTATACTAATAAGTGTCACTGGACAAGCTACCCCCCTCTCTGGGACTCAGTTGCTGCCTTGTAAAATAGAGGACTTAGATATGAAGATCACTGAAGCCCCAGCCAACTCTGACCTTTTAAGATTTGTACACTAGCTACTCACTCTGGTCTAGAAGCTCTTGTGCAAGGCCTGCAACCTGAGCAGCCAGCAGTCAGAGCACATTTTCACAGTCTGATGTAGTACAAATCTACCCACCTGTGCACCTTACAATGGATAGTCTAAAATTACTGACACACTCAATAAGCTATGTCAATAAACTTTGTGTGCATGTGTGTGAGAACTAAGTGTTGCACACAGATATCTGTTTTTCCTGTCACCTCTGTCACCTTCTTGGTCTGATGAACCAAAATGTGAATTTCTCTGTGAAGCCTTCGTAGCTTTCTCAGAATTAGTTGTCCCTTTATGTTCCTTTATAATATTTTGTTGGCATTTCTAATATTGGAATTTTTTTCACATACTTAATTGTAATGTTTTTTTTTTTTTGTATATCTGTCTTCCTACTGGACTTTAAGCATCTTAAGAGGAAGGTATTTGATTTTTTTCTTAATCCCTTATATTGAACACATTGCCTGGTTTATATCCAAGAAACAAATGCTAGTTGGATAATGAATGAGTATTCTTTTTATATTCGATTTAATTTATGCCTTTTGGGAAGAGGAGTAGGTCAGAAATGGACAGAGACATTTTAGGAAGTCTAGAAGTTGGTTTTCCTGCTTAGATACTAAAATTGGCTTATAATCTTTTGCAAATAATATCATAGAAAGGTTGTTAAATAGACATAGAAGTTTTCATTTTTTACTTTTACCATAAGACTCATTGCATTGTGCCAGAGGCTTACTTTTTCACATTTATGTTACTTTTTACAGTTTTCAAATTGTCTGTATATAATTACTTTCAGTTAACTTCCCTCAGCCGATCAGCAGACCACAAACTCAACTTAAGCAGTTATGAACAGAGCTTTGTGATGACAATCTATCCTTACATTAATTGTCACTTCATTAAAAGTCAGGGCTCAAGGAATGACAGTAGCTATATTTGAGTTCCTCATTTACGGTTGCATTAATATATTTAAGATAAGACTTCTCAATCAGGGAGCCAAGAATATTAAATGTTTTAAATCATCTTTATCAGAATTCTTAAGATGGCTCTAACAGTAAACGCATTCAGGAAGATACTAGAATTTGTTTAATGACTCAGAGTAAACCTGGGTCCTGAAGGAAAGGATCATGTTCTTTTCTGTCACTTGACCCCAGTGTGGGTAGCTAAACGCCTGTTTGTGCATATATCTACTTGTAGCCCTCTAACTACAACAGTAATCTCAAGCAAGTATGGTTATTCTGAATATATACCTGTATCTAGTAGCAGTTGACTGGAAAAAAATAAAACCCCATAGAATAAGAAAACTGGGGTCTCTAAGGTCTGAAGCAGAAATCTGGCACAATGTGAAGGACCATAACAAGATAAGAAAGAAGAGAGAAAGGGAAGTGATAATGTTCGAACTGTAAAAAGAACTGATAATGTTCGAACTGTTCGACCAGTAAAAAGCAAGTGCTGCATACACAGAGTATGTGAGGGCTTGAAGCTACTGAATGCCTGGAAAAGAGAGGTTCAAGGTTTCTGAATGAAGGGTTGGGAAAGTGGGGTGTCACGTGAAAGGAGAGGTAATAAGAAAGATCTGAACTCTAATAAAACCAGCTAGAGAAGATATTGATTTCCTTGGGACTAATGATGAACTTGACAGAACTTAGAAAGCTGGTCAGTGAAAACAGCTGAAATTAATGAATGAATCCTCTCTGTGTAAAGTTGGACATAATACTGAACCTCAAACTGTAGTGACTTGAATTTTGTAGTATAAACATCAGGTTACTATGTTACTAGTCAGAAGAAAAACTGGAATTCAGCCCTAAAAAGAAACGAGCTATCAAGCCATGGAAAAACATGGAGGAACCTTAAATGCATATTACTTCCTTCCTCTCAATTTTATTGTAAACGTAAAACTGATTTTTCAAAATTATTATAAATAAAATAAATTTTTTTAGAAAAGAAAAGCAGGAGAAGACAAAGCAGCCAAAGTCTCTAGATGTTTACATTGAAAGATTAGTGAGAACAGGAAAGATTAGCAGATGCTTCACATGAAAATAACAAAGAAAGGTAAGAATGCCTGTTGATTTCTTGGGAGTTAGTGTTAAAAATGATGAATATAAATCACATGGATCCTTTGTTTTGGGGTACCCTCACAGTTCTCCAAGATCCCAAATTCTTTTTAACTTGATAAAAAGGACATTCGAATAGATAGTAAGTTAGTAAGGATAGGCTAAGTTATGTTGTGGTAATAAACAACCTCCAAATCTCAGTGACTAAACAAAAAAATGTTGTTTCCTCTATGCAGAGTTCTAGAGAAACTGTTCTCTATGTAGTAGGAGATCTAGGCTGATGAAAGCTCCATTATCCTACCGTTTCACCATTTAGCACTTATGTCCTCCTTAACTGATAAGCCTGGAAGAAAATGCTGTAGAGTCCCACACTAGCAATTAGATGCTTCAGCAAGGCGATGAGACACACCACTTCTCCTTGCAACTTATTGGCTGTAATTTGTCTTATGGACACAACCAATTGCAAGGTGCTGAGAACTTCAGTCTTCTCTGTGCCCTGAAGAAAGGAGAATCAGATATTGCTGAACACAAGTAATATCTATCAGGTGGTTTTCCTGTGTGACTTGTGTTTATTGTCCCTCGAGTTCTCTGATCTGTTTTCTAGTCTAGGTCCTCCACATATAACTTATTGTAGGTCTTTGATTAAAACCCTGAAATGACCTGTTAACAGAGATTGTAATGAATTGGAGGACTTTGTATTTTATCTTTATATAATTGGGTTCAAATTTTCAAAAAATTAACAAGGAGTATCAGGGATGCTATCTTTCTATTTCTTTCAAAATCTTTCCAAATGACCTTCGTCATTTATTTATTTATTTATGAAAAATTCAGGGGTTTCTTGGTCAAAGGTCTCTGTTAGAGTATCAGAAGATATTGTGCAGGAGATACTTAAGACCCGGAAGATGTAACAAAAATGGGACTTTGACAGATTCCAAACAGACAAAAATCTGATCCAAACATGGTGAACTAGGCTGTGAGCCCCTTGACATAAAGGCTGTGAACTCATTCACCTCAGTATTCTTTGAAGTTAGCCCAGTGCCTGGAAATTAGTAGGAGGTCAATAAATATTCCTGAGAGAATGGCTGAACTTAATAAAAAGATCTGTAATCTAAATAAAGCTTCATTGATGACAATAAATAACCACTAATAATTCTATTTCTCATTTATTCCTTTGTCTCTGCCCCATCTTTTCTAAGATCTGTGATAAAAATCATAAAACTGAAAGGTTCCTCAGAAATCATCTAAGGATTTGTCCCAGAGAGGCTAAAGGACTTTACCAAAATATATGTGAAGGAGAGAGTCAAGATAAATTGTGAATTTTCTTGACCCTTAGTCTAACTCCCTTTCTCTCCAGTGAAGTGGTCCTCCTTCCCACAGGGCCATCCAGGGTTCTTTCATTTATAATGTAATTACCTGTCTGCTCCATGTTCCATGACCCCACCCCCACCTACTGCTCACATGCATCACAACCACTGCCGTTCTCAAATGCTTTAATTTTCTTTGTGGTGTTTATTATACTCTGCCATCATATTATATAACAGGTTTTGCTGGTTATGTATGTTGTCTACTCAAATGTAAATTCCATGAAGGCAGATCTTTTTTTTCCTCTTTGGCCTGTGGCATACTGAAACTTAGATTGGTGCCTAGAAAACAGTAGAATCTCGATGAATATTTTTGAGTAAATTAATGAAGTGATAAATGAATGCACTGAAAAGGAAATATTTGAGTATGAATGATATGAATTCTCTAGTGTGTAGAAAGGTAAAAACTACCTTTATAATAAAAGGTAATGCATCTTCACTTATGGGAGTAGCTAGGACTGCTTAGAGAAAAAATATAAGTTATAAAGGGAAGAGAGCTTAGGACCAATCCTTGAAAAGCTACTTGATTTAAAATTTGGAGGAGCAGGCTGCTCTAGTAAAGAAGAATAGAAAGAAACAGGAGTTGTTAACGTAGGAAAAGAACTAACAGAGGGTTTCAATCTTATGGAGCCATTGGGCTGTGTCAATGCTGCCGGGAGGGTATGCCTTACAAAAACAAGGAAGTGATTAATGATCTTTGTAGGTGTATTTTTCTCTGAAGTGATAGGAGTGGAAGTCTGATTGGTGAAGAGTAAATGGAAACATTATTCTGTTTGTTTGAGACGTGTTTTTGAGATACAACTGCTATGTGATATTGAACCATAATATGTGTGAACTAGTTTCTTCATATATAAAATGAGAATAATAAAACATGTCTCATCTACCTCACAGGGTTACTATAAGGACCGAGTGACCACAGCAGGCAGGCCTTCCTATCATGTGAAATATAACTGTGGAAAGTATTATTTGGGGCAGTAATATTTCAAATGAATTCTTTAAAAAGAAAAAAAATATATAGATATTCATTTGTGAGCTTTCTTTCCCAGTAATCTAGGCTTACCTATAACTGAGGCTGAGCCTGTCAAAAGGCTGATGGGGCTCAGAGCAGGCTGCCCTGAAATATGCCAAGGTGGTGTATTGATTATTTTGAATTAAAGTTACTTGAGAAATAGCTGGTATACGAAGAACACTCTGACCCTCCTGTGTTCCCTTGAAAGCAAGAGATAAACCTCCCGTGTGAAGATATCCTCCCTATGCCTGGAGGAGGGAGAGCGTCCTTATTCCCAGAGATAGAGAATTCAAGGCAGAGAAAGCTGTATAAACAAACTTTTTATTTCTTCATTGATTTGCTATCCCAAGCCAAAACCCGTTTGTTTTGTCACATGTTCGCAAATAATTGATTCTTATTCTGGAAAGGTATATAAGCAGCCTGCTTCAGTCACTTGTTAGTCCCATACCTACGGGACTTCCATATGTACGAAATTAAATTTGTGTTTTTCTCCTGTTAAGTTGCCTTATGTCAATTTGATTATTAGACCAGTGAACAGAACCTAGAAGGGTAGAGGAAAATTTTTCCTCCTCTACAAAGCTATTAACTATTTCCTCCTCATCTTCTTTTACAATATTAGCCTATGGTCGACAGGTAGATACGTATACTGCATGCATTAGCCAAAGGCCACATAATCTTCACAATCGTTGATACTCAGTCTTAAAAATAATCTGCTATCAGATCATCAGGTTAAGGAGCATGTTTTAGCGTGCTCAGACCTGGGCAGCACCAAATCATCTCATGCTTAACTCTATAGCCAGAATTCACTAAGTCAAGGCAAACCCCAGTCCCTCAATCTTCACACTCCCAAAGCATGCAAATGTGAATAGAAAGTCCAAGATTCATTAGGCCACTTGGAGAATGGAGCAAAGACACTGACGATAAAGAGAATGACAGTTTCATCATAGTTAACTGCAGCTCTGAAAGGTTTGTAGCAAAGGCAAGGCAAGGGAACAGTAGGAAGTTATTGCACTGATAATGGTTTTCTCAAGTTTTCGGTTTCCACCTCCTATATATACGTTCAGTGAGGTGGCAGAGCTCTGTGAATGGGCCTTGTTTTTCCTCCCTGATTTCAGAGTAATTGTATAAGTAGGTGACAGAGTTCTCACTAATTTTATTTTTCTTATCCACAAAATAGGTCAATGGTGTCTACTTAGAAAATCTGCCTGCAGTGATTAGATGATGTGTATATAGTCACCACGTCTCTCATATTCATTTCATTTTTGTTCACCCTGTTTATCTTTGCCCCTTCCTTGAGTCTCACATCATTTCAAACACCAACTACTAATCTACTAACTGAAATACCGTGTGTTCTGTATATAAAAAGCCACCCATCTTAACAAGGCTATTGGATGGCCAGGGCTAGAATGAATACTGTTCAATTAGCAAGGCAAAAGAAAAGGATGGGGTGAATGTGAGATTTTTAACTTCTTTTAGCAGTGCCATTTCTGAAAATATATTGGAGCATAATGCCCTGTAAGTCATAAGAAAAAATGTTCCCTGTTCCAGAGGGTTTACCACTAAAAGAAAGAAACTAGAAACATGGAAATACACACATTCGTAATTGTGGAAGTACAGAACTAAATGCATAAGTACGTAAATAAGAATGAAATGACTGTGGGTTTCGGTTATGGGTAAAATGGAATCAGAATACACCACCCTGTCTCTTTCAAGGAATGCACTTAGAAAACCTAGGCAGAAACATGGAGGATCTTTTTGAGGACTCAGAAAAGGCAATCGAAACAGGCAGATTGAAGAAGAATACCGAGCCAGGGGTGTACTGAGTTAATAATTTTTTTCTCTCTCATATCCCCCAGCCTGGTCACAGTCTCAAGGCTGCCAGAAACTGAGAAGTGATCTTGGGCGTGAACAGAGAGAAGCTCCAGAGGAACATCCTAGTTCAGGCTCAAAGAGTGGGAAACTTTAAGCAACAGTGGCAGCATCTGAGACCCACATGCACCTAAAACTGAAGATGGCAGGGGAACTTTCATTTCCTATCAGAATAGCTGGGGTCACAAAAGAGTTTGGGAAATATACATTCCTTCTGCTCTTTGTCTCTCTCTCTCTCTCTCTCTCTCTGTCTGTCTCTCTTTCTCTCTGTCTCTTCTCCTGCTATGTTATCTCAGACAGGGGCATAGTGGTAGGAGGGCATGATAGACTATAATAAATACTGCCCCAACTTTCTGCTCTCAGAACCAACAGAAAGGCCCAGGAATCACAGAGTACCAGGGAGGTAGTGAAGAAAGTTACTATAATACATGCAGATGTTTGTGAATGCCTAGGTTTACCCTCAAGGATGTACATGTGGTACTCCTATACACCATATTAAAGACACTGAGAACTGAATCAAAAGATAGACAACCACTCAGGTCCCAGACTGGCCATGGGGTGATGCACACCCAGGAAAGATCCAAATAGAATTGCAAAAGCTTTGAAAACAGAAATGACGTTGAAACCACATCCTACAGAAGACTGCTGGTCAGAACTTGTGACCTAAACTTAACTAGATATTGCCTGATAAAACCAAAATATCAACGTTCATAACAGGATTTAAACAAGACCCTTGTAACACAGTATTCAAATGTCAAAATGCAATACAAATTTGTTCAACATATGAAAAAACAGAAAACTCTCAATTTACATGGGGAAAAAAAAGACACCCATGCAGAGATAACACAGATGATGTTGCATTTATCTAATAAAGATTTTTATTTTATTTTTTTAATTTATTATTCTTGGCTGCGTTGGGTCTTGGTTGCTGCGTGCGGGCTTCTCATCGTGGTGGCTTCTCTTGTTGTGGAGCACGGGTTCTAGGTGCATGGGCTTCAGTACTTGTGGTGTATGGGCTCAGTAGTTGTGACTCGCGGGCTCTAGAGCACAGGCTCAGTAGTTGTGGCGCACGGGCTTAGTTGCTCCATGGCATATAGGATCTTCCTGGACCAGGGCTCAAACCCGTGTGCCCTGCATTGGCAGGTGGATTCTTAACCACTGCGCCACCAGGGAAGCCCTCTAATAAAGATTTTAAAGTAGCTAATACTCCAAGAAACAAGGGCAAGCACTCTTGAAACAAATGGAAAGATAGAGAATATAAGCAATGAAATAACAGACTTAAAGAAGAACCAAATGAAAATTCTAGAATTAAAAACTACATTTATCAAAATAAAATACTTAAAAGGCTCAATAGCAGAACGGAAATTACAGAGGAAATAGTCCTTGAACTTGAAGATATATCAATTAAAAATACCTAATCTAAAAACAGAGAAATAATAGATTGAACAAAAATAACAGAGACTCAGGGACCAGGGTGGCAATACCAAAATGTCTAACATTGGTTTCCTTAGATTGCCAAAAATATGTATTTTCAATAACGGTTAAAAACTTCCCAAGTTTGGTAAAAGACACAAAGATTCAAAGAGTTCAGTTAACTTTCAAAACTATAAACCCAAAGAAATCCATGCTAGGATACATCATAATCAAACTGGTGAAAATTAAGAAAAAAAAAAAATCAGGAAAGTAGCCAGAGGAAAATGGCACATTACTCCTAAGGGAATAAGAGTTTGAATTGCTAAAGATTTCAAATCAGAAGTTTTGGAGGCCAAAAGCAAGTGGTACTACATTTTTAAAGTGTTGAACTTTAGAACATGAATTTACACATGTGCTAAAATTTGTAGAATTATAATTTTAAAGAGACAGTTTTACTGTATATTAATTTTAAAAGTAAAATTCAAAAGAAAATAAATAGTTGAATAAAAAGAATGAAATAATCAGGGTAAAGTAATTTATCTCTGCGTTCTTCTCCTTCAAAAGCTGCCACATTCTATTTCATTTATTTTTACCTCAACATCTTCTGAAAGAGGGACCTCATCCTTCAAATCCTTGCTCTCCTGCTTTCACTGAGGTCAGACTCAGATAAAGTAGTCACTGAAGAAACAGAGATCATAACAAAAGCCCCAAGGAAGTGCACATGGGCTACAGTGTTTCATAAAATGTGTTTAAATAATTAAGTTTTAAAATTTTTTATTAACATTGTAGTCTGAATTTTGAGTCAAATACTTCTATGAGGCTAATTAATTAATTAATTATTCTGACTACTCCCAATTATCAGTTCCCCAAAGGCAGCCACCTTCCACATTTTTAGCTTATTCTTTTGGCACTTAATATAGTAAGATTTTATTGCTACTTTTAAAAGTTATTTTCGGTGGTAAGAATTATCTCCTAGCTTCTCCAAATGCAATATGATGGTTTAGTCTCTGGTGCACACACCCACACACACACACACATACAGAAAAAAAGTAGACACTTCCTATTTCCCATATTCTCTCAAAATAGACCAAATTTTAAAAGATATTCAGTGTTTGCATTACTTTACATTATAAAAGCTACTACTAAATGAGCCATGAATATTACTATGGTTATTTTCTTTCTCCTTTTTTTTTCCTATCCATATATTGGCGATTGTCTTAGTTTAGTTGCTTTTTTTCTATGTATTTGTTATAAATCATACCACAACCTTCAAAGTGATACAAATCTCCTCTCTCAGTTTGTTTAACCCATTGGACAGTCTACCACTTAAAAAATATCTTTGAAGAAGTATCTCCCAGACTCTTCTGACCTGCTTCAGTGTTACCTGGTAGATCTCTAGACCTGCTGAATATTAGTCATTATGACTCTCCTTTCACCATCCTCCTAAGGATTCCCTTTGCCTTTGTCTTCTGTTAGATACTCCATTTCTTAAATATTTTTAAATGTTCTCACTTCATAATACCATTTGTGTCACATTAATTTTTCTTACAACATTCCTAGGCCAAAAGAAATACCTAACATTACTGTTTATTGAGAATTTAGGTCCCAACAAATTTATACTGGGAGTTCATGTGGTGTCTAACAATGTCACCGTATCCTCCTTGATTACCAAAATACTCCATGGTACCCTGTGATTTTTCTGTGGCTTCCAAGGCAAGTTGGTATGGTTTGAGAAATGTGGTTCCAGATTCTAAGTCTTCCTCTTTCACAGTTCACCTCTTAGCTTTGGTGGTATCAAGAAGCTTCCTGCAAAAGAGTGTATCAGAGTTAATTTTTTTTGGACACATTGACATTTAAAACTGCCCATCTTCTGCCCTGATATTTGATTGATATTTTTTCTCAATATAGCTTTGAGTAAATCATTTTATAGGTGCATTTTGGAGCTCAGTGTAGGCTCAGTGAGGACGGTGACTTTTTCTATATTATAATATTTCCAAATACCTGGCAGATGGTAGGCAGATGGTGGTGAGAGAATGAATAAAGATATCCCTGTATAGGCCTAAAACAGGTTCACCAATGACATCCCAACATGAATAAGTATGTCATTTTTTTAATGACTTGAAAATATGACCAATTGTTTGGAAAAGTATAAAATCCAATGATCTGAAACTACAGTGCAAAACAGATTAAAATGTTTATATGTTACCAACTAGAAATGGAAAATTGGAGAAAAATGTGTAGTTTTGAACTAAACTATACCATTTAATTATAACAGTGTCACCCATCTTTTAAATTTATAATATATTGCTTCTGCTTTTAATGATGTTGTCAATATTGTAGCCAGCCTGGGCTTGGTTTGTAAGCCAGCTTTTCACAACTTGAAAGTCATCCTGTATTTATAGTATATTAAATGCATGAGCCAATAAGTCTGAAGCTGGAATAATACATCAATCCACAATGAGAACTGCTTTTAATTTAGCCATTGGTAAGTAAAAGATAACTGAATATTCATCTTCTTGGAAGGCTGTTTTAATAATGATCCAGTTATTGTCCTTTCTCAATAATAAAGTCAATCACTCAAGCAAACTTGCCGTGTTCTAATCCCAGTGAAAATGAGCATGTCTGAGTCCTGTTAGATCAGTGCTAATGAGGCTGGCCTCTGAGACTTGAGTCCTTCATGAGTCCCATGGCCTCCTGCTATATTCTATTCCAAGACGAACTCCATGCAGCTGCAAGTAGGAGAATTAAATGGGAGGTCTGTCAGTGCAAACTTATCATTATTACAATGAGCAATTCAAATCAGCATCAGTAGCAGCTTGTATAGGAAGGGCAAGAATATTATATGTTCATTCCATTAACTTTGATTCTGTATCTTGAATTCATACATTCTCAAGTTGGAAGTATCCTATATTTATGGATCTTAACCTCCGTTCTACTTGTATAGAAAGTGAGTTATAGGATAACTTCTAAGTGGTTGCCCTACTACCATTTAAACCTCAGAAGGAAAAAGGAACTTCTTTGACTTCCATGTAAAATTCCTCAGCTTTGAAAACAGCTATTATCTTCAGCCTCCATTATACATCTGAACTATCTTCACCTCTCCTGTTTGAATATCCCCTTTTCTTCATTCTTCATATGCTACTCTTTTTCAGTCTTTCTTAGAGTATGTTAAGTAACGCTGTATACAACCCTTTAGAAATGTTTAGCTGAACAAACAGTGGTATTAACATCCTCACCCTAGATGAATTCCTCTACCAGTACATCCAAAAGTTGCCTTAGCTTTTGCTACAGCCTGGTTCACAATGAGCTTACCATTGATTGAAACACATAGACGTTTCTAGTGAGTGTTTTTCTTGTGTCATAAGCTACCCAGTTTCCCCTCCTCCCAATCTTTTGGGGACTCCAGGTACCAGACTCTGTTTATACCTGGACATTTGTATTGACATTAGTGCCACCAGGCAAATGTTCCTAAAAGGTTGCTTTCATCCTTTCACTTCCTGAGGAAACTCCATCATCACTCTCCATGGTTTCCAGTGCAAGTTTTCATGACCCTATTTGTCTCCATGCAACCAATCTTGAATATGGCCCTAAAAATCCTCGGAAGGAAGTTCCAGTAGAGTCTACCCTCCACATTTGACTTTTTGGTTTCAGGAAGTGACAAATGGGTTCTTCCATAAGCCTCCTTCCTTCACCACACTTCTGGTTTTCCTGTGCCACAAAAAGCATTACCCCCTGACATTTCTGTTCCTAAGTGCTGCTGAGACTGATTGTTTTTGATTTCTAATTACTTGATTCTTTGAAAGAAGTTTCTACAATTTCTTTTTTTGTAGGCTACTTAAATTTCAGCACAGAAGGCTAGATGCAGTTTTATAGCTATGCTTGAGAGGTTCTATTTCAAACTGTTTTAAGATGGGGAAGTTTTAAGTTAGCTGAAGTGTTAACAGTAAAAGAAAAGATTGTAGCTGATTTTATCACACACATAATGACATAATCTAAATATACATATTCAAAAGAGAGGTAAATATCTAAACTTCCTAGTCTCACTCAAAATAGAAGTAAGACTCTTGGTATTTATGTTTGGAAATGCTTTGTATAATTCATAAGTGACGACTGAATTACTATTATGTTCTCTGCTTTCAAGATGTTTGCAATATATTTGGGAAGACATTTAAACCTTCTAGAAACATCAGATTAGAACTTAATAATAACAAGCACCCTCACAGATATGATTTTATTTAATCTCACCGCAACCATGTGATTCAAGCCCATATGGTATTATAATCTTCATTTTGCAAATGAGGAGTTTGTGGCTAAAAGAAGAAAGGGGACATGCTCAAGGTCACACAGCATATAAGTGGATAGAACTTGTGTCAGCCTCGTGTTCTAACTCCTCACCTGGTGTTCTTTCTACTTCACATCTAACATGATCTCTGTCCCATCCCTCTTTTCCAAATTTAGAGAGTCTAACTAGAAAGTTATTTTTTTCCTTCAGTAAGTATACTATATTGCATTTAAATTTCTTACCAATTTCCCATATTTATTATTAAATTCTTAAAACTTGAGGTGGGACTTCCCTGGTGAAGCAATTGTTAAGAATCTGCCTGCCAATGCAGGGGACACGGGTTCAAGCCCTGGTCCAGGAAGACCCCACATGCCACAGAGCAACTAAGCCTGTGTGCCACAACTACTGAGCTTGTGCTCTAGAGCCCGTGAACCACAACTACTGAGCCCACGTGCCTAGAGCCCATGCTCCACAACAAGAGAAGCCACCACAATGAGAAGTCAGCGCACCACAATGAAGAATAGCCCCTGCTCACTGCAACTAGAGAAAGCCCGTGCAGCAGCGAAGACCCAATGCAGCCAAAAATAAATAAATAAATTTATTTTAAAAAATTGAGGTAAGTACCCAGCTATAAACAGAAATATTGGGTGTAAAGTATATATATTATAGGTGATACCAGTCAGTGATTTTCTAGTAAGTGTTTAACAATAGGTTCTTGGGGGGAAGGGGGATGCTACTTTGTAACATTTATCTATTTCCGTGGTGTAAATACTACTACCATAGCTGATCCCAAGCCACATCAAGATGTCTTTGACTGTCCAGTGTTTGTGGAATTGGGAAAAGATGTGCACAATCAGCTGTCATAGGCTGGTGTGAGCTGCCATCAGCCCTCATTGATTACTTTCCCCTCTAGAACATCTTGTTTAAACTAGTCACAAACTTGGCTGTCATCCATCATTTTAAAATTTTTCTCTTATGAACTTTATTGAGGAATAATTTACATACAATAAACTGCACCCATTTAAAGTGTACAATTCATTGATTTTTGACAGCTGTATAGACCCCTGAAACCACCAACTACACTAAAGATACATCACTTCCATTGTGCTTCAGTGTAGGGAACCCCTCACTCCATTCCTGGCAACCACTGATGTGCTTTTTATCCCTACAGATTAGTTTCATTTTATATAAATGGAATTATACAGTAAGTATCCATGTTGTAGTATATATCAGTAGTTAATATTGCTGAATGGTATTTCATTGTATGGATATACTACAGTTTGTTTTTCCATTCGCTTGTAGATACACACACAGTTGAATTGTTTCTTGTTTTTAGCTATTGGAAATAAAGCTGTTATGAACAATAACATATACATCTTAGAGGAGAACTATGTTTTTATATCTATTAGGTAAATATGTAGGAGTATAATGGCTAGAAAGTGTATTTTAAGCTTTTTTACAAAATTGCCAAAAGTTTCCAAAGTGGCCATACCATTTAGATTACTAGCAGTAGGCTCTCTTTTTAATTTTAGCTGTACTAATGGGTAGATAATAGTATCTCATTGTGGTTATAATTTGTATTTACCTGATGATTAATGATGTTGATGATTTAACTATGTCTTTATTGGCCTTTCATACATATTATTTTCTGAAGTGTCTTTTCAAATTGTTTTCCCATTTAAAACATTAAGTTGTCATCTTATTGAGATGTAGGAAATTTTTTCATATTTTGGATACTAGTAAAAACATTTACCTTTCATTTTTCACAAAAAGGTAGATGAATATTAGATGAAGTTTAAAATGAATTATGGAAAAATAATCCCATACATTCAACAGTACTTTTCTGGCATGATTATATACCTTTTGTTAAATTTTGATAAGCACAAGAGTTCTTGAGGAAAGTAGGGTAGTTATAATTATCTTGACTTTCAGAATGGATAAACCAAGTCTCAGGTAGGCAGTAGAGCACTTGTTAAGCACATGGGCTTTGGAACTAGACCACCTAAGTTCAAATTGTTATTCACCATTTAATAACTAAGGAATCGAGCAAGTTAATTGAGAATCTCTAAAACTCAGTTTTCTCACTGGTAAAATGTGGAAAATAATAGTGTTTAAATCAGAGTAATTATAAGGATTAAATAAGATAAAGCTTGTAAAATTACAAATTTGCACAAGCTATAATTAAAGGAAGAACATAGGTACCATAAAAACTGTCCGTACTGATTGACACAGGGAATTAAAGACAAGAATGATGATATTCAGTTGAGAAAATCATGAAGATGAAATATGGGAGCCTCAAGCTTCTAGTGGTTATTTTTATCACCGAAGAAAGAAACCCATTTGAAAACAAAGTCAAAATAAAGGGAAGCAGTGTCAAAGAGGAGAGAGAGAGAGAGATTTCTACAGACGTGATTTGCACAACTGGCTTCAACCATCTCTGAATCTAGATCAACCCACTGTCGGTAAAAATCTGCTACACGTGCCAGCCTTGATTTAGTGTTATTTGGAGAGCCGAAGGGGCATGAGAGGGCTGTCCTGTGATGATATGGTGCAGAAGAGAGGCATACTAAAGAGGGATATCAATGTGATCTCAAACAAAATTAATCTGATGAAAGCAGAATCTGATTAGTTTTTTACCAGATCTGACTTGTCTTTTCTTTGGCTATTGGCACCCCACCATACATATAAATCAACTCTGTTTAGTTAAACACAGTGTATGCCTTACATACCTGCACACACAAGCATCCTTCCTGCCAGGCTTGAGGTTTCTCTGGGCAGTGTTGTGTTATAAATCAATACTGTTGCCATTGCCTCTCAGAAAGGAGATTCTCCCCAATATCCATATTCGTTATGTCCATGGAGACATATTGTTTATTGACAGACGGACTTATCTTGATCATCATCTGAAAGAATTTTGACTATCAGAGATGGGACTGTAGGCCTGCAGCCAGAGAGAAGGGCAAAACCATCAAGAGATAAATGTGTAAGAAAGAGAAAGACTTCTATTTTGGCTGGTGCATAGTGGATGAATAGGTAAGTGGCAAGTGTAGAAAGACTAGCTGAGGAAAAGATGTAGAGAGCCCCAGACAGCAGGCCGAGGAGCCTGGACTTCCCTCCGAAAATAAAGGAGAGTCAGTCAGAGAGTGGGTTTGAGCAAAGAAATGCCCTCTGCAGAGCTGTGAGACAGAGTAAAATGGCTTAGTGGAGAGAATCAAGGAAGAAGGAACCACACAGAAGACTCTGACAATAGTTTAAACAATAAATAAGAAAAGCTTGACTCAGAGCCATAGCAGTAAGAATCAATAGAAGAAGCATCTTGGGGGATGGAACTAAAGATCTTATCACATAATTAGTTATGGAGGGTATAGGAAGAATCAGAGGTGACCCCTGGGTTTGGACCAAGGTTGACTTACAGGAGGTCCTGCTGGCATTCACAGGGCAAGGACTTGCAAAGACAGGGAGCAATGGGTAGTTTGGGTTGGGGGAGGAGGATTAGGAATGATGATAGCATAATTGTGGACTTTTTGAGGCTGAAGTATAGGAAGGTTACCCATGTAGCAGGCAATTGAAAATGAGTATATGAATCAAGAAAGCGAGGTAAGGGCCAGAAATAGAAAATTTGGAACCATAGGCAGGGAAGCTAAATTTTAAAAACAAAGTGAAGGAAGTACAGCTCTAGAACAGAAGTCAGCAAACTACTGCATGTGGGCCAAATTTGTCCGGCCACCTGTTACTGTTACTAAACGTTTTATTTTCAAATAATTGTAGATTCACGTGAAGTTGTAAAAATTCATAAAGAGATCCCATATAACATTTACTTAGTTTCCCACAATAGTAATAATATCTTATAGAACTCTAGTACAATATTTTAACCAAAATATTGACACAATAATAGTCTGCAAATCTTATTCAGATTTCCCCAGTTTTCCTTGCATTCATGTGTGTGTGGGGGGGGGGTGTTTATTTGTGTGTGCGTAATTCTGTGCAATTTTATCACATGTTTAGGTTCATGTATTCACCACCTCAGTCAAGATACAGAATGGTTCCACCACTACAAAGGTCTTTTGCGTTGCCCTTTTATAACCATACTCACCTCCCTCCTCCCCCACCTCAACTCCTGTCAACCACTAATCTATTCTCCATTTCTATAATTTTGTAATTTCAAGAATGTTACATAAATGAAGTTATACAGTATGCAACCTTTTGGGATTTATTTTTTTTTCACTCAGCATTAGTCCCTGGAGATTTGTCCAAGTTGTGTGTATCAAAAGTTCATGTCTTTTTATTGGTTAGTAACATTATATGGTATGGAACTACCACATTGTTTAACCATTCACCTGTTGAAGAACATCTGTGTTATTTTCAGCTTTTGATCATTATAAATTGAGTTATGAACATTTGTGTACAGGTTTTTGAGTGAAAGTAAGTTTTCATTTCTCTGAGATAAATGCCCCAGGGTGCAGTTGCTAGGTCATATGGTACTTGCATGTTTACTTTTATGAGAAAATACCAAATTGTATTCAGAGTAGCTGTACCATTTTACATTTTTACCAGTAATGTATGAGTGATGCTCTACCATTTATTTTTGTAAATGAAGTTTTATTGGGACACAGCTGCACCCGTTTGTTTACATCTATGCCTAGAGTTGCTTTCATACTACAAAGATAGAATTGAATAGTTGTGATAGATACCATATGGTTCACAAAGACTTAAAGATTTACTATTTGATGCTTTATAGGAAAAGATTTTCTGACCTGTTCTCTAGGGATTGGTCTCTGTCTTGCTGGGAAAGTAGACCAGGGCTTAGAAGCCTGGCTATGCGTGGTTTGCCTAGAGCAGCAGAATACGGCATAGAGGGATGAAGTTTGAGTTTCCAGCAAAGAGATCCATAGCTGCTGAAAGCAAAAGGGACTCTTGCGCCTGTCCTGATAGTTTGCTTCGAGGGAAATTATGAAAACAAGGAGGGGGTGGGAGGTGGTAAAAATATCACTTGAGACTAAGGTGAATTATCACATTTATTCAGTTCTAATGTCATCAATTATAGGAAGCGTATTTATTTATTTATTTTTAGTTAAAAAAATTTTGATTGAAGCATAGTTGATTTACAATATTATGGTAGTTTCAAGTATACAGCACAGGGATTCGATATTTTCATAGATATTCCATTTAAAGTTATTATAAAATAATGGCTGTATTTCCCTGTACTGTACAATATATGCTTGCTCCTTAACTATCTCTTAATCTCTTAATTTGATACCCCTATCTTGTCCCTCCCCACTTCCCTCTCCCCACTATACCAGTTTATTTTCTATATCTGTGAGTCTGTGTTCTGTTTTGCTATTTTCTTTATGATTTTCCCATACCCACAACCTGATTTCTTTACAAGCCTCTCACAATTTCTTTCAGGCCCTCAGCCCTTTTGTGTAACCTGTATGGTTACATCAGATAGATGGCCCAGGAAACACACAGGAGCAGAGAAAAACGTAGAACACTAATGTATAGACAATTAAACAGAGGTACTTAAGAGCTGGCAAGGCGACTGAAAGCTCTCCAAAGGGCTTATGGGTCCATGAAAGATGACCTCAGATAATAAATTTGGCACATGGCCAAATACTGAGACCTGAGCAGGCATTTTGGTTGCTTTCTCTCTCTCTTGTATTTATTCAGTAGATTTCAAAAAAGCATATGAATGATTAATTCAGTCTCAAGAGGCTGGCTGTGATCTAATTCACTGAGGCTGTCTGCAAAACAAAAAAAAAACAAGATCAGAGGGATTTGGGAATTCTAGCAGGGCTAAAATGTAATGGCACATTTGTTAGATTTCTCCCATTGTTTTCCCACTTAGTAATATCTGTACTATTTAAACGAATCCTCAGATACCTTGGAAATAAAAAGAAGATGATGGCAAAGTAAAATGGTGGTGGCTTTCAGAATACATTTATTTTTACCTTAACTGAAACCACGGACTTTGCTTTTTTGGACATGATTAAGACCACCAAAGCAATTTTACCATCATTCCCCCTGCTACTCTTTACTGCTTGATTTTCTAGCACTGATGAATAGGTGTGATAATTCCAGTTCTAATGTTAGGTAAAGACAAGAAGGTAAAGGGACACATGTGTGCCCCGAAAAAGAGGTTTATGTGAAAGCAGGTAATGTTTTTTTCCTCCCCTTCTTTCCTTTTTTTTTTCTTTCCTTCCTTCCTTCCTTGTTTCCTTCCTTCTTTTCTTCTTTTATTCCTTCCGTCCCGCCCCCTTTTTTGGGGGGGGTCAGAGAGAAGGTGGGCATTCTAAGAATTTTCTAAAATGAACGTGTGGTTCCACTTCCCAATGTTGAGCCTACCTGTAAACTCATGAATGTGGGGCTGTTAAGAGACACATGTATTTTAAACTGAGAGGAGACAAGCAAAAGAAAGGACTGAGTGACCCTGTTCTAAGCTTCCCCTAATCTATTATGAAAACAATTAAGAGGACGAAACTACAGTTTAAGAACCAATAAGAAAATGACGGTGACTGACAGAGTTATTAAAAAAGCAATTTTTGGATGCCAAAGGGAATATAGTTATATAACAGTTTCAGTATTATTGCATAGTCTCTTTTAAGTTTCTCAGAATTTATTACCTACATTTTTCTGGTTTATAAATTATTTAATTTTGATTAGTTAAAATTTGCTAGGTAAATTGAATCAGCTATGCAAATTAATTAAACATTTGAAATATATTATTGATATTTTCTGCCTCATCAGTTTGAGGAATAAAATTGAAAAAAATCCTTTTATATTCAAATTAGGATGACTCTGAGCCCCAGACCCTTTTTTCTGGGGTCCTTACTAGACCCTCAATGTATTTATACAGGCCTGAAAATCAGCCCTTCACATGGCTAGCTGTCAGCTGCCTGTGCAGAGAGGAAGAGCTGGATGAGCCCCAGTGAAACTATTTTCAAGACAAAAGAAGGAATGAAACTTTCAGTGCTCCTCTTGAATTTCCTGTGGTCTGTTGGCATTTTGTGTTAAACACCACCTTCTCATTAGCACTATAAATATCCCCACATATAGGGGCATCCAGCATTTGGCATCAAAGATGGCATTTAAATCTATCTGTTATTCCGCCAACATTTATCATATATACGTTAAAAACAAAAAAAAACACCAGCATAAATTAGTATCCTACATAGGAGTTTTCTGCATGCAAATAGGAAAACATTGAAGTATTCAGTATAATTTATAAATAAGAAAATATAGGATGTTACAGAAGTTTTCTGGGGGAAAAAAAGGCTCAAAAGCAAGCTCCTCAGGCAGTGTCCTACAAATGAAGATACATACCCAAGCAGCACTCACACGAGGCCTGATTTATTTCAGTAGGGAAAACTCACCGTGACATAAGCAGTGGTAGCTGTGTAGGTCTTGAATTGCTCATTGCCTTCTACAGTAGTGCGCAGAAATCTTGCATGACTGAATATCAGATTCTGGGAATTGGATCCCCACTCTTTGGTTGCAAGGCTTCTAAATTGTATGATTAGGAAGCAACAGTCTGTCTTCTGGTGTGACCCATGGTAGAGGTATAAGCCTTGAAATTGTAGCCGTATGACTTGGCAATATGACTTTGCCAAGACTTTAGAAAATGGCTTTGCCATAAGACTGGCAGCCTAGTAGCTACATGTCACCATGTTAGCACCAACCATGCCCTGGCAATCTGAAAGATAGTCTAGGGGACTTGATTTCAAGTATATTTGTTGACCAGGAAACTTGGGCTATACCTAGTTTCCACTGAACTTTGAAGGAATTCAGTTCAGTTTCTGAAAGACCATCCTGCAGACAGTCTTAGACAAGTTATTTCTTAATACTAAGTTTACCTCCCAAAGATGGCCTCTAACCATATGGCATACTTCATTATGTTAACAACTAGTACCACTTTAACTTGTGCTCATTTTCAGTAAGAGACAGTGCAATCATTGATGTCATTGTGGGAGACTCTGAAAGTAGGTCAGTATTGACCAGGTGACTAATCCCAGGGTGCAGATCATATTTACTCAAAGTAGACAGGGTACTGCCATTTGTAAGAATAGCCTATAGGAATACATTGTCAAGTCCAGAAAAAGTAAGAAGACCATATCCTTGGCTCAGGCAAAGATTAAGCAAAGGTCAACCAGGGTTTCCAAGGCCTTTTCCATGACTGAGGAACCTATGTCATCTTGAAGGGAGGAATAGCTGTACTTTATCCTTTTTAGCCTCTTGAGGACTCATTACTGGTTGTTATTTTCATTGGTCTGTACTGGCAGAGCATCTTGTCAGAGTCAGGCGAGAGGGCAAGAGGACTGGATTAAGGGTAGTTCCATTAACAGACACTAAATTGGCTGCCATCTCTCCCCCTGTTACTTTGGTACTGGATGGCATGTCCATCTTCACGTCATGCCAGCTGAGGAAGCTCATCGTGTGGTGGAAGCACAATCTTGTGTTTTTTTTGGTGTTCCATCACCAAACTGAATAGGTAACAGTGTTGTCCATCCAGTATATGAATTGTATGTGGAGGCATCTGCAGTTGGACACACTGTGTCTCTGCATCGACCTCTGAGTCTCTTGATGACTCTGGAGTGTCAAGGAAGTGGTCAGCTATTCTCACCCCCACAAGGACTCTATTTGGGAGCCCTCTCTATCCCTCCCTGTCTTATAGATGGTCTTTATAGTTTCCGAATACCCATTCTATCTTATACCAACTAGTAAGTCCTTCAGTGAACAACTGATGGGTTATCTCCATTGTGTGTGTTCATCTCCATTGTCTGCGTGTGTACATATACGTGTGCAAATGTATACAGTTCATCAGGGGGCATGGTTCAATATCCCCCTTAATGGAGCTCACTCCTTTCTGAGTGACTCTCTCTCTCTAAGGCCCTTATTAACAATCTAGGAATTCAATATAGGTTTTCTTATTCCCTGAAACTCTCCCATTTCTCAGGACTTCATAGACTAGTTTTCATGAACAGTGACCTGTCATCCCAATATCCAGCCATGCTGCCCAAAGTAGACACCTTTAAGACTTATCTTATCTGTGATGTGGGACTTTGATCTCTAATCCTTTTAGTTACACTAGAAGTCCATGTTGGGTCTTTGGTCAGATGCTTAGTACCAGTTGTCATGGAAACAAGGGCAAATAGCCAAGGTGCACTCTTACAAAACCTACTATAGCAGTGTCGTTGGGTAAAATCCAAGGAGTCAAGAGAAGTAGCAGGTATGTGAACCCCTATTACCTATTACATCCTCAGGCTGAGCACAGAGATCAAACAAGACTGAGCATCAGACTCTGGGCAGGAGACCCTAACCCTTGATCTGTGGAACTATTAAGTTGTATGAAAAAAAAAAAAAAAAAAGCACAAGTGCATTCTGGTGTGATGAGGGGGCCAGGATGTAATAATTACATAGCTTAGTAAAATCACGTCTTTGACCATATCCTGCCAGCTCAACTTTCATGGTTGTGGGTGAGAACCAGCCCCTCCTCTGACGTGATCAAGAGACCAGTCTCAAGCCTTGCAGTTGCAGTTGTATGACATGACAAGCTAGTAACAGAATTCACCGCAACAGTATCCATGGTTGAGGAAACACCAGCTTGATTTTTCAGTATTATCAGAGGTGTACTAAGGTCTAGACCATCACTGATTTCCATAAGCACTGGGCTGTATCTTGTTTCTATGCAACTTGAGGGGGCCAGCTTGCAAGGTATCCATCCTGAATAAATTAACCCTTACTTCTCAAAAGGCTTCAAGCAGAAATGGCAAATTATCTCCAGAGTTTAACCAAGTTAACTTAAGTAAATGAAGTAAAATACATTAAGAGACAGTAAGTTATATGGTGAACCAGACAGGAACAGTTCATTGAGGAAGTCGTTGCCAGCAAAAGCCATTGTTGCCCTGTGGGAATGCGGACCTGTTGTTGCCAAAGCTTCCTTTTACCAAGAAAATAAGAAAAATGGCAAATATGGAGTTTGATATGAACTATAATTGTTTTTACAACAAAACCCCTCTTCAGACCGACTTTGAGTTCTTAGATCACTAGTTAGCAACCTCCAATAGCGTATAGCTTCTTATAAAGTTCTGAAGCACTTAAACAAGGGGAAAATAAGTAAGGAGAATGAAGGCTTTGCTCAGGAAAGCATTCTGTGATTCTATTTAAATAGCCCCCTTTTTAAGCCTAATCAACATCTACTAACCCTATAAATCTGTCTGTTTCTTTGAGGAATGGCTTTACTTCTTCTTGGAAGACTGAGTACACTTTACTGCTGCCAAGATTCCCTGTATTTCAAAGGTATTATTTGCTGCCTTTCTTGTTGCTTTTGCAACTTTGTTTATACCACCATAAACACGGGACAAAAGAACTTGTTTAAAGTTCAACCCTCTCGAGCTAAATCTGGACTATTTTTACAAAATGCCATAACTCATGTCATTTCATCCTTGAGATGGAAGAAGAAGGGGGTGTGGTGCTGGGTGTGCTTGAGTGACAGCTGAGTCTCTTCTCATCAGTTTATTAGTTTCCTGTGAGTTATCTCAGTAGTAAAGCAGAATGGTTTTGGAGAAGAAGTAGGTCTCAAAATTTAACTAGGGGTTTTCGAGTATGCAGTTACTTGCACAATCATCAATAATATTTTTAATTTTAATTGTCAACTATGCTAAATTAAAGAGAATACAAGATACAAATAACACAAGGGAACAAAAAAGTACAAGGTCCTTTAAAGAAAGCATATAGTAGAAAAATGAGTAAAGTCAGATGGAGATAGGAACTCAGGAATCATTACCTTGAGGCGGGAGGTGTTATGAATTCAGGGATCATTACCTTAAAGTGGGGAAAGGGAGGAAGAAAGAGTTGAGAAAAGGAAAAGGTGAGGTTGTTTACACTAAGGCACTGACAAACTGTTCAGTCAAAAATGTGCCCCACCCATCTGCAGGGTTGTAAAAACATCCATCTCAGAGGTGGGAGAAGGATGTGAGTAAGTAGGCTCATTGGAATCTGTGGTCTTCTCCTCCTGGGCTCTGAAGGAACCAACCTTAGCCAGGAAAAGTTAAATTCTTTAATTTTTCAAGTTATCAACAAGAATTTCTTGAGGGCTTATAGGTTCCCAGCACAATGCCTGGCACTCCATGTTAAAAACAAAACAAGCAAAATAAACAAACAAACAAAAAATATGGGATATAGTCTCTCTCTCCAAGGGGTTTGCAAGCTACTTGTATGTAGTTATCTCTTACTGATAAGGTGCAAGGGAGTTAGTATAAATCACATGTGCGAGAGAGGGATAGTCAGCTATGGCTTTTATCCTTAGTCAGCATTACTGTGTTTAGAAATCTTGTTAGCTATAGTGACATGTAGATGTATGTGTGTTTGGAGGAGGGGGGCAGTAGTGGTGGTGGTGGTGGTATTTGGGAAGGGGAACATTTAAATTAGGAAAATTGCAAAGATCACAGAGAAGGAAATTTTGGGGTCTGTTGTTGTTTTTGGTCTGACAGAGTTGAAGCCTCTCAAGTCAGTCCTTTCATTCCAAAACAATGGAAGTGGATGAACAGCAAGTCTTGCAAAAGCATGGAGCAAGCCAGAGAGAGAAGGTAGACCAATTGTGTCTAAATAAACAGTTCAGTCACAAAAACAGGAACACATGATGGTCCAGGGTGACCAAGGTTGTCAGTGAGAGAAGTGGGAGATGGTGTGATCTGGATGATGGTGACCTTGTGATTGTACGACCAGGAGAGAGCATGTAAGATGACTTGAGCTCTGTCATTAGGGGGCAGATAGGGAAAGAAAACAAACTGCTGGGCTAGTAGTTACAGAACCTGACATGGGAACAAATGAAGAGGAAAAATGAACTATCACACTTCTTTACTGTAAATGGATATCAGGAAGCAAAAATATGGAAAAGAGAAATCAGAAATACAATGAACATGACCCAAACATGGGAAAAAGTAAAACAGCAATGACAGTAGAGCTAAGGACCAAAAGAGGTGTTTCTCATTAGAATGGAAAACCCTTGGCATAAAATGGCTAGAATGGAGTAGAGTCAAAGGGATGCTGTAATACTTGCAGTATGAATGGAGAGGAGCAGGCACACTGAAGTAGACAGACCAAGGCATGGGAGACTGCTACAGTGAAAGAGGGGGGCCGGGCTGACTACAACAGCAAGCTGAGAAAGTGAAAGAGGACAGACTACAGAAGACCTGACTCTCTAATCTGGCCCTACCCCTTTCCCATATCTCTTCCTCAATTTCTTTGTGATGCATATTACTATCTTCTAACATCCTGCATTTCTTTTTCTCTTGAAGGGTTTATAGAGTCCTTTGGGAATTGGGTATATTTAGAGTTGGAATTGACCTTCACAATATTTGCATAGGTTGCCTGTGTAATCTGGTATTGCCTTATTCATTTGCATTGTATTGCAGAAAGGAAAAAAAAACAAACAGCATGTGCCTCTGGGTAGTATCCTTATGCCAGGAAACCTGTTCAGATTCTAAGTGTGGGGAATTATAAACCTCAGGCTTGTCAAAGGCCCAGAAGATCACTAGATAAAATACCCCCTAGACATAGAGCAGAGCTTACAGATCTTTACTTCCTCTATTGGGATAGGAGTAGTGTGGACATGGTGGGCGCCTTAACTTGCAGAGGACTATGAATGATATTGCAATATGGAGAGGCTGAACCTGCATCAACTTTTGTCAAAGCTTCCTCCTTTGAGCCACATACCATGAGATCAATAAATTTTGGTAATTCCAAAAGCAAAATCAGCCTCTTTTTTCCATACATTGCGTCCAATTGGTCCCCTAGAAGGACTGAAAACACCAGGGTATTTATCAGTGCAGCTCTTTGCTACAGGATCCGTAGCCAATCCCCGCTAGAAAGATGCTGGCAAATAAAATTTTGGAGCTACAGCTATAATTACCTGGAATGTTGGTGAGTTTAGTAAAACTGTATACACTTCTACTTCATAGGCTGCTCTGGTTATTTTTAAATGATGTCTTTATTTCTCAACTCCCAAATAAGAAACACTTTTATGTAATATTTAGGGTAGTACTAGAGGAACTCATGAGGAGCCAGCATATAATTCAGTCATTATAATGTCATTAACTAAAACCTTCTGAGTCCTAGAAGGGACAGGTTATAAAATTGATGTCTCTATAGATACTATCTGATTAAAACTACCTCTATTTACCAGGTAGAGGAGATGAACAGCTGGGGTGGGGTAGGGAGATTTTTTTAATGTCTTCATATGAATATGAATTAATTAACTCTTACAGTGGTATTCTGGGCAATTAAATCTGGTTACTAATAAGTCAAAATCCTGAAATCATTGGCTGCCCCAGAGCAGGTTTAGAACAGGGTAAAAACATCAAGAGTAGTCAGTGACAAGACCAGAGTAATGCAGTTGAAACCAGGTGACCCACTTGGACTAAGGTTAGATGCTGAAGAATTTCAACATCAATGGAATTCAATCTTGGGTTCAATTGAGTATGAAGAAGAGAATTCAGTAATGAGACCAACTGGAAATGAAAGGAAGTCCAGGTACAGAAACTTATTTTTTAATAAGCATTGCAGAGCCATCAGCTCAGTTTCCTGGAGCTGCCCTTGGACATGACCCACAGGAGCGTTATTTTTGGTGAGGACTGTGGGTCTCCTAGCCCTCTTTTTTTCTCCCTACTTCTTTGCAGATTCCTGCACAGTACACAGGTGCACTTACTCGTGGCCCTTCTTCAGAGGAACCTCTTATAACTCATGCATTTAGGTCTCTTCATTACACTGAATTCTGAAATATCATACATATTAGTAAAATTAAAATTCTTTTAAATTATCATTTAGGGCAATTTGGCACCCCTGCCTCCCTCTTCACAGCTAGCCTCTATGTGCCATCTCACATAACTTTTAAAAAGCCACGCAAAAAGTTTGCTAAGTACAAGCGTAGTGTCAAAATATTAAGGAATAATGTCTCTAATTTAGAAGAGAAAATTGTTTTAAAACACATTAACACAAACATTAGTATGCTTCCTACCACTGCTAATCTTAAATCATGTTGAAAGGAAAATAAGCAGAGGCACTTTTGAATTGGAGATTGGTAAACTCCCAAAATAAATTGATCACAGATGGGATTCATCGAGGGTCCTGGGCAACTACTTGGCCCAACCCCCTTTCCTCCCTTGATCCAGAACTCGGTGTTTGAGGTCTCTTAGCCAGGTGCTGGCACTGACCTGCAGATGTCTTAATTCAGTGCTCTACACAACTTTTATTGATTTATTTATTAATGTTTATTTTTATTTATTTATTTTCTTATTAGTCATCCATTTTATACCTATCAGTGTATACACGTCAATCCCAATCTCCCAATTCATCACACCACCACCTCCACCCCCCGCCACTTTCCCCGCTTGGTGTCCATACGTTTGTTCTCTTCTAATTTGTCTCAGCTTCTGCTCTGCAAACCAATTCATCTGTACCATTTTCTAGGTTCCACATATATGTGTTAATATACGATATTTGTTTTTCTCTTTCTGACTTACTTCACTCTGTATGACACTCTCCAGATGCATCCATGTCTGTACAAATGACCCAATTTCGTTCCTCTTTATGGCTGAGTAATATTCCATTGTATATATGCACTACATCTTCTTTATCCATTTGTCTGTCAATGGGCATTTAGGTTGCTTCCATGACCTGGCTATTGTAAATAGTGCTGCAATGAACATTGGGGTGCATGTGTCTTTTTGAATTATGGTTTTCTCTGGGTATATGCCCAGTAGTGGGATTGCTGGGTCATATGCTAATTCTGTTTTTAGTTTTTTTTGTTTGTTTGTTTTTTGTTTTTTTGTGGTACGCGGGCCTCTCACTGTTGTGGCCTCTCCCGTTGCAGAGCACAGGCTCCGGACGCACAGGCTCAGCGGCCATGGCTCACGGGCCCAGCTGCTCCACTGCATGTGGGATCCTCCCAGACCAGGGCACAAACCCGTGTCCCCTGCATCGGCAGGCAGACTCTCAACCAGTGCACCACCAGGGAAGCCCTATTTTTAGTTTTTTAAGGAACCTCCATACTGTTCTCCATAGTGGCTATATCAGTTTACATTCCCACCAACAATGCAGGAGGGTTCCCTTTTCTCTACACCCTCTCAGGCATTTGTTATTGGTAGATTTTCTGATGATGCCCATTCTCACTGGTGTGATGTGATAGCTCATTGTAGTTTTGATTTGCATTTCTGTAATAATTAGTGATGTTGAGCAGCTTTTCATGTGCTTCTTGGCCATCTGTATGCCTTCTTTGGAGAAATGTCTATTTAGGTCTTCTGCCCATTTTTGGACTGGGTTGTTTGTTTTTTTAATATTGAGCTACATGAGCTGTTTATATATTTTGGAGATTCTCCTTTGTCCATTGATTTGTTTGCAAATATTTTCTCCCATTCTGAGGGTTGTCTTTTCATCTTGCTTATGGTTTTTTGCTGGGCAAAAGCTTTTAAGTTTCCTTAGGTCCCATTTGTATATTTTTGCTTTTATTTCCATTACTCTAGGAGGTGGATCAAAACATATCTTGCTGTGATTTATGTCAAAGAGTGTTCTTCCTGTGTTCTCCTCTAAGAGTTTTATAGTGCCCGGACTTACACGTAGGTCTCTAATCCATTTTGAGTTTCCTTTTGTGTATGCTTTTAGGGAGTGTTCTAATTTCATTCTTTTACATGTAGCTGTCCAGTTTTCCCAGCACCACTTATTGAAGAGGCTGTCTTTTCTCCATTGTATATCCCTGCCTCCTTTATCATACATTAGTTGACCATAGGCATGTGGGTTTATCTCTGGACTTTCTATCCTGTTTATTTCTGTTTTTGTGCCAGTACCATATTGTCCTGATTACTGTAGCTTTGTAGTATAGTCTGAAGTCAGGGAGTCTGATTTCTCCAGCTCCGTTTCTTTCCCTCAAGACTGCTTTGGCTATTCGGGGTCTTTTGTGTCTCCATACAAATTTTAAGATGATTTGTTCTAGTTCTGTAAAAAATGCCATTGGTAATTTGATAGGGATTGCATTGAATCTGTAGGTTGCTTTGGGTAGTAGAGTCATTTTCACAATATTGATTCTTCCAATCCAAGAACATGGTATATCTCTCCATCTGTTGGTATCATCTTTAATTTCTTTCACCAGTGTCTTATAGTTTTCTGAATACAGGTCTTTTGTCTCCCTAGGTAGATTTATTCCAAGGTATTTTACTCTTTTTGTTGCAACGGTAATTGGAGTGTTTCCTTAATTTCTCTTTCAGATTTTTCATCATTAGTGTATAGGAATGCCAAAGATTTCTGTGCATTAACTTTGTATCCTGCTACTTCACCAAATTCATTGACTAGCTCTAGTAGTTTTCTGGCGGCATCTTTAGGATTCTCTATGTATACTATCATGTCATCTGCAAAGAGAGAAAGTTTTACTTCTTCTTTTCCAATTTGTATTCCTTATATTTCGTTTTCTTCTCTGATTGCCATGGCTAGGACTTCCAAAACTATGTTGAATAATAGTGGTGAGAGTGGACATCCTTGCCTTGTTCCTGATCTTAGAGGAAATGCTTTCAGTTTTTCACCGTTGAGAATGATGTTGGCTGTGGGTTTGTCATATATGGCCTTTATTATGTTGAGATAGGCTCCCTCTATGCCCAGTTTCCAGAGAGTTTTTATCATAAATGGGTGTGGAATTTTGTCAAAAACTGTTTCTGCATCTATTGAGATGCTCATTTGGTTTTTATTCTTCAGTTTGTTAATATGGTGTATCACATTAATTGATTTGCGTATATTGAAGAATCCTTGCATCTCTGGGATAAATCCCACTTGATCATGGTATATGATCCTTTTAATGTGTTGTTGGATTCTGTTTGCTAGTATTATGTTGAGGATTTTTTGCATCTGTATTCATCAGTGATATTGATCTGTAATTTTCTTTTTTTTTAGTATCATTGTCTGGTTTTGGTATCAGGGTGATGGTGGCCTCATAGAATGAGTTTGGGAGTTTTCCTTCCTCTGTAATTTTTTGGAAGAGTTTGAGAAGGGTGGGTGTTAGCTCTTCTGTAAATGTTTGATAGAATTCACCTGTGAAGCCATCTGGTCCTGGACTTTTGTTGGTTGGAATATTTTTAATCACAGTTTCAATTTCACTACTTGTGATTGGTCTGTTCATATTTTCTATTCCTTCCTGGTTCAGTCTTGAAAGGTTATACCTTTCTAAGAATTCGTCCATTTCTTCCATGTTGTCCATTTTATTGGCATAGAGTTGCTTGTAGTCATCTCTTAGGATGCTTTGTATTTCTGCCGTGTCTGTTGTAACTTCTCCTTTTTCATTTCTAATTGTATTGATTTGAGTCCTCTCTGTCTTTTTTTTGATGAGGCTGACTAATGGTTTATCAATTTTGTTTACTTTCTCAAAGAACCAACTTTTAGTTTTATTGATCTTAGCTATTATTTCCTTTGTTTCTATTTCATTTATTTCTGCTCTGATTTTTATGATTTCTGCTAACTTTGGGTTTTGTTTGTTCTTCTTTCTCTGGTTCCTTTAGGTGTAAGTTTAGATTGTTTATTTGAGATTTTTCTTGTTTCTTGAGGTAGGCTTGTTTTGCTATAAACTTCCCTCTTAGAACTGCCTTGCTGTATCCCATAGGTTTTTGATCGTTGTGTTTTCATTGTCATTTGTCTCTAGATATTTTTTTATTTCTTCTTTGATTTCTTCAGTGATCTCTTGGTTATTTAGTAATGTATTGTTAGCCTCCATGTGTTTGAGTTTTTTACACTTTTTTCCCTGTAATTTATTTCTAATCTCATAGCGTTGTGGTCAGAAAAGATCCTTGATATGATTTCAATTTTCTTAAATTTACTGGGGCTTGATTTGTGACCCAGTATGTGATCTATCCTGGAGAATGTTCCGTGTGCACTTGAAGAAAGTGTAATCTGCTGTTTTGGGAGGGAATGTCCTATAAATATCAATTATATCTATGTGGTCTCTTGTGTCATTTAAAGCTTGTGTTTCCTTATTAATTTTCTGTTTGGATGATCTGTCCATTGGTGTAAGTGATTTGTTAGAGTCCCCCACTATTATTGTGTTACTGTCGATTTCCTCTTTTAGAGCTGTTAGCAGTTGCCTTATGTATTGAGGTGCTCCTATGTTGGGTGTATAAATATTTACAATTGTTATATCTTCTTCTTGGATCGATCCCTTGATCATTATGTAGTGTCCTTCTTTGTCTCTTGTAATAGTCTGTATTTTAAAGTCTATTTTGTCTGATATGAGCATTGCTACTCCAACTTTCTTTTGATTTCCATTTGCATGGGATATCTTTTTCCATCCCCTCACTTTCAGTCTGTATGTGTCCCTAGGTCTGAAGTGGGTCTCTTGTAGACAGCATATATATGGATCTTGTTTTTGTATCCATTCAGCTAGCCTGTGTCTTTTGGTGGGAGCTTTAATCCATAAACTTTTAAGGTAATTATCAATATGTATGTTCCTATTATCATATTCTTAACTGTTTTGAGTTTGGTTTTATAGGTCCTTTTCTTCTCTGTGTTTCCCACTTAGAGAAGTTCCTTTAGCATTTGTTGCAGAGCTGGTTTGGTGGTGCTGAATTCTCTTAGCTTTTGCTTGTCTGTAAAGCTTTTGATTTCTCCATGGCATCTGAATGAGATCCTTGCTGGGTAGAGTAATCTTGGTTGTAGGTTCTTCCCTTTCATCACTTTAAGTGTATCATGCCACTCCCTTCTGGCTTGGAGTGTTTCTGCTGAGAAATTAGCTGTTAACGTTATGGGAGTTCCCTTGTATGTTATTTGTCATTTTTCTCTTGCTGCTTTCAATAATTTTTCTTTGTCTTTAGTTTTTCCCAATTTAATTACTATGTGTCTTGGCATGTTTCTCCTTGGGTTTATCCTGTATGGGACTCTCTGCACTTCCTGGACTTGGGTGGCTATTTCCTTTCCCATGTTAGGGAAGTTTTCGACTATAATCTCTTCAAAGATTTTCTCGAGTACTTTCTCTCTCTCTTCTCCTTCTGGGACCCTTATAATGTGAATGTTGTTGTGTCTAATGTTGTCCCAGAGGTCTCTTAGGCTGTCTTCGTTTCTTTTCATTCTTTTTTCTTTATTCTGTTCCGCAGCAGTGAATTCCACCATTCTGTCTTCCAGGTCACTTATCTGTTCTTCTGCCTCAGTTATTCTGCTATTGGTTCCTTCTAGTGCATTTTTCATTTCACTTATTGTGTTGTTCATCTCTGTTTGTTTTTTCTTTAATTCTTCCAGATCTTTGTTAATCATTTCTTGCATCTTCTCAATCTTTGCCTCCATTCTTTTTCCAAGGTGCTGGATCATTTCCACTATCATTATTCTGAATTCTTTCTCTGGAAGATTGCCTATCTCCATTTCATTTAGTTGTTTTTCTGGGGTTTCATCTTGTTCCTTCATCTGGTACATAGCCCTCTGCCTTTTCATCTTGTCTATCTTTCTGTGAATGTGGTTTTTGTTCCACAGGCTGCAGGATTGTAGTTCTTCTTGCTTCTGCTGTCTTCCCTCTGGTGGATGAGGCTATCTAAGAGGTTTGTGGAAGTTTCCTGATGGGAGGGACTGGTGGTGGGTAGAGCTGTCTGTTGCTCTGTTGAGCAGAGCTCAGTAAAACTTTAATCCGTTTGTCTGCTGATGGGTTGGGCTGGGTTCCCTCCCTGTTGGTTGTTTGGCCTGAGCCGACCCAACACTGGAGCCTACCCAAGCTCTTTGTTGGGGCTAATGGCGGACTCTGAGAGGGCTCACACCAAGGAGTACTTTCCAGAACTTCTGCTGCCAGTGTCCTTGTCCCTTAGTGAGCCACAGCAGCCCCCTCACCTCTGCAGGAGACCCTCCAGCACTAGCAGGTAGGTCTGGTTCAGTCTCCTCTGGGGTCACTGCTCCTTCCCCTGGGTCCTGATGCACAGAGCACTTTGTGTGTGCCCTCCAAGAGTGGAGTCTCTGTT